>NC_141902.1:54643468-55268468 GCF_057802395.1 Ceratotherium simum simum | reverse complement strand
TTTTATAGGCAAGGAAGATGCAATGGAGTAAGCCAATGGCATAGACAGATACATGCTTCCAAAAGGTGGTGTTTGTGATAGAGTAGGGGACAGCTCTTAATGGAGCAGAGCCTGGAGTCGGGGAGACAGTTGCATATCTCTTGTAACCTCCGATGGATTTCATTTGCCTTTCTTGGAGTGGTTCTCAAAGTGTGGTCCCCGGACCAGTAGCATCAGCATTACCTAGGAACTTGTTAGAAATGCAGATTCTTGGGCCCTGTCCCAGAACTACTGAATCAGAGACTTTGGAGTTTTGGCCCAGCAATCTGTTTTAACAAGCGTTCTAGGTGACACTGATCCTTGCTAAAGCCTGAGAACTTTGGTCTGGTCTCTTGAGGGAAAGTGGGAAGGAAAGCTTTAGAGAGTCTTCCTCCTCCCCCTGTCTAACCCCCACACACATATTTGGATGCCACTGGGCTAGCATGGGGCAGGCACACAAGCTTTGTGGAGGGTCTCTACCCATGAGGCAGGCCGGGTGGCAGTCTTCTTGTTAGCTGGTCACACAGAAGCGGGAGCCTTGTTAGTGCAGATCAGGGTTGCCTGTTGAGCACAGCAAAACCAAACCTCAAATCCCTGCCTGGCTCACTGCCAAGAGGGCACTGTGACCCACCCCTGTTGATGCATATGGTGTAGAGCTGAGTAGTGCTGTGCTATGTAGGTGTTTCTTTACCAGAAAGACTGTCAGCTGCAAGACTCCAGCGTGCCTCTCGTCACATTGAGAAATGAGGGAGGCCGAGCGCTCTGGGCCCTTTTAAAGCAGATGCCGCATCTGGTTCGTGGGAGTCTGTGTGCACACACCCGAAGATATTGCATGGCCCACAGAATGGATCGTACCCATGCTTCTGCTCTTTCCCATATGAAAAGCTTATGGCTGGGCTGGTTCTTATTACTGATGTGCAGCCATCTCTGGGATGAAATACTGCAGCTGTAGATAATTCAAGAACATCCATCTAGATTTTATGAATTCATTCTTTTGTTCGTTAGCACAAACGTGTATAGACTGGTATGATGGGAAATAAAGCAGGAATAAGACATTCCCCCTACCCCCCACGCTTTGTTAAGGAGTATGCCATCCAGGAGGAAAGAGAAGTTATTCACACAACTACTGGCTGTTCAGAACAGGGTGCTGTGTGTCCATAGGAATGTACCAGCAGAGTGTGGTATGAGAGATCACAGGGTCTCCACAAGAGATGATCTGGGGAAGCCACGTGGAGGAGGTGGTAGCATTTGAACTGGGCCTTGAAGGGTGGGCAGGATTTCAAGAGGCAGAGAGAAGGCATCTCAAGTAAAGGGACCTGCAAAAGCATGACAAATGGGAAGCACACATGCTTGCGGGAGGAGTGAGTGGTCCAGTTTGCCCATAACATAAGCAATAAGTAGAGCCATAGAGGAAGGTGAGGCTTAAAAGATAGATTGGGATTTGAATACCAAGCTAAGGAGTTTGGACGTGATTCCATAGGCGGGGGAGCCCATGGAGAGTCTAGGTTAGGAGGTTGGTGTGATCACCATGGCACTAGAGGACACTTGGGCTAAAAATGAAATTGGGATGGGGAGGACTTGGGCCTCTGGTAAGAGACTTGCTGAGGGTCCTAGTCCTAGGAGGTTGCAGAATCAAAGCTAGCGCTAGGTAGTCTGTGTCCACAAGTACATGACTGTAGGAGGCAAATTGGAAGCTCCTGGTAAGAGGGAGGAGTGAGCTTTTAAATTAAAGGTTGCCTGATGTAGAAAGACATCAAAACTTTCCAGGGATTGAGAGGCAAAAGAGAAGGGCCATGGAGTGACGTCAGCTGCTTTTCTGGTCCGTGCTTCTTGGTCACTTGTCGGAAAGAGCATTCATCCCTTTATAGATGAACATCAGGGGTCCTCACTATCCCATGCCAGCCACCAGCCAAGCCCAGAGCATCTCAACAGTGCTACAGAGTCTTGGCATGGAGCTGGGCCTTGGGCTTAGTTCTGAGTCAGAGGAGTCAGAACCACCTTACTGAGTCATTCGCAGGAGCTGGTGGTTTTCTGGGAGGCTTCCCAAACCAGGTACCCACCCTGCCAAATGGCTGGTAGCGTGTGAGATCTGAAGCGAGCCGCGTATTCACCGTGCCGTGGCTGCAGGCAAACACAGGTTGCACATCTTGAGCTGTTGCACGGAAATTGTTTCCTTGCTCTGCCTAGAGAAACTTGGCACTTGGCGATAACAGATAAACAGATGAAACTTTCTTTTACTTACTTGTTAGTTATTTGATCTTAAGGAAGTCTCAGTTTCCCCAACTAAGAATGAACAACTATTAATGAACAGTTGTGACTTCTGAAAGAATTGAGGTTCCTAATGCTTTCTTTTTAGGAAGGTCCAGAATGTCCCAGAGTTTACAAGAATCTGCCTTCTCCTGGAACCACTTGCCTGAAGGTTCTGGTGGGAATGGAATTTGGTCCAGGTCTGCTCATGGCACCTCCATTTCTTACGTCTTTACTGCCTCTCAAGCAACTTTGCCTTTTCAGGTCTCTCATATTTCCCCATAGATAGTAATCTTGGAATTTTCAAACACTATGAAATCTTTCCACTCAGAGGGGTGCCATGATTTGTTTTTCAGGGTGAATTCAAAGACATTGGTATTGCTGTATTATTTCAAATAGAAGTTGCTCCTCACCCCCACCATTTTTTGGAAAACATCATTTTATTCAGTATTTTTCTAGAGATTGCTTTTGGAATTTGGGATTAGAACAGGTCCCATTGGTAAATTCCAGACCCTAATTTCCAGCATTTAGCTTATATTAAGCTGGAGTGCCAAGCCAATACAATGGCTTAACATGGCTCCCTAACGTTGAACTAATGTTGATTGAATGAATATTTAGCCGGAGATCTCAGCCAACTGTTTTGGGTCTAAGCTGTTACCATCATAAGGCAGAAGAGCTTGGGGAGAAGCCTGAGATCTTTGCCAGCCCGTGTTTCTTCTTTTCCTGCCCTTACATTTGGTTATGAGGAACTCACAGTGGCTGGTGACCTACCTGTCCGGTGTTCTCCTGTAGAACTGTCTCTCTCTCTCTGCAGGGAGAGGCAGTTTGGTTCCTGTGCAAGACACTGGGGAGCATTAAGTCTTGGCATCAGACACACAACTTTTGATACCAGCGCTTGTTTTCTGGAGGCAAAGTAAGGCCACTTGATGAAAAGAAAGGAAAATCAAATGTTGGAGACTTGAAAGACTCCAGGAGTCTGAGAGATGGGCAGAGCTAGACCTCTGAAAGCTGGGCAAGACGTCTCCTCTCCTCAGCTATTCCCCCTGCAGCTATGAGCTGGGGTTCTGTTTCCCCAGGGAGCCAAGAGGAGTGAGTTAGGAAAAGCAATTGAGTGGGGAGACACTCAATTGTCTCATGGTGGCAGGGGGTCCAGTGAAGACCTGTGGGCTGCCCCTTCCCTTCTGGAATGGGGGCTCTGTGCCTCTGACCAGTGAGTAACCCACCTCCCAAGACCTCATATCTCCTCGGGCCTGCCTAGCCCTGCTTGTAGGCCTGGAACCTTTCTGGTGCTGCAGTCAGACATACCCTTCACTTTCCCAGGTGGAATTTTCTCACAGATGGGAGTTCCTCCTTGGACCTTTGACCAATCACCCTTCCATATGGCTTTCCTCCCCCTACCCTTTAAAATATATACTGTTTGTATGAGATGAGTCCCTTATAACACTGTAAAGGGAGAATAGCCCTGTCCTTTTACCATCAGAGAGCAGACCACTTTCTGCTTTTCCAGGGCCACTTGCCCATGTGACTCGCAGCCTTAAGCAAGACGTGAGGGGCCTCACCTAGGCTAGGCCCTGGGGCTCCAAAGTAAATGAGTCCTGATTTCTCTTCATGGATCTCACAGTCTCTGCAGGACGAGGGGGAGGGGGATACAGGTGATGATAGTCACACATGCTAAGTATGACCATACAGGTGGGACCCATCTCAACATGGCAGAGATGGTGAGGAATCTACCTTAGACACTTTAAGAAAGGAGTTTAGAATTCTAAGTTCTCTCAGTGAATTGGGCACCATTAACTTAGTAGGCTGTCTCATTAACTCCAAAGTGAGGAAGGAATGTCTCATGTCCAGAAGTTTTCACATTAGCTAGAAGAGGCTAGACTCCTGGCCCCTTGCTTCTTTAGGTGTTTTCTGTTACAATCCCAGGGCCTTCTTAGAGCATTTATCACACTGTGCCATCTGGTGTTGGGTCATTTGTGTGTTTATCTTCTCTCCCTGTATTGGGAAGGAAAGGACGTGGTCCTAAGGGACCAAGACCATATCTTTTTCTCATAGGCATCCCCCACAGCCCCACAAGGAAGGTGCTTAAGGAATTGGATCTCTCTGTCTCTCCACTTGTATAGACATCGGAAGTAGAGACGGGAGGATAGGGGAGGAGACTGCTATATCAGGTCTCCTGTGCATATTGAGTTTTTCAGTTTGTCCTTGTTCTCCAGAATTCGACTGTGCAGAGTGATGGGCTAGAGCTGTGCTGTCCAATATGGTAGCCTCTGGCCACATGTGATGATTTAAATTTCAATTAATTAAAATTAAATAAAATTCAGAAATTCAGTTCCTCTCTCACACTAGCCACATTTCAAGTGCTCACTAGCCACAAGTGACTACTGACTGCAATATTGGACAGCACAGATGTAGAACATTTCCATCATTGCAGAAAGATCAAATGGACAGCACTAGAGACTCCAAGCAACATTTCTTGATCCAAAGTGTGCACCGCAAATCGTGAATTACTTGAAGGCAAGGGAAGAGAAGAGCTTGTCAAAATACAAATTCCTCCATTCCTCCATAGACCTCCTGAATCAGAATCTCTAGGGGGTGGGGAAGCTGGGAATCTGCATTTTAATAAGCACCTCCAGATGGCTGTTGTGCAAACTCACATTGCAGGATCAATGCTCCAAGGGAAGCCAGAAGTTGAATAGCGAAGCTGGAAAACCTCCTGGTACAGCGATTCTGAGCATCTCAGATGTCTTATAGCTCTTTCCACTCCAGCGTAACATTTCCAGTCCAACATTTCCAAGAGTGTGTGACTGGAGCTTCCAGACTGGCAGCTAAGGGCATCATCTCAGTAAAGTCCTGGCTATGCTTCCACCAAGCGGTAAATAATGAAGAGGCTGTCCTAGCATTATCTCTCTGTCTCCTCTTGCAGAACCAGGAGGATGGAAATAACCTCCTTCTTCCCCTTGAGCATGTTTGAATCACAAGTACCTTCCCTCTAAAATAAATTTATTTCCTGCTGCCTTCATCCCAACGAAGCTAGCCAGTGATGAATACCAGACTTCATAGCTTCTTTGTCAAAGCAGCACACCTGTGAGGATTCCTGTGGAAGATAAATTTTGGTTTAGGGGAGGGGTGCCTGGAGGAGGAGGGACCTGGCCAGGAATAAATCTTAACATGTTGCACCAGACGGTGAATGAGCGTTTGCCTCACAAGGCTCGCCCTCCTGACAAGGTATGATAAATTACCCTCTTTGTTGACACCTTCACTGGGTTATTTATGGCTCATTAATTGAATCGAAAAGGGGCCTTGTAGACCCAGCAGGGGCACCTTACAATGCTCCTCCAGTGGACCTAGCTCAAAGAAGAAGAACAGAGGAGGGAAGAAGGGGAGGGGGCACACAAATGTGTCTACTCCTTGGTTTGAGACACTCTTCACCAAAGAATTCAAGATTTGTATTAAAAAAAAAAAAAAAAACCTTTGGAAGCTCAAGTGAACCTCTCTGGGGATGATTAGCCCTACCCCTCATACCCAGCCTGTGTTGCTGTCTGGCACCTTCTAGAGAAGCCTGGGCCTAAAGCTCTGTGTGTGATTGCCATCCTTGCTTTAGGCTTGCCTAGAAAGTCAGCACGGCGCAGAGGAGACCATCAGAGGACCCTGACACAGTCCTAGCTTGTGCGTAGACTTGCTGTGGGACTTTGGGGAGGTCACTGGTTCTCTCTGAGCTTCAGATTCCTCCCTTGTGAAGTGAGGGTGTCAGATTGGATGATCTCAGTCTTTTTCAGTTCTAAAGAAAGAACGGTTTTCTCTTCACTGCCCGTTGTATCGGTTTAACACCCCCACTTCTGGCTATTAATTAGTTTATTCATTTGGCAAATAGTATTTCCTAAGGTCCTGCCATGTATTAGGTTCCAAGGAGGATGCAGGCATATTGGGTATGTATGGTTTTGTTGTTGGCTTCCACGAGCTTTCAGTCTAGAATTTTGTTTGTGTTTTCAAGAAGTGATTAGTACTTAAGGAGTAATTTAATCCTTAAGTACTTATAGGATAGACCCTTGAATAAGCTCTCCTTTACTTGACAATAAGGGAACATGCGGTATTTCCAGCTGTTGTGTGTGAAAGGCTGTTTCTCTAGTGTGCCACTGTGGTCCATGAATAGGTTGTAAAAGGCTCTCTTTTAAAGTGCTAGGTGTTTTCCCTGTTGCTGTTGCCTTCCAGAAGGTTCCATCCTGTGGAAAGAACTTCTGAATAAAAGGAAGGGCAATGTGGTTTCATTCATTTATCTAACCATTCGTCCATTTAGTCATTTTATTATTCCACAAAATTTTATTGAGTATTTACTCTCATCTTTGTGTCAAGATCTATGTTCACAAGATGAATGAGATAAAATTCAAGAATTCAAGGAAATTGCACTCTGGCGGGAAGGTAAACGCACTCCACGATTATCGAGTACTATTATGGAGTCATTTCCAGGAATCTATGGGAGCATATGAGAGGGATCATAACTGTGGAGCTTAGGGAAGGCTTCCAGGATACTTAGGTTAGATTTTGAAGGAAGGCTAGGAGTTTTCTGGGAAAGCAAGCTGTAGAAGATTATTCCAGATAAGGCAAAGAGTATGTGTAAAAGCACAAACTGTTTGAGAAATTACATCAGCTGTTTGAGAAATTACAAATAGTTCAGTCTGATTGGAGTAGAGTGTGAATTTAGGAGGTGGGAGGCACAGCGTGGAAGATGAAGCTGGAACAGGGCCAGATCTTGAAGAGGCTCATGTGAAATGCTGAGGAGCCTGCACTTTGTCCTGAAGGTCATGAAAAACATTTGAAGAGATTTATTGAGAGGAAAGATATGGTCAAATCAGTGTTTTAGTGAGATCCTCTGTGCCAGGGAGGAGTAAGCTTTAGCATAGAGGAGAATGGGGGAGGAAAAACCTGCTAGATGACTATTGCAATAGTCCAAGCAAGAGAAAAATTTGGGCCTCAGACAAGGGCATGGCTGTGAGGAAGGTGGAGAGAGCACAGGACTGGGAGCTAGAAAACCTCGGTTCTAATCCAGGCTCTGTCAATATCCACCTCGAATTATTTATTTTCTCCAGAATATATATCCTGCTCTGTAAAATGAGGACATTGGACTGGATGGTCTTTAATCTGACTCTGACATTCTGTAAGGATTGGGTTTTCTGTGTGTTCCCCTGTAGTTAGAAGTGGGAAGAGGAAAGAAGATGCAGAGTCAGTATTTAAAACTGAGACAAGTGTTATTTAATAATAATGGTGAGAATGTTTATCAGTTGCGTCCTGCTAGGGATATAAATGGGCCATAGTAGATGAATGTCACAACTGGTAGTAGGGCAAGTTCTTTGCCTCCATTCCAAAACTCATGGAGAAGGCTTCTTTAGGACTCATACAAAAATGGGGGTTTGTAGAACCCCCGTTCTGCTTCAGGAATCGATTACCTGGCAGCTAGAAGGGAAAGCGCTCGGGAGAACTGGTCCACACATGCTAAGTCCTTTCTATCTAGTCAGTTAGGCGAGACGGATGAACGTGACTAGTGTATACACCTTTAAAAATTTGTTTCAACTATTTGGAGAGAAGTCCACTCTTTCTTTTTCCCTTTTAAGGTTGCCAGTGACATTCTTTTTTTATTCCAAAATGAAAATAATTCCTTTTCTGATATTAAAAAAGAACATGCACATTGTGAAGAGTTCAAACTGTAAAAAAAAAAAAATTACAGAGTAAAATTTACCCCAAATCTCAAGATCCAGGTAATAAGTTAACATTTCTGTGGGGATCCTTCCAGTCATCTCTCTATGTATAATAATCTGGATGTATTTACATATATGGGATATATCCCATAAACTGTTTTATTCAGTTGATAATATCTTGCGGATATCTTTTGTAATATATTTGTGCATCATCATTTTTATTTTTTATTTATTTATTTTTTTTTGTGAGGAAGATTAGCCCTGAGCTAATATCCGTTACCAATCTTCCTCTTTTTGCTGAGGAACACTGGCCCTGGGCTAACATCCATGCCCATCTTCCTCGACTTTTTATGGGACGCCGCCACAGCATGGCTTGACAAACGGTGCTTTGGTGTGCGCCCAGGATCCGAATCCTGGGCCACCGCAGCGTGCGCACTTAACTGCTATGCCATCAGGCCGGCCCCTCCATCATCGTTTTTATAATGCACAGTATTTCAGTCGTTGGTAAATCATAATGTATTCAACTGATATATCAGTATTAATGGACATTTAGGTTGTTTCTAATTTTTCTTTTATAAACAAGACTAAGGAACATCCACATACATATACATTGGTACATTTGTCAAATTATCTCCTACAAATAAATCTCCAAAGGCAAAGTGTGTGCATGTTTTTAAGTTTTGCTACATATTGCCAAACATGCTCTCTGGAAAGATTTACCGGTGTACTTAAAATGTAATTTAATGTTTCATCTCACTGGAAAACCAGTGCACCAAGGGTTGGGGTTGGGGCGGGATGGAGGCGGGGAGAAGTCTGTGGTCTGCCCAGCGACTCTGTATTCCCCGTGCCCTGTCAAGTCCATAGTCCCAATGGAGGTGTGAGACTTTGCCGAGGGTTCATGGAAAGCTGTAGAGAGTTAGGGTGCCAGCTGATGCCAGGTCAGATAGGGTGCCTTCCAGGTTCTTCTCCAGGATGGGTAACCCTGGATCTTGGGACATTTGGCTTTTGACTAGTGATGTGCCACTACACGCACAAGCTATAAGAAATGCAGATGTAGAGAGGCCTCCAAAACCGTAGATGGGTACCTGTCTGAAATATTACCTTCTCCAGGCTCCAGTGCAATGTTTTGTGGTCCCTGATATGGCAGCCTTCTGTCCTAGGTGTTCAAGAGCAGGTCTAATTTAATACACTCCATACTGCTGCCTTCAGGGGTGCCTCCATGCATGTCAGACCATACAGGCCAGTTACGGCTTTAGCATTTTTGGTCATCGCTTGACACTGTGTGATGAGTTAGAGTCAAATTCTCTAACCATTGTGTTTCTGTTCAAGACAAACAGGGTTTCCATCCATTTATTCATTGCTCAATGATTCAACAAATATTACTAAGAACTTTTGTTCTGGTAGGCACTGTGCTGGGCACTGAGCAGAAGACAAAAATGTGTAAGAACTTACAGGTTCATTTTGAACAAGAAGGAATCCTGACACCCGTTAGATTCAACACGCTCATATTCCTGTTGAGGAACTTGAGGCCCAGAGAAGCGAAGGGCTCTGTCTCCAATGGCTGATCACTGTCCTAGTCAGATGTGTGGAGTACTTTTCCTGAGACGTGGGGCAGCTGGGCCAAAACTCCACGTGAGCCTCTCTGGGGATGGCCCTGACTCCCCTCTGAGGATGGCTCTGACTGTCTCTCTGAGGATAGCCAGTCCTGTAGGGACTGGACCATACAGACACGGTGTTGTTAGTACTGTGGGATCCGAGAGCTGCAGGGGAAACAGAGTAGTGCTTTGTGGCTCCTAACAATGGGTGTAATTCGATATCTCTCAGCTGGCCTTGCTGGTCCAGCCATCTCCTTTAGGTTTGAATGTGGGAACATTTGAAATGCTCCTTCAGAGGTCGATCCTATTTAGAGAGGATAGATAGTCTGAAGGTGACAAACTCTGAGCTGGGAGATGTTCCAATGCTGAGAAACTGACAACTTTCAAAAAATTCTATTGAGAGAGCATTCTACAATTGTGGCTGTAGCTAGGACCCACCTGCCAAAATGTGATTTGGAAGAGCTTTCTCAATTGTTAGATTACTTTTGAATCCTTGAACATAGTAACATCTTATCAATAATCACTCCTCATATCTCTATGATCATAAGAGTTTGCAAAGTTCTTTTGCCACGTTAGCTGATTCCTTCCTTCCATCACACTGTATTAGTGCTTCACTAATTACTTTTACTGTGTATTCGTACTTTCATAATCGTGAGGAATCTGAAAATGACAGGTCGAGTGACTTGTCCAAGAGCTAGCAAGAGACAGAGTTGGATTTGAAACCAGGTTTTCTTACTTCCAGTTCCTTTCTTTTCCCAGATCTGCCTTTGTTGACTCCTAGGTTAGTACACTGACCAGTGTACAAACACGAGTGGCCATCTGAGAGGGTCAGCAAGGAAAGAGGCCTCTCTGCCTGGAGATTTGAAGATGGGCTAGGAAGCACCCTTTGCCTTAACAATTTGTCCTTACCACAAAACATTCACTCCTTTGTATCTTAGGAGCTATCTGTTATTTAAAATTCTCTCTCAAAATATGACTCCCTACTTCAGTAAGTTAAAAATGCACCCATATAGTAGAACTGCATGCATTCTATTCCATTAGAATTAGAATAGAATAGAATTTATATGCCATTTATATTCTGCAATTTATATTCCAGAAATAAAATAAAATTCCATAAAACATGATGGATAGAAGTATGATTATGGACAAATAAGAAATATACTCAGGCCAGCCCCAGTGGCCTAGTGGTTAGGTTCGGCACAGTCCACTTCAGCATCCCAGGTTCAGTTCCCAGGCGTGGACCTACACCACTTGTCAGTGACCACGCTGTGGTGGCAGCTCACTTACAAAATAGAGGAAGATTGGCTACAGATGTTAGCTCAGGGCAACTATTCCTCAGCAAAAAAGAGGAAGATTGGGAACAGATGTTAGCTCAGGGTGAATCTTCCTCAGCAAAAAAAAAAAAAGAAGAAGAAATGTACTCACTTATAAACATATGAAAAAAATCTACAGTCTCTATAACTTAAAAGGCCTATAATATGTGATAACTTTAGTTTTTTTCTTTATTCCAATCTGTATTTTTACACCATGAGCATATATTAGTGGCAGTGGCACAATAAGATAGTTTTAAAAAATTAAGAGACTACTCATCCTAGTTGCGTGCTTAATTTTCAATGAATAAAAAGGATGGAATAAATATAACTCAACGCCTACCTTCATTCTCCCAACACCCATATTGGTCACACCTTAAGCCTCAGAGAAATCATCAGCTAACACCTTCAGGAGATGCATTGTCAACAAGCTAAGAGGCAGCATTTTTTTCCTGGAATGGGATAGTACATATGAGGCGTGGGAGGCATGGCAGGAGAGAAGAGAGCAAGTACTGAGGTGAGTTTCACCACTTGGAAGGTTTTCAGTGTGCTGACCCTACCTGTGCTCACCTCTCCCTGTGCTCACCTCCTGAAACATAGTGCCTTTGTACCCGCACCTAATAATGGTTAATCATCATAGCTCTGTTCACAGCAGGATCCATGGGGGAAAGAGCAGCCATCTTAGTGCCTGCTCACTCCAGTTTCCAAGGTGACTTAGTTGATCCATGTCTAGCACGCAGCATGCCATTGAGTGAGTTAGATGGGAAGGTTCCTTCTGGCCATTCTGGGTGGGGTTGTTGCCACTGTGATTTGCGGTGGGAACACAATAGGTGCAGAAGGAATAGGGCAACCGGCAAAACAAAGTTGCGTTGTTGTGGAGTATTCTGAAAGGCATCAGTGCTTTGCACTGCAATTAGTCTTTAGATGTAAATTAATAGATGGATCAACACAGCAGAGTAGTAACTACAGTAAATACATTCTAGAATTGGGGACTCTTTTTTTTAAGAGTTGGAAGAGACCTTAGAAATTACTGGACACAAGGGGAAGTTAGTGGCTTGCCTCCAGTTACCCCCAAGGGTCAGAGGCAGAGATAAAGCCAGACTGCAGGCCTCTGACTCCCAGTATAGTGGTTTTGCCACAAGCTCTGTTCCCTCTTGTTCACTAATTTATCCCACACACATTTGTTTTGGGACCTGCCATGTCCCAGGTGCTGTGCCGGGATGAGGAATCCACAAATGAATAAAATGAGGGCCCTTTCCTCAGGGCACTCGTACTCTAGTTGGAGGAGACTGGAATATTAGTTGATTATTTAATAAGATGTAGTAAGATGCCTCCTTGAAAGGAAGAACTTTCAGATGTACACGATCCAGGAGACAATCTGCTTTTTTTTTTTTTTTTTTTTTTTGTGAGGAGATCAGCCCTGTGCTAACATCCGCCAATCCTCCTCTTTTTTTTTTTTTTTTTTGCCGAGGAAGACGGCCCTGGGCTAACATCTGTGCCCATCTTCCTCCACTTTATATGGGACGCCGCCACAGCATGGCTTGCCAAGCAGTGCGTCGGTGCGCGCCCGGGATCCGAACCAGCGAACCCCGGGCCGCCGCAGCGGAGCGCGCGCACCCACCGCTTGCGCCACCGGGCCGGCCCCGACAATCTGCTTTTTTAAGGAATCAGCACCGGGTAAAACACTGCTTGGGCATGTGATCCTGCCTTTGCTCAGACCTCAGAGGAAGGCATTCAGGGTGTGAGATAACACAAGGGTGAAAACAAAAGAGCGGAAGGAAAAGATACAAAGTGTAACTTTTACCTTATTTGGGGCAGTATATTCATTTGAGGAGCTCAAAACACTTGTTTCATCTAAACAGTTGAGACCAGATACCACACCTTTCTGTCTTGCCTTGTACAGGATTTCTTCTGTGTATTGTGTGACAGTAGTAGCTACTCTCCCATTTGTATTCACTGGCTTGTGTTAAGAGCTCTCTCCTTTATTGTATTAGATCTGGTTTTGACAGTGACCGCAGCCATCCATGGTTCTAAAGATTTCAGAAGACTGCTATAGACAGAAACTCGGGATATTTTTAGGAGCCTTCATGACACCACTCTTCCTCCTTCTCCACAAAGGATTCTGTGATTGGTGAGCAAATCTCCACAGCCTCTCTGTCCATTGCCCTTGTGATTTGTTAAGAGATTGAATGAATTAAGAATGAAAGAATACGCACCAGTATACCTTGTTTGGATCTTGATTTGAGCTACCAGTTATAAAAGTGACAGTTTTAAGGCAATCAGGAAACTGTGATTAGTAGCAGTAGTAGTATTTAATGATAATGGTATTCTGACTGTTCTAAAAAAGAGTTATTTCTTAGAGATGCAAAGTGATCTATATAGATATAGATAAAAATTTCTATTTTAAAAATACACTTTTATTTTTTAATGGTTGGGCAGAGAGATTTAGATAAAACAAGGCCATAGGTTGATAATTATTGAAGCTGGGTGCTGGGTCCATGGGAGTTTGTTATATTATTCTCTTCAGTTTTGTGTATATTCAATGATTTCCATATTAAAAACATTTGAGTAATGAATGACTACATGTTGAGCAGCTACCATGTGTCAGGTTCGGGGCTGGATGTTTTATATGCAGCCTCTTATTATATTCTCACAACATCCCTATAAGTAGATTGTATTAAGCCAACTTCTGAGATGAAGAAGCTGCACATAAGGGTAAAGTGAATTCCAGAAGTCACACAGTAAGTGGCAGAGCTGGGAATTGAACCCTGATCTTCTTCTTTAACTTTTGATTGAAGTATAACACATATACAGAAATATGCACAAATCATATTTGTACAACTCAATGAATTTTTATGTGACCACATCAAATAACCTATACCCACATCAAAAAATAGAATAGTACCAGCATCCCCGAAGGCACCTCGTGACCTTGCCAGTCACAGTCCTTCCTGAGAGGTAACCATCATCTTGACTTCTAGCACCCTTTTTATGTATGGCTACTTTTTCCTAAAATTGTGTCTGTGAAATTCATCCATGTTTATGTCTCTAATAGGTCTTGCCTTTTCATTGCTGTATATTTCATTGTTGAAATATACCACAATTTATCCATTCTATCATTGATGAAATCAGGAGTATTTCCACTTTGAAGTTATTATGAGTAGTAGATCTGTGAACTTTCTGATACATGTCCTTGGGTGGATATAAGTATGGATTTCTGTTGGCTGTATTCCTAGTGGTGGAATGACAGGGACCCAGGGTAGGTGTATGTGAACCAAGAGCTCTAGTTTTCTTCTTTCTGTTATATCATCCATTTCTCTCTAAATAGATTAAGAACTTAACTACTTTATGTGGTTAGTTCCATAAGACTGGGGAATACATAGGGTCCTGGAAGGCTGTGAGGTAGAACCAAGACTGAGGTTTGAGCCTGGAATATTCTGGTCCAGTGTTGATGAACCTCAAGTCCCAATCCAGGCCTTCAGTGCTTCATGAATCTTCCTTGAAATAAGTTTAATGCAAGAAAAGTACTACTCTCAAGTGTCCTGCACTTGTGATTTAACATAATAGCATGTCATTCCAGGACACTAGAAATCGTACAACAGAGAGAAATATGAATACTCTTGTCTAAACCATCAACAACAACAAAAAATTTCATAAAATAAAAATTTTGATAAAATCCATCTTGACATTTGGTGTGCTTGAAGATTTGTCAATATTATAACGATGGTGTCATTACAATTGCATTTTGAAGGATAGCCCATGGTTAACTACAACTCCCAGGGAATGGGCTTCTCCCCTTGGTTAGGTGGATCACCCTCATCCTTCATACCTGTAGCCCCCAACCTCTTCTTCCTGGGAGTCCACTTTGGGTGGTGGTAAAGCTTGGTGACTGTAGGCCTAGGAGAGACCTAAAATGGGTTGCCTACTAATGACAACTCCAGGTGACAGTGATTGTCTGAGGATGTAGGTGATATGGTAGAAAAAAATGTGGGCTTCAGATACAAATGGTAATGAGTTCAAATTCCATGTCTACTTTTTATTTGACCTTGAAATTATTACTTAATTCTGAACCTCTGCTTTCTTATCTGTAAGAATAAGGATGATGAAATCAATGTTAGAGAAAATTCAGAAAAAGGCTAACTAGAAAGATGATAGAGTCGTGGATTATAAAATGATTGATTGATTGATAGGTAGGTAGATAGATACCACTCACAGCACCAGGCACACTGTAGCCATCCAGGAAATATCAGTTTACTTTTCTTTGCTACTTATCAAATGTGTTCCAAGTTATTATAGTTCTCTCCCCAAATCGCACAACTCCAAGGTCATGAGAAGCCTTTTATTTCACCTCTGACTTTTCTGGGTGTAATGGTTAGTGGGGCGAGATGGTGCATCTGAGGCTGGGGTGGAGCGGATAAAGGAACTGGCCTCTTCTGTCTAGTGTTCCTTTTCACTAAAACTGAGCTTCCTTCCCTTGCACTTGTACACAGATAGTGCAAGAGGGTGTGGGATCCTTCCCAACTTGTCTATAAATTCTGTAGTATTTTATTTCCTGCGTGGTTGAACCCCAAGGTTTAAGATTATTCTTTGTTTTTATTTATTGATTGGTTGATAGCCCCACCTCCATCCAGAAGTTTTATAATAAAAACACAGGTACAAGGCGCCAGCCCAGTGGCATAGCGATTAAGTTTGCAAGTGTCTGCCTGCTCGTGACCACTGAAAGGAATTTGATACAGGAGTCTTTGTATAAAGTTATTTAAAAAGGCAAAGAAAAAAATCATCCAAGAATAGCTTTTATGACAGATGCAGAGGCACTCCCCATACAGCTATTATTTATATTAGCCTACTCTCAATTTGAGAGCATCAACAACTCCTCCCTCATGATGGAGTTGCATTATGGAAAATCACTTGGAGGTGACGGGTGTGCATTCCAGCCTGGCTCTGCCATTTACCTGCTATATGACTTTAGACTACACATTCACCCCTTCAGGGCCCTGGGTTTCTCCTCTGTTAAATGAGAGGTGCCTTGCAGTTCTAAGAGCCAACGATTCTCTTATTCTACATGTGCCAAGCACAGAGCCCCTGGATGGCTGAGAACCCATCACATTGTGTGGGTTTCTCTTCCCCATGCCCAGTGATATCCATTGAAAATAAACAGCAAGAGCAGCCTCAAAGAATGGTCAGCTCAAGGGGATGTGGAGGAAGGGACAAGGAGGACACCGTTGCCGAGAAAACAAGCATCGGGACTGGTTTTGTTTTCTAGGGGATGGGATGGGGGAAGTACATGCCAGTGTATGTTATATGAGCTGCATGCCTTTTCATAGCATCCCTAGTATATGGACTGCATCATCTCATCTCCTTCTGGCTTCCTTCCTTTCTGCAGCTTATATTCTCCTGGTCCCCACATAGCAGACAACCAAGCAATCATTCAGCCTCCTGAGTCCTGTGCCCCTTAGCCCAAGCATAGGTTCTCTGAGCTACTTCACTTGCTGCTCAACAGTTGGTAATTCCCATCTGTGTCCTGGCTCAAGAGATGTGGAGACTAGCCTGGTGCAGCTCAGCTCTTGCACCTTTTGCTAAAGCTCACACATCTCTTTCTGCCCCCTCCCTGTCACCATGCCCAGAAACAGGACAAACCTGCACAACTACATCCTCTCCTGCCAGAACAACAAGAAGAAGAAAATGTTCCTGATATCTCCAATGTTCCTGCTCTTCCTCTCAATTGGGAATGTAAAGATAAAGTCCCTTACATAACAACCTTTCTTACAAGACCACAAATGATCATGTCATTAGTGGGTAATTCCAAGGTAGCCAGTTGGTAAACATGCACTTCCAAAGTGCCTAGTTTCTACCTGGCAATTCCAATCATAATTACCATGAAATTATATAACTGCAAATTATTGTGCCATGTAAGTGGTGTAAATAAGTATGTTCCTGTTCTCTGATAATAAATTTGAATGACATGGCTAGTTAATTAGTAGCCATTGGAAGTTCACCGATGGGATACCAAACCAATAACTTTCTCCTAAAGTGGGATGAAGATGGTTCGAGTTTGTTGAGTTTGGTTTAATCGAGGCCTTAATGAAGGCATCAATATTGCCTGTTCTTTCTTTTCTTCTGGTCCCTACTATTTGAATCTGGAAAGTGAGCCTCTGTTGAGTTGGCAGCAAGGGCTCCCTAGAATGAAAGCAGAACTTGGAGTTCAAAGATGATGAGTCTCGGCTTAGCCATTGACTAGGTGTGTGACTTTGAGACAGTGCCTAATCCGTCTGAGCCTCCATTTCCTCCTTGTAAAAGGAGAGTGACGCCGGGTGGTGGCGATGCATGCCTCCTGGGGTTGTCATGGGGATTACATGGGGTTAAGCACATGGAAGTATGCTAAACTCTCAACCCTCTCCAGGGTTAGCTGTTATCATTGACCAAGGAGGAAAGGCCAACTTCACAGGTCATACTTCTGTTCTCTGAGGGCTGAGTCTGATTCAGTTGGGTGTGAAACAGTGTCAAAGCAGAGACTGTCAAGCTTTGTCATTGGAGGGTGGCAGATTGAACCCAGCTCTGAACTTTTGCCATTTTCTAAAGGGAGATTATAGCTCCGTTTCCATCAGGAAATAAGAGGTGATGCTTCAGATGGGTGAGAGGAAGGGATTACACCAAAAGAAATTTAACTCCTGAGAGATTATGTTCTCAGCCCTTGCCTTTAGCTTGGAAACAAATCAGCCAAGAGTAAACAGACGAGTAACAACAACAGTTATGCAACAGGAGGGCTCTGGCCTAGCATCCAGAGCTGCCCCAAAGCCAACTTTTCTGACTTTCTCCCAGATAGCTCTTCTTAGGGCTGCCTCACTCAGACAGGAAAATCCCAGTGGGGAGAAAGTGGGACAGCACCCAGCAATTTCTGAGGAGTGTCTATGCTCGCAGGATTTTCAAATACAATTAGACCAAGAAAAGTCACTTTCCTTAAGACAGAAAACTAATGCCTGATGTTGCTACTCCGCTTGCTTTTTGATGCACGTAAGGGCTGCGTCTTGACAAATACAAAGCTACTTTCGGGATGATAGATTTATATTCCAAAGTACTGCTAAACTTGTAACCATAGTAACAAACAAAGCTATTACATAAAATGGCTTCACCAGGTGAAAGCAATAATTATATTAACCAGATGGGAGGAAAAAGGGGAAGGAAGTCTGATCAATGTGGAAGGCACCAGTAAATTGGATTGAAAATGCATGACATTTTCCTAAATTACATCCATTTGGGGGAGGGGGCAGGAGCCCAAGGATGAGGAGCAGGGATGAAGTTGGGACCGGGCCCCACCAGGTGGCAGTATGCAGAAATTGTTGAAGCGGCTCTTCTGCTGATGGTTTTGGGGCTCCGGAAGCCGGCTTAATACTTCTTCCAGGCAGTTTTAAAGCACCACCCCCTCCCATCACCAATTCAGTGGGGAATTTCCCTGTCAACACTAACAATGTGGAAATGGCCCAAATTAGACTTTATTAAAGAGGATGTTGGTTGAGAAATAGTCCAGTCGCAATAAGCAATGTGTGCTAAATGAAACATCAGCATGATCTGATTAGGCCTTGAGTGTGTGACATAGATCAGGGCTCCCCGTGCAGTTAACCTCTGAGTTTCTACCCGGATCACTCTCTCTAAACTCTCTCAACACTTGGTTCTCCAACGTAGTTGCAGGTTAGAATCATCCAGGAGGCTTTAAAGAGCGCTGGCACCTGGGTCCCGCCCTCACCATTTCTGATTTAATTGTATGTGATTTAGCCTGGGCATTAGGATTTCAAAAAATTCTCTAGGTGATTTAAATGATGTTTGTGAGGGTTGGGTGGGTAGGAAGCTATTTATTAAGATGGAGCTGATAGGAATTATTCAGAGTTGGCATCTTTGGAGGCAAAAGGAGTTGGGGACTGACTTTCTCATCTTTTTCACTTTTAGTCTAGGGGGTAGATCCCTGTTTAATTATTCTAGCTAGAAAAACCAGCTAAATAGCACAGAAAGTGTCGTCCTGAGGTTTCAGGCTCTCTGCGCATGTGTCAGAGAATGTTCAAGGACCCTTTCCTTGTTTCTCGTGAACTGCAATTCTCAGTGACAAGGATGCCTCCTGTAAAATTCCTGGCCAGTCGAATCTGTTCCTTTACAAGGCTAGGAGGATTACACAATGCAGACACATCGGCGGGAATCTGAATACCTAGCTAGACCTTGTGTAATTTGACCCAATCAGTCAAAGACACATACAGGGACAGCCTGGGAAAAATGTCAAGTAGGCAAAACTGCCTTAGTGCCCCACCCAGTGGATTTTAAACCTCTCTCTTCTCCACTTAATTTTAGATGTGACGTGTTGGTGAATGAAATAATGGATTAATCAGAGAAAGAAACTCCCCCAACCATTTATATAGGGATTCTTCGTCATGTGATAAACAATACACGAAGAGCATTGTCTCATTCAATTTTCACAGCACATTTGTGTGGAAGCCATTGTTATCTCTATTTTCTAGAAGAAGAAACCAAGGCTTGAGGGAGCTAAATACCTTGGCTGGGCTCCAGAGCTAGTAAGTGGCAGAATGGGATTTGAACCCATGTCCATGTGAGCTGAACTCTTCATCCTACCTTACACTGCTTCTTTCCCTACTTGTGAGAGCTGAAGTTTCCTCGCTTTGCTGTCCAGTACGGGAGCCACTAGCCACATGTGGCCATTTAAATTTAAATCTAAATTGAAATAGTATAAAATTAAAAATTCAGTTCCTTAATCACACTAACCACATTTCAAGTACTTAGTAGGCATATGCGGATAGTGACTACTCTATTGGGCAGTGCAGAAAATAGAGTATTTGCATCACCGTAGAAAGTTCAATGATGCTTAGAAATCGTCTGTCACATCTTTTCAATTTACAGATGAGGAACTAAGGGCCAGGGAGGAAAAGTGATCTGCCTAAGAACCAGCCCTCCCTTGCCATACCACTCCCACTACGCTCCCCCTGCAATGGTAAAGCAGGGGGTAGACCCTGGGCTTCCTGATGCTGACCTCTTGCAACCTTCACACTAGACCACACCTGCCACTCAAAACCATTCTCGAACATTGAATAAAGGAAGACTGAGTGCAAACCTGGAGACTCTGCTTTGTCTGTGCTGAGCAGCCGGGGTAGCCATAGGAAGGAGACATTGAATGCTCCTGTACAAAGCTCCAGAAGGCCCTCCTCAAGCCCGCAGGATTACTGCTGCTAACTAAGGCTGAGTTGCACGGGTCTGTGTAATAGCATGGAAACATCTCTGCAGAGAAGCCCAGGCTCCACCAGCGAAATCCGTGCTGCTGGAGCACTTCCTCCAGGGCCAGCACTTCGCAGCTGTGTGCCCTCCCTCGGGGGTGGCCGGGCTAGAGTCACACCACTTATTGGTAAGGAAGTGTCAGTGCTTGTGAGCTGGAATGCAGCTCAGGAGATGTGATGGTGCTTTTTCTGGCCTACACTGAGGAGAACAGGCTACAGAGATGAATAAGACTTGTCTCTGCCCTGTGGGACTCAAACTCCAGAGGAATACTAGAAGCCAGATACACGGTGGACTGGAAAGAGCTTTGTCTTGAGAGTTGGATAGATCTGTGTTCAGGTTCTGTCATGGCTACTTTCTAGCTGGGCAATCTTGGGTATGATATGTTGTCTCTCTGGTCCTCCCCTCCTCAACTGTCAAGTCACGATCACCATAACCATCTGGTAGGTTCTATTGTCAGAACTGAAATGAGAGATGGGAATACATGCCCCAGTACCTGGCTCAGAGTAGGTGCCAAAAAAATGTTAGTTGCCGTCCCTCCCCTTCATTCCTGCTTATTCCTGGATGGCCCACCAGCCTGCAGAATCCTCTGACATTTCTGCAGTCACTCAGAAGGTGGATAATCACTTTAGGACGTCTGAGATTTTGAATCTCCACTGTATTTATTTTCCAATGGTGGAACTCTCAGGCCTTGGTTCCCCTGGATTTACTTTACTTATTTCCCATTTGTTAATCATGTTCATGATTGCTTCCTTAGACAAGTAAGATGCTCAATGGAAAATTCGTTCTGGGACGTTTGTGTTTTTAGAGCACAAGGAAAAAAATACACATTTTATGGGGCAAGAAGCCAGCCCGATTATGAAATATTCATTCACATCACAAGTATTTCCTGAGTGCTTTCTGTTTTCTGGGGACTGTGCTAAGCATCGGGGATACAACAGTGGGCATGAAAAACAAAATTACAATCGTGAAGGCAGTTCCATCAACCACAAATTGAAAGCACACCTTTGTATTTCTTGTTGTGGATACAGCTCTGACTGTAGATGTTTGTAAGGAGGAGTGGTCACCTTATCCTCACAAAGCATGGCTGTAGAGTGATAAATTTATTCTCTTTCACTATGAGCCTATCTTCCCCTGGCCTTCTCAATGGACAAGTATTGTGGGAAAGTCCCTTCCCTAGGGCCTCCAGCCCTTTCTCTTGCAATCCCACATTGCAGTTTCCATTTGGTCCTTCTGGAGTCCAAAACAATTTCTTAATTCAACAAATTATCACAGATTGTTCCGTGGCAGTGTAAACTCTGGAAAATCAGCACAGCTGCCTGCAGAAGGAAGTATTTGCTCTGCCTGTGAGCCCCTCTTTGTTTTCACTGTCCTTTCCTAGTCAACTGAGTGCAGATCATTTTTCGAGTGTCCTTCATGTGCCAGATGTGGTGTTAAAGACCAGGGTTACAAAGATGCATAAGACATGGTCCCCTTCCTACAAGACTCACAGTGTGGAAGGGGGACAGACACGAAACAGAACCACCTGATCCACCAGCCCAAGTTCCATAGGAAGGAGTGACATGGGGAAAAAAGAGGGTCACTTGTTTGGGTTTGGAGAACTGTGAGGTGGAAGGACAGACAAGAGGAGGAAAGAGGATTCTCAAAAGAGAGAACAGCATGTATAAGGGCATACATACCTTTTGTTCAGACTTTCTTTAATAGACTCTAATGCCACAACTGTTACTTTGACCCTAAACAGTAATTCCATGGTGTTTCAGTGGGTTCTATACTCAACCAAATATTTGCTCATACCCATTCTTTACCCATGCCTGCTGCTAACAAATGCCACCGAAGCACAGCAGTGTCTTTGTTCCAGCTTTTGCCTTAAAATAGGGCTGCCTTTCTGTCTTCCACTTGACTCACAGTGAAACAGAAAGACCTAGAATGAGGTAAGTCATTTGGTGCCCTGAGATAAAGGACAGCATAGCCTGTCACATGGCAGTCGGGGGGAAGTTGTGCTGACAGTCTCTAAGAAGTGCAAAAACAATAAGGGGACTTGGCAACCAGAATGGAATGCCAAGTTGCTGGCCAATTTCCTTCAGGCTTTCGGAAGAGAGGTGGATGTAGGAGGCTGGGGTGGAGGGGCTGAGCACACGCTTGTTCTCCTGGTTCTGGAAACTGGAGGTGTGACTAGGAGTTTTCTGTAACCTTCCAAGTAGTGGGTGTGGAGGCTGTGGAAGTGATGGTGGACCTTCCTGTCAATACCAGGGGCCCCTCCTTGAGTCTGAGTACTGGGTGGCTGGGCTCTGAGTTCACCCCCAAATCCCAGCACACAATCGCTCAGAAGCCAGGAAGAGGAGGCGGATCTCCCGGAGCATGGCTGCCCTGATCCAGTGTTACAGTGGAGCCTAATTGAGGCAGATATTGAAAGAATAAATCGTATAAGGTGTTGTGGGGGGCAAGCAGTATTACTTTTTAAATTATTTCTTCAAATTGAACTTGTTGGTAAAACTAGATTGTGATGATAGTTATACTATAATTAAAGTACTATAAGTTTACTAAAAATCATTAAATCGTACACACAAATGTGTGGATTTTGTGGTATGTAAATTATATCTCAATAAAGCTGTTTTAAAATTTTTTAAAATCAAACCTGTTAACGGATCCTCAAACAATTTCTCTAGAGCCTAGAATGTTTAACAGGCACTGCGTGAAGCAAAATAATGCATCAGTGGACTGTCTTCAGGGTTCCAAGTATACTTGTTCTGACCCTTTCTCACCTCTGTGACCTTTCCCACGTCAGTTACCTGGTCTTCCTCTTCTCTCTCAGCCCCTCTTGTTTCCAAAAGGAATTGCTTAGTATTTTACTTATTCATTAATGACTCAGTCCATTGCCCTGAATTGATTCTTTAATATATTTGCACTTTAAACCTATCTCTCATTGTAGAATGATTATTTTTAAATCCCCATTCAAGGGATTTAAAACCTTAAGGGAAGGAATAGAAAAGAATTGAAGAATAGGTGCTTTCCCCTAAGAATCTGGAAATCGAAACAGGAAGGCAGTCATCTATTTCGTCTACAAATAAAATCAACCAACCGAATATGATGAAAGATGGGGTTGGTCCGATGTTCTCGGGCCTGGCCATGTAAATGGCCTTGGGAGCAGAGGGTATGCTGCAAGACTGGTCCAGCCATTTCATCTATCCATCAGTGAATCAGACACAGCCAGGTGCTTCCAGAGCTTGCTGCAGTCATAAAGACAGCCAGAGACTTATAAACATGATTTATGTTTGTGGAGAGGAGCATGGACTCCTAAATATTGACATGACTGACAGGATGGGGATGAATATAATTAGTTATTATAGGGTCACTCTTTTTCACCTTTAAAAGCATTTTGCTTATACCAAGATAGAAGCAATGTGATTCCGTGGAAAGAGAATTGGATGTGGAACTAGCCAGTCTAGGTTTGTCCCTTCTCTGTTGCTCTCTAGCTGCGTGAACTTAGATGAGCCACCTAAGCTCTCTGAGCCTCAGTCTTCTTGTCACTGAAAGGGGACTGTTACCCCTGACTACACAGGGTTGTTTTGAGGTAGGTGATATTCACCTATTTACAGATATTGCAGCAGGGAGTAATCGACATTGAGTAAAGGAAGTGGTTTTTACAGGTTCAAGTGCTCTACAAATAGAAAGTATTGTTATTTACTCCATCTTCCCAATAAATTTAGAAAAAAGATAATGCAGATGGTGATTACCTCTCTACTTGACGGCAAAGAAGGGCATCAGTAGCTGAGTGACATGCCTGCCCAGGATTCACGTCAGATGAAAACATGGGGCTTTCTGGAAGGCAACATTTTTAAGATTCAGGGTTAGTTTCCACTGTGGTTCAGGGAATCTAGACAGGGAACGTCAACATTGACATTTCCGAACCCTTCCAATTAGTCTCAAGAGTTCAAACATCTCTCTGTTCAATACAACCCGGAGTGTAATCGTTTGTTGGTAATAACCTAGCCCTTGTTTAGCTTCATAGATCTGACTCTGAGCCCGGACATCCCATGGACAAAAACACCACTTGCTTTTTATTGGCATGTTGGGTGGAATGGCTCCACACAGCTAGGAAACAATTTTATTTTTCCTCTTTGCAACTCAATTATAAGGCTGAAGGGCACATATAGATTTTTCTGCAGGAAGCAAAGGGCTTTCAGGCTTACTTTATTGGTAGATTTCTACATCACCTCCACAGTGAAGGGTTAGCTGCTTTAAAGAGGCAGAAATGCCCGGACTGAAACAAAGAGGGCAAAATAATACAATCCAGATCGCCTGGTAAAAAAAGAGGGAAGTGTTCTAAATCTTTGCCTTGCACTCGGGTCCCAGCTGAGGCCGCTCCTTTTCCAGAGGCTCCGTGAATCAAACAGGAAACAACAAGGGTCCCGGGTGGTGGTAAGAACTGTGGATTAGGAGCCAGAAGTCCCAGCAGGGGCTCTCTCCCCAACTCAGACACATGCTGAGTGGGGGCCTGTTAGAACCTTCAGCCTCAGTTTCTTTGTCTATAAAATGAAGGAAATGGACTGGCTTCTTTATGAATGCCCCCTTTATACATATTCTGACTCTGTTTCCTACAGATTTTCTCAGAGTACATCTTTCTCCATTTATGTATGCATGTGAGGATTAAATATTGCAATAAAGGCTAAGTATGAGAGAAGCTGGAAAGGCAGGAATAAACTTTGGTCCTGGGCTTACTGATCATTTTAGCTTCTCCTGCTAGCCCACCGAGGTGCTAAGGAGCTGGTCTCCAGAGCGTCGACACCTGGGCCTTGGGGCTTGGCGAGATAGTCTTTTTGTTTGTCTGTTAAGATCCCAGAAATTCCCTGACGCCTCAGAACAGCTCAGCTGGGAGTTTTTGGCTGAGGCTGGCAGATGCGTCCAGCATGGCATCCGGAACAGAACTCAAAGCAGGTGGAATATTGGAAGCCAATGTCCTTTCAGTCTAATATTTGCAATCATTTTTCTAGTCTAGCAGAGCTGTCAATAGCTTCTCAGGATGCGTTTCAGCCTGGCCTGTCATCAGTGGTGTGAGCAGATCCCTCACTCTCCCTTTCCCTGAGGTAGCAGTGGCGGAGAGGTTCATCCACTGAGGGCAAAACCGACTAGCAAGTATGTGGATGAGAGAATCTGCGAGTCCGAGGGGACATCCTTTCTCTCCAGCACTGGGTTGTTTGTCTACAGTCACCTTAGAAGGCTCTGGAAAAAATAAAATACAAATAAATGAATATAATTCCTTTAGTCCATCAAGCAGCAAGCAGGGCATATTCGCCTCAGTGCTGTGGTATCTGGCAGACTATTCACTCGGCAGAACTACACTGTCTTGCATGGGTAAGAAGCTCAATATTCAGCCTGCATTCCTGGGGCAGTGGTGAGGGGAGGGTCGAGAGGGGGACAAAATGGGAGGGAGGCCGCCATAGAAATGAATACTGAATCCAAAGTATTATTGTTGGAATCTCTGGAGAAAATGGCTCCTGAACATACAGGATTTTCAATACAGTTTAAAAAAGGAACGAGTCTTCTCGTTTTTCCATTTATTGTAGCTTCCCAAAGCTTATTTTTAGTAGCGCTAATAGTGCCGCCTACCCCTGTACTCATTTTCTACAGATTTTAAAATTTGGTATTATCCTGTCTCTCCAGAGGTGCCTTCTATTTCTAAAACATTAGTACCATGGAGGGGGGAAAATAGGGCATTTCTGAGAGAAGGGAGCCTTGGATATTTGCATTCCATTTTGATTGGAGGTTTTGCTTCTCTCAGTTCATTCTGAATCAAGGGAAAACATGTTAAAATGGAAATAAATGGATGCCAAGGATCTCTGGACACTGAAGGTTCCCTACCCCCAACACACAAGCACAACATAGTCGGTTCAGGCACGACTGTCCCCTCGGAGCGGGGTTGATAGAGGCCCTGGCATAGGGGCCTCACCGAGATGGATCAACCCGTAAACTCAACTGCACAAGGCACCCTGTGCCCCGGCTGAGCTAGGGGCAGGAAAGAAGCCACACGAGCATGTGGCCTGTGTGTTTCTGAATGGAGATGGGGAGTTCTGAGTGGTCAGGCAGACCCCATGCACAGGCTCAGAGGCCAGAACTAGGCATCTATGAATGGAAGTCAAGAAACTGCCATCATAGAAGGACCCTCTGTGTTAATTGTGCGTCTGAGAGCCAGATTCTGACAACAGAGTCTGCCGCCGAAGAATTACAGCACTTGTGTCCTGAGTGGAGTTACAGACCTCAGTGGCTTTGCACAGATGTCTTCACAAACTGGGCAGCTTTGCCAAATTACAGATGGGAACTAGATGGAGTACAGCACGTGCGGTCTTTACCTACTGGCTCCTCGAGTGGCTGTGTTCCTGAAGGAAAGCTAAATGTGGGCCTCCTCAGCCCATCACTCCTCCTTTTATAAAACGATGGCTTTGTGACATCGTGGTTATCTGGGTTCAAACAGGGACGTTACAGGTCAAGTTTTGAGAAAATTATGCTATATTAGATTTCCGTGTATGGCCTCTTCTAGCTCAAAGAATTCACAATTAGCCTAAAATGTTAAATCTGGAAGGGACTTAAGAGATCTTTTATCTAACTCATTGTTATGTAGTTGAGATCCCTGAGCCCAGAGAGGAGATGTCACTGACTGCAAGTCACTCAGTAGGTCTCTCATACAGGTTGATAGGCCGTGTCTCTGGACTGTTCTATTGCTCTTTCCACTGATCCTTGAAGAAGACAGACAGAATGACTGCTGTGACGTGATGTACATTTAGAGAGTCAGATTCTACTAACCCCTCATGACTGCCTCTTGCCTGTCCTTCCCAAGTCTTCCATGCTGGGTAGCTTCGAGCAAGTTGCTTTACCTCTCTGGGCCTTGTTTACCACGTGTGTAAAATGCAGGTGCTGATGGTGGTGGTGGTGAGGATACCTGCCTCCCAAAGTGGTTAAATGGGCCAGAATGACCTTTAATCAGAAGATTGGGTTCAAATCCTGGTGTTCCCTCCTTCTAGCTGCTCGGAGCAATTGGAGTCCTTACTCTCTCTGAGCCTCAGTTTCCTTAATCTCAAAATAGAGGTAATAATTCCTAACTCATAAAGTTATTGTGAAGATTAAATGATAAAATATATATGTAAAGCTCTTAGCCCAAGTGCTCAGTAAATGGCCACTGCTATTACTATAATCGCCAACAATAATAATGAATCAGAAAAATGTAGGTAAAAGTGCTTAAAAAATCCTAACGTATGATAAAGATATTAGTCATTATTAACCAAGGTGGCCATAGTATCCATCCCAAGCTGTTGTTAAGATTCCTGCAGATCTAGCAGCTGGATCAGCCCAGAGCTGAGTACTTGGTTTGCTTGCTAAGACAGCTCCATTCACGTGTTTGCTTCTGATACAGCCTGGCTGTTTCTGACATGGCCAAAGAGACCACAGAGGGCATTAAGCTGCAGAAGAGAAATTCCAAACAAGATTTCAGAGAGGGAGAGATTTCCTATCATGATCAGGACCACTTCCCTCCCAGTTTGATTTCCTAGGCAGATGAATCTGTTGAAAAGATTGATGTGGGCGCGACCTTCGGACCCTGTTTGGGAATTCCACATACAAATGGTGCTTTAATGGTACTTTTGGCAGTTGCGGGGTTGTGTTAATTACATTTGAATAGAGAGATGGTGATAACTCACTAGCTCAGCCCCTGGTAGTTAATTTTGTTACATCTTGGGGAAAATTCTGCTGGGGTCTATGAGTAGCTGTGGTGCAATTAGGCAGCAAGAAGGTTTTTGTTGGTACAGTTGCTATTGATTAGTATTTACTTTAGAAAGAATAAAAGCTATTCCCTCGCGCCAGAGCTGCCTAATCTGTCAGGGACGCGGCTACACATTTCAGAGATGCATAGCAGTCTTTTTCATATATTATGAAGCCCCCCAGAAGAGAGTCCAGTATAAAAATCTCCCCAACTGGTTTTAATGATGCTCAAATAAAAGGCATATACCACAGCCAAGATCTCATTAAAAGAGGGAAGTCTTTTTGTAGATTTGCTTATTTATTTATGAAACGCCTCTGAAATATTTATAAATGCTTCCCTGATATTTGTCTGAAAATACATTTTAGGGCTTCTTTGGTGGAAGGCAGGGGGAGGGGGAGAATGGAGGAGAGGATGCGGGCCGAAGAAAAAGAGGTGAATTTGGTGCAATTTCTTTCTGTAGCAATGAAACGGATGTGCCAGGGTATATGAATGTGTCACTAGGGGGTGCCCCAAGAACCAGGCAGACTCTAACCTGCTCAGCACAGTGACCCAACTTGCTTGGATCTCTTAAACAGAAGCAATGGCAATCACAAGGGCTCTGTTTAATTTTCCTGACAGAACCGGGGCAGGTACAGACGCTCCTGAGGCCTTTATCACTTCCTTCACTTTTAGAGCTATTTATTAATTGAAATAATAGTTATGCTACCCCTTGTCTCAGACCTACTTTCATCTGTTTAGCAACTGCTTTCTACGAAACACAAAAGAGCTCAGCAATGACACTGGTGTCTTAATTAACCATTGAATACCTTATAGAGCAGCTGTCACAACTCTTGTCAGTTGAAAGAAAGCATAGTGGGTCCCTGTTTTTAAAAAAAACAACACATACACTGAAAAAAAAGTTGATCTAATGAGCTGTCTTTGACGTGTCTTAAGAATTACATTTTTTCTCATCGTGCTTTGCACTCACATCGCAATGCAAATTAAGGAATCTCAGGCCACTCTAGAGGAAACCAGTGAATTTACTTTTCTCCCCACCTTTCAGAAAGAGAAGTTGGTTGCACAGTGGCTCAGGGAAGTGGTTCAAGATCAGAGATGACAACAGGGCTAAGATTGTATGTCAATTAAAAGAAAAGGAGAGGCTGATGTAAGCTTATGTAACCAAAATGTTCCCAAGTCTTTCCAGCCCATAGGTATGAATGAGTCTCATTAACATTAAGACCAGAGCCTCAAGTCCTCACTTGCTAGTGCAGATAATACGGTCCCTTACAAAATTCATCCCAACCTCAGCATCCCTTTGAGTTCGCAAAGTGGTGTTTGTTGTATGTGTGTTTAGGGATTAGTCTGGGTTTCCACTTATCGCCATTCTTAGTTTCACCAGTGCCATCGACATTGGCCTTGGCCACCCCAAAACATACCACCCTTATTTTTCTTGCCTGTAACTCAGGACTTCTTCTCCTTCTCCTGGTTGATTGTTGGCCCTACCCACCAATCCTCTCAAATCTTTCTTTACCATGACAGAATAGCAGCCCATGTTGAAGTGAGGGAAAAGGTTTCTGTCTCTGGGCTCATTTAGGAGCATATCACCTTAGAAAAGTGGTTTAAGCCCCAAAGTGCTCTAGAATTTGGTGAGGGAGTTCTTTCCCTTCACATGTATGGCCCTTTTCTCTCCAAGGTACGTAACGTACAGCCCTTGAAAGATAGGGCTGGATAGGTTCAAACAGCAGCCACCGTAATGAAGAAGAACATCTAACCCATCTGAACATCTTCCAATCTGACTCTCAGACTTGTGGTTGAGTCTAATTGGCCCTGCCAGATTCTCCCACGGTGATCCTTGTTTTTCGTCCCTTTCTCCTGACTTTTGTGCCCGCTCTTCTCCTCAAGCCATCATACTTGTCTATACATATCTGAATCCCCAGTGTTGCGCAAGTTCCAGTCTACCTCCCCCAACGAGGAAGTTTCTTAGCCTCCATGCAAATCAATATTTCGGCAAAAGACTCATCTTACTCCATAAGCCATGTATCTGAAGCTCCTCTCTGTCCCAACAAGGACCTCCAAATCATAAAGGTAAACCTTATAAGAGAGGAGGCCTTTAGTAAAACTCAAGATAAATCTTGGGGAGGATAAATGTGCAAATGGTATAATAATTGGCTTGTTTCAAATATATTACTGTAGTTATATGGTGTTTGAAACATTATAAAGGACATCGATGCCTAGTAACTGGTCTGCAGACTCCTCAAGGACAAAACAAATGCTGTTCCCAACATTGAGCTTAAGGTCCAGAATTAGTGGGCACTCAATATGAATGATAGGGAAATCATAGCAACCCAAGGGTTGTTATCATTGACCTTTCATTTTTCAAAGCAAACAAGATACTTTTTATATCACTATATATGAATGCAAAATGTACCCCTCAGGCTTAGCAAATCAATGGAACAGCAAAGCATTTTATAACAGGGGTTTGCCTTGGAAATTTTAACACATCAGAAGATATTGTACTCATTGCTACCTCATGTAAATAGCTGTTATGTGAACTTTTAGACTGGCCTTCTTTTATTTTGCATAATTCTAAATTCAGTGTCCCTGGGAAGGTAATCACTGTTGTGTCTCTGTTTGTTTATTTCTGTGTGCACTCGTCTGTGAATTTATGTTAGGTTAGCATGGTGCATTCTGAATGGCGAGTCTCCGAATTTGTCACTTCAAATTGCACAGCACTTGGGGAAAGAGTTTGTGGGATATAACAATTTCGCCAGTTGAATTTCAAAATAAAGCAGAGATTTGAAAATCGGTACCAGATCATGTGCCTGGGGCCTGGAGAAACTGAGGAGGCCCGACGCAAAGTAGACAGAGCTAGGTCTCTGAGGCCACTGACTCACACTGGGCAGAATGATTCCGGAAGACATTTTATAGGCCAATAGGCCTATAAATAGGACCCATAAACGTGTCCAGCGGTAGAAACAGTGGATCCTGCTGGTCTCTGCCAAGGGTGCCCCCAGGAAGACACACAGTGTTACTTGATTTACTCTGAGATTACAATAAGAAGAGTCTGGAGCTGGGTTTTACTTGCTTCATGTGTAATAAGCTTCCTTTCCCTGGTGACATTGTCTACTCCTCAGGACAGGCTACACTGCCTTCTCCTAGGACCTTCCAAAACTGCTGATATAAATATTGTGCCTCTGGTTGGTGCCTGATGAACACCTGTTGACTTGATTTCCCTGAGCTGGAGGGCTCAGCCAGCAAGGTTAGGATAGTTTCCCCATACAGAGAGAGGAGGGCCAGAATTCATCCTGCATAAAATACTTCAGATCAACCTACTTTCTCTCCAAAGCACTCTTTTTTCCAACTTTATTTATTGTGTCTGTGAGAAATCCTCAATTAGGAGCCAATAAACGTGAACATATGCATATCTTCCTTCAGCAAAGAATATGTCCCTCAATTCAGAGCATTCTGCAGGCAGTTATAGAAGAGAAGAAAACCCTTCTGCGTGGTGGTGGGCTGGAGCCAGCTCTCCAGAGCTGATGGTGTGCTGCTTTTCCCAGCTCTGAACTCAGTGACCTTACTCGTCCTTGGTGGGGGTTTTGTAACATAGAAACGGACCAACGCCGCAAAGCAGGGCTTTTCCTCTCTGAGAGCCATTGCTAACTAAGCATGTGCAGCATGTATCTTCTGCCCCACCTTACCTCTCTTCCCCACTCCCTTCCTGAACAAGGTTTAAACCACCTTCCAGCTCTGTAGACATGCCTATAGCATGTCACAGAACAGTCTGAATAGGAGCAGGGGCGAGCTCTGTTGCTTCCCTAGGCCTGGATTCTAGATGCTGAACAGCGAACATGCAAGCAGAGTTCTTAGGTGTGGAGCTCTTCTCACGTGTAAAAGGAGAGTCCCTGCCTCCATCTCGCATGAACCTGCAAGAAGCTAATCCACAGCCCACAAATGCCCATTCACGAGAAGGATCACCTGGCAAACTTTGCATTACTCTATGGTTTTTGAGGTAAGTAAACATTTGAGATTGAGATGAGTAGATGTTTATCTATTTGAATGCCCAGAACCTTCACTGCAGAATTTATCTGGTGACTGCAGGACACTATTAGGACAGCTTTTTAATCTCTCCCCCCGCCCCAAAGCCCCAGTAGATAGTTGTATGTCATAGCTGCACATCCTTCTAGTTGCTGTATGGGGGATGTCATAGCTGCACATCCTTCTAGTTGCTGTATGGGGGACGCGGCCTCAGCATGGCCGGAGAAGCGGTGCGTCGGTGCGCGCCCGGGATCCGAACCTGGGCCGCCAGCAGCGGAGCGTGCGCACTTAACCGCTAAGCCATGGGGCTGGCCCCTAGGACAGCTTTTAATAAGTGAAATATTAAAGGCTAAAAAGTGAAATAGAAATACAGTTAGAACTCCATTATAACGAGTCTTGTTATTATTCAGATTTGTCTATAATGTTGTCCAATTCATAGACAGTAGCGTAGAAGAAGAATCTGATTTGATATGGTTGATTAGCCTTTTGGTTCCCAGACGGTGAGCCAAGGCACCCTGGGCATTGCAGCAAACTCAAAGAGTGCCAGGAAATATTTTAAATTGTTGAGGAAAATACATCAATTCTTGACATCTGTCAGACACCGTGTGAACTACTAGCTCAAGACAGTTCATAGTTTCACTACTGGAATGCACAACATTCTTTTCAGTGATGTCATACCTTTGTGAAGCTAGGTTTTTGCCAGTTGCCATAATATAAAGCAGTACCACGTGGTACAATGTGGAGCCGGAAATGAGAGCGGGGGTTTCCAATCTAATGCCAAGGTTTGAGGAGTTGGAAGTACTTGTGATTATTAAACAATGAAATGAAAATACTATTTTTCTTTTTATTTGTGTGTATTATTTTATCAAAAAGCCAATAAATTGTTAGGACGTAAATATTTGTTATTTGGGCCTACTTAATTAATAAACAGAACTGTTAGCTATTTCTTTTAGCCTAGGAGTGCCATAAAAAATTGCTGATACATTAATCATGAAACGAGAATGTTTGGGAACTTCTGAGTTAGACAATCCAAAAGGTAAATAATCAGTATTTGTTATTGAATAAATGACAAGAAATATTTATTGTGTGTCTGTTACATATAGGCATAATTTCAAAACTAAAGACACATACACATACACACACAAGATCTCTCTGCCCAAAGTGGTGGAAGGCAGGAATAATATTAAGGATGTAGTATGTGCCAGGGCCAGATAATCTACATGTAATCTTATTATATCTGTGCAAAAACCTATGAGGAATGTTATAGGTCCTCATTTTATAGGACAGTTTCGGAAATAAGATACTTGTGCCAAATCACACGTTGGTAGTGAGTATTTGACCCAGCTCTATTTGATTCTGAAGCGTATTCAGCCTTGTGCTACCAGTGTCCTGGACTATGATGACAGCAATATTGAAATAGCAGTCCCCATGTTTCAACATAAGATCATGCCGTTTAGGATGCCATTTAGGAAAAGAAGATGCCATTTTAGGACTTCCGTGACAATGCAAGTAACTGTATACTCTCAGGCAACTGTTGTTTGTATTTTCCTGTGTTGATCATTTTGTGGGCATACTTCATTCTGTATGCGAAAGTCCATTTTAATTCTTTCTTTTTCCCCTAATTATGTTACTGAACCATTTCACTTTGAAACATCCCATTTGGCAGACAATAAATGACCCTTTTAATCTTGGACTTTGTAGCTTGTACCCAACAAAGTTAAAAAGCACCAAATGATGTCACTTGTATTGTGGTGGTGAGGTTGTGTGATGTTCAAGCTTAACCCACAGCAATTAAACAGCTAAGAGAAGGAGATACCCATTCAGACTAATGGGAAAAGGCGATCTTGCTCTTTCCAGGAAACAACTAAAATAATTCTGCAGAAGATTTTCTTTCCTGCTCTTTACATAAGGAAGAACAAGCTATAGGGTGAAAGCTGACACGCTCTGGGCTTCTCCTGCTCTCCTGTATGGGCTGGATTAAAGAGTCCTTAACAGCATCTCCAAAAAGAGTTTGACTTTGTGGTCTGACATTTGTATAACGGATATTCTGTACACACATTCCCCAGATTTTGTTGATTCAGAGATTACTCAAACTCCATCCTGATAAAGCTGTATTTAATCTGGGTTTACTTTGTCATCTGTTTAGTTTGAAGTGTGGAGAGTTGTTTTGGAAAGTGGGTTGCTTTTGGCGCTGAAAAGGCTTTTTGCTGACGTCCTTACCTGGTAAAATGGCAAGAGGTGGTTTCAGTAGATGGTCAAGCACTGGGTCAGATATCTATCAACCTAACTCGAAGAGAACGCCATGAAAGAAGCATGGCTCAAAACTGCCGGGTTCTGCTTGCTCAGGAAACTCCCCGTCTGGGTTACTTACCTTTTATTACTAACTTTTTACCCAGTCACTATACTGGATTTCCCCTTTTTCCCCTCAGAAAATTAGTAATCATATCATTTCCAATCCACATTTGTGCATTTCAATCAGATAAGAGTTGTGAAGGTACCATGTCCATATTGGGACATATACTTCGGCATAGTGCTTGATAATCTGCTTTTGATAGTGCCCAGGTGGCTGAGTGCAGAGTTCTATGCTCTCCATGTTGAGGACTTTTGAAAATGATGTATTCATTTACTTCTCTGAGATCTTGCCTAGGAGATCCTAAAGCAGGATTGAAAAAGACGAGGTTAGAAAATGGCGTGTGTAAAAAGCCTGCCCTGTCAAGGCTAAGTCATGGTTTCTGTTCCACTGTGGACAACCCCTGGTGGCCCAGAGATGAAATCCTGCTCCTTGTTCCCCTAAGTAGGATGTGGACCACCCCTGACCCCAATGCTGGTTTACAATGGCATGAAGGTCAGTTACTGCCCGTGGGACTCCTTGCTAGATGTGTTCTGGAAGCTCCAGAAAATATCTACAGTGGTCTCATCTATCAATAAGCCTGAAATCGTGACTTGTCCCCCACTCCATCCCCTATGCCCTCATAGCACATCCCTGAAAACTATACGCTTGATAGAACTTCTTCACAGTAATTTTGGATAGTTGTTCTTAGAGCACTTCACCATCCAAACTCATGTGATATTTCTCAAAAAGTATTGCCTCATTTTCTGAAGAGTTCTGCCCTGCCTGCCTTCCTGCCTTCATTTTAACCCTAGAGGATCTAAGCTATGTGGAGATTTACCAGATTTACTTCTGTTCATTGAGCCTGGGACTAAGCCCATGCCTCCAGTAAATAGAAAGCCTCCAAAGCCTAAAGACCATCCTGACCCCACCCTACACATGCTTTGGAGTCACCAGAACTCAATTTGAATATTAGTTCTGTCACTTACTAGTATGCAACTTGACCACGCTGAGCCTCTCTTTCTTTGGCTTGTAAAGTAGAGAAAATAATTCTACATCATTGTGCTCTTACATCATATGTTAGATGAGTTGGTGCACATAAAATGCCTAGCACATAGTAGGTGCTCAAGAATTATAACCCCCTTTCCTAATCTTACAGTTTCTTGGCTACTACTTAAGATCCGTCCTCAACATGTGTTCATCCAGGATAAGGATATGAGGAGGTAAGGGTGGAGGAAACATTAAGTCCTTTCTCGAACTCAGTGTGGGCCTTGTCTATCCTTTTCACGGGGTCTTCCTCTCTTTCTTGCGGGCACAGTTTTGCTTTCCCAGGTGTGTGACTTTGTGCTTCAGAGGAAGCTTGAGAAGATGGAAGTGACTGAATTAAGATGTGGAACTGACAGTTGTCAACTCATATGGGATCGAGTAAACGTTATCTGCGTAAGCATTATCTATGGAGACGTAAAATTTCCAGGTTCATCTCTTTTAAGCTTCATCTTTCCAATAAAAGTGCAATTTCATAAGAACTTCCACATACATAAAATTCACAAATCATTTGGAAAATGAGTGCCTCAATTTGGGGCTCAAAAATACGTCTTTAGCCACAGCACGTCTATCCAGCGGATGTGGAACGCAGAAACACAGACTCTTCCCTGAGCAGCAGAAAATCAGACTGATGGAAACTTTTATCCTCACCCCCAAGACTAGACATTCTGGACATGTCACCAAGATAATTGGTCCACGCTTTGCTTTACATATTCATCTAGCGTTCATACCACCTCCACTACAAGAAATAGATTTGAGGCAACTGTTTAACTTGATCTTTAGTGAAGTAGAGATTTCTGTGTACATCCTGATTACTCATTAATCCCACAGACAAAGATCTCGAGATGTCATTTTTGAGACAATGAGAACAAGACTCTGATATGTAATCAAGTTAGGGCAGAACTGGAGTGAAACGTGGAAACCTGTGGGTAGAGCTGGCTATCAGCAGATGAGTGCAGTAGGCAGATGGCTGTCCCTGCCGGCCTCCTCTCGTCCTCTATCTCCTTGTTATGGCTGTTTCCTCAGCTTGGCAGCACCCCTCCCAAATGACTAGTATTCTTCTTATTCCCGCCGCTGCTCATTAAACAACACACACCCATGCCCCTGGTGACCCACTCCTGGAGCTGCCCTTCCCAGGATATGCTCTGTTTCTTTCATCTCTTCTCAATGTGAGGATAATCTATCCTGACCTCACTCCCCCTGACCAGCCAGCTGGCGAGAAAGGGAATTCACGTTATCGAGCACTGTCCAGCTGGCAGACCCCACACAGTGTGCTCTTTCTGCTTCTTTACTTACTCCTCACCGGTAGGTATTATTATCCCCTTTTATAAATGATAAAGCTGAGCCTCTTAGAGGTGAAGGAACTTGCCCAAGGTCACAGTGCTAGGAAAGGATGGCTCTTGGATTCCAACTCGGGTCTGTATAACCCCAAGCCTAAATTCTCTTGGCTATGCAACCAAAATAAAAGACTTGCTAAATTCTCTCGAGTCTTGCTGATTAAATAGATTTAATGGGCTGCCTCTTGGAATAATTTATATGAAAAGGGTATTCTTGGACTTAAAATATCTCAAGGATTCTTCGGTGGTGAAATTTTAGGCATAAGGTAGATTGGGGAGGGAAATATTTGGGGGTTGGGATGTCAGTCACACCCTCATATGATGTAATGCTGAGGAATAGCCTCATATATTAATGCCTAAAACCAGGTCTGTAAGATTTGCTTCATGGGTATAGGAGAAATATTTTTGTCTGGCAATGGATGTTTTTAAAGGGTCTACTGGTAGAAATGGAAAATTTAGAAACATAGTCTGGATCCAACAGGGTAAAATCAATCCTTATTCACATGTGGAGCATTTTGCAAGTGTGTTAGCGTTCCATTGATAGGCACTGATGATATCCAGGATGCATTAGCTTTGAGAGCTGATATGAGAACAAAGGTTTGGGCAGAAAAAGTAGAAAGTAACCATATGGGATGCAGATATGAAAATGGCCTTGCCAAGTCACCCTCTCGTGGGGATAAATGCCAGAGTGTCTCTAGGTGCTTACAGTGTGAGTGTCTCTTTTCTACACACTAGCTTAATAAACAGAGACAGACCTCCATAATCCAGTGAGAGGAACTCCGGAGATAACATAAGTCCTGACTGATGGTTTTAAGAGAGTAAGTAAGATGATCCTTTACTGACAGAATTAAAATGTGTACTCTTAGAAGGCTGCCAGTGAAAAAGTTTAGTATTATCAATGTTTTCCTTTTTTCCACTTAAAAAAAGTAATCATCTACACATGTTTAAGGAGGAAGTTGAAGCTCTCGCCGTCACCTAATGATTTCACATCAATCAGTTAAACCTTAAGGAAAGAGACCAAAATGGAAAGAGGTAAAAAGCTGCACAAAGAGTATTACCTTATAACAGCCGTAGATTAATTGTTCTCAGGGAAATTGCCAAGAGGGAAAGGACTGTACTTGAACATGTGTGTTGTATGGGCAAGCCTTGGAAACATGCACGAGGTGCCTGTAACGATTTATTTCCAGGCACTGACTTTGCTGTGAATGACAGTTTATTTTATTTTATTTTTTAAAGAAGCAGCCTCAGCCTAAGGAAATACTGTGCTTCCACAAGATGCCAAGCTACTGAAAGAGCCGTTCTGAAAGGAGGTTGGGGGCTGGGGAAGTATATTTTCTAAGATTTTCCGATACTAAAACCCATTTACGACTGTTGAGAAAAATCTCTCTGACGGAGGATTTAGCTCTCACTAATCCTTAAGTGACTTGTTTTGACAGAGCCTTTATAGGAGATTTTCTCGGTAACTTTGGTTTGCTCTAAAGGAGCAATTACTGATTTGTCCTCCAGCACTTTCTTTTTTTAAAATTTTTTTCCTGTTTAATGTATGCCAGTTAATGAACTCCATGTATGTTCCAAAATAGCAAGAGAATCCGATCAGAACTGTTTACTGTAGAAATGCAGGAACGTTTGGATTTTCTTGGATCTTCCCTTCTCTTTCTTGCCTCCGGGTATCAAGGACCTGGATTTCATTTCGCGTGTTATGCGGCCTTCTCAGCAGATTCTTTGACTCGCGCTTGTGGAAATCGAGCCCTACTTTCTATTTACACTGCACTTTCTCTACATACAGACATTTTCTTCTGCTTGAGGAACGAGCACGGGGACCCTGGGTTTTTAAGCCTCTGGGTGTTTGCTTTTGCTCAGACCGGCATTATCTTTTTAGAGGTGGCTAAAGGAGCCGGAGTGCACTGCTCACCTCCCTGTGAAAGGGGCCACCGGAGGCTGATGCTATGACAACGGGCCCTGTGCAGTTCATCTCCCACCCTGCCTGCTGGGCCTATGAAGGGATTTTTAAATTCCACCTCACATCCTATCTGCCACAGTGTAATTAAGTCCCACCCCAGCAGAGGCCTGAGGGGGTATTTCCAGCCCAGAGGTTCTCAAAGTGTGGTCCGCAGACCAGCAGCATCAGCACCACCTGGGAACTTGTTCGAAATGCAGATTCTCAGGCCACACCACAGACCTGGTGAATCAGAAAGCATAAGAGCGGGGCCCAGCATTCTGAGTTGAACACACTTTCCTGGAATCTCTGATGCAAGCTAACATTTGAGAAGCACTATTTTCTCGTCCTTTGCCCATCATGTTTGCAGAGAGGACGGCAAAGGAACCATCCTCCAAAAGAACTACCACCTACTCCCTCAAAAATCCCCAGATTTGTGACCCCACACTCAATTTTGCTTTGTGACTTCAAAAGCCTCATCCGCATAGTTAGGGTTTCTGGTCCTAATTTGTGACTGGGTTCACTTTTTTCCCCCTTCATTTCGATAAACCATGCCAGGGACAGGAGTGCTGTGAGGGTGTGGCAGGAGAGATGTATGAGTTTTCACGCAAGTGTACAAAACTCTAGACAAGCATTAACATATTGCGTTTTAAATTATTCTTGAGTCTTTTCTGAAAGCTGCCTGCTTTAATCCTCTTGTCAGGGAGCTGCCGCCTTAAAAAATGATCGCTGAAGCAGCTTTGCCAGCTTCACGGAAAAAGTCAGCTGTGAGAGCTCTTCACAAGAGGAACTGTCTGTGCCCATGTGGCTGAGGGAGACAGTTTTTAGAGAAGGTGGGCGGCCATGACATTGTTTTTGAGGAGAGGAGCATTATGGGAGGGCCTCATGGGGGTGGATGTGGGGTCATCTTACAGGTACTTGAGTGTTCAAATGGCTGCTTGGCGGGATGGCAGCAGCCTCTGTGGACTGTGAAGAAGGTTCTGGATTGGGGACCCAGGAAAGCTGGATTCAGGTCCTGATTTCCTCTTCACAAATTCCATGACTTTGGCAGGTTCGTTAGCATTTCTGACTTACAGTTTCCTCATTTATAAAATAGAGGAGGTTATACCAGGTGACCTCTAAGGGTCCTTTCAGCTTTAAAATTTATTATTCTGGGATTCTTTCTCCCATCTGTCTCCTGCACCATCCTTCCCATTGTGCACAGGAACAGTCAAATTTATTGATCCCTCAGAGGCTCTGTCACCCACTTCTCCGTGTCCCCTCTTCCCTTGGGAGCCTCTTTCTTACAGGGCTTGAAAAAAAATACAGACAGACAGATACAACGGAATCTTCTCTTTTCAGCTGCTTGGAAATTCAGCTGCAAATTGGCTGCTTTGATTTCTTGTGGAGGGGTAAAGTGGGCACCCAAAGATGGTAGAGTCTGGGTCAGGCTAGGGGTTTGGTTGTCCAGAAACCCTTCAGAGAAACTTGAAATGAAAAAATGTAATACCCTCTCCCTCAGAAAATCAGAGCTCCCAGCCTAATCCCGTTTCCTCTTGCCCTGTCCTCTGAAGAAACTGAGCTGCTAAAAACACAGTGGAGGTGAGACAAAGGACATGGTTGCTAATTGCCGTAGAGCATCCTGGGATAGAGGGTTTAGGGAATGTCCTATCAGCATCTTGCATTTGCTTCCAGTTCTGAGAACTCTCTCGTCTTTGGTTAGAGCCGTGTCCTTGGGTAACCTGGCGAGGCAGGTCATTTGATGTTGAAGCACTTAACAGGGGACATCCTGGTGATTCTCTTCATCCCAGTTTGCCGAACTGAAGTTTAAAGGGTAGATGACCGTTTTCGAGCTCAGGCCATGCTGGGAGAATTCATCTCTAATCCCCAACGCTCACAGAAGCATGGGGCGGTGGGAGAAGGGAAGGGCGGGCAAGTGTTTCATGCTTCTACCATTTAATGTCTCAGGAAAGTGCGTTATAGAATCCTGTAAGATGTTCCAGCTAAATTTAAGTACAATGGTAACGTGACAACTTCTTGTTAGACTGAGAGCGTGCCAGCTTTCCTTCCCTTAGACCTTGTCACCTCCTGAAACTGGAACCCACTGGAAAATTCCTTTCCCGGTAAGACAGGGAAAGAGTTTATCTAATGAACCCATTCTAAGTATATTTCCTTCTCAGGAAAGTTTCATCTTCCAAGGTGAGGAGTGAAAGATGAAGTTGGGAAAGGTGGCTTCAGCTTTCTCTACCCTTCGTCCCTGGCACGGAGGAATGTGCATCGTTTTGATGGCATGTTTGTGATATCAGGAGAGTCAGCTCAGAAGTCTTCATTTTAACTTGGGTAACAGGTACTGGCAGTGCCAACAGCACTGACTGGAGAAGAGCATAAAGCAGGGCCTTGCAGAGGATTAGGCAGGAGAAAATATTATAAGACATGGGGGTTGAGGTGAGAGGTGTCCAAGTAAAACCTCTAAAACTCCTTTGTCCCTTCACTGGCTTCCTCACTATATAATTACCTCCCTCCTCTGAAAAGAGCAAAGAATCTATTAAGAGTTTCAACATTCCAAATTGAGAATCTTTGAGATTGTTTAAAAGGAACACTTGGTTAGGAATCACGAGACCTGGAATTCCTATCCTGATTTTGCTGTTACCTAGCCTTGTAATGCTGAGCAGATGTTTCCCATCTTTCAGCTTCGAGTTCTTCATCTGGCTAATGAGGATGCTGGTCTAGAGCAAGAATGGCGAATTTTGGCCCCTGCCTTGAAGCGGCAGGCATCCTAAACTGACTGCAGCATCCTTTCCAAAGAGTTGACCTTTTACATGAAACCTCTGTGCCATCTTCCTTAGGCAGAAGCTTGAAATGGGCATGATGTCATCAGAGCACGTAGGAGTGGTACTTAACCCAGCCTAAAGGTTTGAGGAGTGAGGAAGGCTTCCAGGAGGAGGTGACTCTAAAGCTAAATCTTGGAAGCTGAGCTACATAATTAAGAGAAGGAAGAAAGGATTGTCTAGGTAAAGAGAACAGAAAGAACAAAGGCAAGAACGTAGAACAACACAGAGTATGCTGCATTTTTAATTTGATGGCATATAAAGTATCACATGGGGACAGCAGGAGATGAGGCTGAAAAGACAGGCAGAGACCAGATCATGGAGGGTCTTAGAGGCCAGGTTTTGGAGGTGTGGTTTCATTGACCTGCCCATCTAGTCCTTCATGCCCCTGTCTGGCCCCCCACTTGCTAACTGATGGTTTCTGAGTCTGTACTTCTCTGTTTCTGCCTCTTGCTGCCCATTTGACTCTTCAGTTGTCCCTGGCTCTGACTCTCTCTGTGGCTAACATCGCTCCTGTCATGACCTCCATCCATGTAACCTAACCCTAACCCGAGGCTCACCCTGGGTGCTGGTCTGTTCTTCCACACTCTGAGCAGCTCCCCATCCAGTTTCTCTACTTTGTATGTACATCTTATTCTTCGCTGCCCCTTCACCCTCTCCCACTGTGCACACACACACACATGCACACACACACATCCCAGATCTGAAGCTTACATCAAGGGCGCTTGGGAAATATTACATAATGACAGCTTCCCTCAGATAGAGTACAGGCCGGTTAGAAAAAGAAAAATGGGCTCATTTGCAGGATCATATCAGCTCGCACATGGAAGAGGGTCTTTTGAGGCTCTAATGGGCAGGCAGCTGATTCTGACACCAGAATTCTGGGTCCTTGATCTTCCCAAGACATCTCCCCCCTGTTTTGAACATTGGCCATGGTGTGGGTCCTTCCCACGGAGAACTGTGAATCCTATTCAGCCGCCTCCTTATGATTTGGACATGAACAGGGAGCTTTCTCTGTCTACTTAATTCCCTTTGAAAGCTTTCTCGTCCCACTATTGGGCACTTCAGAGAGAGCACTGCATTAATATCTTCTGCTCTGGTTTCAACTTGGTATGGTTTTGTGATCTTAAAATAGATGGAATTACCACGACAAGCATTGTTCTGCCTTGAACTTAAAGTCTCAAGAGCAACTACTTCTAAAAAAGTTAATCCTTTTCTTATTTGCAAGGATTTGGGACTGCAGTTTACAAAGAAATATGCTAAATTATTTATAATCCAGGATTATTGCAATACCAAAGATTTTCTTGCATAACATCCCAGCTCCACTAAAATGGCACAAACAGAACAGCCCCAGGCCACGCCTTATCGCAGCTGCTCTCTGCAGCCCTTCTGAAGGGGCTCCGGGACACGCGAGGGTTGCTGACGCCCTGACCACAGGAACACGTGTTCTCTGAAGCATCACCCTCCGTGGTTTATGTGCTCATGATTCTGCCACTGGGGCCTCCGGGGCAAGAGAGAAGCTGAGATGGTGTGGACAAGTGATACACCTCTTAATGGCAAACGTGTAATTTCTTTCTTATTTAAGATTTGTACGCTGCGTTCTTCTGAGAGGAGTTGGGATGGTCAATAGTGAAAGAGTGGCATTAGATGAGACATTTTAGAAACATGCAGTGTTCTAGGCCCACCTCTACTATTAAACTTGAGAAAACTCATTGAGCTCCCAGTCTTCCCCAATGTAAAATAAAGGGGTTAGGATAAATGGTCATGAAAGTGCCGTCAGCTCTAACGTAGATGACTTTAATTTAAGGTGTTTTTTACATCTGTTGCCATCCAAAGCACTGTTATGGTTCACATTCCTAGCAGCGGTGTATATTGGTTTCTGTGGATGAGTTCCACCTGGTATAAATTTAACTCTGCCAAGGGGCAAAGGTGAAGGGGGCAAGACAGAAACTGTGTGTTTTCCCAGTTTGGGTCTGTTGCCCTTCAACATTTTAACTTCGGGGATTCTGTACCTTTGCCTTCAAGGTCGCCACATCTAAATTCCAGCGAGACTTGGCGCCTCTCAAGCATCCTCCCCTTTGCAGCGCTGCTCTTATTTCAGCTCACTGGGAGGTCTCTGACACTTGTCTGTCCCATGGCCACTCTCCACGACTGCTGAGCGTTTGACTTAATACACCTTGCATTTTGTTCTCTCCCAGATAAATGTGTGTCCCGGCACTCACTAGCACATCTGCAGGGCAGTGAGACCTAATTCACTGGGTTTCTGGGAGGAAAGTGAACTAATGGATGTCAGATGCCTAAGATGCTCTCTGGCCTGTAGATATTCCAGAAAGGTTGATTTCTTTCTTTCCCTCCCTCCCTCTCTTTCTCTCTAAGCACCAGTTTCCTCCTCTGCAAAAGGAGGCTCAACTAAACCATCAGTCATTCAACAAACATTTAGTGAGCATTTCTCTCTGCTGGGAACTAGGCAGGGTGCTAGAAGCACAGCGCTGGAGGGTTTAGTTCTTGTCATCAAGGAGTTCATAGACTCATGAGATATAGCCAGCTATGGGCCAGGACGTTGGCTGGTAAACATCAGAGGCCTGTAGGTCCATGGGAGGCAGACCTCACCCTGAGTACTGGGCTGAGGGCATGGCAGGGAAGTGTCAGGAAAGTCACCTCTGAAGTGGCCCTCATAATCTTAGGCATCTCTTACGGTGCGAGCATCTCCAAGTTCCAGTGACTTTCTGTACATTGAAGACACATTGTCTCTCCTTCTGTGCTGAAGGCCCGTTCTTTGCTCCCACCCTCCCACCACTCTGAGCAGAAGGAAAGTGAGGGTCCAATCTGGTCTATCTGCCCCGTCCCCTCAGGGCAGGAGGCTTGCTGCTGTCTCAGGAAGGACTTGCAAAGTGGCAGGCTCATGTCGCAGAGGGCACGGACAGCTTTTCTCTCTCTGCTCACTTGAATTGACAGGCACCCGCCTGAAATCTTAAAGGGAAAGAGAATCTTGAGGAGAGCCAGAAACAGCAGGGCTGAGAGGAGCCATGGAGTGAAGCACGTCATGGGCCACACTGTGCCCAGAAATACCATGGTTGGGCGGGCCAGACAGCTACTGTTGCCGTTTGGTTTGATTTTATTCAGTTGAGGAAAAACGGCCATGCCCTGCTAACACTGAGAAGATGGTCCGGGTGTGTGTGTATGTGCACATGCATGTGTACACGTGTATGCATGGCCATGCCCTGCTGACGCTGAGAAGGTGGTCCGGGTGTGTGTATGTGCACATGCATGTGTACACGTGTATGCATGGCCATGCCCTGCTGACGCTGAGAAGGTGGTCTGGGTGTGTGTGTATGTGCACATACCTGTGTACACATGTATGCACGGCCTTCCTCTCCCTGCCTGTCCTTGTTCCCACCCCATGTAGCTCCTCCATGACACTCACACAGATTCTCTTCTCCGCTCTGAAAGAACTTGGTAGAAAAACCTGCTCCAGAGATTGGTGACCCTCAGCACCAGACCCACTGCCCTGCTGCCACTGTTTCCGTCCAGTCCAGTGCCCCTGGCGGGGCGTACCTAACAGGCATGCCAGCCACCACCCGGCTGGGGCCTGAAATACTCACCTAGAGTTGATGGAGCAAGAGGCCGGATAAAACAACAACAAAAACACTTGCTCAGACGAAGTGCTGTGAATCGAGCCAGTGAAACAGACGTGTGGCTGGGTGTGCACGAGGCCAGGAAAGGGAGCAGAAGCTGGAGGTCAGGGGCATGGTGGATGAGGTTGAGGGTTGAGGAACAAGGCAGGGATGGAGGGAGACGATCCTGGACTTCCTCCCGTAGCAGGGCCAGGTTATCTAGGAATACCTTTTATTGGCTGAGTAGGGCTAATTTTTAGTTTTTCTTTGAGTTCTCACTAGTCTTTTTGGATGCCCACGATTAGGCTACATGAAGCATTAGACTATGTGAAGGAAGATGTGAGGAATCTGGTTGTTCTTAGGTGACACAAAATACCATTGCGGGAACCTCAGCGTCATTTCCTGCCCATCACTGCAGCCAGGTGCAGGACATGGTATGGTACACGCACGAGGACAGCCCCACAGCCTGTATTAGTAGTTCGGAACAACCAGCCTTTCATGCTAGTACTGTCTTGTGCCAAAGAGAGTGGGCTATTTTTAAAAATCCTGTCCCTACCCTCTGCCTGTCCAAATGCCAAATAACACCGAACATACAACCACAAAGAAAGAAATAGATGTTCCCCGGAGTTACATCAAACGTGCATGAAAAGACATTTTTTTCCACCCATTTTGTCCTCCTGCTTCTCTGCCTTTTCCTTCTCTTTCTTCCTGCTCCTCTGCTCTCGTCTATAATATGTAGAACACCTTGATTGTCTGAACTTGGTAAGGGTCTTCGATAATGCTGAGACTTCTGAAATTCCTGTAAAAACTCAGTTTGGCTCCCTTTTATCATGAACCAAGTATGCACCCTGGTGACAGCATGACAGTCAGAGTAGGAATAAGAGAACGTCTTCACAATTGACCAAATAACTAGATCCCTTCAGGCCACGAAGTGTTGCAAATATGATATGCTTTACATCTCTGTTCAAGATCACGGAAGTCAGAGAGGTGCTGGAAACCTTTTTTCTAATTCCAGCTCTCACTCTCTCATGCTCACTCTCTTTGCCTCTCTCTCTCCCTCTCTCAGCTCTGGCAAAGGAGAGTATCCTGCTGACAAAGAAGGCAGCTTTCTTCTGACCTGTCTTGGTTTTCATTTGTGATAACCTGATGAAGAGCAAATCACTTCCAGAAACAATAAAAACTATTGAGGAAGGCGATCTCATAGTCTAGGATCAAAAGATAGATGGTCACAGATGATGCTGTTCCAGTGGGCTGTTAGGTTTAAATGTGGTGACCGCGAGTCTCATCTGGTCTTTGCAAGTGGTAGAGATTTTAAATTCTTTAGTTGTCTTCCAAGTCGGCCACAAACACTTAGCAGGTGTGCCAGATCATTTCAGAAAGAGCCGGTTGTCTAGGAAGAAATTGTAGCTGTAAAATATATTCATTGCAAAACCTGGATTGAGGACCTAGTAATTTTAGTAACATCTTAAATTGTTCTTTAACAGTTTTAATCCTTTCATCATACTGACAATGGTTTATGTAAGAAAAGTTGCTTTTGTCATTACTGTAGACCCACCTCAGATGGAGATCAAAGCTGTCTATATTGGGTAAGCAGATGCATTGAAATATTTTGCAGGAGGAATGGAAATCTATGGTTGTAACTGGGTGGCCCTTAGCAGGCTGACTCTATAGAGTTTAACATAAGCAAGTGTGAGGAAAGGTTCCACAGGAACCACCCAGCCATGGAACTTGAGCCTCTCATGTGGGATATTTCTGCGCTTGGTTGTAGGCAAAAGATGTTGCAATGTAAAGCCTTTGAGACCTAGTTATGCCTCAGCCCTTGTGAGCTGTGGGATGAGATGGAATAACGGATACAGAGAGGTCCCAACCTTGCTCATCTTTGGTCACTTAACTAAAATCCCATATTAGAACCTTCTAGTTCTTTTTCTTATCATCTCAATCCTCAGGGCCCTTCTATATCTTTTATGTGTTTTAATGTCTATTTTATGGGTATTTAGATGGTCTGCATTCTATCAGATCAGATCTGATTTTGTTGGGCAACGTTATCTCCACATGTAACAAGGTTTTGTCTCTTTTTCACTTTCAGGACCTTATTCATACCAGATGGAGTTCTTTTAAAGATGCCCTCTATTTGCTCAAGTTCTAACAGTGAGTCAGGTTCAGATATAAACAAGACAAACAGTGAGGCAGTCAGTCGCCAGGAAAAGTGAGTGTCCAGGAAATGAGGCGGCAGAGAAACTAGCTGAGATTTGGAAACCGGAGGCTAGAGTGGGAAGATGGTACAGGATCATGGACTGTGGAAGCCTCAGCCCATGAGCCAGGTGCTGTGCTCCGTGCCTTACACTTGCTTTCTCATAACAGTCACTACAACACTGTCAAGTAGGTGTTGTGATCCCTATTTTACAGATGCCGAAGCTGAGGCTCAAAGAGGTTAATAATTTGCCTGGGTGGTCCTACCAGGCCGGTGGCAGTGCTGAGATTTCAGCCAAGACAGATACTATTTCCAGTGCATTGCATTGCATTCCATAGAGAGCACAGACTATATTTTATCTCTTATTTCAGATAGATAGATAGATAGATAGATAGATAGATAGATAGATAGATAGATAGATAGATAGGTTTCTGAGGCAAAGCCAGTATTGACAATGGACAGACATTATCGCTCTCTTGCCTGAAGTGGACTATCTATCACTGTATAACATGCTACCTCAAAACTGTGGAGCTTAAAAACACAGCCATTTTATTCTATCTCACAATTTTTTGTGGGTTAGGAATTCAGGCCAGGCTAGGCTGGGCAATTCTTCTGTTCCACATGACATAAATTGGAGTCACTTGTTAGTATTCAACTGCAGCCAGGCTGGTCTGAAGGTTCCAAGATGGCTTTACTTGTGTGTCCAGTAACTTGGCAGAGGCAGCTGGAAGTGGGGGGCTCAGCTGCTCCCCCCACCCTCTTCATGTGTTCTTAAGTCATCTCCACATGGCCCTACTACAGAGTGTGGCAGCTCAGGATTCCAAGAAAGCATGGTGGAAACTACTGTCCTCTTAAAGGCTGAGCCCCAAACAGGCATAGCATCACTTCTGCTGTACTGTATGGTCAGAGCATCACAGGCCAGCCCAGATTCAAGGAGAGAGGAAATCGACCCCACTTCTCACTGGAGGGAGTGCCAAAACCTTCATTAATCTACCACAATCACATATGCCCTTTCCATGGAGTCAAGCGAAAAGTCTGCTTTTTAAGACAGGGTTTGCTGGGGGCCAAACTATGAAGAAAACAACATTCGTGTTTGTGGCCTATTATCCTTTCAGTGACTCCCACCTTTCTCCCACCCGTCCCCCTAGGTCCCTAAAACCTGCCCTCAAGAAAGATGAGATACCCATGACTCACATGCCCTTTGGGGAGCCATTTTCATCTTGAACTGTATGTCTAATTGGAGAAAGAAAGGATTTTTCTCTTGTTAAGGAAATGTGTTGCTTCTCAAAGTTCTGGAGAGATAAAGAAGGCCAGAGAGAATGGGTTTGGGCAGAGGGCGCTTGACAGAGCCAATAAACTCCAGACCCCTCCAGTAGCTGCACCGAGACAGTGATTTCTGGGTCTGCTCAGTTTTATAAGCTTTCCACATTCTCTCTGTCTCTCCTTCTGTATCCCTCTCTTCTTTTCTTCACTCTCTTTACTCCCTCTCCGTGTACACATGTGGATTTATAATTTTAGATTTGTTTATTTTCTTCAGTCACCCCACTAGGATGACCACAAGTAGTCAAATATATAAAATCACCATGCTTTTTTTCTAACTAGGTGACATAAGGATCCAGCCATTCCAGGAAAAGGGCAGATGACATTTTTCAGGGTTGCAGTCCCAATGAGGCATTTGTGAAAAGAAAAAAAAAAGTTCTACAAAGGATGTGAGAATTATATTCATGGGTCTGGGTTAACATTGGTCTTTTTAGGTTGTTCCAGAAGCTAGCCTCTCATGTCTGTGTCATTTTCTTCTTCTTCTCTCTCTCTCTCTCTCTTTGGGATACTTTTTTCTGTTCTATTTTGAGCACCACAGCATAGCTCTTTTATTCCATTTGTCAGCGCAGACGCACATCTAGTTGAAAAGCACCCCCAGCCTCCACTGCCACAATGCCTCTGATCTTGTGGCCACTGGAGCCTCTGACCACACGAGTCTGTTGATTTGTGGCTTTTCTGTTGTTTTAGCTCTTGGTGTTACCAGTGGGAGAAAAGCTCAAATGAGGGAAGAATGTTGAAAGAGTAAACCAGTTATGACAAAGGACTGCTGGCCGTCCAGTGGGTTATGTATAATCCCCATATTTTGAATCCATGGTAGCCGCATCATTGTATACCTCAGTTGCGTCACAGAATGGGCTTCCCGAGCGCCAAATGCCCTTTCATTCGCCTTTACCTACTGCATCCTTTTTTTCCTTCGTTACTTAAACTCTGCTATGTTCTTTTACTTTTTGCAGCAACAAAATAATCTATATATTTTTTTCAGTTTATAAAAGTAACACAAACTCATTGGAGAATCTTTGAAAAACAGAAAAATAAAAAGATGCCAATTATCTATAATACCGTCACTGACTGGTGACCATATTCATTGATTCATTTTGTTCATTCAACAATAATTATTATGCACCTACTGTGTGAACTGCGTTGCCTACCAAGAATGCATAGGGAATCGAAAAAGCAAGGTCCCTGGCCTCATAGACTTTAGTTTAATGAGGAGACCAATACTAAAATAATAAAAAAACATGATTTTTAGCAGCTGCATAACATTCCATCATTTGCATGTATTTGGGGTTAGAGTAACAGTCTTTTTGTGTAATTTATATATTTTATTAAGCCAGACTAGAATTTATTGATCACGTTATTAGATATTTAGATTATTTCCAGTGTTTTGTTATTACAAATAAAGCTTCACTTCACATTTTTATATGTAAATTTTTGAAACTCTTTCCTTGGGGTAAATTTCTTAAGGGATGATTACTAGGTCAAAGACTGAACATTTTTTAAGACCGAGTACACGTTATCCATTTGTTCTCTAGAAGAGTCCCCATTCGTACCACTTGCGCATCCCCATCCTACCACTTTGTAATGCCAGTCTTGCCATACTCTTGACAGCAATATTAGTCAGTCAAGCTAAATCTTACTGAATTTCATATAGTTTTTCAAAATGAAAACAGTTTCTTATTTTTTCTGCTTATAAAAGCAGTAAATGCGGGGCTGGCCCAGTGGCACAAACGGTTAAGTGCGTGCGCTCCGGTCCGGCGGCCCAGGGTTCGCCAGTTCGGACCCTGGGCACGCACTGATGCACTGCTTGTCAGGCCATGCTGTGGCAGCGTCCCATATAAAGTAGAGGAAGATGGGCATGGATGTTAGCTCAGGGCCAGTCTTCCTCAGCAAAAAAAAAGAGGAAGATCGGCAGATGTTCGCTCAGGGCTGATCTTCCTCACAAAAAAAAAAAAAAGCAGTAAATGCATATTGTGAAAACAAAACAAAAATAACAAACCAAATCAATCCAGGCTGGACATATCAGAACAAAGAAGAAAAATCAGTGCAATCCTACCGTTCAGAGATAATTACAGATTACATTTAACTGTGTATCCTTCCAGACTGTCTTTTTTCTGAGGTTAAGTGCCGTTTTAAGAGTAAGTCCTTTTAGAATAGACATGCTGTAGGGAAAAATGTATAGACCCAGCTACCCTGGGTGCCATGCTTGGTTCTGCTACTACCTGGCTGAGTTCTGGGAGGATCCTAGCATCACTTCCCCTCCCTGGGCTTCAGTATCTTCATCTGTGAAATGAGAGGTTGGTCTGACAGATTTTTATGACTGTGTTTCTTTTAGGCCAGGGTTTCTCAACTTCAGCACTGTTGACATTTTGGGCAGGATAATTCTTTGTTGTGGGGGCTGTCCTGTGCACTGTAGGATGTTTAGCAGCATCCCTGGCCTCTACCCACTAGATGCCAGTAGCCACTGCCACCCTCAGTCATATCAATCAAATATGTCTCCAGACATTGTCGCAGGTACCCTGGGGGACAAAATCACCCCAGATTGAGAAGCACTGTTTTAGGCTGAAAAATACTATAATTTCAAGTCTAGTGAATTTTAAGGTTGCTACAAAGCAAATCGTTGGGTGACAGCCAGCATGCTTTGTATTGGGAGACAGAAGAGATGAGGTACGGGAACAGCAGGGCTAATCGAGGAAGAAACACCACCTGGGTGCTGGCCCAGACAGCATGCTGGGGACAGTTCCAGACGCATGCATGTGAGGACAATGCTCTGAGCCATATTTAAGTCTCAGGTGCCCATTCACAGTCAGTGGATAGGAAAACAAATTTCTTTTGGAGTAGTTATATTGTACACCAACAAGGTGATGAATTATTGAATGGGTTCTTTTTCTATAAACATATTTATCATCTTTCTTTTTCATCAGTCCTGTGGTGAACAAGGGAAGGCAGAAATAGGGAAACATTTTGCAAAGAGCTTCAAATGTTAGCTCCCTTTGGTGAATGGCTCCCTGGTTTGAGATGTCATTTCCTTTTTGAGTGGTCTCTCTGCCTCAAGGACACCTTTTAATGCTGCTATTGTTCAGAAAAAGAGTCACCCTGCTTTCTAACAATTTCTCTTTCCCTCACTCTCTCTTTTATTTTGGTGGTAAAAGGAAGCAGAGGGGTTTATTAAAAAATGGAATGACAGTGGCCGAGTGGCCATTTTGTGTTTTGAAATGTGCTTTGAGCCTCAGCTGTAATGGCCAGGCTACTGGTTTAAGCGGGATCTTGATTTTCTGTTGAGGTTTACTGAATGTTAAAATGGTGTTTCATCCAATGGGTGGGATGAGGATTTCATGACAGTGGAATACGTTGAGAACACCCTTCTGGAGCAATGAAGGGGCAGCACTGGGTCCGGGTGGGGCTGGTCAGGAGAGGTGCACGCACCTCTCTCCAGCACAGACAGCCATGGTGGGTGTGCCTAGATGTGGGCATTGGCAGGAGGGATGTTGTACAGGAGCCCATAGGAGTTCGAGGTCTCAAGGGGAAGAGAGGCAAGTTCAGCCAAAAAAGCAGAGGCCAGGCTGGCAGTAGTAAAGATGTATCAAAGGTCTGAAGGTCTTGATGAAGTTAAGAGTCAGTAAGACTCATGATGGGACAGGCAGAGTGCAGGGCACTGTTCCCAACTCTCTCGGATTAAGGTTTGTGTGTTTAGATCAGTATTTTTCAAATGGTGCTTTGAGGAGACCTTAGGGGGTCCACAGAAGGGGCCTCAAGGTTAAAATGGGGGTGGGATATCGAGGCTGAGGTGATGAATGGCAATATTTGTTTTGTGTATTAGTACCTGCCTTAGTTTTCATTTAAAGAAGGAAATCTGCTGATTAAGAAAAAAACAAAGTTAAACCCATTGGTAGTTTTTTGTATTTCTGGTTTTCTCAATGTACACGTATATCAAATTTCATCTTTTTGTTCCATAATTTTAATTTCTGTAAAAATCAGACATTATTTTATTTATTTATACCTATCTCATTTTAGAGAGACTTTGAGCTGCCCTACAACATATCTATAAACAAAAAGTGGTAAAATAGATTGAATCAAATGAAGTTGTTGAAATTCAATGAGTTTTGACCTACAAAAATGGCCAATAGCTTTAACCTGATAGAAATGATTGTTTAGAGATTAGGGCTAAGGAAAAGTTAGAGTGAAGAGAAGGCTGGCAAACCAATGGCAGGGAGAAGGTGGGTGGGGAAATAGAAATACACAGACCTATGGACCTGCAGGGTGCTAGTAATTAAGCCTTAAATGTTCCTGGAAACCAAGGAGTGAAATGAGATGTGGTTGGTCAGATGTAAGTATTTCAATCTCGGAGGGAGGCACATCTGTTCCTTAGGCTTTTATCTACAAGAAATTCTGTGTGCAGGCCCTCTTTGGGGACCCATGGGTGATAGAGTAGATTATTTCTTCAAAGCGTGCTAACAGGAAATGCAGTCCCAGGCTTCATAAATCTCCTTCTTCTAACGACCCAGGTGACAATTCCACATTTATGATGATGGCTTATATATTTGTTTTTAAAGGAAATAGGATTCTAAAATGGCACATAGAGGTGGAAGTTTTATGTTTGTGTCTTATTTTACAAGTGATGAAAAAGGAAATTATTTGCTTCTGCCAAATAACTTTTAAAAGCATTTCCTTTTAGTATATGAGGAATTTCCAGAACCCTGACCTTTACCCCAATTCTGTCAGTCTGTTAGAGATAGATTTTAGTGATGTCCTCTTATGTCTGGTGTCCACCAGTGTCGCTTCATGTTGTCTTAAAGTGAGTCCTCACAGTTTGTAATCTGACTAATTAATCATAAAAACTAAATGTTCTTTTGGGGGAAAATGCTTCAAATCATATAAATAGTGTATTTAGATGATGATCAGGTTGTATCTAAGTAGATGTTTGGTGTGTCATTGTATTGACTTTTGGTAGTTTGGTTTTCCTTCTCCAAATAGCACTAACGGCTAATATTCCTGAGCATTCGCTATGTGCCAGGCTCTGTTCTAAGGGCTTTATGTGCATCATCTCACATATGCTACCCGATAGTCTCATGAAGTAGGTACTATAATTATTCCCATGTTACTGATAAACAAACTGAGGCTCAGACAGCTTAAAAAAACAACTTCCTCAAGCCTACCTGGCTAGCAACTAGGAAAGCCAGGATTCAAACTCAGCACTGTGGGCCATGCGACCTTCGTTCTTTATCACGGCATACTCCAAGACATAGATCGTTGTTCTTTGCTGCTGCTTGGTGGAGATAAATCATGTGCTTCTAACACATGGAAACAGCTTGACCTTGTCACGAGGAACTCGGGCAGGAGAGGCACTGAGGAGCCAAGAGGGCCAAGGGCAGCTGGGTCTCAAAAAAGCATGACTCCAAGAGCTAGAAGTGTCATTGGAGGTCTTCTGGTCCCGTCCCTAAACCTGCTCAAGCTGACAGGTGGCTGGGTTGGGGCTTAAAGAACAGAAAGGTCCATGGTGGAGCTCTGGAATCCAAGGAGCTCAGATTAAGAAAACGAAGACTAAAGATTACAGGACAAGCCATCAGTTCGGGACACCTGAAGGGCTACATAATGGGAATTTTCCTTTGACAAACCCACTGCAATAACTTGAGTAAAAGGACCTTACCTGTGGGCGCAAGTTACTTCATCTGGAAAAACAAACACAGGAGGTCACTATAGTGACGTTGTTTCTGATAGCTGCTGCTTCTGCGGAGCCCAGGTTTTCAGAGGTCTGAGTAATGATGGGAACTCAGGATTTAGCCATGGAGCTGAACAGATTTAGCCGGGAAGCTAGAGAGAGTGAGTATTCCTAGAGGAACACAGCTTTCTTCCAAGCAGGAGCTTTCAGGGACCAGGACTGGCCTCAGAGAATGGCCAGGACTTGATCGCTGAGGGAGGACCAGGCAGACCCACAAGGGCCCCAGGTCAGTTTCAACAACGTCTTCCTGTCTTCCTTTTCTGTTTTCCTCCTGTCTGAGCCACATCAGCCACCAGCAGGGAGATGCGGAATCCACAGCTCTGGTTACCTCCGGGGAGGGTGAGTGCTGGCGAGGAGAAAGTCACTCTGTCCTCCTTAACACTGGAAAATTCTATTAACTTAGTTTAGGCTCCACACACTTCCTTCTTCACCAGCACAAGCTCACTTCAACAGAATCTGTTTTTAAAGTTTGTGTACTATGGTGAGCCATTAGAAGTAGGTTTTACACGTTTAGTGTGCCTTGAATAGAAATGAATCCGAATCAGGTCTCATTAGAGCATCCCTTGTGTATGATTTAGGTAATTTTACCATTATCAGCAGGGAGAAGAAATCATGGGTACATTCAGACATAGTTCCGTAGCATAAAATTGAAATCTCCCTTTTATTGCTTTGACAGCTGGATTTAATTTATTTATTTCACTTGCGCTTCTGAAGTAGTAACCATCAGGAGCCAGTGAGTATGATCTCGAATTGTCAATGACTTTTTTAGACCTTGGAATGGATTAATGATCTTCGGTGTTTTCCTTAAATATAGTTGGTTATTTCCTGAATTGAGAAAAGATTTTTTTAAATGTGGCTTCTTGATAATCATGAAAAAATGTTTACAGAATTCCACTCAGGGCCAAGGCCTGGGCAAGGCCCTGTGGAAAAAGACCGAAGAGACAGAAGACAAAGGCTGCTCTAAAACAAAGTCCCGTGGGCTGAAGTTTCAAAAGGGAAATCCAGTCAGCAGTTATGTTGTCATGTCTTCAGCTGGCATGGAGTAAGTGCTCAGTGACATTGGCTACTGTGATGGTAACAGTGATATTAACAGTAAGGATGATACCATCTACCATGTTTTGTTTAAAAGTGACAGCTTTATTGAGATATAACTCACATACCATAAAATTCACCCTTTTAATGTTTACAGTTCAGTGGCATATTCACAGAGTGTGCAACCATCCCCACATCTAATTTTGGAATATTTCTATGACCCCAAAAAGAGACCCTGAATCCACTAGCAGTCACTGCCCATTCTCCCCTCCCCTTAGCTCCTGGCAACCACTAATCTACTTTCTGTCTCTATGGATTTGCCTATTCTAGGCATTTCATATAAATGGAATCACTAATATGTTGCCTTTTGTGACTGGATTCTTTCACTTAGCCTGTTTTTGAGGTTCATCCATGTTTTTACATGTGTCAATACTTCATTCGTTTTTATTGCCTAATAATATTCCATTGTATGGGTATACCACCTTTTGTTTATCAGTTGATGGACATTTGGGTTGTTTCCATTTTTTGACTGTTATGAATAATGTTGCTATGAATATCCATGTACAAGTTTTTGTGTGGACTTGTGTTTTCATTTCTCTAGGGTATATACCTAGGAGTGGAATTGCTGGGTCATATGGTAACTCTAACATTTTGAGGAACTGCCAGACTATTTTCCAAAGTGGCCACACCATTCTACAATCTTCCCAGCAATGTATGTGGTTTCCAATTTCTTCACATCTTCTCCAACACTTGTTGTCATCTGTCATTTTTATTTTAGTCAATCCTTGTGGATGTGAAGTGGTATCTCATGGTTTTGATTTGCATAATCACTAATGATGTTGAGTATGTTTTCATGTGTTTATTGGCCTTTTGAATATCTTTGGAGAAATGTCTATTTAAATCCTTTGTTCATTTTTAATTGGGTTGTTTGCCCTTTTTATTGTAGAATTGTAAGAGTTCTTTATCTATTTTGGATACAGATCCCTTATCTGATATATGACTTGCCAAAATTTTCTCCTATTCTGTGGGCTGTCTTTTCACTTTCTTAATTATGTCCTTTGAAGCACAAACATTTTTAATTTTGATGAAGTCCAGTTTATCTATTTTTGTCTTTGTTACTTGTGCTTTTGTTGTTCCATTTAGGAAACCATTGCCTAATCCAAAGTCACAAAGATTTATTCCTATGTTTTCTTCTATGAGTTTTATAGTTTTAGCTCTTACATTTAGGTCTGTGATTTATTTTGAGTTAATTTTTGTGTACAGAGTGAGGTAAGGGTCCAGCTTAATTCTTTTGCACGTAGATACTCAGTTGTCTCAGAACCATTTGTTGAAAAGACTATTCTTTGTCCATTGAATTGGCTTGGAATCCTTATCTAAACCTTGATTGTTTTTTATTCACCAACTTAGTCAACTAGATATCTTAGGATCAGATCAAAACAGTCCCAGTCCCTGTCTCTAGAGAACTTATCTCCCAGAGAGAAATGCTTGCCAAGAAAAAAGGCATAAGAACACTCATTCATTCATTCAACATCATTATTGTATTCTTACGAAATATCAGGTACTATGTTAGGCCCTGGGGAGACTGGGATTTACAAGAAAGATAAAAGCGTACCACACTGAAGCAGGGGAAGGAAACAGAAACTTTCCATTTTTAATAAGACCACATTAGGTCCCAAGAAGTTTTAGCATCTGTATTTGTGTTTGTACATGCTCAGCTTTATCCATTTCCCCATTTACTTGCCTTGGTGAACTACTTCTCACCTTTGGATTCAGATGTCATTTCTTCTAAAAGATCTTCACCAATATCCCCAGAGCTATAAATACCTCTGTAATAGCACTTAGCATCTTGGATTGTAACTAAGTGTCTTTCAGCCCCACTAATCCTTAAGGAAAGAATCATGTTTTCATGACATATACCTGATGCTTCTTAGGCATAGAAGATGTCCCATTCATGTATATTAAACAAATGAATATGGAGTTGCTCTTTGAAAACTTCCTGGAAGTGGTAATTTGCAAGTCAACCAAATGATTTCAGAAAAGAAAAGCAACAAAAATCGCAACAAGCACAATACACTGTGTTACATGTGAACTGCAGTCATGTGACTCTCTCACATTGCCTTGATCTGATAACAAAGGATTTAAAAATGGATCAGGGGATGGTGTGTATGGGCAACAGTGCAGTGATATACAGGACTTCCAAAGAGAACATTGTCTTTGGCTTGGGAAGAAAGACCTTAAAATCTAATTCAAGCCCAATATGACCCAGATGTCTTCAGTCAGTAAAACCATTTGTCAAAAGGATAATTCTACTGACTTGAACAGTGTGGTGGTCTTTTAGTCCTCCTACTTCCTGTCAAAACCCACAAATGATAGATCCCAGGAATCACCAACCTCAGAAAAAACACTTTTTTTTTTTTTTGGACCAACCTCAGGAAATTAATTCTCTGCACTCTAGCTGTCACATTCACGATTAGTTAGCTTAAAGTTCCTTGAGAGAACATTTATGCTGTTGTGGCTTGATTTGCTTGAAATAGCAGAAGTATGTGGGCCTTCAGAAGAGTGTGGTGGTAGGAAACTCTTGGCTCTCAACAGCTCTGGTTTTTCTCTTTCCCTGAGGATAACTTACATTAAATACACTGAAAAACTGTGGTCTTCAAAGAAGTTTTTGGAGAACCTGATCCTTAAGTGAAATAAGCAAAAGGTTGAAAATAATTACCATGAAAAATAATATTTCAAAGATCTAGTTGGGTGGTCTCCTGGAGCATGCCACCAGGTGAAAGAAGCCAAAATGTTTAACCTCATCTAGGCATTCTGGTTCACAGTGAATCTACTGAAGGCCTGGCTTCATTCATGCGCAGAGGGATTGGGTTCTCTCATCCACCTTAGGCATCTACTGCAGAATTTATTCTCTGAATGACCATATTCTTCTCATGGGTAATTTGCTTTAGTAACCTCACTATTGGACATATTGATGGGACAACAGCACACACATTTCTAACAGACACGTTTAGGGTAGGCCTATTTCCCCCAAGTTCCTCTCCATACATCAGAGGGCAGCCTTAAAATCCCCTGGAGAATTGAACTGAGTGAATCCTGCTACCATTTGTAGACATGTCCAGTTTTTATTACTCTTGCATCATGGGGTTTAGACAGGACCTTGACTTGGGAGGCACAGTGCTAGGGTTCCCATCATGACTCTGATACTCACCAGCTATGGGACCCTCTACAAGTCATGTCACCTCTCTGAGCCTCAGTGTTTTTGTTGTTGCCATTATTATTGTTGTTCTGATGAATAACTAGAATTTGTGGTGAGTTTCCTGCAAGCCATGTGCCCTGATAAAGGTTTACCTGGATTATCTCAAGAGCCTCCTGAGATATAGGTATTATTATTCTCTTCCTTTTATCAATAAGAAAAATGAAGCCTAGAGAGACTAAATAACTTGCCCCCATCACCACTGGTAAGTGGAAAAGGCAGGATTTGAACACTGGCAGGCTGACCCCTAAGGCCACACTCTTAATCATGATGCTACCACATGGGAAGAAAGTAAGGTTAAAATAAGTGAATGTCCTTTTTCAACTCTACATTTTTATAATTCTATAAATCATTCCATAAATTCTATAACACTACTATTTTGTTTCAGTGATTTATAAGAAATTTCATGAACTGGAATAGAACTTGGCAGACTACAGCTTGCAGGCCAAATCAGGCCTCTTGCCTGTTTATATCAATAAAGTTTTATTGGAACACAGCCACACTCATTCCTTTATGTATTGTCTATGATTGCTTTTGTATTACAATGACAAGGTTGAGTATTAAAAAAGATAATCCGGGTGCAAGCCAAAAATATTTACTCTCTTGACCTTTTACAGAGGAAATTTGCTGACCTCTAAGCTAGAATGTAAGGCTGTAACGCTGGGAACTTTATTCTGTTTACTGCTGTATTCCCAGCACCTAGAACAATGCTTGGTACATAAGTTTGGAAAAAATGAATGAGATAAAATCTTTTGTTTGTAATTTCTTCTACTGTGCCCTTGTAGACACAGCTTCAGTCTACCAATAAGCAGAATTTTAGTATAAACTATCCCCCCAAAACCCAAAACCTCTAAAATTTAATGTTCAAATGTATAAATTTTATGAGCAGTGGACTCATAAAATGAGATTTTTATCAATTTTCTTGAGCATTTACCAATGGGGGAGGGAGGGAGGATGCTAGATGTAAAATAAACAGTTGGTTTAGGTTTTATTCCCCCCACTCCCTTCAGGACCTGATGCCTTGGCTTGGTGAAATTAATATTGACATTCAAAACTGGTTTATTTGTTTAGGTGGAGTCCCTGTGAAGCTAATCAGCAAATATTCCTAATAGGATAGACAGACTGCTTTGCATTCTGTATTTGCCTTTTCTTTCATGAATTACTATGCGAAATATAAATTCCCTAGTATTCTACACCTGTCAGTTACTACAAAATTTGCTTTTTGCTCCAGAATGTATTATTTGGGGATGTTTAAAATGGCAGCTGGGTATCTCTAGTTGTATCTCAATTTAATAGAGCTAATACAGCTAATTGGAGGTGGGAGTTGTTCAGTGGAAGGTACTTTCTATTCCAGAATAAACTTAGAAACAGAATAGCTGTGGCGGCTTTTTTCCCCCAAGTTCTTACAGTCATTTGTCTTGGCAGTGAATTAATTAATTTTTTTCATTATCTGGTACTTAGTCATAAAATGTTTTCCTTCTCATTATGTCATTCTGCAAAATGCTCAGTACATATTGTTAGTACTGCTGAACTGTGCGAGCTCAATGCTGGTCAAATGAGCATGTTTGGAAATTATTCGGGTAGAAATAATATTGAATACCAAGTTCTCCTGGCCTTACAAATACATGTATACTTCTGAAATAGATCTAAGTGGCTTGACCACTTTATTCATTGATTCATTTACTCCCGTAAGCTACTTATGCTGAATGCTTGGCTAAATGATTAGGATACTGGAAAACACACACACACACACACACACACACACACACAGCCTTTACCCATAAAAGACCACAATCTGGTGTGGAAGACATTAGGGAGACAGTTAGAATATGGATGAACAGTTTGATCATGGGTTAGGGGGAGGTACCAGCTGAGGCTTAGTGGGGGAAAGATCAGGGAAGAATTTTTCAGGACTTAACACTTGATGTGAAACTTGAAAACCAAGAAGAAGGAAAAATGAGGAAGGGTAGGAAGCTATAAATAAAGGATTAGGAACAGTAGAAACAAAAGAACAGATGAGTAGGGATTACCCTGGTGAGAAAAATATGGAAGGACATTCCAGGAAGGAGAAAGAGCAGGTGAAGGGCATATAGCATTAAACAGTATGAGTACTTAAGAAACAGCAAATAGGTGAGAAGGGCTGGATATAAGGAGGAGAGCACAGGAGATGAGCAAAGTGGTCGATGTGAAGGACCTGTGTGCCATGCTAAGGAGTTGAGTTTGATAGTACAGGTGCTGGGGAGCCATGGGAGAATGACCAGATGTTCTGTAATAGGAGGGAACTAACTAGTTGGAATGACAATTCAACAAGCAGAGATGCTGGCATTTGGGGCAGCAAGAATCCCTCTGCCTTTGAATGAACCACCTCTTCAACCACTACATATTGAAGTGATTCCACTCTGGAGCTCCAGAGCTTCCAGGAGATGCCACAGAAAAGCTTCTGCTGTCACTGCCCTATGTTACACTTGGTCACTGAAACCCCTCAGTGTGCCTCGAAGCTGCCCTGGTGTCTTCTCTCATGCACCATTTGAAAAGTTTCCTTTGCTGCCAACTCCAGAGTTGAGACCAAACTATACCTGCCTATACGTTTGCCCATAGATCATATCTCTCTATGTTAGTGAGATACTCAGTGGCTTGTTCAGACCCCACTTCAAGTTTCTTGTGATTTTAGGTTTTTGGTGAATTCTCCAAAGCCTCTGCATTTGGTCCTCATAATGCCCCTGTGAGAGATGCAGGGTCTCTCACAGATGCAGATGTCCATTCTATAGGAGGTTAAATGGCCAATCCCAGATCATGGCTTTAATTATATGTAGACCTGGGCCTTTGACACAGAGCTCCTACCTCCTTGACTAGTGCTCTCTCTGCTGTGTTGTACTTACTTGCTGGTACAGAGATTTCCTTAGAGCACTGCCAGTTAGTTACCCCCCAAAGCATAAGTTCATGGATAAAGTTTTTTATTAAACTATTTGGGGAATAATTTTAGATTTACAAAGAGTTGCAAAGATAATACAGATAGTTCTCATATACCCTTCACCCAGTTTCCCCTAATGTTATCGTCTTACATAACTATGATTCATTTGTCAAAATTAGAAATTAACATTGGCACGTTACTTTTAACTAAAGTCCAGACTTGATTTAGATTTCACCAGTTTTTGCCTTAATGCCCTTTTTCCATTCCAGGATCCAATTCACGATACTGCATTGCACTTATGCATTTATTTACTGCACTGCATCCTTAAAGTTTCCAATTATACATGATTTGGTATATGGAAACTGACTACTCTGAGTAAGAGGCTTTGAACCTGGTGAGACTGGAAAGGAGAGAGCCATTTCTATAAAGGAAAGGTTTTCCTTTTTAAGTGGAAAAACCAGCCAGCCTTTGGGATGTAGGCACAACATTCCCCTCATCAACTCTCCTAGGCTGAATGGTTTTAACAAGGCAAAAAGAATTGGATGAGTCAAAATCTGACTTAGCAATATTTATTTGATGCATGGCATTATGGGTAGTCTGGCTGGCCATGACCTCTTGAAAGAAATGGTGCTCATAAAATACTTCAAACCTCGTGTAGATATAGTCCTCTGGTCCCATAAGCTAGGGCAGTGGTTCAGTGAAGGCCATTATTTAGTACACCTTGGGCTTGTAAGCGGAACTCCAAATTTAACAGGAAAGTTACCAAATACTTAAGTGCCCTTGAAGAGTTTGGCCTTGAAATGTGTGCTTTGGTGTGGTTTGGGAAAAAAACTTTGATCTGCAGCAGGAATGTAATTTGGGAAAGTGTGCAGAACTTCTCTTGCCTGGATCTCCAACCCATCTCCTTTCCTCGACCTGAGTTATTGTGCCCTGAAATCCGTTCTAATTACCACTTCCCATGCTCGTTCTGATGGGCCATTTGCAAAAGTTCTCACTTTGGAGAAAAGAGGATCAGGCTGTGTTTTTACAGAGTAGCAGAGCCTTTCCAGCTTGAATTTTCTAGCAAACCAGTCAGCTATGGTGTGTCTTCATAATAGGACTAGTGGAGTAAATGAAAGAGCTAAGTTGTTTAAAAAATACTTCTTGGCAGAAGATGACATTGATTGTCATGGAAAAGAACCATATTATTAGGACTTGTCTCCCACTGGGGCCAGAGGCAGGCATGTTCTAATGTCACAGGGGCAGTTAATCAACTCTATAAGTGACCCATCTGTGACTAGTGTGGGTGAGGATTGAGCTAGCATAAAATGCATGTAACCATTGAGAACTAGAATGCTCAGCGAGGAGGTGGAAAACTCATGCCATTGTCCAGGTCTTATGCTTTTGTGACATGAAGCAGATTTCTATGCTAAAGTGTTTGAGCATCATGACATACACACAGACGTAAACTGACTGCCTCATGCCGTGACAAAGTGCCTCCTTAACCTTCAGGACACAGTCATTGCGAACCAAAGACGCCTCTGCCCTATCATTGCTGCCACTGCCTCTGCACCACCACCTTCTCTAGTCCAGATTCTTTTTATCCATCAAGGACCAGCATATGAGCTTCCTCTTCCATACCAGCTGGGAGATATCTGTAGGAAGAAGACATCATCACTGCCACTAAAATCCCCAAAGTCTCTGTCTGTGGCTTTTAGATGCACTTCTCACTCTCTTGGTATATAAGTAGATGTCTAATTCCTCCTCATTTAGTACAATTAAGTTGAGCACAGGATTTATGTTTAATTTACCTTTGTACATCCCCACGGTGCTTAGCATGCTGCCTGGCACATAACAGAAGTTCAATAAATATCTCAAGTAGCACCTGGTTTCTGTAGCCAGTTAACACAGCCAATGACAGAATAACTGTAGCCTTGCTCACCACCTTATGAGTGAAATCATGAATAATAAGTCCTGGCCAGATGTCTGATTGAATTCTAATGCCATTGTTGCAGAGACCACTTCATGGAGATCTTTTCTTGGGCCTAATCAACCATGATGAGCTTTTAGCAGCAAGTGAGAAAAGATAAGGAGGCAACCAAAGACTGAGAATCCCAACATCACTTTTTTTTTGATATTGCTGCAAATTTAGCATCTTACACTGTATCCTAGCCAAGTTCCTCTTCTCTGTGGGATGTAGGGTGGGGACCGTGGAGGGATGAGGAAAGGTGACACACTAGAAAGCCAGAGGGGACCAGAGGAGGATGACATGGGTGTCAGGGTCAGCATTCTCCTTGGGGCCAGCATCACTTATGCAATTTCTTGTCCGTTTTATGGTTTTCCAGGGGGAGGGAGAGCTGTAGTTCCCTGCTTGCCCTTTAATGTTTCTCTCCCTCCGCCCAGAAGGCTGGGGACTCTCCTACATAAGAGGTTTGTGAAAGCCCTAACGTGCGATCAGCTAAGGCAACTTGAAACTTCTAACAAATATTTACAGCACCTATTATATGGCTGGCTACGTGCTGGACACTGCTTGCCACTAGACCTGCCCACTCACATTTTAAGAGACTCTACCAACAAGAAATTGCTAGTCCTGTTTCCAACCAAAGTTTTAATTGACCCAGGAGTATTAAGTTGAAACCTGTCCTTCATTACTGAGGCTTCCATTTCTTCTCCATTTAGACACAGGTACACCTGGACCATCTCCATTGTGGACTAACTGAGGTGACATCTGTAGTCCCAACCTCTATAATAGATGCTCCTCCTGGGATTTTCATGGAAAAGAAAAATCCTTCTTTAAAATCATTAAATCAATCTATGGGCTCTATATCTCTGGAGAATTTCCCACCTATTAATTCTGCCCCATTCAGGTGCCTGACAGCTCCTTAGATAAAGGTCAGTGGAAATGGTTACCATGGCTGCGTTGGGGACCTGCAGTTTTATGGTCACTCCAGCCAAAATGTAGAGAGCTGATGTGTTCTTTTTCCTAGATGTGGCACATTTTCTGAAGAACACCACCGTCAAAATACTGTAAATAATGGGGGTGTATAATGGAGCGATTGGATGTGAGGTCGACAGTAATGAAATTGGAACGTCCATTGTGTTTGGCATGCATTCTGGATAGCTTTGTTGTTTGAAGTGTGCTGTCTGTGCCTTAGTGGAAATGATCAGGTTGCCAACCTACGTTTGGCAAGCCATGGAGAAAGCAGCTCTTTACTTACAAATAGATAGCAAGGCATGAAGTGCTGTCCGACGTTTTCTCAACTCTCTTCTTCCTGGGTGTTTTTCCCTGGAAAATGCTTTAATAGCCAATTGATAAGGTCCCAAATAAAATTTACACATGAAAGAAGAGAGAATTTCTAATAAAATGACACTAGAATCCTTTTTCTCCCAAAACCCTTATGCTACCTCTGATTGTATGGATTTGAAACCCCAGTATCCTGAACTTTGGGGTTGGAAAGAAGCTTAAAAGTTACCTCATCCAGCCCCTCATCTGCTGTCTAAATGCCCTTCACAGTAGCCACACAAGCAGGGTTGGTCCATGACTCCAAGTCTATGATTATTCTGATGACTAAGAGCTTGCTAACCCAACAGAATGGTCAGGTTTGGAAGTAAACTTAAGCTAATAAAACAGCTGTCGATGCAGGCGTCCTCTTTAATAATAATAGCTACTTTTTTCAAATGCTCACTACATGTGGCAGACACTGTGGTAAGAGTTTAAGTGTTTGACATGCACCAACTCATATACTATTCACAACATCTCAAAGGGAGAAATTATTACCCCATTTTATAGTTAAAGAAACTGAGGCTAAGTTGGCCAAAGTGCATATCAAGTTTATTCAGATACTTCCAGTGACAAGAAGCATGCAGCTCTTCTTTAAGTAGCTCTGACTCTCAGAAAGTGCTTCTTTATAAGGTGAAATGTGTCTCCCTGTAAGTCAAGTAGTAGAGATTTATTGAGAACCTGCTAAGTTTGAGGGATGATGAGAGGCATTTCAGATACAAAGATATAATGGGCTTTATTTATATTTTACCTCATTTTAAGGAATATCTGGGGCAAATTTAAAGAAAACTTCTCATATGCAACAATGGGTAAATATAAAAGAGAGCAGAGAAAGCATAAATAAAATTGAAAACTATCATGACCAAAATAAAAATATCCTACATAGATCATGTAGAACAAGAAAGATTATATCAATTCCTTTCATATTTGACCTGGGCTTCCTGGCAGCCAAAACAAAAGGAGAGACACTATCAAGTCTCAATTTTTATTAACAAAATGATTGTCAAAATAGGATAGCTATATTCCTGAAATTAAATGGTGAAAGAAATCTCTGTCATAGGATTTACATATATAGGTAACATTGAGATATTGACTTAGCTATAGTCTCAGCAAAATTCCTATAGGATATGCATTAATATACTTAGTGCAGTTGTTTTTGCAGCATCTTTTGTTAGAACCCGAGAGCAGAGCATTAAAATAAACTTGGCAATATAGGTCAAATATGGAGCCTATGGCCTTCCATCTTTATCCCCCCAAAAGCATAAAACATTGCCCCTGGCACAAAGGATCTTTATTATAGATCTCAGACATTGAAACAGATAGACATGTCTGAGTCCCAGACTATAAATGATAAGAGTGTAGAGAGCAGGAACTCTTCTGGGGTTCAGAGATAACCCATCACTATGGGCTGAGCCTTAAAGGGGCCAGTTCTAGGAATGGTTGGCCTTTGGACTGAGCTGGACTGCACAAGCATTGGGAGGGAGATGGATGAAAGATGAGTCCGGCTGAACATGACTTGATTTATTCCTTTCACTTAAACTGTGTTATGCCTCAGTTTCATGTGTCTGTGGAGGATACTCACCCTTGGCACCAACTGGAAAGTGAAACTGTAGGGCGTTCATGGGCTCTGGCCAAGGAGCCATCAGCAATCCCATTACCAATGCTTAGAGTGAGTCTCATAAGGCAGATTTGGCTTCAAGCACAACCATAGCTCTATTTTCATAAAGTAATTTCACTTCTTTGCCCCAGTTAATATTAATAAGCCCAGGGCTACGTGCTTCTACTTATCAGAGCACAAAGATAATAGCATAATGGAATGTTCAAGCTGAAATGGACCTTGGAGATCCTCTAGTCCAAACTCCTCGTTTGATAGATGAGGAAAGAGAGGTGCAAGGAAGTGAAGGGCCCGGTTGCAGAGAGTCACATTTACCGACTGGGCTGGAACCTAGTTTCTCTGACAACCAGCCCTATACGTGTTCCATCAGATCTGTCCGACATCTTCCTATCTCATCCATGAGAACAGGAGTGTGGTGGAAAGAACATTGGACCAAACAATGGGAGAACCAGGATTGAAACATATCTTCATTCATTTTATCTTGAGTTTCTCTGGCCTCTTATTTCCTCCCCACAACATCAACTTCATTATAAAAGCAGATGCCTGATACTGTTCCCCAAAGGAAGAGACGAGATAAAGCAAAGTATCTGCAATACTGGCAACACCATGGTCCTTTTGAATCAGTGCAAACTTGGGACAGACCTAGTGCTGGTGGTACTGGGTGCTCTGTGACTTTGAACACATCTTCTAACCTCATTGAACCTAAGCTTCACTGGACTGTTGCAATTACTGAGTGAGTAAATATATACAAAGCACATAGCACAAGCCTAGCGCTGAGATGCTCAAAACACGCTCATTCTCTTTATTGTACTCCTGCCTTCTTCCTTCCTAATAGGTCACATGTAAGTCCAAGTGTATCTCTAAGGGACATGAATCATCCAGAACTCCACATAGTGAGAATGTAGAGTGATATAATGTTCAGGAATTACTTACCTCTTTCCACTGAATAAGTCAGCCTGTGAGTCTCATTTGCATTTCTCTTCAACTATCTAAACATCCATTTTCACCTACATGGAACCTTCTACTGGCCCAGGGAGAAATAAATCACATTTCGAGTAGTCCCAGGACAGTTCAGTTTTAAAGAAAAAGGAAGGATGGCAACATGAAGGACATTTGCTGTGTTGGGCTGTCACCAGGTCCCCATTGGAACCATGAAAAATTATGGCCAATAAAATAACATTTTTCACAATGTGACACTACCCTTAAATTTATCTTGGGCAATAAATGGATTTTGAAAAGAATATTTGAGACAATTCATTTTTCAAGCACTCAATAACACATCATAAATGAATTGTGTTGTTAATTTATAATGGAATAATTGTTTTGTCATAACAGTCATTTTCACAAGCTCATTAATTTTCTCTTTCTTTTAAATCATCTCAAAATATTAGCACATACACCACCCCCAGCATGCTACCCAAGCCTCTCTACTTCCTCCTACAAAGGTAAAAATGATTCTGACTTGTTGGCATACAGAATCTTCTAGCCATCCTTGTGTGATAATGAAAAGAATAAGAACAAAAGCAGCTAGCATTGATTGAGATTGTCTGCCAAATAGTATGCAAAACAGTTTAATTGTATTATTTCATTTAATCTTTCCAACAATCCTGTAAGGTAGGTGCCATTTTTATGCTAATTTTACATATGAGGCAACTGAGGCAGAGAATCCTTTTTTTTTTTTTTTCCGAGGAAGATCAGCCTTGAGCTAACATCCACGCCAATCCTCCTCTTTTTGCTGAGGAAGACCGGCTCTGAGCTAACATCTATTGCCAATCCTCCTCCTTTTTTCCCCCAAAGCCTCAGCAGATAGTTGTATGTCATAGTTGCACATCCTTCTAGTTGCTGTATGTAGGACACCGCCTCAGCATGGCTGGCAAAGCGGTATGTCGGTGTGCGCCCGGGATCCGAACCCGGGTCGCCAGTAGCGGAGTGTGCGCACTTAACCGCTAAGCGATGGGGCCGGCCCCGAGAATCCTTTTCTAAAGCAAAAAATAAACAAACACACACCATCCCCATATATGAAGTTTCATGAATACAGGTTTCATAGACCAAGTTTCCTTAAATCAGGATGTATTTGAGTGCTACACAAAGTGTAACTCTCGCCTTTAACTGTATCCAAGTCTAAGTCATGAAGGGCAGAGAAAAATTCAAGTACCTATTCCGTTAAGACCAACAAAACAATGTTTTTGGAAAGGAATTCTTTTCTTTTTTTAATGAATGATCCAATTGGGTTACTTCTATGAGTCATAGTATTAGAATGACCTTACCATGACATGTACTAGCGTTTTGATTGTTTTGCTCCTGGAGTCAGGACGCCTGGGTGTCAGCCCCGGCTCTGTCACTATCTGTGCCATATCAGGTGGGTCACTTCATCTTTCTGAATCTCAGTTTTCTCAATTATAAAAGACTGGCCCTATGATCCCAACATTCCCAGAGGTTATATTGACTACAGGCTAAATCCAAGCTGTTTACAAACTAATCATGAAGATGATGAGGGAAAAACAATCCATTTTTTTTTTTTTTGTGAGGAAGATCAGCCCTGAGCTAACATCCATGCTAATCCTCCTCTTTTTGCTGAGGAAGACCGGCTCTGAGCTAACATCTATTGCCAGTCCTCCTCCTTTTTTTCCCCAAAGCCCCAGTAGGTAGTTGTATGTCATAGTTGCACATCCTTCTAGTTGCCATATGTGGGACACGGCCTCAGCATGGCCGGAGAAGCGGTGCTCGGTGGGTGCCCGGGATCCGAACCCAGGCCGCCAGTAGCAGAGCGTGCGCACTTAACCGCTAAGCCAAGGGGCCGGCCCAAAAACAATCTATTTTTAATGCACAGCATTCAACGTACAAAGAATCAGCCTTGCATTTCAACCTGTCTGAAGGGAGAACTGTATAATTGGACTGCAGAAAGGAAAAAGCCTGTGTGAAAGCTTAATAATAACAATAACCAAAAAAAAGGCAGTCTTGAAGGATCACGACACTAAAAGCTCATTAAGATCTCTGTCCTAGCTATTACACTTCTAATTGAACAGTTACACAAATAGACGTATGATACAATCGTGACTCTAATTAAGGCTCCGACCTTAGAATCGAGTGAAAGCTTGTACAGTTCCTGCTCCACCTTTAAAAAGCTGTTCTGGCAAGCTTTTCGAGGAGAAACTGTCCTATTATGACTTCACTAAAATAACATGAAAACTCAAACAAGTGCCTCTTTTTTGTTTCTTTTCCTACCCCAAACACACGTCCCACTCTCCACTTCTTTCCTTTTGCCACTAGGAGTATGTTCTTTTGGCGGGAGAGGATGCAATTTGCCAACTCCAACGGTGCCTGCCATCACTTTCAACATTTTTCTACCATTTCAACGTTTTTCTATCATGCCCTCTATCAGTGCCTCGATCCACAGGACTTTGGGTCTGAGAGAGTCTTGTCTGGTACTCTCCAGCAAAGCTCCCTCCCTATTGCATAATTGGCTTTCTTGCCTGTATATTGGTTTTACTTCCTCTTGCCCACTTGTCCTTACCCATATATACATCGTAGCTAAGAGTTTAACAGATACACAGTTTTGAGCTTCTCTGTACTTTTCCCTCTTGTCCTGAAGAGACAAGAGTTGCAGAGAAGATGCAGAGAAGAGTTATGCCAGGAGCCATAGCAGGTAACCTTGGGAGGAGGAGTGAAAATCAAGGGCTGCCTTTGAATAATAGAGTCTACAGGCTTAGAAAAATTCTAAAGGGGGCTAAAGATCTGTACACAGAAGATATTCATAAAGTGTTCATTTCCTATCTCTCTGAGCTAGTCACCTTGCATGCTAATGGAAGTTGGAATATTCATCAGTTGGAGTCAAGATAAAAATCTAGAGTGAAAATAATTTGAACTTAAAGTTGACCACCTCCATGAATTATTTTCTTTCAATCCTAAAACTAAAAACCTATTTTGAGGGCAGCTTAGTATACCTGTTGAGGAGAGCCCAGTGACCTAGAGTTCCTTTAGATCCTTCTGTCCCCTTAAATCTGAGTGGTGTGGCCTTTGGCAGGGCCACTTAAGTGAGGAGAGTGTAACACACCAGGATACTTAATGTCAAATTATATAAAGAGGAAGGCAGTCTAGAGAGATGCTCCATACCTCAGAATTTCAAAAAACTATTTCTAACACTTTTTAAGTGAGGAATAGCTGTCTTTAGCTTGACCGAGAGCATGGTGTAAGAGAGTTCCTTTCTCAACCTTGCACATACTAGCCATGTCACATTGCGACACCATCAACTACCCACCAGGGTGACTCTGAGGGCCCAATAAGCAAACATTTATGAAGGTGCTTTTAAATGGAAAGATAGCTTACCAGTGTAAGTGATTGAGTCTACAAACATACCCAGCTCCTCTAGTGGGGGTTGATGTACAAAAATTAAGAGGTAAACACATTTTTCTGAGATACGTGATTGATGTTAAACTATGGATGTTACACTATGGATTGTAGACCTCTTTATCAACTGTGATATGTGTGTGATTCACTCACGCACTTTCAGTTCCAATAAGGATATAGCATTGTGAATGATGTCTTCAGCATCTAGTTTTGTTGTTGACATCCTCACTAACAACCAAAAAGTCTTTTTCAGAGACTCAAGCTGGAGGACGATTGTTAAGGACATCCCTAAGGACTGTGTTCACACCATTATTAAAGGACTTTTCCCACCATGTTATTGGTTGATGCATCTCTCACTCTCAGCTGGGACAGGAGGGGCTCAGGGGAGAAAATCTCCTGCCCCAGGCCTAACACTAGCCACAGTACACAGTGGATGATCACTAAATATTTGAAAAGAGAAAGGCAGTGAGAGGTAAAAAAGGGCAATTTCCACACTGAATCCTAAATACCCAATACTTTCCCTAGCACAATGCACATTTAATTATTAGCTTTGATATCTGTAGAAGACATTTTAGAATTTTGTACTTAGATAATAACTGATACTTGTTTAGCATTTAGGAATTTAGGAGATAAAGCTGAGGACTTGGGTTTCACTTCTTGGATTTCAACAGTATCTCCATACCTCATTGGGCCCTGACTATGGGTTGCTGTTTCATGAACCATAGGTGGGCTACAGTCTTCTGGGGCAGAAGGCACTGCTTAGGTTGTTGTTTTCCTTAACCCTCTAGCAAAGAGTTCAGCCATTTTTAAGGGACGGCATAGTCCATGCCTGTTTATGCTGGTTAAATGGCCTCTATTTTCCTCAGAAGGTGTGAGTGAAAGTCTTTATTATTGGAAGCTTGAGGTTTGGCACAGTCTCGACGGTGTCAAGTTTCTCGCAACTTTTGACCTTTGATGCTACACTTAGATTTTCCATTGATGAGCAAATTATGCATCTGCTATTAGAGAAATGACTATACTCTTTTGGATTGGGTTGTACGGCAAACTAAAACCGGTGATCAACACATTTAGAATGGTTTGAGAACACAGATTTGGTTTCAGTCCCCATCTAAAGGTTTGCTTGGTTATCTGAACTTGACTCATCTGATCTCAATCCGGACCATTGATTTTGCAAGACAAAGACCGAAACCTCGAGAAGAAAGACTCCTGACATTTCTGGTCATGCCAGCTTCCCATCAGGCCCGCCACATTTTGATGAAATGTCCTCAGGCATTTTGGCACGTCCGGTTCTGTTCCAGGTCCAGGTTGTGGTTTCTTTGAAAGTAGTAGGTGTAGGTGGTAGGTACATGGAAACAGGCCATCAACCTCTGCAGAGTTCAGGTCAGGGATCCGCTGCACAGCTGAGGAGAGAGGGTTGAAGAGTTTGCATTCCTTTAACCGTTTGCTGTGTCCTCCTGGAGGAGAGAGAACTTCAGCAGGAATAACTGGACTCTTCAGGTAGATTCCACAAATGATGATTAAGTGTTCCCCACCCCACCCCATCCGGTGTCTTAAACTTGAATGTGGTCACGAATTACCTGGGCATCTTGTTAAATTGAACGTTCAGATTCAGTAGGTTGGGGTGGAGCCGGAGACTGCACTTCTCACAAGCTCCAGCTGGTGCTGATGCTGCTGGTCCATAAACCATAAACATTTTGAGTAGCAAGACCCCATGTGCGAAGCACATGACAAGTGGAGGGAACACAAAAGTGACTAGATGAGGAAGACAAGGCTGTTACCGTTAGGGACGCACCTTGTGGTGGGGAGACAGACAGGTAAACAGTAACCATTCCACAGGTGCTCAGGGCAGAGATGGAGGTGAATGGAGCCCTGCACTGGGCCTTGGAGGTGAGTGGGAGGTGAGCAGATAGGGAAGCCAGAGAAAAGTATTTTAGGCAGAAGCAAGAGCCTGGGTAAGAAGAGAAACCAAATACAAGCTTGTCATCTGTCTGCAGAGCAGACACCTAAAATATTGCCCCGTTCATTCCCAAGCCACAGGGGAAAAAAAATGAAGCATATGAAAGCACAGAACATTCCTGTGGCAAGTAAGCAGTCACTCACATCCAAGGGCACCAGGCCTTCATTCTGCTGCACAATGTAATTAGAGCATTCGAGACACGGAATCAGAAGCAGCACCAAGCTGAGGGTATTGTGAGCCAGCTGAAGCTGTGACAAAGTCGAGCGTTCCCATTCTCGGCACTATTTGCAGGCTTGCTGCTATTTCTTGTGGATTGAACAAACTGGGGTTTTGCTTTTTGTTTTTTTTGTGTGTGAATTTTCTTTCTTTCTTTCTTTTTAATGAATCTGAAAACTCAGAGTGAAACTCTGGAAGTTTGGTCTATTTCCCCAAGTTTTTTCCTCTCCTTCCTACTGCCCACCCCTGCTTCACTCCATACCTGCCATCCCTTGGAATTCCACCCAGAAATGAGACCCTTTTGCATTGCACGTACTGCAGATCTCTTCTCACACTTGTGCTCCACACTGGCCCATCAAACTTTCTGATCCCGATTGGGAGAGTCGAAGCGTTACAATCCAACAGTTGCCCAGAAAAAAAACTCACCTGGTCTTTCTCTTTCACTGTGTCTGTCCGGGCGTGGCCATGCTGCTAACCAGCAGCAAGGCCCAGAACATGTCTTGCCATAATAGTAACAACAACTTGCTTAGAAATTTACATAGCTCTGATTTTCAAGCCTTCCAGCTATCCTGGCAAGTAATTAGGGCAGGTACTAGCATTCTTATCTGCATTTAGCAGGTGGAAAAACTGAGGCCCGGGGAGCCACAGCTCATAAGTAGTGGACCAAGGATGTGAATCCAGTGTTGTGACTCTACATAATGACATTGTGTACTTACTGTGAGCAGGCCCTGCAACGATCTTCAGTCAATCCTCACAGCAATCCAGGTTTCAAAGAGGAAACTGAGGCTTAGAGAGGCTAAGGAACTTTCCTGAGGTCAGTGAATTCCAGACTTGGGACGCAAACCCCAAATCTTCTGATCTCAGAGCCCTCACTCTTACCTTGATGCCATATAGCGTCTTAGATCATCCCACAGTCCATTCTGCCTTCACTACCCCTCTCTGGGCGTTATTTTCTCACCTGTGAAATGGCGATGCTATCTGTGATCTGTAAGACTTCTTCCCAGCTGTAGTATGCTATGATCCTGTAATTTTGTCTCAGAAACCAGAGTTCTTCACTGCCAGCTTCTATTCAGTGCTAATCATTGTGCTTAATTATGTTGAACTCTGAGTGTGTTTTACCGCAGCTGTCAACACACTTCAGTTTGTTATGCTGCCAAAGTTGATAGCTGGATGGTAGCACCTGTATGCCATTTTGCAGGGTGTATTCAGCAGCCAGGCAGGCCTTCTACTTGGCTGCATGCTACCATGTTCCGTCTTGATGCCAGCTTAGTTCCTCTGTTTATACTGGAAAGAAGCAGGCATACCTTCAGCCACAAATACCCGGAAAGCAACATCAGCATCCTTTGGCTGAATGTAAACTGTGGGTGTATTCCAAAGCCTGGCATGTTGTGTCAATGGAGTGTTCAAGGTGAAGAGAGCAAAGACTCACATATGACACGTTTGCTTCCAGGTTGGGTGCACGAGCAAAGAGAATTTTAGTCTCAGGCTTCTCCATGATAACTCCGCCTCCTGGGTAGCGCCCCCTGTGGTTGAAATCTCTGCTACCTGTTTCCCTTCAAGCCTCAGGAGGTGCCATGTTATCTAGAAAGCTTTCCCTGACATGTTCTGTGTGTGCTCATGCTTTGCCTGTGTGTCCCTGAACTTCCATCCATCACAGCCCTTGCCCCACCATAATGAAAATGTCTCACATTATTTTTCTGGCTGAGGGCACCAGCCGCATGTCATTCATCTCTGGATGCTCTCCCACGGAATGTTTATTGAATGAAGAATGGATGAATGAATGAAGCCATGACGGCTTTCTGTGTTTACCCTCCAGTATTCTACATATAGATTAGGAACAAGATTTTCCTTTGTCTTTCTGATATTCTCCTGGTATTCCTCCTCCTTCCCCTTCAGACAGGTTTGCTCAGTTTATCCAATTGTCCTATCTCTCCTCCCAGCCTTCTCCCGAGCTCATCTACATCCAGACAGCATCCCTTTTCGCTCTTTCCTTACCCCATACACTCCTCTGATGGGCCAGGCTCTCTGTCCTCCACCTCTGAAATGACACCTAAAATTCTGCTCATCCCCCAAGTGTTCTCTGGCCAGAAAAGAGGCAGCACTTTCTCTGTTGCCCTATTTGAAATAAGCCAGCAGTTTCCAGGGTTAGTCTATCTTCACACTCTGCAGATACTTTTTTCTTTCACCTTGATCTATACACAATATAAAATTATATATATATATATTTTTCAAGTTGTAAAGTATCAATTCATTTGCGTCAATGACTTTTCTAAAATCTGGTTTGTCCAGCTAATACTTTGATCTTATATAAGGACCCTTCTAGTTCTAAAAAAATTAAAGTCAGTAATTCTATAAATCAGGGATGGATCTCACCCCAAGAGATTACATCCAGGAGATTTGCTACCAGACCTTAAATCTCACTAGGTGACTTGTTGGTCAAAGGGAGACCTGGCCAATGTGAATGCCGTTGGGTGTTATTGCTAGGGAGAGAGTTAGAAGGAAAATAAAATGTTGAGTGATGGAGAGCATTTGGAGGGCTTCCTCCTTGAGAGACAAAACCTATCATGTTGCTTAATAGTGGCCTCAGGTGTGCCAGAGGGGGAGTTTTCCCTGAGCTTTTCTCAGTCTTGCATCTTTTCCTTCTCCACTTGATTGGTTTCCTGGGTTGGTGGTGAGGATCTTCAGACCTGTTCAGGGCTGTGGTCGATGAGGAGGGAGCAGCACAGCCATATTTAACTACAATGGGTTTAAGGATCACTTAATATTGCTAAAAGTTTAGATTCCCAGGCCCTTCATCAGGATTGCTGATTCAATATATATGGAATAAGCCCAGAAATCTACATTTTACTTATTTTTAGTTCAAATTTAATATAGGAACAAGGTTTTTTTTTTTTTAATAAGCAAATATTGCAAAAGAGTAAAAATAAAACGCAAGACACCACACATTTACCCTCCAAGACCAGAGTCAAATTCTAGCTGCACAATGGGAGAACCAGGGCAGAGTCAACTGAAACATAACTGTGCTTCATTTCTGCTCTTGTCCTCTTTCATAATTATATCACTAAATCTGACCAGTTCTACCAGGTGGAATTCTACTGCGCTGGTTCTTAACGTTGGGGGGCAGGTTGAGGAAGAGTGGCAAAGACCCCTTGGAAAATCTGGTGAAAGCACAAAGATCTTGAGCCCAAGCGTGGGTTCCTTGGGCTAGGGGGAGAGAAGAGATAGGGGTTCCATACATGCCAAGTGAAAAATCTTGCCTTTGACAAGACTTGCTTATCTCCTCGATATGGCTCCTTGTAACTGTAGAGAGCAGAAGCACCCAGGGAATGAGTCAAAAGTTACGCAGGCGCCTATACAATCTGTCATGTGGTTTCCATATTACTGTAAAAGTTGATCCTAAGTTTTAGCTGCCCTGCTAGGCTGTCTCTCTCTCTCTAGTTTGCAACATGAAAGGCCAGGAGACATCTCATTCCTTTGACACCCAGTGCTCCAGGAGACTTTAAAGAACAGATTTCTCCCACATCTTACCAAATAGCTTGTGAGTACCCATGAGTTATATACAGGCCAATAAAGCAGATGGTGCCAGGAGCATCCTCAATGTGGTCGGCCACACAGACGAGCGTGATCTTATGCTCTGCCCCAGCTTCTGAGCCTGAGTCAGCTACTCTGGATTACTATGCTTTGCTCAAAACTACTACAAGCATTTTTTTCCAGACCTATTCACCAGGGTCAGGTACAGAACTTTAGAAAGAAAACTCATTGCTATGTTGGGTGATTGTCTATGTTTTGGAGTATTACTGATAGCACAATCGACTTCCTTCTGGTAAGGAAGAGGGCAAATATTTTGAACTACCAAACTATCATTCCTGCCTCGGCCTCCATGCTTGGCAGGTTTAAATATCAGATTCTCCATTACTGGATGAATTGAAAAATGCCAAATGCCTTTACTAGAGCACACTTAGAGGGACCAATATCACATCCTAATGTGATGGTGTTTTTAGGGATAATCATCATAAGTATTTGTTATTTGTGTATTTTTGTTGTTAGGAAGCTTAGCTAAAGTGCTACATGTTGCTAATTTTGTTCCTGACACCCACCTACCAAAGACCACATTCGGCCATGTGGTCATGTATGTGCAATGTGCCTCGGTTTACTTTTCTTCTAGTGTTTTATGTATCATCTCACCTAAATAGTTGTGTGTGTCCCATTTCTCAGTTTCCATTTAATCATTAACAACAGAAAAATCTTCTCTCCCAGGACAGGCTACTATAGAAAAGCAGCATTATCTCAGAGTGTATAGGGGTAGGGATTCCCTCAGAGTGCACTAAGACCTTGTGCCATAGCCATTCAGATCATTCCAACTTTCCAGATGCAAAAACTGCAGAATCATAGTACAGGAACGATAAAAGATGATACAAATTGCCCATTAAATACAGATAATAATTGAGATTGAATGCAGGTCTATCTGACTCCAAGTCCAGTGTCCTTCCAGTTCATTCTACATTTAAATTTCCTAAAATTCTGCAAATTAGATAGTGGTATTGTTGCCCGTGCTGGACCACAATGATTGGACTATTCATGAAGCCACGTGGCTGACGCCCTACACTATTGTGCCAAGACCTGTCCAGATATATTGTGAGCCTGTTTCCATACCACGGCGATGTCATGAGATGTTTTAATCGCTACCTTCTCCTTCTTCTTTGATGTCTTCTTGTTGGCAACGGTATAGCCATTTGTTACGCACCCAATTAAGTCAGCAGTCTTGTAGTCTTTTGTAGAATGTGGAAACTTCTCGTTTTATGTCTCGTGACTCTGCTTCATGGAGCCGACAAGGGAGATGGCGGAAAAGGTTACAGTCACTCCATTTCTCTATTATCATCTTCTCCTGAGAGCTTATCACTAATTTTGGTGTCAGAGCAATAGTCATTTTGAGGCCTCATGAAAGCCTACATACTCCACAGAAATGCAGACAGCCCCCCTGACCTTTGCGGCTGGAGATAATGGCCAAGGCTGAGGCACGGTGACCTTTAGGCCAAGAGTGGGTAGCAGCACTTTCTTTTCTGTGACGTTCATTTCACTTTTGCCTCTGTCTGTATTTTTTAATTGGAAGCATGTACAGTGTGAACCTGCCTGGTTCCCCCCCACACCCTGAACTCTGAGTAGAAAGATTGTGTCTGGCTGGCTCTTGTCATAAAGGAATGCTCTCAACGCTAAGCTGGGGGTCATTACTAATTGACACAGTTACAGACACAAAGAATATTATGGGCGACCTTTCAGGAGGAAATGCTGTTAGCAGAACAAGGCCTTTGTACCACCTAGCCCAGCCCATGCTTCTTTCTCATATTCATTTTACCCCCGTCATCCCATGAGATGAATCTGGCACTTGGATTTGTTTTTTTCAAATGGCATGTTTTATTGTACCAGAACTCTTATTGTGCAAGGGGAGCCAAAGCCACTTAAGCTGTTTCTTCAAGTTTCATCTCAGGTTTCTTTCCTCCGTGAAACTGTTTGCTGCAGACTCACCCAGCACCCTTCCTTCCCCCTCCGAGCTGCAGACCCATGCTGTATGCACTATGTGCTCTAGCCCATATTGAAGCTCTTGTTATTTATTCTCTCTAGTTCTTTATTATTTGCTAACTCTATAGTGTTCCCGAATACTTTCTGCATGTTCGTCTTGTTCCCTCAGATAGATTTTTTTTTTTTTTTTTTTTACTACTTTATCACCTATAAACCGGCGACCAAAATTTCCTAAGCACCAACTATGTGCCGGGCCCCGTGTTAGGTACTTCATACATAATTTCATTTAATCCTCACAACACCCCTGGCAGTTAGGTGTTGCTACCCCCATTTTAGAAATGAGAGGCTGGCACTTATACACACTCTGCGTGTTATAAGCTGCCAGGGGGCAGCTAGGAAGCTGGGCAGCCACACTGCCGTGTAGCTTTCACATGCCAAGGCAGGAAGCCAACCACTGGACACCAGTTGGGATGGGTGGGGGAGGCTCAAAGTGTGGACAATGATGGGCTCCTGGAGGCCCCCATACACAGATTACGTTACCCTGTATCACGTACTCCACAGTGCCCCTCATGGTTGGTGTTCAATGAGAACACACATGATGGTGTTCTTAAACATGACACTCTTCTTGCTGAATTGCCTAGGGACAGGCCCCCCCACTGAGGTTCAAGTGCTGGTGTATGGCCACAGCAGGGGTCCCTCTGGCAGGGCCCGCCTGGGATTGTGAAACTGGAAAAATGCCATAGCAGTGTTGCTCATTTGTCAGCTCACTCAGCAAATACTTACAGTGTTGGCACATGGTGGGCACTGGGGAGATGCTGTGGGAAATGTGGCAAAGTCCTGGCCTTCAGGGAGCTGAGACATTATAAAGAAACACTTCCTCCCTCTTCAGAACCGTTCAGTGATCCAGAAGAAAAACTCTCAGAACTTATATCTGGTTGGCACAGTGACCTTTTTGACAAAAGCTGGAGGGAAGAAAACTTGTGGGGAAAAAAAATCATACACACACACACACACACACACACACACACAGAAACACACTGCCATAAACCAAAGCCACTGAATTGTCCTTAATAAAGGAAAACTTACAGAATGCCAAGATTTACTTCCTCCTCCTATTTGAAATTGCTTGTTATTTTCAGAAAACTCAGAGAAGGAGACAATGATTTTCTCTTACTCTGACTTGCGTGATTTGGACAGCCTGGGACCTAGAATACCCCAATACCCTGGTACCTTGAACTTTCCCCCACTCTCCAGGCACGTGGCAGCCCACCCTCCCAGCCCACCCCAGCCGAGGCCTTTCACACACACGCCCAGGGACCCGGTGTAGCAGGAATAGAGCAATCATGCCTTCTTCCTGGGGGACAGGAGGAATGGCGTTTCCAAGGCGGCAGGATTGATGCCTAAAATTGTCAAAGGGGATGACAGGGTGCCAACATCTTAGAAGAACACTGTGCTTTTATGTTCTGCCGACTTTTGAAATCCAGCTCCTGCCCGTAAATCGTCATGTAACCGTGTCAAGGATTATGTAGGGTTTTTATGTTTATATATATGTGTGCATTGTCGTTACTGATGATTCAAGCAGCGGGGCTGGCGGGGGAGCTTGGTCCACCTCGAAGAGCACTTAACAAGAGCCCTGACAACAGCAATATGTTACCTCTTTTGTTTGTACGGCATCTTCACACCCACTCACTCAGCAACAGCCTGAATGAGATGTGCTCCGGTGCTTTGTGTGGGGGAGAAAAGAATGAAAATAATGGCCATTCAGGCAAAATAAAGCTTTTTAGTGCTTTTCAGAAAGCAGTCTTGTTTTCGTTGTTGTCCCTGTGTTCACGTAATGGCCTTATCCTTGTCCTTCATTGAAACACGCCCAAAGCAAGGAAAACATCTCACCCTGCACACAAATAAACGTGTTCTCTTAAAGTGATCAACAAGGAAGGCATGGGCCTGCGAGGGCTGTTGGGCCAGGTGTCTAGAGGGTGTGTGAGGAGAGGGCTCCCTGCGCAGGGCAAGGGCACTGGACAGGTGACTCTGGGTGGCCAGAATGCGCTTGTTAGGAAATGAGCTTTGGAAACTAGGTTCTGTCTGCAAGACCGCACACACCAACCTCTTAAACACCACCCTAGGATCCTCGGAATCAAATCCCCTAGCCTTACAAGTTAGAGGGGATGACTCAGGAGAAGGATGGGAATTTTAGGGAGGGTTATTTTGAGAACATTAAGTGGGTTATCCTAAGTTCACTTGATGGCTCATCCTTATGCTGGGACCATGGGGAGCTGCATGTTGTATCAATCAATCAAACGTACGAGAGGCAGAATGAGTGAGGGCATCCACCTGGGTTCAGTTCAGGGTGTCCTATAGCCAGCTCAGTGAACGCAGACTGTTCACTGCTTCTCCCTGGGTGTTGGTAGCCTGAGCTCTTAGCTCTACCCCATGCTCGTTAAAATCAGTTCTGGGCTGGAAAATCATCAAGGTCCTCCCCATAATAAGATTCTCTGCTCCTACTAGAAGGATGTGCAACTATGACGTACAACTATCTACTGGGGCCTTGGGGAGAAAAAGGGAAAAAAAGGAGGAGGATTGGCAATAGATGTTAGCTCAGGGCCAGTCTTCCTCAGCAAAAAAGAGGAGGATTGGCATGGATGTTAGCTCAGGGCTGATCTTCCTCACAAAAAAAAAAAAAAAGATTCTCTGCTCCTGCATCTCTCTAGGCAGCCCTCTTCATGGTGACTTCTGTTAGGTGCTTATTTCTGTTTGTCTCAATGACAGGAAACCCACTGGAGCCACAAGGGCCATTGACCCCACCTCACAAGCCCTGAAGAGATTCTTGCCTTTCTGTGCACCATGCCTCCTGCCCTCTCCTGCGGCCATCTCCACCCACCAGCCCTTCCAGGTCCAGTTGAAATCCCACCTCCTCAACCAGACCCTACTTGTGTATAGCTCTTCCCGATGCCATGTTCAGAGACGTTACAATAGTAGCTTGAAGTCAGTCATTGTAGGTGTGTTTACACCACAGAAATTGGCAAGCACTACAAATCAGACCTTTGTTAGTGTTGTCTTGAAAGCTGGTTTCCCAGCTCACTATTTCTCATAGCTAATGCCCCACCAGTTGTTTGACTGCAACCATGTAACACCCCCACTGACTGGTGTTTATCATGTGCCCATGTGTGTCTCTCTACAGAGACTGTAGGAGGGATAGGGTCATTGAATTGTTTGTATCTCTGCAGCACCATCATGGTACCTCATAAATAGTAAGCACTCTCCAGTATCTATTAACATTGTTCATTTGATCTACTTGGGTGTACTTTTTCTCTAAAAGTTTTCGGATGATATCCATTTGGTTGAAAGTAAATCTTTCAAATAGCCAATTGTCAGTCATTCATTCATCAACCATTTATTCATACCAAGGAGCACTTACTATGTGCCAGGCACTAGTTCAAAAGGCAGGGTACCTAGTGGTAAACACAACAGAGGAGGTCTCTGCCCACAGGGAGCTCACATTCTAGTAAGGACAGACAGAAAATAAACAAGTAGACAAATGAACAAATAAATTAGATACTATTTGATAGCAGTAAATGATATGAAAAGAATAACCTAGAAGGATGGAATAGAGGAAATGGGGGTTGGCTGGTACACCATTTCAGATTGGGAGGTGTATTAGTTTCCTATGCTGCTATGACAAATTACCACAATTTTTTTTTTTTTGGCTTAAAACAGTACAAATTTATTATCTTACAGTTCTGGAGGTCAGAAGTCTAAAATGGGTTGGCAAGCCTGTGTTTCTTCTGAAGGCTCTAGGGAAGAATCCATTTCTTGCCTATTCCAGCTTCTGGAAGCTGCCTGCACTCCTTGGCTCTTGGCCCTGCATCTCTCTGACCTCTGCTTGTGTGATCATATCTCTTTCTCTGACTCTGACTCTCCTTCTTTTCCTCATAAGGACCCTTGTGATGCTATTGGGCCTGCCCGGATAATCTGGGATAATCTGGGATAATCTCCCCATCTCAATCATATCTACAAAGTCCCCTTTGCCTCGTAAGGTAGCATAATTACAGGTTCCAGAGGTTAAGATGTGGACATCTTTGGAAGTCGTTATTTTGCAGGAAGGAAGGGAAGCCCTCTCTGTGGGGATAACATTTGAGAAGAGACCCAAATAACAAAAACATATGAGGGAAAAGGATTCCAGATAGAGAGAACAGCCTGCAAAGATCATAAGCCTGGCCCAAGGTGGGAGTTTCTGAGGAAGATGCCAGCATGACTGAAGTGAGTAACTAGAGGGAGCCTGGAGAGGTAGGCAGGGCCCAGGTACCTCAGCATCACTGGGGCCAGGGTAGGAGCATGGATTTCCTTCAGAGTGGGATGGGGAGCTGGCAAAGGACTCAAGGGTTGTGTTTTTCACTGGGTTGATCCATACTTGAATGGAAATGACTTTTCTGGCAATTGTCTAGAGCAGTGCTATCCGGAAGAAATATAATGTGAGCCACATTTATAAAATTTGTAACGTTCTGGTAGCAACATTTTAAAATGTGAAAAGAAACAGAGAAATTAATCTTAATAAAATATTTAATTAACACAATACATCCAAAATATTATAATTTCAGCATGTAATCAATATAAAAAACAAGATGCTATTTTATTAATGAGATATTTTACTTTTTTTAGTACTACATCTTCAACCTTCAGTGTGTGTTTTACCCTTAATGTACATCTCAGTTTGGACTAGCTCTATTTCAAGTGCTCAATAGCCACTTGTGGTCTGTGGTGACCATTTGGGGCCGTGCATATCCAGACACTGTCCTCAGAGTCCTGTGCAAAGTCTACTCAGGCAGTGTTTGAAAAAGCAGTGAACAATGGGGTATCACAGAGAACATAGGGAACGTGTCACTCCCATTAGCCATCCCCAACTTCAGAGGCTCTGAGTAGACCACGGGAGGCGAAGAATGGAATAGCAGATTCTAGAAAGGAATGTGTCCCCTGGTGGGGCTGATGGGGCTCAGATCCAGACCCTGAGTGGACTCTTGCCTGGCTGGAACCTCCGAGGAACACCTATCTCTATCCATTTGACTGGTCTTTAAGTTCACCTCTGTGTCTATGCCTCACACCTTTAATCCTCCAAGAGAGTTTTAGCCAAAGCCAGACTTTTCCCATTTCTTCATAGACAGGGCCATTTATTCAACTCACTATACCAATATTACTGAAAACAAGGGCAGAGATCAAGAACAGGAAAAACTCAATGAAGCAATGAGAGAGTATCAGTTGCTAGGGCAAGGACTGTTTGCCAGGCACTTCCAAGCTATACCCATGCTCTCTTGTGCCCTTACAGTGACCCTGATATTAACTACAAAAGTCTAGCCCAAAAAGCTTCGTACCAAAAGGACACTATGTACATCCATTTAGGTTTTTTACAGTGATATTAAATTAAAAGAATTTATGAAACAGAAAATAAAGATCTGAATTAAACATATAGGTCATGGTGGTTTGCATAAAGGCCAGCTTATGAGGAGCATATTCAATACTGCACAAGATAATAAAAATAACAGCAACGTTTATTAGAATATCCTATTTAGAGACAGCGATCTGTGCAGCACAATCAGCTTTCTGGAGAAGGGCTGGCACCAAGTTCCCTTCTGATGATGGATTCGGTGGGCTGGCATCTCAACCCTGACATCTGGGCTGTGGGTACCAGCAGCCCCATCAAAAGGCAGCTTGGCCATTTCGACATGTAGTGACAAAAGCTCTAATGTACAAGGACAAAGGCGACTTCAGTGAGCGCTTTGGGGCTTTAGAGCATCAGTCAAATTACCAGTGGCTCTAATTAGTGTGTCTGCAATCTGGAGCAATCTATATCTGCATTCCAAAAAGGAGTGGAATGTTTCCCTCTGATAACACATTAGCACAAGTCCTTGTTGGATGAGTTTTCCAAAATTTAAGGACATGATAATGTGGGGAAGAAGCAGCTGAGAACCTGTTGCCTTGAAAATCAGCTGTGATCTCTGCAATCAGCTGATTAACAAATATTTATCCAATACCTATGAAGTGCTACACTCTGGAGGGAATTAAGAAGCACAAGATTCCTACTTTCCAGGGGCTCAAGACCGGGTTGGAAAAAAATAACTACACGATGATAAATAACAGTATATGGCGCCAGTGTGGTACACCAGGTCAGGCTCTGGTCTGGGAAGCAGTAGATCTGAGTTTTGCCGCTAACTCAGCCACTTATTAGTGCTAATATCTTCTGTCTAGTCATCGTCTAGCAGGGGCAATAGCTACTAGATTACCCAAGATTCATTTCCTTGGGAAAAGTCACCTTACTTCTCTGGGCCTCGGGATCCTCTTCTAGAAATCAAGAGGGTTTGAATGTATTATGATGGTGGGATAATAATAATAGCTGGATATTAATGGCTATAGTAGTGAGTTCTAATTTTGTGCTCATGACTGTGCTATGTACTTTACATGAATTCACTATATTTATAAAACAAACTTAACTGGGAGATGGATTCTATTATTTCCAATTTGTAGATGAGAAAGCCGAGATTTACATTAAGTAACTTACCCAAGATCAAAGAGCATTGACTAATGCAGAGCTGAGATTCAATAGCAAGTCTTTGAGGCTGTGAAGTTTGGGATCTAAATGCCCTGAAGCCCATCCCAGCTGTCACATTCTATAGCTCTGAGGACCTTAAATGATCATGGGAAGGTTGCTTAGGGGGCTAAAAAGGTGAAGACTGATGGAGGAAACCATGTTTCAGTAAAACATGGACCAGGCATGAGCAGACCTTCAGAGAGAAGCCTGATCATCTGTGGCTCAGAGAATTCAGACCTAACTGTATTAGAATATCATGATGCTGAAATCAGTATCTCTTTTTGGGAGATACTGATCAATCAATGCTGGTATCTCTGTTTGCATTAATAAAGCACTGGGCAGCAAGTGGGTCACAGAGCAGGTGGAGTCACCAGAAAGGGACCTTAAGGCTGCTGCATGACAATAAGTCTCACCTTTTCAACCTTTTTGTTTTACACCAGCCTCAGCCACAGGTGGGAGAGCTGTAAATTTCACTTTAGCCATAATGTTTGGTGAGGGGACACACACACACAGACTGGCACCCACAAAATCTTCACTTGGAGACAAGGGTGGGTTCGGTTTCCTTTGCTCACACGACTGATGCCACCCAGGGACGCTTCGGTTTAGATGGCTCACTGGCCACAAACTGTTTCATTATGTGTTGCCCAGTTACTTTGGCTTCCTGCACATTCTCTTGAGCAGATAGTTCATCTCCTTATCTCAGAGAATTGTTTCCCTAAGTGTAGCCCCGGAGTCGATAGCTTTGATACCATCGAGGCAAGAAGACATTAAACCACCCTTTTTATCATTGTTTTAGTTGTACTTTTTCATGTCTGCTTCATGAAAAGATGATGTGGTTAGATTTAAGCTGGGCCTTGCTGAGGATATCATTTATGCCTGGGGTTACCCACATCATCACGTGGCTTACCTTCTTTTGCAGCATGGTGATCTTATCTTCTTTGCTGCATCTTGCCACAGAGCACCCAGCTCCTTCCAGCTTCTGCGTGCATGCGCAGACACACACATGTGCATTCAGGCATACATAGAGCTTTGCTTATGGCAGCAGCTTGTAAAATGAGACTTGACTATTCATCTATAATGAGGCCTTCCCTATGCTTTTAGAAAAAAAACTTTCATTGGCTTTTCCACTTGGCAATTTGGAGCAAAGTTTTCCTTAAGCACACACTGTTTAATTTAAAGTGGTAATTCTGTTGTTCCCTCTGTGTGCCAGGAACTGAGCTAGCTACTCAGGGTACAAAGATGAATATGATTGAGCTACTGTCCTTGAGAGATCCTCAGTATAGCCAGAGAGAGAAAATGTGTTAACAAATAGCTAGAAGGGCAAAGGAGATGCCATGGAGGGAGTTCTGAGGGAAGAGAGATGAGGGGGACCAGGAGGGAGGGCCACGGGAGGCTATGAAAATGAGCAGGCATTTAAACTCCATATTCAAAGTCAAGTACAAGTTTGCCATTAAAGAGGGAAAAAATATCCCTGGCAGAAGGAACAGCAAAAGAACTATTTGAAGATGTGAACATGTGGGCCTTTTAGGTATGCGAGGGTGAGGCTGTAGAAAGATGGGCTGGCCTCGTCCCGGGTTGCTTAGCACTTGGTGTATGTGTTAAGATTTAAACCCAATGAGTGCACCAGAGACCCCAGGAAAATCAAGAGCAGACCTTCAGGGACCTTGCCAAATGAAGAGCTTTACTTCCCCAGACAGACAGGGCTGTGCCTGCGAGTCTGCCCCTGGGTCTGACTCAGCCTGTGGCCTTCCTTTCACAGTGACTTAATCTGGTACCTGGCTTGCCGTGGTCAGAGTGTGAGTCTTCCAAATGTCCCTGACTCCCACTGACAACTGAAAAGACATGACGAGAGTCGCTTTTCTATCTCATCTGACCCTTGGGAAGCCCGTCATCAGATCCCCATAATAGGAACTGGTGTTGGTTTGTGTGGCTGCAGCTGCAAGCTTATGGGGCGAGACTTGGGACTCATGGTCTTGTCTGGGCTCTGCTACTCTCGTGCTGAATGACCTTGGACAAGTAATTTCTCTCCAGGCTCCAATGAACTCACCTGTAAAATGGGGCTGGACTTGGGCTTCTAAGGGGCCTCTCCTGCCTCGTCTGATTCTGCATTACCTCTTTAGATTTTAGGAAGTCAGAGTGGTCTATGATGGAAGAGTCTGACCAGGAAGTGCTTCCTCTTAACAAAGGGGCTTTGGGGGCTTTTGTGCTTGGACCAAAAAAAAAAAAATCACCTGGTGACCCAGTGAGGATGCCCCTTCCTCCACTTCCCTTCTCAAAACAGCAGGAGGAGGGAGAGTCAGAAGCCAGCTTCCTGCCTGAGTAGTCCTTGGGTCTGGAAGTTTGGAGAATGCCCCTAGGAATGGAGCTCCATGAGGGAATCAGGGGGTGGAAAAGGAGGTGGAGTGAGAAGGAGGTGGCTGCAGGATGCTGTTGACGAACCTCTGACTCCAATGAATACAACCAGCTCCAACTCCTGCAGCACCAGTCGCCCAGCAAATGCGGTGGGCCTGCTCCCACTGCCTCACCCCTCGAAGCTTCCTAGGCTGCATGTCATGTTTTCACCCCGTTTGCAACTTTGAACGCTGAGAATTTTCAATTCATATGCATTGAGGGCTCCTCTGCACCACGTCCGGGGGCTGGGTTTTGGAGGGGGTGATCCACGGCAGCCCAAGACTTGTGCGGAGGGCAGGGGCCAGGAGCGTTTTGGCTGCAGCACATTAGGGCAGAAGGGGCGGTGAAGAGAGGTGGTCACGAGCACAAGTTTTGATAGATAAGACCTGGGTTCAAATGCTGGGCCTGCCACGGACTCACTGTTCGGCCTTCCACAGTTACTTCCTCTCTGTGGGCCTCATTTCCTCATCTGTGAAGTGCAAGCACCAGACTTTACAGGATTCTCATGAGAACAAACTCAGATAAAGTGCTTAACACTGTACCTGACGTGTAGTAAGTATCTCATAAATGCTAACTTAAAAAAACCTGTTATTATTAATGTCTAGCAAAGTAAGTTAGGGCCAGAATGGAGAGGCTCCTGTCTGCCAAGGCAAGGAATTTGGACTTTATCCTGCAGCCCGTGGGCAGCCAATGAATGGATTCCAGCAGGGAATGGCATTAAAGAGATTGGTGTTTGGGGAAATCTCCACCTGTCATCAATTTGGGGCACATCAGAAGAAAGAAGGCATGTTGGTGAGGAGGCTGTGTCAGTGTCCAAGCAAAGTGGATGAGGGCCCAGAGAGGTGGCAGAGGGAATGGAATGGAAAAAACAGTATTGAGAACTTTAAAAAGGAAGATGACTGAGGAGTGAGGGATGGGCACTGAGCTGGAGACAGCAGAGGAGAATGAAGGGGGAATCAACGATGTGTTTTGAGGATGCACAATGATGGCATCGACCTAAACTGAGCTGTGAGGGGAGGAAGGACAAGGCTGTTCTCTGTCCCGGGTCAGGGTGGGGGGGGCCACCATCCCCGGTCACTTGACCCAGATCCCAAAACCCCAAGGCTGGCATTTGGCACATTGACTGGTTTGTATGTTTCTGTCCTCAGAAAGGGTTTGAGATGGTTTTATACCTGATGGAGTAGGTGGTTTATACTTTTCTCATAAGTAAAAATGAACTGAAACAGTAATAACCAAAGCAAAGAGGAGATAGAAAATAGAGTAATAATGATGGGGAGTAAATAATGAGGTATAAAATGACTGACAAAGGGGGGTGTTTAGTCCCAAAATATCAACTCTTGGCCTTAGAATTAAGGCTCGCTCATTTCTACCCCTCTCCCTTTCTCAGAGAAGACTCTTTCCCAAAGGGACAGAAAAACCAGGTTCTTTGACCTCTTTTCTAACTTCCAGAATAACGGTGGGGTGTTTCAAATGGGATTTTCAATCTTCCTTTTCTTTGTAATGGAAGAAGCAAGGGCAGGTCCCTCCTTCTCCAAAACCAATGCAACTCCCAGGAAAGGATTAGAAGGGAGGGAGAGAGAGAAGGAAAGAGCCACAGAGAGGGAGAGAGAGACAGACAGAAGCCCATCGCTGGTAGGCACTGCCAGGTGGCCTGCTGGTTGGGTGGCGGTGGTGGCGGCTGCCACAGAGCCATCCAGCCTGTGGCTTTGCTCCCTCTTTCTTTCTCTCTAGTAGCACAGAATCACTCAACCCCAGATTCCTCGGGGTTTCAGAACCCAAGCGGTCTGTGAGGGCAACCTGTGATGCCTGAGGCCCCTGGGAGAGTTCACAGCCGCCGCAGCATGTGTGGAGTCTCTGGGCAAGTGTTCTTTCTGCAGATGGGGTCAGCTGCTGGGTGGCACAGGGAGAAAGCAAGAAAAAGTTGTTTCCTGCAGGTCTCTGCTGAAAACGCTAACCAAGAGCCACTCAGCATTTGGTAAGTGCAGTGAACGTTTTTACTTTCAATGCCCAAATTTCTCTGGCTTCCGTGAGGTCTAGTTATCGAGGAAGAAGGTGGTATTATCGCCACCCTCCCTCCCCGTGTGGTGTGACAGCGCAGAGATAGTTATCTCGACACCCAACTCAGCATTGTTTTTTTTGGGTAACAGCTTTCGAAAAACTATCGACTGAGCTCCAGCCAGCCAGGCTTCGAGGGCAGTTACCACAGTGCGGAAAGGCAGCTTTGTCAGGCAGGCTGCCTGCCCAGAGGCAGGCTTTGGGTGATAAAGAACACATCCTCTCCTCGTCACAGACCAGAATGGAGGCCCATGCATTCCTGGGATGTTAGAGAGAGGGGCTGGTGAGAAGTTGTGCTGGTCAACCCAGAGCTCCTGCACTTCTCTCCCCTGCCAGGCTGGCAATGGCTGGATGCGTGCAGGGTCCCTTTCTGGAGAGGAAAGCAGCTTAGCAAACACCTAGCTCTCGTGATCCTCTTCCTGATGGGAACCTGAGGCCCAGAGTACTGAACTAACTTTCCCAAAGTCAAGCCGCTGCTCTTAGAGCTGGAACAGGATTCGAGGTATCACAGCTCTGAATCCACTGGTCAGAGACTTCTTGGTGCCAGGAGGACCTGGACCAAACCCAGCCTAAGGACCTGGAGATTTTGTCTTCAGCCAGCCCCATGCTGAGCCCTCGGTCCCCCAACCCAGGGAGCCGCAGAGACAGATGCTGAGGACATTTGGGCGAGAGGACAAAGCATCTGGAGACAATGAGTCACAGGAACGGGTACCCCCTCTCTCCCACCTGAGCAGGCCCTCCTAGGCTCAAATGGACTAACCCAGAATGGTGCCGCTGAAAGAAACCAAGGCCCCATGTTAAGGCAGCAGTTGGCAACATCAATCCCCAGCGAGTAGGGTTCACCCCGGAAGCAATTCTAATTCCTCTGCAGACCCGGGCCTCCCTCTACCCACTGGGAGTCATCTCAGGGCCGGCGCCCTTCTCATCGTTACAGCTCACGTCCCTTGGATGGTCCCCCCGCAGGGAGGACTCTCCTGCCCGGCCCTGCCCCAGCCTGCTAACCACAACAGAACCTGACTCTTAGTTCAGCTTCTTCCAGTCTGGGCCTCTTCCTTCTCCATTTACCTTTTAAAATGTATTCATTTAATTAGGCAAGCAGCAAAAATGTAAAAGTACCTCCTGGTTGCCAGCCTCCATATTAGACACTACTGGTGATACAAAGACATGGATAGTCATCTCTATACGGGATTGTTTCCTCCTGTACTTCTAGTGCCTCTAAGTGAGCCCAGGACAGGGCGGGTTTATCTCATAGCTCCAGGGGGGCATCATTTTCCTTGTATCCTATAGAACTTTGCTCCTACAAGTGCCAGTCTCATGGAATACCATGAGTGGTGCTCCCTGGAGTTGTGAAATCACTGTACAGACCCAGGGTCCTTTCTGCCACGTGTCCTGTGTGGATGTGTGATGATATAATACAGTGGTTAAGTGTATGGTCTCCAACTCAGGCAGATCTGGATTCAAATTTGGGCTCCACTATCTATAAGCTGTGTGATTTTGGGTCAGTTACTTAATCTTTCCAAGCTTCCAAGGGGATAATAATTGTATTTCTTTTTAGGGTGGTTTGATAAATTAAATGAAAAATACAAATAAAGAGATTCTTCAGTGAGGCACATAAAAGGTCAATACATATTAGCAGTTATGATTATCATCATTAATATAATTATTGCTTAGTCTTATTGTCATTATGTTCATTAAAGGCAGGATATACTATGCTGACAATGCCCAGCACATAAGCACTTAATGAATATGTGTTGAATCTATGTTTTCAAGGATGATCAGGTAGAAATCCAAATGCTCTCTTGCAAGAAAAAGAAGAAAAATGTCCAGGGGAAATGAGTTAGAACCAGAAGACACTGAGTTTTTAATGTGGTTTTGGTTAAATCGTGTTCCCTGGGAACTGAAAGCAGAGAGGGAAATCTTGACTTTTGACACCTACAAGTATGAGGCCATTGTATCTGGTGTGGGTGGGGTTAGTTGTGAACAGACTGCTGTTCCCCTTCTTTCCCCCATGTCTCTTTTCTAAAGGAAACTTCCAGAAGGAGAGGCTTTAGGTCTGTAGTCTTCCCACCAGATTTCACCCCGCACAGAGACAAGGTGGCAGCCCTGGAGTGCAGGAGTCTGACTCCACAGCCAACATGGGGCACCAGCCAGCTGGGCCCTGGGACCTGCTGCCTTTCTGCTTGGACAGCATTGGTCATGGGGCAGGTGCCAGGATGTTCCCTCTTCCCCATGCCAGACATCTGGATGTTTAGAAACAGCTGGATAACTTTTTTTTTCCTGTTATGTTCCACATGCTTGGTGCTGTGCAGTCACAACCAGGGTAAAATTGCCACCCAGGCCCTGCCTTGGTCAACCCATGTTGCATGATGAGAGCAGGGTCCAGGACTCTACAGGCCAGGCCAGGCTTAAATCAGCAGGTAGGGCTTAGGCCTGAGCTGGTGGGGTTGAAAATTCTCCTGTTTTCTAGGGTTGTTGGTAGATTCTGTAGGGTGTGGTTCCAGAGGAACAGTGTGCTGGGGAGAGGGATGGTGTCAGAGGAGACAGCAGGGTAGGGAACCCAGATTATCCTGCAGCCTGTGAAGGCTCAAGTGAGCCTCAAAAATCAACATAGTTAGTAAGAACAGAATCTCTATTCAGAGAAGAGCTGGAAGGCCAAAGCTTGAAAGATTTGGAGAGTCAGCTTTACTCCACCTCACAGTATGTGGCCTAGGTTATTGTTCATAAGGTCCCTTCTTAAGCATTCATGGATGTTTCCTCTGCCAACCCCTATGCCAGGAACAAGCCCACAAAGATGAGGGAGACAGCCCCTGTCCTTCAGAAGGTACTACACAATGCCAAATGCCTGAATGCCAAGTGAACAGCTAGTTGCTTCCAGAGGTTTCCATATATCCAGGGTTTTGGCTTCATGAGAAGAAACGATCAGATGCTAACTTGTTTGGTGGAGCCCTTTGTGATTTTAAGGCGAATGGGGACAATGAAGACTGTACCGCCAATTAGCTCTTTAGAGGAGTAAGTGGCGCGCTATCTCTAACTTTGTGGTCAACATGGAAACCAAGGGCAAGGCTATAGGCCAGCCTGAGACATGACTTAGTGTGTGCATCTCTGCACTCCAGACAGGCTCCCTGTGGAAGGCAGGGAAGGAGGCGGCTACTTTCTTGTTTTTTGTTTTTCACGTGTTAAACTTGTAGTACCTGCTACCAAGCCTGTGTTGACGTGTACGAGGACGGGTGGGGTTGACAGCATGTGGTGCCCATTGATTGATATACGTGCATCCTCGTTGTGGCATAATTATTAGAGCCCCACCTGTGGATGAGCGTGTGTTAGCCAAGCTTCATCCCACATCTGGAATCACGTCAATCAAACAGGCATTTTTTTTCCTAGTCACTTTCTTTTTCTATTATGATACATTGACCAAAAAATAGGAAATATGCGAGAGAAATAGAACAAGAAAGAAATGGTTTTTGTGATAAGCATTCAAGACGGGAAGATAAGTTTGCTGGGCTCTGGCCCAGGATCTGCCTCTAACCTGCCACGTCCCTTCATTGCCCTGTTCTCCACTCAGGGAGCCTGGGGAAATGGCAAAAGACGAGGTTATAGAGGGCCTTAAAAGTCAAGGTAAGGACTTTGTACTTGATCGTGAGCATAGGGAGCCATTAAAGGATTTTTCAATAGGAAGGTCCTGGTCAGACTGACCTTTTAGAAGCCTCACTGGCTGCCATGTACACAGATGTTTGGGTTGTAGACTAGATGACAGACATGGAGGGCCTGACCTAGCACAGTGCGGGTAGGAGGGCAGAGGAGGGGACTGACTGGGGGATCTTTAGGAGAGAAACCCTTGAGGACTTAGTGACTCATGACCATGAACCATGCTAAAGAGGGTGGAGTACAGAAGGATTCCCAGCTTTCCTGCTGGGGTTGAATGGGGTGTTTCCAGCCAAGATGGAGAACCCAGGAGGCAGCAGATTAGGCAAGAAGGCCATGGATTCTGAAAAGTCTGGAGTCCCCACTGCACATGGGGGTGGAAATGTTCAGGAAGCCAAAGGAGACTAAGTCTAAAACTGGGAGGAGAGCTCTGGTCTAGAGATCGACATTGGGGGTTTACTGATTGCCCGAGGAGAGTGTGGAGCATGGGACGGAAGCATGAAGGAAACCTGTGGGACCATCCTCAGGGGCAGGTGGGTGACGGGGAGCCTGTGGCGAAGATGAAGAAGGAATGGTCAGAGACGTTCAAGGACAAGTAGTGTAACCTTTCAAGTCTCTTCTCATTTTGTCTTTATCAGTGTGTGAAAAAGCAAGAGCAAGAATGAAGTTTCCCTGTTTTGTTTCATCTCCTCTCTCAGTTCGCATGTAAAGCAAAATGGACCAGCACAAATTTTTAAGTAATGTTTCAAGCCACATGGTAATTCTGTACACGAATGTACTTTCTACAGGCTGGCATTTAAACCAGCATGTTGTGGCTGAACAAGCATCATACCATGTCAACTATATTTTCAGCTGAATGCCATGTATTTAAAAAAACAAAAAAAAACCTTTTAAACCAATCTTGCCTATCAACTGAATGACCAAAGTTTAACCAGCTGTCAGAAATATACCCATTGGTGGACATACTAAAAGAGATCAGTGTAATGGAGTAAATAAGTGATTGGGCAACACCCTACATATTGAGCTGTACCTTAAGTACCGCAGAACTTGACAGTCCTTTAGACAAAAACAGATAGCAGGGAGGCTGTTTGCTTTTAAATTGGTAAATTTTCATCTCAATGCTAATTTTTGGAGGTAAAAAAGGATTAATAATATTTCCTTCTTTGGAGGTGAATCAAATGATACAGACCAGCCATCTTCTAGGTTGCATCTGATGGTAGTAAACTGAACCAGAGCATTGTAGTGATTCAACAGACAATTTGAGTTTACAATTTAATAAGCTACTGAGGAATTTGTGGAAGGAGGTAGCAGTGAGAAGACCTTGGATTAGGTTCCACCCACCACCACTTCTCTGACTCTCAGGCTCCTCATCTGTAACGTAGGCACGATAATAAATTGGAATCACAGGTTGTCATGACAATTAAATGTGTATGGCAATTGCTTTGTTTTGTGAAGTGTGTTGGGCACAGGTTGTTTTCATTGGTATCTTGTCTTGTGAGAAAGACTTCACTTTCAGATATGTCTCAGGCCCCTGGAGGGCCAATCAGAGAGCTGATGGTCCTCTGCACGTTATGTTTTTGAAACCTTCTTTGGCCCACACAGTTTTCCCTTACCCTCTCCACTTCACGAACGTCAGAAAGATTATATGATTGACTGATAGAACACCAGCAACCCGGAGAGATATTGTACCATGGCCCAGGGCTATACTTTCCATTTTTATTAAAATTCTTATTAACTCATAGCCCAAGAGCTTTTAAGCCAAGCCTGATCTCCTTTAGGGTCCCTTGATTTGATCAGAGCAATTTGTGCAGTGTTCTGTTCCCGCTTTGTGGAAAGGCAGCAAAGACAGCAGCCAAATGCTGTTATTCTGAAGATAGTAGGGTCCTCTCTCCCTCCAAAACTACTTTCCCTTACAACACCACTCCCTTACAACACCACTACACTAGCTGTGTAGACACTTGAGCTCCACAAGGACAAGTCCCCTTCCTGGGTATAAGACTTCTGATCCTTTGAAACTCTAAATATTTATAGGAAAAATAACTACTGGTCATTTGTAGCTCCACGATGCTGAGTTTGCAGGCTCCTCTTCTGAGTACAGAGATAGCTCTTTTGGGGGCAAAAATTCTGCATGGATGATGGTCTTGAGGAAAATATATCATCACAAGGTACAAGGAGAAAAAGGGAACAAGAAGGGGACCTTGCAGCATTGGGCCTCGTCCACAGCCTTGTTGAGCGGAAACTGTGTCTGGGAAGCTCTGCCACTCTTTGGTGTGAACAAAATGGCCACCTCTCAACCAAGGAGCGGGAGCTGTGTGTCTGTAATGGGATCAGCTCCATTGTCTGAGCTGTTGGGTAAAGCTGCATCTCTCTTCTTCCCCCGTGAGCTTCATGGTGATTTTTATCCTTCAATTGGTGTTTGCTTAAGTGGCCTCCCTGAATTACTCACATTTATCTTTCCATTAATAGGTAGTCTTAAGCTTAATGTCATCACCTTGGTAATCTGCTAAGCTGTAAAGCACCTGAAAATAGCAACTCTCTTTGCAGCTTGCTAAGTAGAAGCCATTTCTTCCCTGACATAAAATGTGTGCGGAGCCTTTCGGATTTTTCCTTATGTTCGTGTCAAGGTACAGAACACACCGAGTTGAGGCTGAGAAGGGTGGTGCCACTGTTCATAGAAACTAGCCTCGTATCTCCAGCATTCTTGACTTAGACTTTACTGCCGTGAATTAATTAGTAATGTGACCCTTAAAAACCACTCGTGAATGAAAACTTGGGTCTGAGACCTCAGTTTGATACATGCCCAGTATTTTGTGCCTTCTTTGCATTTGAAGGAGTCGATGTCCAGTCAGAGCCTTATTCTTTGCAATTTCATGATATTTAAGGAACTGTTATTTTGACCTTTTTTTCCCCTCCTTGGTCATTCTACAAAGATTCATGGAGCTGTCATTCACTGTGTCCCTGGCACTGTGGTAAGCCTGCTAGGGATATCTCGTGAATATTAGACAGAGGACCAATTCTCAAGAACAATTAATATGGTTGTGATGCTTGATGGTTAATGATGTATTCTAATAGTATCTAATCTCACAACAACACAGTGCAGTAGGCAGAGGAGGTATTATTATCACAGTCACCTTATAAATCAGGAAACTGTCACTCAAGATCACCCAAGCAGCAAGTGTTGGAATTCAGCTTGAACCCAGATCCTCTAAACCCTAAGCCGTGTTCTCTCAACCACACTGCCTCCCTGGATCTCTCAACCACACTGCCTCCCTGGATCTTAGAATATCCCCAGGAGAAAAGACTTAAACATGTAATAAGATAAATGACTGTACAAAGAAGTCTATGATTAAATATCAAATGCATGATAAACATGCTACCAGATTCCAGAAAAGGACAAAATCATGGTTGCCAAAAGTGGTAAAAGAGATAGAACTTGGTGGGTTAGGTTAGCTGGAGAGAAAGTAACAAGATAGAAGCTGATTTATCTTTCACATGAGCATCTGAGCTGGTGTGGCAGCTGTGCTACAGGAAGCTGGCATGGGCCCAGGTTCCTTCTGCCATTGCTGGGCTTTCCCTTCATCTCCATGTCCAAGATGGCTCACTACCTTGTCCATATTCCAGGAAATAGGCTGAAGAAAGGAGCACTGGGGAGATAGTGGTCAAGCATTCCGTTTTTGCCTAGAACTAAGGGATTTTCCAGGACATGAGACTTTCAATGGTAAAACCAGGAAAGTCCCTGGCAAACGAGGGACTAGTGTTAGGGCCCCACCTGAAAGTTACATGCTTCACTCATGGTTACATCTCATTTGCTAGAACTTAATTACCTGTCACACCTAGCTGCAAGTGAGGCTGGGAAATATCTTGATTCTGGGTGGCCATGTGCCCAAGTCTTTATTCCTATGGAAGAAGGGGTAATAGACACTGGGCCATAGCTAGCTTTATCTGCCATAACACAGATATTTTTGCTGGTAGAAGAGAATAGTGTTCACAAAACTTAACAAGCATTTGTGTGACTACTGGTGTTGTATCAGTAATGGTGGGTCTGCAAATATTGTCTCAGAAAGTCGGGCTGTGGGCTTTGTGTACGTCCTATCATATTAGCTGCAACTTCACCTTTTTCCCACTCCAAGAGGCATATCTAGAGGGATGTTTTATAGGGATAACCTTGGACTCTACTAGCTTATAAAAAAATATATTAATCAGTCACAAATGTTTCCCATGACATCCTCACCATTGGTTGCAACACACCAATGTGGCTGAACATGGAAACTCAGATGCATTCCAGTAGGTCCTCAGAATGGTTTTGAGTTCAGGAGTCGTGAAATGATGTGAGGAGAAAGTACTTGAGAAAGATTCATCTGGAGGCGCGGAGCATCTCTCTACTTCATCCAAAAATGCCTAAATGAGGTGAGGACAAATGCATGGATCTAGAGTTTTATATTTAAATATTATCAGAGATAGGTGACTATAGGCTTCTGGAAGTCTCAGCTGTAGGAATTTGAGGACTTGCCTCAACCCTGCCCTCTGTGGAAGACTATCCATTTACCTAGCTAGTTAGCGCCCCTGACCAGCCTTCTGCTGCTTGCCCCGTGCTCCTAGGAGGTAATATCCACCCTCAAGCTGATATGTCAGCGGGGAGGGAACCAGTGTACACACGTGTGGCCACTGAGTGGTGAGGGTCATCAGTTCTGCCCTGCCGGACATGTCATCCAGCCTTGTCCTGGCTGTGCTGGAGTGAGTTTTCAATGCAAAACTCTCCTATTTAGAGTTTCAAATTCACCTTTTCAAATGCTCCAGCTTCAAGGCATAGAAGACTGGATTGGGGTAGGATGGGACCAAGGCATGAAAGAGAATATGGCAACATTTGGAAACCCAGTTGTTCAATAGAAGAGAGCCTAGGGCACAATGTATTTACTGATTCCCCGTCTGGTAAAGGCCCTTCGTCACCGCCTCTGTCATCATAACCTCACGGGTATTCCCAGTCTCCACACTGATGATACGAGCCTGTGACTGTGTCTACTTTAGATTATTGTTTATTTTCTTGATGGCTTAAGACAATTTTGTTTTAGCAAAATCAATTTGCTGTAGAGAACTAAAATATTTCTGTTCCTAGATTGAGGTGTGGTCCCTCATGCCCAAGTAAATCTCGAGTGTTTCGTGAATCAGCTAGACTCTTGCCATGTGTTTCTCATCACGCTCTATGTCTGTTTTCTTATGTACCCTGGAGCTTCCAACTTTAAGAGAATAAACATTCCAAAGGCATTAGTATGCTTGTATGAATTAGTAACTTTGAGAAGGGAAAAGCTGAAGATGAGATCCGGCCATACTTGCAATAGCTTTACTTGCCTGGAAATATTTATTTGTCATTTTGTAAAAGTTTTCAGTCTGCATCAGCCACTATGATGGTTAGAGAAGCCTAGGAACAATTTTGATTGTGCAGTGATTCAGGGAGTTGTTAAGGACAATAAATCAGCATTAGTTAAGAATTGAAGAGCTGTAATGTAATACTATGCAGCCATTAAGTGTAACATTTTCAAAGAATATTTAATGATGTGGTAAAATGCTCGTGATATAATGTTAAGTGGAAAAATCAAGATCTAAAACTGCATCTACAGCATGATTCCAACTTTGTAAATTTGTATATATAAAAAAAAGACTAGAAGGAAATTCTCCAAAATGTTAACAGTACTGGTGAGATTCTGGACAATTTTTGTCCTTCAAACAGTCTGTCTTTTCCACATTTTCTAAACAGCCATTCCTTCTATTTTAATGCAAATACATACTACATTTATAATTATAGAAGGTTGTTTATTTTTAAAAGAATAGACAAAAATGCCATTTTATGAATATATGAAGATATTGATGAAAGTAGATAATTTTCGGTAAACGTCCAAGACAAATGTTGTGACTTCTCAACTTTGAATGAGTCCTAACACAGAGTCATTTGCTCAGTGGGGTATCTTTAAATTTGTTTGTTCATTCATTTGTTTATTCATTCACTCATTCATAAACTATTTGTTGTGCTCCCACTCTATGCCAGGCACAGTGCCAAACTGAGTTAGGCCTGGGTCTCAACCTTGTCAAGCCTGCAATACAGTAGGGAGATGTTAACTACTACTAAGGCAACATGGGCATTGCCTTATAGTGTTGTGACTGAAGTATGTGTTTACTGAATGAATTAATAGATGGATCAGTTAATGAATGAACAGAAGCAAGAGTCTGTCACCAGGCCTGACCTTTCCTTCAGGAGTTTTCCAGTGCTCTGTGAGATTTCTCCCCTCTCCCTGTAGGAATCTCAAGTGTCTGGGCCCTACCCTTTCGGGTTGATTGCTTCATAAAATGACAAAGGCTCGCGGAAGAACTGACAAGCTCTTTCCATGTGCTGTCTTGGCAAGCTTGTGCCAAGGAATGGATGACTCTGGAAGGAGTCAGCGTTGGAGGCCTCCAGATGTGCAAAGTTTCTCCCTAGTTAATGCAGGGTTCCTAGGGGACTAGAACTCAAGCTAGAGACATGAACAGACCACTGTTTTTTGGCAGAATTTGGTCCACCAGGAGATAGAAGTCGGTATCTCTAGGGTGTGATCTCGAGGGTCCTAAAAAGGCCCTCTGTTACCCCACTGTCTCCTGATCACTGATGCAGGAACTGAGGACACCGTCTTCCACTCCATTGAGAGATCAAGTTTAACAGGTCAGTACCCCAGGGATGAGCGACCCACTGAATTCCATTAGCCCTAAGGTATAAATAAATGCCAAGGGAGACTAACGCCTCCTGCTGTGGAACTCCCTGGGGCACATCCTGTCTCCAGAAGGGCCATAATCCAGGTAAGAAAGGTGAGGCCTGAACCAGGTTGGGCCAGAGGAGAGACATCCCCTCCCTGGTAGATTGTTACTAAAGGCTCTGTCTAACGGGTGTCTCATTCTCTGGGACACACCACCTCCCCTCAGTGGGGCTTGCAGTTCTTCTGAAAGTCTTGGGGGAAGGGGGACTCCTAATGTCTTCTTTGTAGGACCCCTGGAAATCCTTAAGTGATCTAAGTAAATGAGTAACTCTTTGGATATTGCAAGATGAAAGTCAATGAGTTGCCCTGAGACTATAATGAATGCGGATGAATTCTGCACCTTTGCACAGGTTTGAGAGAGGCTAGAGGAGCTACTGGTGGCGAGACGTTGTCTGAACATGAGAGAGAATCAAAATCAGTGGGAATCAGGAAGAAGAGAGGGAAAGGAAATGTAAAGTGGTAGTCCTTGGAGAAGCTATTAGACAAGACTTAGCTTTTAATACTTTCTTCCTAAGGTTATAAAAAATATCCTGGATGGTTCCAGCCCATTGCCTCCTGGGAGCTTTCTCTTCAAGGGTCCCACATCCCATGTGGGTCTGGACAGGGTAGGGGGTGCATCCATTTGCCCTGCAGGGCCTGCAGATGGAGTGGCCACTCCACATCCAGTGCGCCTCCATCATTAGCTGCCTGGAGATGCCAGAAGTAAATAGACTATCCTGAGTGGCTGAGCCCAGATTTGACAGTCACTGAAGAGGGTTTCTGCCTGCCCTTCCATTGTCCTCCTCTTAGACTCTCTTTCCTTCTGGGAGCCTCTTGATGCCCTCTGGGCTCCGACCCAAGCCTTCCTTTACCTGGGACTGATCATTAGATTGGCAGGACCACCTTCCTCACTTGTCTGCCTCTCTTCCCCTTCCTGCTCCAGACTGAGATCTGGAGTCAAGGCTGAGAGAGTAGAGGAATTGAATCTCTCATGTGCTCCCTGCTCCTCACACTTGCCACGGCTCCTTGGCTGTCTGCTCTGTTCTTGGCTCCCTTCCCATCTCCTTCATACCTTCTTCAGGAAGCCTCTTCACCCTGTTCCTCTTTGCCCACTGCTCCTGGTATTGCCTGTTTTCACCCTAGTGACCCTCTACAATGAAATGCCCCATGTAGTTGGTACTAGTTTGTCTCTGAAATGTACCCTTATCTTTCTTACTTCATCCAGTTCTCATTGAGCACCTAATATATGCCATCCACTGTACCAGGGGACAATCCAGTTTTCTAACTGCTATAATAGTTGTTGTTGTTGATAATGCCATCAAGTCGATTTCAACTCCAAGTGACCCTGCAAAGAGGGGAACCCTGCCTGGTTTTTTGTACCCTCCTCTCATCTTCCAGTGCTATGTCAGCTATGCTATGCTCTGCTGCTGTTTGTAGTGTTTTCATGGCCAGTTTTTTCGGAAACAGGTGGCCAAATCCTTCTTCCTAGTCTATCTTAGTCTGGAAGCTCTGTTGAAACCTGTCCACCGAAGGTGACCCTGCTGGTATTTGAACTACCGGTGGCATAACTTTCAGCATTGCAGCAACCACAGTATGACAACTGACAGTCAGGTGGTGTGGTTCCCTGACCCGGAAACGAACCCAGGCCACGGTGGTGAAAGCACTGAATCTTAACCACTTGACCAGCAGGGCTGGCCGCTATAATAGTACTGCCTGCTGTAAAGGATTCTTCAAGAATCCTGACTGGAAGGGCAGTAATAAGGAGCAGTCAGTAACCCTTGGGGGCCTGGGGAGCAGACATCCACAGATGAAACTGGCCTGTTCTCAGGGACTGACACTGGCCTCCTTCCCCACCCAGATTCCTTCGAAGACCACCTCTCTCCCGGGAGGCCACTCTCCCCGCCCACATCACCGCAGCAGGAGCATGGAGTGTGGCCCCCAGGCTGGTTCCTCCTGAACACACTTTCCTATGGAAGCCTTGCCATGAAGGGTGGTTTGGGGATACCTTTAGGATTATACTTCAAGTACCTTCTGGTTAAAACATACTTTTTTAGACTGTCCTCTGGGAACATAACCACCCTTCATAATTTTACATTTCTGGGGAAAAGCTTCCAAGCAGCAAATGAACAAATGAGTTCATTTTGGATTTTATATACACCAGACATTTTCTTATTTCTTCAAAACTCCCATTCTCTCAAGGCTTCATTTCTACAGGCTAACTCATCTTTTGCAGTCATTTATGGCAAGGTATTATTGGGTTAATATGTTCCTTTCATAAGTAATATGGATTTTAGCAGAGGTTTCCAATAAACTAATGCCTTAACTCTCAAAAAAAAAAAAAAGAGAAAGTTTCTTCATTACAGTAATTCTCTCCATAGCTGTAATGGAGGTGAACTCAGATAGATATTAAAGCAAGTCAGTAATAGAAACATTTAGGAAGAGGGTATTTGGGGCATTCTGGAATCATATACTTTGAGTCTAGTACCCAGTATATGTAAACATCACATTAATACTGTTTTCCAATTATGCTTAATGTTATACTCCTACAAGGGACTTGGCGTTATATCTGTATCACAGGTAGGGGAGAGGGAGGGTGTTGCTCTACCCAATTAGATGCCTCTTATTCTGAAGTATAATTGAAGGTTGTAGAGTTTCTGAACTGAGGCTGCACACCTTTTCCTTCCTCTGGTTGCGTTAGGGCTTGGGAACTAAAGCTAAAGACAATAAATATCTTAAGTTTGAAATTTGATGGGAAGAAACAAAAAAAGAGTATGCCTTTAAAAAAAAGAGAGCAGGTAGAATAATGTCCCTAGGCCAGGAAAGTACCAGTCATTTTCAGATAAATTATACCCTCCTCCTCCTCCATGGGAAAAAAAAATCGTACTCAGACTTAACTGTCCCTTTGGCACTTTTGTCAAATGAGTTTTAGTAGCAGGAGCTGCTAAAAATATAAGCCAATTTCTTTCTTCATTTAAATCAAGTGCTTAAAAAAAGTGTAGCGCCTAGAACTGGTGCAGGGCTCAGCATAGCGGCAGCTGGTCTGCCTGAGTCCCTGAATAGTCCTCAGTGACAGCCCAGCGCCCTCTCAGAGCTAAGGGAAGTCAGCATCGAGCTGGAAATCGCCCCTTGACAGTGGGGGCTGTTTTTAGCACCTGGGACCCAAGTTGAAAAGGTGCCCTTGGATACATATGACCAGGTCAGATGCAGAAGGTACTTTCAAGAGTACTTTCTTGTTTGGGCATCAATCCTTCCTCCCTCCCTCCCTCCCTCCCTCTCACCCTCTCTGCCTCCCTCCCTCCCTCCCTCTCACCCTCTCTGCCTCCCTCCCTCCCTCTCACCCTCTCTCCCTCCCTCCCTCCCTCCCTCTCACCCTCTCTCCCTCCCTCCCTCCCTCCCTCTCACCCTCTCTCCCTCCCTCCCTCCCTCCTTTTCTTCCTTCTAAAAAATCGAAAACACTTGAAGGTACCTAGCATTTGCCAATACCTGTATAGACAGGACCTAGGGCTATGAAGGAGACGCAGTCTCCACTCTCAGGTGGAGTAAGATCCGCCCCATCCCATCCAATGTTCCAGTCCCATAAGGCCTTTCTCTTAGTCATGTTTGGAAAGCAGTCTGACCAATTGGCCCTGCCTATAAGGCGAGAACTAGGAAAGGCTTAAATTGCTTGCAGAGTTCCCCGCCTTCTAATAGAAGACTCTTAAGAATTTAAAAACCTTTGAAGTCCAAAGGAATATGTTTATAATGGTGAAATGTCAGGAACTGTGATAGAGAGATGGGAGATATTTTCCAGCAGGAAGACTCTTCATATTACCCTATGTGGTAGTTGGTTGTTCTGTCCAAGAATCTTGTAAGTTATATCTGAATTATGCATATCAAAGATCGTCTTAGCCTCAAATTTTAGAAGTCGAAAGGTCTTAGAAATTAGTGAATTCAAGTCTCATGTTTTTACAGATGAGGAAATTCTGGAAGAGTCAAGCTCCTTGTGTGCAGTCTGCTCCTCTATCTCCCTTGCCATGCTTTGCGCTAGGGGGAAAGCAGCAACACCCCGCTTCCAGGATGGAGATGTAGGACGGGGAAGCAGGCCTACTCGGAGCTGACTGTGGATTATGCTAGGCTTTCACTATAATGCCTCCAGTTCTTGGCCTTGGGACTTATAAATGAGGCCACCTTGAATCAAACCCCCTATGGAACTTCAGTGATTCAAACAAACCTCCTGAATGAGACTCTGAGATAGCTTTGCCACAGTTCAAATTCCGGTCTCTAATGAATAGCGAACATAGTTATTAATGTCACAGTGACTTCCACAGAATAGCTACATTTTTACCACTCTGTCAGACCTGACTTTCCTAGAGGATACTTGCATTACTGCCTTCTGTGGGTATGCATGGTGCAGATATAGAAGCATGTAAGCATGTGCTAGAAGCAGTGATGGGTTGTGACAAGCCATCCCCACTAGGCTTTCTTCCAGTTTTACTTGGTAACAGTGGCACCAAAACTTAGAAGGCTGCTCAGATATCCCTGCTACCATGGCACAGGAGGGAAGTCAACTGATTCCAATTAGGATCAACTCTGTAACTCTTTGTTCCTTACAACATGCTCTGATCACCTGAGCTTATCCTCAGGTATCAACGCTAGACAACTCCAGAAATTCCTGACTGCACAGTCCTACTTTAACCTGTTTGGACACTCTTTATTTATGATATTTTATATTCCAGCACCAAAGTCACCTCTGTGACCTTTTCCATAAGTATCAGATTACTTTGTCCTTGGCCAGCTGCTGTCCTGGCCCTTAGCAGGGTTGCAGTTCATTTTGGGTGGTCTTTTGGATAAGCAAATAGATCTTAACACCAGATTGCATGGGTTTGATGTGAGTTTAGTTTCTAAATAATGATTGCTAACACTTCTATAGCATTTCTCGTGTCAGGCACCGTTCTGAAACTGCATAAATGACCTCACTTCATCTTCACAGCAACAATTATACAAGTGAGGTATTGTTGTTGTTAGCCCCATTTTACAGATGGGGAAACTGAGGCAACAGGCGATTATATAATTTGTCCAAGGTCACACAGCTGTTCAATGGCAGAAGCTGAGATTTGAAACCAGCCAGTCTGGTTTAATCACTACGGTACACGGCCACTAGCACACTAAGTTTTGAAACGTGGCTTTTATTATTGAATGTAACACCCTAGCTGCTGGCACTTTGGGATTCTGTTTACAAGGGAAGATGTCTATGAAAAGAGCCAGTTGGCCTCTGTCAACAAGACTGTATTTAAAGCTCACAGAGACAATTGTTTCTCCTCATTTGAACCCCCAACTGACATCCAAGAACAAAGTTTGTCTTAACTTCATAGATTAGGACTGGTCTCCACACAAAGCTAGGGAGAAATGTTGACTACATTAACTTCAAAAAGCCTAGCTGAGTCAAGAATGTTTCCAAGTCCCAGACCTCTTCCTCCTCCACAAAGGCCCCCATGATTTTGCCAACACATCATGCGCTGTCCCTCCGTGGATCTCTTCCTCAGATCTCCCCTGAACCTAAACTAGGATAGCTAATCCGAACAGCACAAATATATGTAAGCCTTCACTAGACCTGCATATTGGAAATAACACTGACTCCTTACTAACTTATGTTATCCTTCTTGGAATTCCACATCAATAAACTTAAAGGCCATGAAGCATGTCTTAAACTTCTTTATTTCTCACAAAAGCCTTATTAATACACTGGCTATCTCCAAGCTACATTTAATAAATATTTAGGGACCTGACCCAGAGAAGTGGTAGTGTTTTAGGCAAAGCCACACTTTTGGCCAAAGTTACTACATTGATTTTTTTTTTCTTGTCAGTATCTGTTCTTTACTTTTTTTTTTCCTTTCTTTTCCTTTTCCTGGTAGTTGTCTGAAAATTCCTAGTTACCTGCCACATTGAGTTGAACTTACTTTCTTACTTCTGGGGGAGAGAAAGCATGTATTACATATGCTTGTGTTCTATCTCTATAAGACCACAGCAATAAATTCTGAAAAATGAAAAATTCAATAATATATCTGTCTTGCCTATACAAACCTAACATTCATTCATTCATTCATTCATTCATTGGATCTATGTTTGTGGAGTCTCCCCTGCATGCCAGGCACCCTGAGTAACACAATAAACATAGTTAGGACCTCATTCATGAAGCCTACCATCTGGGGTGGAGGGCGATAGGCAAAGGACATTAAATGAATAATTGTATAATTTCACATCTTGCTGAGTGTTATGAAAACCAACAATAGAGTGCTATGAGAGAAAATGATAGAGGGTACCTAATGTAGAATTTGGATTTCTAACAAGTTCCCGGGTGATGCTGCTGGTTTGGTGACCACATTCTGAGAACCACTGCCCTAGGATATTATGAGTAGACGATATTTCACTTGCCTTATGGATTAGCTCAGCACAGATTGGAATCACCTGGAGGCCTTTTAAAAAAATACTGATGCCTGGCCCCATCCCAAGAGATTCTGTCTGGCCTGGGGCCTGGGCATCACCATATTCAAAGCCACAAATGGGCATCGGAGATAAAGAACCACTGATGCTAGATGGCACCAGGGAGGGCAGGTGTTGGTCGCTGAGCGCTGCTGGCTAGTGTATATGTCCTTGGGCAATTTGCAACGCAAGTGCTGACTCACTCTCTCACCAGTCAGCCTAGTGGTGGAGAGTTCTGCTTTCTTCCAGCGTGGATCTCACAAGTCCCCAGTTGCAATGTGATTCTGTAATTCTACCCACCTGTCATATGAAAGAACTGGATCTTAATGGACTTGCTTGCCATGAATTTGAGCTCCAGCATGGAGTGTTTCTAACAAACTTGAGTCATGGACAGTTGGACTCTCTGTTCCTGGACTGAGAAACCTGGGACAAGAGTGTGGTGGGGGATGGGCTGACTAGTTGGTCTGTGTTAGTGCAGCTGAGTCAGGAGACCCAGGTTTCCTTCCAATGCTGCTCTGAAGAGCTAGAGGCTTTTGAAAGTCAACTGACTCCTTGGGCTACTGCTTCTTCATTTGCAAAACAAAGGCATTGAACTGGGAGATCACCACGGCTTCTTTTAAATGATCAAGTTCTAGCAATTCTAGTTGTCGAAGTAAATGTGAAACTGAACCCCAGTTTCCTCCTCGTTAAAATAAGAGTTGCACTCAGGACTGATGATTCTACCAGTAATGGCAATAGCTGACATTTACAGAGCACGTATCTATACCAGGCACTGTTCTAAGAAATTTACATTATCTCATGTAATCCTCACAATAAAACAATGAGAGAAATTCTAATATTATCATCCCCATTTTACAGATGAAGAAACTGAGAAACAAGGAGGCTCAGTAACTTGCCCAGGCTCACAGAGTCATATTCTGAGCCAGCCCATCTCGTCACAGCCTGGACCCCTAACTGGCACACTGTTTCATCTCAGACACCTCGTTTCACTGCTCTGACCCTCACCTTCTCCAGCAATAAAATCAGGGTTTGGACTAAATGGTCTGTAAGTTCCTTTTAGCTCCAAAATGCAGTGCTTCTATGGATACTTCCACTCACTCCTTTGTTCATATCTCCTTTATTTATTCAGCAAACTTTGAATGTGCTCTTCCTCTGGGACTTGGGAGTCAGCCTGCTTGGATTCCAATCCTAAACTGACCACTTACTAGCTGCGTGACTTTGGTCAAGTTACCTAAACTCTTTGGCCTCATTTACTCAAATGGGATTAATGCAAGTATCCATCTTGTAGGGTTGCTGCGAGGATAAAGTGGCATATTACCTGAAAGCATCTAGCATGGTGCCTGCCAAATAGTAAGCCCTCAATAAATGTTTGTATCCGTGTCATGAGGCCCCACACTAGTTGGTAGAGGCTGCAAACATGAGTAAGACGCAGTCCTTGGCATCATAGAGTTACTGCCTAGGCAGGGAGGAGAGAGAGATGCAAAGAATTGGAATACGATGTGAAACGATAGGAGAAGTGTGTCCCAAGCCTTTGGGGAATGCAGAAGAGGGAGTGTTTATTTCAGGGGCTGGGGGTAAATGTGGTGAGTTACGTGGAAGTCACATGGAAGCCTTTGAGCCACTTTGGTGGTGAGAGGAAGACTAGAAGGCTACTCTTTTAACATGAGCCCTGCCTTCTGGAGGGCCAAAGGCTTTAGGGACCACCAGCACTAGTCATAAGCAGCACACAGAGTGGACCCAGCGTGAAGCACAGAGCCTAGGAGCCCAAACAGCCAAAGAGGCAGAGAGTGTCATGCTGATCAGAGGAAAGGGGTGGGCAGGCAGCAGGAAGACAGAAAGAAGCTACAACAAGAGGAAGTTGGCTGGAAGTGTAACACACACCACGGCCAAAGATCAGAGAGCCTGAAGGCATTGAAGGCATCTTCAGTGGAAGATAAATCTCTTATAGAGCCAACTGGCCCACTTCTGGGCTCTTCTTTAGGGCTGGTGGGAGGAGCTAATCTTGGCCAAGGCCCTAGGCCCTGCAGGGGGGCTAGGTAATTGGGGACACCTGGCAGAGGTGAGGTGTACTCTGGCAGTGGGGTAGCTGCAGTTCTGGTGGTGCTCCTTTCTAGAGAGTCTAGAATCATAGAACAGCGGAGCTGGGGTGGACTGGGGTTGGGGTGGGGATTAGAGATCAACCATCTCCTTTAGCGATTATTAGACCACACTCAGCATCTTTCAGAGCAAGACCTGGGAATCTGCATTTTAACAAGCTGTCCTAGTCGTTCTCGTGTCTGTAGTCTGTGACTGCACTTTGAGAGACGCGTGGTAGAGGGAAGCTCAGTAACGAAAAACCGAGACTAGGCCGACTGATACATAAATTGGGACCTCCAGACTTGCAGTTTTCACAGCTTAGGGGAAACCTGTGTTGTTTTCCTCAAAGTTTCCTGTAAGACCCATACACCTGCCCCCTCCACCCCACCCTCTGTTCTCATTCTCAGTGTGAAAGCTACAGGCCAAGAGAGTAACATTTAGCTTAGAAATAATTTTTAAAAATTTTACAGGAAAGCTAATGCACCTTTTTGACCTCAAATCTTAAACCCCCTTCACACAATGCAGGCCTGGTTCTCACCAGCCCTTTCCCACGTGTGAAATGTGTAATCAGGGGTTCGCATTCTGTGAGACCTCCTGCCACGCTGAGAGCTGGGGGCCTCTGTCCCTTTCCTCCTTTTCTAAACCCCTTGAAAGCCAGCTTCTGATATTGTCTGGTCTTTTAACACTTAAGGGAACTGGCATATCGCTTTGATTGGCAGCGTTTACCCGTCTCTGGGAAGAAAAAAAAAGGCTCGTTTCAAAACACATGCTAGAACCTGTGCTGAGCAAAGAGAAACCCTATAAATTCCCTGAGACACCCTCAGGTTGCTGGGAGGCGGAGAGCGTCTTGACTTGCAGCATCACTTATCAGCTTGTCCTCAACTACTAGTTTCCCAATCACAAGATAGCAGGGACTGACTGCTTCAGACTTCTGTGGCCCAGGGGAGGACGCGGTTCTGTGAAATGCAGGCACGCACCCACTTTTAGTTTAGATCATCAGGGAGGGGAGGGGCTGTGTAAGTGAGATGTCCTTCCAGGCCGCCCTGAGGCATTCACAGGGGTGGAGTCACCTGTCCCAGAAGCAGGCAGGGCTCCTCCAGGATCCCGTCTCCCCAAGAGCATGTGCCCAGGGAGCCTCTCTCCCCCCTCATTTAGGGTGCAAGGTCCTCACTCTGAGACGGGGCAGAGAGGCAGGCCGTGAGCGCCACCCATCAAAAGGCAGCCCTTTCGCATGTGCGTCTGGGTTTGACCTCAGTCCTGGGATGATATTCCCAAAGCTCTCTCGGAAGTCCTTTACTAATTCAGCTGCCCAGCCAGCCAGAGGTCAGAGGGAAGAAGGAGGGAGCCAGCGCTGTGTTCCTTTCTCTCCACAGACAAGCCCCTTTCACTCCACAGACAAGCCCCAGCCTCTGAAGGGCCCCGGCAGTGGCCGAGACACTGTGGAAATTTCTCTAGGGAAATCTCACAAACCTGTAAGAAACTTGACCTCATTTGCATTTTCTGATTGAATCACACATTGGTTTTGGTTCTCTCCCTTCCTTTTACAAAGACAGGCCCAGGGATGAAGAAAGGCTAGTTACCTAGTATTTTCAGGAGAAATGTATTATTGATTGTAAACTCGGTTCTCTTACACATGATATTTCTAAGACTTGACTGATTCCATGGTGGATGTGTGTCTGTATGGTGTTATTTAAAAATCTTTCTTCCCTTCTTGTACATCATTGTTTAATGAAAAGTTCAGCAGCATCAGAGCACACTCCTGAAGGATTTATTAGTTAACTGAATCTTCGTCCTCATTATGGTAGGGATGGAATTTCTTTGAACAACCACAGTTCCAGTAATAGCATAAATCAAAGACAAGACAGTTGCTTGCTCTGTGCAAGACTCTTGTTTTTAATCTCATTCCCCAAAGGGAGGGGAAATTTAGATGTAGAAAACCAGAGAGTGAGACAGAGTTATTTAGATGTCAGTAAGCATCTGGACTGCTGGAATCTATTAATTGGTGTCACAGCCTTTAGGAAAGGCAAACAATGATGGAGAGTTTGTTCTTCAGCTCGTCTATTGGGCTTCTTTGTGCTGGTTTTGCTGAAGTCCATAAGCACAGTTCTGTCTGCCAGGCCCAAACGGTGGCAGAAAATATTGCTGTGATGAGGAATTAACAAGTTGCTTGCTGGATCTGTGTACACGGAAGGACTCTGAGACATGTACCTAATAACAGGAAAGACAAACCAAGAGCCAAGGAAAATCTGTTCAATTCATTTTCCTTCTGATGAAAGAAAATCAGAATCTTTTTTTTCATGCATAAGAAACCATTCTTCAAAGTTCAGCATTTAACACCTAACTGAGAGCTAAGTTCCTTTTTCTTCTTAGTTATTAGTTACTCCCTTTCTCTTCTCCATCCCAAAGAGAAGGAACACTCATGGATCCCAGAGTCCCAGAGGAAGTATGCTCGTCAAGCAGACATCCTACTCTTCTAACTGGGCAGGTGGGATTCGGACACATTTGAGTCCCATGTTCGGCTCTGTCACTTATTAGCTGTGTGACCTTGAGCAAGGGACTCCACCTCTCTGAGCTTCCCTGTCTTCCTCTGTTAAATGTGGCTCTGATTACTGTCTCAGAGAGTGAGTGTGAGGAATTAAGGGGATAGTGTATGTAAAGAATCCTAACAGTCCCCTCTGCCCTCCCCACCTCTTTTACATGGAAAATTTCTGAAAAAGAACATTTTTTAAGGATAGTTTTAGTTTTAGCATCTTAACATATTAGAATTCTTGTATCTGCTCCCTACTTTCATTTCAGAGTCTCCCCTCTCAAATATCCCTTCTCCCTTCTCACTTTGCATTGTTCCTAATCCTTCTGGCCTGCAATATGTCTCTCTTTTCAGGAATCTACTCCTTTCTTTTCTTTTCTCCTTTCCTTATCCATTTTACTTGCCTGTGATAGGGGAGGGATAGAGAAGGATTAGGGTTAGGGTTGGGGCATAGTATAAAAGAGGATGGAATATAAGGGAGAAACTATATTCTTTCATTCATTTAACAAATATTGATTAAGCACCTACTGTGTGCAGACTCAGTGCACAGGATTGGCACACTTCATACTCCCACAGAGGTCCATGGGCAAACCTGGAAGTGAACAGGTGAGTACGATGCTTTCTGCCAAGCACTTTGGCCCAGGAAACAACAAAGGATGTTGTGGGCATGTAAGAGGGGCCTCAACCAGGCCTGGAAAGGAGGTAACATCCACCTGAGAGCTGAAGGTAAAGACAAGGTGAAAGGGTTTGCAAAGGCTGTGGAATAGCATGTATGAAGGCCTGAGGAGAGAGAGAACCTGGTGTGTTCGAAGAAATAAAAGATCAGGGTGGAGAAGCAGAGAGTGCAAGGGAGAGTAGCTAAAGATGAGGTGGAGGGGCAGTCACGGGTGCAACTGGAAGGCTTTGCCTGCCTTGGGGAGGAGTTTAGCCTTGACTCTAAGAGCCAGAGGAAACCGGTGCAAATAAACAGGGGGGCAACAGCCATCAGATTTATGATATGGGCGCATTGCTCTGGCTGCAGGGTGGGAAGCCGAGGCTGCTGACCTTGGCTCTGCGTCTATCTTTTCACAGTCGTGGGTTGGGCCCTTAGAGCTGCCAAGTCCTCGGCTTTGAAAATAAGCTGCCTTGCTGAAGTTAAGTGTTTGCAGTGGTCCATCGAACTGAGATCAAAAGAGGTCCCCCTTGGCCAGGCGCTGTTTTAAGGACTCTGCTGAGGGTTTAAACCGACTGGTTTTGAAATGTAAGACAAACCATAATCACCGGGCAATGCTCCCTTGTTTTGCCAGGGAGAGACATTTATAGGTATTAAACTAGATCCAGAAGGCCTGTAATACAGTTCCTTAAATGCAATAATAACACGGAATTATTAGGGGAAACTATTATTATTATTCCAAGTAATAACATAATTTTGTGCCCATGGAGGGCATCCAAAGTGCTGAGAGAAATGAGCATTGGTTAATTAAGCCTCACCACTCTGCCACGAGTTAGGCGAAGTATCATTAGACTCGTTTACAGAGGAGTGAACTGAAATGCTGTTGGGTCAGTTGACCTCCTTGATTTCAGACCGTGGGAAGAGAGACTGGGGATTTTTACATTTTATCAACCCCTTTTGCTTCGTGCGTCCCGCTTATGAACATAGATTCAGATTTTCTTAGTGCCTAAGCAAAGAATACACCTTAAGGATTAGGAGAGACCTTCAAGAAGAGGGGGAGAAGCACCCAGAACCAGTCCTGATAACTGAGCCCCCTACTCTCCTCGCTCTCCTCCGCCTTTATGAAAACAGAGAAGCTGATTCATTGCCATGCCAAAGGCAGCCCTTTGGAGAAGAAACGCAGCACTGGTCAGAAATGGTGAACAAAGCCACATAGCATGGGGAGGGAGGATGGAAGAACAGAGAGGTCACTGGCATCAGGGGCTTCGTGTTCTGGCGGCAGGAGTATGAACTCCAGAAATTCTTGAGCATCTGCTGGTGCGGCCTCTTCTCTTCCACGTGTTTTCTTCAGTTCTGGTCTACTGCCTCCAAAGTTCCAGGATTCGAGCTTGGGAAGAACACCTATGGGACAATATTGGGCATCTCAGGAAGCTGTGTCCTCTCCTCCAGATCATTCATTTTTTCATTCCGTCAACTTTCAACTTGTCAGGAACCACACTGGACCCTGGAGATACAAAGCAGAAAAAGACTTGATTCCTACCCTCAGGAAATCAAGGATGTACCTGGAGGAAAAAAAGATTCCATACGCCCCCTGCACCCTGCCCACTTCCACCAAATATCAGCACCCTTCACATATATGTAAGTTGTGCTCCAGGAGAGAAGACACACATGCAGAGCGCCCTGGAGAACACAGACTGACCATTTCCACCTGGGGCGTTTGGAGAAGACTTTTGGGGAGGGAGTAGCATTTGAGCCAGCATTAGAAAGATGAGATGATTGGGCTGAGAACTAGGAGAAAGTCCTCTGTGCAAAAGGAACAGCCTGGGCAAGAACACGGAGACATGATGCTGTACAGGGTTGGGGGCCATTTAAAGACTTCCATCTTCATTGCACAAAATTGTCCTTTTGGACTGGAAGAGCTAAATTAGTCCTTAATTATATATTCTCTCCTAATTTTCATAGATTGTTTTATAAAATGTAGTAGGCCTCTTTATCAGATAGATTACAAATTGCTTAAGTTCAAAGACCTTGTTTTTCCCCATAGCACAGAACTGAATAGTACTGAGTATCCAACATCTACCTAACACACATAAAGGAAAAGTCAAAGTCAGTCACAAGTTAGAAGACCTAAGCGCAAGGGTCACTTCTGGCACCAGCTCACTGAGCGATCTTGAATGTGATGCTTCCGTTCTCTGAGCCTTGATCCTCTCATATGTAAAATCGTGATCATCCTGCTACTTATTTCCCAGGATTATTTCAGTAATAAAATAAGGCAACAGAGGTAAAATACCTTGTAAACTATAATATACAAAATATTCTTATTAGATCCGATCTAATAAATAATTAAAATAAAGATATAATATTCTGGAATAATTTCTTTCTATTCCCTCAACTGTAACCAATTAGAATCTCTATGTTCAGCCACAAGGCAGAACTGATGGGAAGATGGGCAAAGGATACAATTGAGTGGGACTCATTTTGAAGACCAGCTTTCAGTCAACAGATTCCATACCCCACTCACCACAGGGATGGAGCTCCTATCACATTACCTGCCTGGATTCTCACTGTCCTGAAGATTGGGAGGGCTGAGCACACAGGTTTTAGGTCTTGTCCACCTATAGGTTCTGTGGGACTTGAGCAAACAGAGACTGGTGGCCCACCATGCACAACCATGGATGCTTAGTGAAAAGATAGAAAAGTGGTCCCTGGAGAAAATAGCTGACTGTCCAGATAGATCTCCACAAAGGGGGTGACCCACGTGGGGCTCTGTATTTACCACCCTGTCTCCTCATCCTGAGCACAGAGGATGTGACATTTCCCAGTCTCCTCACAGTTAGGTTGGGGCCATGAGATTGAGTTCTGGCAAATGGAATGTAAGTGGACATGATAGAAGTTCTAGTGCAAGGCATTTGAGAACCGATGTGCCTGTTCTGTCACCCTTGCCCTCCTGTGGGGACCTTGGAGGCCACATGTTCCAGATGGCAAAGAAACAAGATAGAGAAAGACTGTTGATCTGCATCAGACTTGGTGGAATCAAGAAATGAAGCCTTCGCTGTTAAGCTACTAAGATGTGGGTATTTCTTTGTTACCACAGTACCCAGCCTCTTCTGATCGGTACAGTGGCATTGCCCTGGATGATGTTTCTGAATGATGCTCATCCATCCAGTGTGCACATTCCATCAGTCACATCTTGCACTAGGTTTCTCTGACCTGAGACCTCCTTCAACCTGACTTGATGCATTTCTACTTGACCCTACCTACCCACTAGGTGCTGAATTTACCATTTAACCATCAGATGACACTATTATTTTTCTTATATAATTGAGGGGTGAGGGAGTATCTCATTGTCAAGCCACACTTACACTTAATGCATATTTATTGACTTTATTACTAAGTCCTTAAAAATATGGGGTAATAATGAATAGCATTAGCTAACATCTATGAAGCTCTTTCTATATGTCAGTCGCTGGGAAAAGTGCTTTATCCATATATTGTTTCATTTAATTTTCACAGTAAACTTATAGGGTAGATCCTCTTGTTGCTCCCATTTTACAGATGGGGAAACTAAGGCACAGAGCAGTTAATTAGTTTTCCCAAGGCCTAACAGAGGGTAGCAGAGATTCAAATGTAGGCAGTGTGATGCCAGAGGCTCTGCTTGTAAACTCACTATGCTTTTCCACAATGTGTACAATTCTTGAAAATTAAAGAATGCTACCACTTGATTCAACTTTGGGGTTTTTAAACAGGTAGGCAGGGCCGGCCCCGTGGCTTAGCGGTTGGGTGCACGCGCTCGGCTGCTGGTGGCCCGGGTTCGGATCCCGGGTGCGCACTGACACACCGCTTCTCGGGCCATGCTGAGGCCGTGTCCCACATACAGCAACTAGAAGGATGTGCAGCCATGACATACAGCTATCTACTGGGGCTTTGGGAGAAAAAATAAATAAATAAAATTATAAACAGGTAGGCAGGGGCCAGCCCGGTGGCATAGTGTTAAGCATGCTCTGCTTCGGTGGCCCAGGGTTCACAGGTTCAGATCCCAGGCGCAGACCTACGCACTGCTTATCAAACCATGCTGTGGCAAGCGTCCCACATATAAAAAGAAAAATAGAGGAAGATGGGCACAGATGTTAGCTCAAGGCCAGACTTCCTCAGCAAAAAGAGGAGGATTGGCTGCAGATGTTAGCTCAGGGCTAACCTTCATCACCAAAAAAAAAATAAAATAAACAGGTAGAGAATAACCACTTCAGTATTAAAATAATGAACATGCAAATGACTCAGCTTTCATAAATAACCTGAGATGGACGGGCCGGCCCTGTGGCTTAGCGGCTAAGTGCACGCGCTCCACTACTGGCGGTCCGGGTTCGGATCCCAGGCGTGCACCGATGCACCGCTTCTCCGGCCATGCTGAGGCCGCGTCCCACATACGGCAACTAGAAGGATGTGCAACTATGACATACAACTATCTGCTGGGGCTTTGGGGAAAAAAAAAAGGAGGAGGATTGGCAATAGATGTTAGCTCAGAGCCAGTCTTCCTCAGCAAAAAGAGGAGGATTAGCACGATGTTAGCTCAGGTCTGATCCTCCTCACAAAAAATAAAAATAAAAAAAAAATAACCTGAGATGGAAAATTGTTAGCTGCCCAAGAGACAGTAAATGAAATTGACATAGTTTGGTCCCAGGCTGGCTTTACATATTGCTCACCATGGATTAATGGTCAAATAGATATTTGAAAGGCTTAGATTATAAATCCACTGGGCGGGACCAGGCCTACAGATATACACTAGGCAGAAATGTGAATTAAGATATGAGCAATAATAAATGACATAAAGAAACTGTCAGTTTTCCAGTGGATTAAGATTTCTTTTCAGACAATGTTATTATATTGTTTGTCCAAAGTATATTTTATTATTTTACTATGTTAAAGACAGAATAAAGGAGCTTAGACAAAATGGTTAGAGATAGCAGATTAAACACACACGTTTAACTCTGTTCTCTCCTCAAAATCCACTAAAATGATTTGTAAAGAGTTTTTTTAAAGGATAACCCACAAGGCCACCTATGTGAATATATCAGCCACAGTATTTTGGAAGCTGGAAAGCTGATGGAATAGAGGGGAGTGACTTAGCAGACATGAGAAAGGGATGTCTGGTAAGCTCATGTCAGCAATGGGGAAAACCTAGAACATCACAGAACCTACTGGTACAAAGGTTCAAGAATCGATGGCACCAGTTACCTCTGAAAGTGGGCTAACGGTAGAATATTGATTACAAGTCTATTTAAGTAGCAATTTGATCCCAGATCCCCTCTAGGAAACTGCCCCACCCCTTCTCTGAGTGGAATTATTCTTTGGCTACTGTAAACTGAGCTCCCTCGACTTGGGACAACATGTGGGGTTAAGGGTACATTCATAGATTTAATTGAAGACTCCTTTTCTTCCTCTGACTTGGCTCTCACACGATGGCAGCCAGATGTATACCTCTTAGCAGCAGCTGGAATCTTTGCTGTGGTATCTGACCACTCTAAGAGGAACAAAACACTGAAAAAAACTGGCATTGGAGTTCCCCAGGGAAATGGCCCAATCAGTTATTTTAACTGTGAATGAACTCCTCTCACGTACCCAGAAATCATAATCAGCTTTTTAATGCCCCACTCTTAAACATCAGCACATAATGAAGAATTACCAGGCATTTGAGGAAAGCATCTAATATGAAAGACAGAGATTTAAAAAAAAAAAAAAATAGTAGCAAATTAGAGGAAACAAAAATTCTGAAGAGAGGAAAAAAATGCGGGAGAGGGAAATACTCCTGTCTTTAACAGACACAAAAAGAGAAATGGAGATATGATATCCATGAAAGAAGAATAGGATTTTCTCAAAAAAAGAAACACTCAAAAACATGAATGAGCTGTGACAAATTAAAAATCTGAGAGCAGAAATGAGAAACAAGACTGAATGGGGGGAATGGAAAACATAAAATAATTCAAGAGATGATTCAGGAAAATTTGAAAGTGAAAGACACAAGTTTCCGTTGAATCTATCAAATGTCTATCAAATGGATGAAGTTAGATCCATACTAAGGCAGGATCATTATGAAATTTCAGAATACCAAAGACAAGGGGAGGCCCTTGCTTTCCGAAGAGAAATAGCAGGTTTTATATAAAGGAGCAAGAATTAGACTGGTATTAGGCTTCTGAACAGCAACCTTGGAAACCAGAAGATGATGGAGCAAGGTTTTCAAAGTTCTAAGGGAAAATGGTTTCCAGTATAGAATTCCATATCTCTCCAAACTATCAAGTATGTGTAAGATTAGAGTAAAACCATTTTCAGATATATGAGGTGTCCAAAATTTTGCCTCACACACTTCCCTCCTCAGGAGACTGCTGAAGGAAGCTCCGTTAAAATGAGGACATAAACCAAGAAAGACACAGGCTCTAAGAAATAAGGAAGCCAACAAAATAGAGAGTGGAGAGAGTTCCCAGGATCATGGGAAAGAGAAATCACAAGATAACAGCTGTTCAACAGCCCAGAGAAAAACCCGTGCGAATTGGAGCTGGTCAGAAGGCTCCTGGGAAAATTACTTTGAAAAAGGTAAAATTGGCAGAATACTTGATATGTATTGAAACTTACTCAACTAGGGGAGAGTTTAGTGTTAAATAAGTAATCAGTAGATAGAAAATTAAGTAAGCAAAACAATTCATTTTTCTCATTTTCTCATTCCAGGAGAAACATAATATTATACAGAAAAGGAAGGTTACTCATTGGATGCCACATGCCCTAGCAGTGAATAGCATTTTTGTTGTCCTTAAACCAGAAGCACAGACTATCGATCCAACCAAATTGTGATAGAACTACTTTGGCAGGATGGGGGACAGGAAATGTGCATGTGTGTGGTGAGGGTGGGAGTTCTTAAAAGAAAGAAAAAACCTCATCTTCCGTAGTGGAAGGTCAATAGATAAAGCCTACGACTGAAAAGTCAAGAAGTAGTTACATAAACATGTTATTTAGAGATGTGGAGGTAAATATCAAAACAATCAGCTAAAGGAATGGAAAGTGGTTGCCTTTGGGGCATGGGAAATGGAGGGAGGGGACTGTTGGTTTTCTACAAAGCTTTCTAGAATTATTTGTCTCTTTAAATCATGTGCAGGTATAACTTTTAAACATGAATTTTTAAAAAGACAGAATTGGATTAACTGTGCACGTTTCCACCGATTGTTGCAGTTTGGCTGCTTATTACTATACAATTTTCCAACCCAAATCTGATGTCCTCTTGATCATTCCAAGGAGGCATGGACTTAGTTACAAAATTTAGAGCTGAAGGACATTGTTTTATAGACAAGAACCTCCCTGCAAAGAAGGCAAGTAACTTGCCCAAGGTCCCCCAACTCAGCAGAATCAAAACCGAAAACCAGAGCCCTGCACACTTGACCCAACATTTTTTCCTTGACACCCTCAAGACTCCGCTTTTCTCCTTTTTGTGCGTGAAAGTGTGCTCCCCATAGTGGAGGGGACGCTTGATGATAAGGAGGAAGTCAGCCTTGACTCCAGGCTTAGCTCTGCTCCTGACCTGCCAGTCCGTAACCTCATGAAACATGTTGGTTGTTTTTTCGTCTGTGAAATGGGGATAATAATGCACATGTTGCCTATGTGGTAGCGTTGTTGTGGGGATCAAAGGAGAGTATAGAGATGAAAGCACTTTATGAAACTGTGAAGTCTTTACAGATACCCGGAGACGCTGTTATTCTCAGTACTACTGCAACTCCCTTGGAGAGATGACAGTAAAGGCAATTGAAAAGTTCCTGCCAGTAATACTGAGGAGAGTTCTTGTGTAGTGTTAAAAGGATGGCATTCCAGAAGAAAAGTTTGAACCATTCTCTCCTGGTCTGGCCCAGAATTGGTCTGGCCCAGAATTATTCTGGTGCTGCTGCTGTCTACAGGTGGATGTATAGACATCTTCACACAGAGATAAGCTTATAGTCAGAGCATGTGCCATGTTGGGTGCCTTTTGGTCAGGCCCATGGGTCAGCCACCCACTATAATATGAACTTTCCTCTGCCCCTAAAGTTTTGGTTTTTGTCTTTTAAGCCCGTTGCATTTTTCCCTCTTGGGTTCTTACCAAGAAATCAAAAGCAGAAAAGTTAGACTTCTTCTGACAGTTCTGACTTTCCTACTGAAAGGAAAAATTTCAAAGCAGCACATCACTGCCTAAAATGCTAATTAGAAATGCTGTGGAATTGGCTGGAGCACTCCAGAGGGAGGCTTTACAAACAATTCCCAGGCACCACATCTTGCCCAGTCCGCCCTCGACATTCCTGGGGGAGGGGCAGGCTTGGAGAGAAAGGAGTCCCTGCTCCGAAGGAACGGGTTCCTGGACACCTCAAACGTAAACCTTTGCCACTCGTGTTGACAACTGATATTGAACAATGGGTAGAGGAAACGGTACCATATTAGAGAATCATAAAGGGAACTTTGGAAGGCAGACAATCACACTCTTATTTGGCAGAATTGGAAACTGACCACCAAGTAATGTGATTGCCTCAAGGCCATCATCTGTCCACAAGCAAAACCAGAACTGAATTCAGGCCTCTTTCCTTCTTAATGGTGTAGTGCGCAGCTTGCCAGAGTGAGAGGGGTATGTTGGGCTCTCAAATGTTCGCTAATGTACAAGGAAGGCAGACCTTATAAGTATGTATTATAATATATAATCCTATATTAGTAGTACAATATAAGGTCAACTAACACAGATTGAGTGCTATGTGCTATGTATTTTACATAAACACTCGGCATCTTACAACAACCCTATGAGTTGGGTCCTATTATTTTTCCATCCTACAAATAGGAAAACAGGATCAGAGAGGGTTAGTAACTTTCCCAAGGATGCATACCTAGTAAGTGGAAATGCTGGGCTCAAACCCAGTTCTTTCTGACTCCTTACTCCTCCCTGGAGTTGCTCTGTCTCCCTGCATTTCCCAAGTCCACAGATGGGTGACTGTGTTTTAATTATTTGTGGCAACAGCCCTCCTCTCTCTCTCTGTCTCTCTCTCTCTCTCTTTCTCTGTGTCTCTTGGCCCTTTGCTATGACTCTGAGTTCCTCAGCCCTGTTGGATTGTTGTTTGTGGTTTAAATGACACGAGTTTATTTGGGCTGTTGTCAGAGTGATTGGTATGGTGAAGTCACCCTCTGGCAGGTGTTCCCCTGCCTGTCAGAGGAGAGTGGCGTCATGGTGAGAGGGGATGGCTGCGCATGGGGGGAGGGGGAGCAGAGAGGAACTTGGGACAACTTGGGCGGCATGCAGGGGAAGCGACTGGTGGAAGCAGTGATTCATCTCCCTGGATGTGCTCAGGACTGGATCCATGGGATTCACACAATTTTCACGCCGTGAACAAAACTGGTGCATTTAAAAACTGTGACTGGGAAGTCATTTTCCCTTGATTTACTTGGGTGATGAGGGAGGAACAATGAACAAATTTGGATTTTAGGTTTCCTCTGTTGAAAGGGAGAGACTGTTTTAATTTAAGAGCTGTGATCGCAGGCTTCTAAAGAGGCATAAACTGAGCCAGGATTTCTGAATTTACAATTCAAATACATACACTGGCTAAAATGCAACCCGAAACTAGTTTTCGTATGTGTCTCTTGGAATCAGTGGCTTAATCTCATACATATGTAATTTTACAGTCACACCTCTCTCGTTTGTGGAAATTCAAAAATATTTGTGATCCCGCTTGGCTACAGGTGATCTTAATCACCAGTGGAGCTTAAGCAATCGAACTTACTAAACCACCTTTTAAAGGACCCTGATTCAGGAACTTGCTCACTGAAGCGCTATGGAGATAGCGCTTATTTGGGGAGTGGAGTCAGACAGCCCTGGATTCAGATTCGGATTCTGCCATTCATTCCCTGTGTGGTCTGGGATAAGTTACCACTCTGACTGTCAGTTTCCTCATCTGTCAAATGGAGAGGAATAATGTGGGTTAACACTCCATAGGTTATTTGGAGCATTAAATGAAGTCGTTTTATCCAACAATTATGATATAATACCTAACACAGAGCAAACCCATCTTGAATGTTTGTTACTATTCATGCTGGTTCCCGGGAGTGTTTTGTCTATTCCTGAGATATGTGGAAGAGAGAGACAGTGAAACACAGAGAGAGAGGAAAGAAAAATAGAGTGGAGATAGAAAAGAGGAAGACCAAGTACAAATTTCCCCACCTAAATGAGTAGATAACCAATTCTCTTTGTTGTGGGTCAGAAACTTATAGTCATCCCCACCCATCTATTTTGGGGTAGCTGGAGAAAATAGTTACATCGTGGGGGTTGTAGGTAGTAATAAACAACTGGCCGTAGTAATAAACATTAACAATTTCCTCTTGAATTAGAGTCATGGAATGTCAGAGATAGAACATCTTCGAGATCTTTTATTTTACTGCTAGGGAAACTGAGGCCCAGAAAGATGATGTGACCTGACCAAGGGGACACACCTTAGCAGCAAAACTAGGGCTTCAACTCTCAACAGCCACTCTGGCATCATTACAACTCCGAGATGCTGCCTCATGGGCTCCATATCCCTCCATCTCACTCCTTTTCAATTCCTCATCTTTTCTGAGAACAACAAAAGCTGACACACATGTTACATGCATATCCCTCCTTTTTGGGCTGGAATTGTTGAACATTTCATTGTAGGTTGCTTCCTTGGACAATGAACATGAAGAGGCTGAACAAGTGAACTAGAGAGGGCTGTTAGGCCCCAACTTTCTTTCCACCGACTTCTTCCCCCTCCCCTGAGAGTGAAGAATTGCACAAGTTCCTCCCTGCCCTGAGCTATGCACACTCAGTCCTAAGGGGCTGCCGCTCCGGGTGTGAGATGAGAGAGAAGATTTCAGCCAACCGGAGTTCTAATTTGAGGCATAAATTAATGCACACCTGAACAGGTGACATTATCCAAATGATAAATTGCTGTAGGCACAGGCCATTGTGTTCATAAGGGTGATTTATGGCCCAGGTTTGGAAATGAACAGAGAAAGAAATATTTAAATGTAGCCATTTAAAAACCAAGTTGTTAGGTTTAGGGTTGTCTTTTAAAAATTGAGGTGTCTTTCCTCTGTCAGAGTTGTCCATATTAATCAAAGTAGAGTGGAGTGGCTTTGTAAATTTTTTTTTAAAAATGCTTTTATATTTTAAATAGGACATGTGAGGCTTTTTGTTCTTATTCTATTTTTTTCCAGAACATAGAACCCAGAATGAAACCTCCAGGAATCTGGAGGTTTTCTTTACTTAGGCCTTCACTCATTGTCTTGTCTTTTGAGGCTAAGCAGAAAATGAAAACCTTAATTGATTTCCTGCCTTATTGAATCTGGGCAAAGATTTTCATCTCTGTAGACACAGAAATATCTGAAAAAGACCAACATGGTTTGTCAACAACAGGTGAATATCATTTCAAAAGTAAAGAAGAGTGGAGGAAATAGGCCACCAGGCTCATCACACACACACACACACACGCACACACACACACACGCACACACACGTGCACACACGCACACATGCGTGCGCGCGCACACACACACTATGCCTTGATAGGGAGGGATGGTTTTTCCCTCTGAACGTGGACGCTAGATACTTGAGCTATTTGTCATTTGCTAAGCCCCTAAAGGGGAAAGAGAGAGATGGGCTTCATGAAATATTTAGAATTCCCACCAGGCAGAGTCACACAGAACAAATGAAATTAGCTGTTTTATAGGGCCAAGAGCCCTCTGTAAAGCTAGAAATAATGATAAATACTAATGGCTACCATTTTTTAATCCCTACTAGGTACTTTATCTTCCCATTTCTGTCTCCCCCAACTTGATCCTCACAACAACATTTGAGTTGGGAACCGTTATTCACATTTTCAGATGAGGAAACTGTGGCCAGAAGGGTAATAGTTGGCCCGTGATCAGGAGACCTGTCCTTGGGAGGGACCAGGTGCAGAATCAGGTCTGTCTGACTCCAGCACTTGTGATCTTCAAATCCTCTCTACTTATGGTGGTGCCCCTCCTTAGCCAACTCCCCACCCTCTCCACTCCTGCCAGCCATCTAAGAGAGCTCTGGGTTCTGCTGCAAGATCATCCATTGCTCAGCAATTAGACCTGGAGCCAGCCACGGCATCTCTCTCAGCCTTTGTTTTGTACATCTGTAACACCAGTAATTTGTTCCCTACCCACCCCCACCATCATCATCATCATCATCATCATTTTATTCTGTGAGACAGTTAACGAATTACCCCACACCGGCATGCTGGTATTTTATTAGGAGATTCCTGAAAACTAAAAAAACCCATGAACATCTATAAAGCTTGTCTGAAATGATGAGTTTTCTTTGCAAGGGTCTGCTCATAAATTCCACACTATGGAGAGCTGCCTCTCCTGGGCTTTGGGAGGCTGCATCAGGGGCATTTGAGGCCAGAGAGCTTCATGTCTTTATAACATTATGCATTAAAGTCATCTGTAAAATGAAGAGACATTCCAAATAGCCCTTATGTTTTTCATTTTTTCATTTTGGCACGGGGACACGGAGCAATTTTCCAGAATGTTTTAAATAGGAAAAAACGGTCATTCTCAAGACAACCATTCTGTATTCCTGAGCCTCTGGGTCATATTCACATTCTGAAATATCTGAGCCACTAAAGTCTGTGTTCCTTTAAATGGGCTGTTTCTTTTATTAAAACAAATGAAGGCAGCATTGGTTTCTTATATAATATTCTTACCTCTGAGCCCTGTGGGCAGGGAGGGTTCAGAATCCTGGAATAAAGCTGTTGGAACACACTGGGAGGAGAGGGAGGAGGAGGAGGCCACTATTTGGAAGAAAGCTTTCTGTAGTTCCTAATTGGTCCTTTCCACCCAAGTCTTCCAGGTGTTCATGAATTTCTCTACAAGCTATGTGATTAAATACTTTAATAGGGTCTGTGCAGGCAAAGGCTGTTCCTAAGGGTTGGCAGTAGTGTGCCACCCTTTTTTGCGGTCTGTCCTTAATAATAACTCTTTACATTTTATATATTATGTTCACAGTTTAAAAGCCCCTTCACGTCTAGTTTTTCAGTGGTTCACTTTAATAAACATGCAATGATCAACTACTACATGCCAAGCACTGCAAAAAGTACTGGCAATGCAGCCTCGATGTGGCCCCTGCCCTTGAGGAGGTCACAGAGTGACAGAGGTTGAGGGGACCAAATCTATAAGCAGCTATATGCAGCCCAGCATAATAAATGCTGGAATCAAGACAGGAACAATGTGCCGAGGGACCCACATGCCAAGGGGCAAGTCCTCTTCTTTTGAAGGAGGTGGAGTGACTTTGTAAAAGCAGCAGAAGGAGCAAGGGCATGAGAATTGGGTTCTGGAGGATGAATAGGAGTTCAGCAGGGCATTACCCTGGAGGTTAGGCAGAGGAGGTGTTATTTACTGGTCAATAGCAAGGAAGCCTGCACTCAGAGAAAGTCACTTGCTTCCTGAGGTCACAAAGAGGATGCTGCTGTACGTGACTGCTCGCTCTGAGCCTGGCGTCCTTCCTCTCACAGTCCTGTCCTAGCATTTAATATGGTTCTCTTTTTAACATCAAAAGAAATGAAAAACGATGTGAAATCTTCACCTCTTCCTTGTGGGTTTATAAGGTTGATACTTTCCACCAGAGCTGAGTCAGAAACACTATTACCAAAGAGAAATTTTGTTTTAAATTAGTCTTCCTGGCATTTCTTTCTCTGCTTCATAACTAAATCCTAAGGCTTGCCATCCTGTTGTTGAGAACTTACAGAGAGAGGGTTTGCTATGAGTAGGGCCATAGAGGTGTTGGGAACAGCTCAATTGAATGGGACAGCTCGTCATTCTTCCTTTGTTTATTTAACAAATATTTATGGAATACCTGTCAACAGTGGTGTGCTGATAAACGTTTAACAATTGGCTCTCCAGAAAAAAAAGCCCTGATTTGTGGTGTTTGCCAGTTTCTGTGGTGTAAACACTCCCAGTAGAGTCAATTTCAGGCAACCAATGTAAGTGTCTCTGAGTGCAAAGTTGAAAGGACATGCACAGAATTGGTGCAGGCCTGGGGCTAGGTGTTGGAGATAGACTAGTGAACAAAACAGACACAGTTCCTGTCCTCTGTAAGAAATCAGAACCCCCATCATTGGGCAGATGAAATATAGACAATACTTTCCCTTGGATTCTGGCAATATTTCTGTTATCGTTTTAACAAGGAAGCCGGAGATAGAGGCACTGAGAGACAGTCAGAGAGCTCGAGAGAGAGAGAGACAAAAAGGCTGAGACGTTCCAATATACGTATCTTGATAAATTCTAAAATGCTGCAGCCATTTGTCTCTTCCTGTGCCCCTCCCTCCTTATCTCTCTCTCTGCTGTTGCAGTCTCCAGCACATGAGGGTTTAAAAGAACATGAGATTGCAGAGGAAAATGAGAAAAGGAAAAAGAAATGAGTGCTACTTCTCAGTGCAGTTGAGCATGAAAGCATAACGATAACCTTAGTATTTGGGTGGTGGGATCTTATTGGCATAAGATCTTGTTTCCCTTAGTCATTTAGCACCCGCCTCCCCAATATTTGTGGAACAATGCAGAATATAAATAAATAAGTAACTACGAATCAGTCAGACGGGGAGCTGTAATCTTTAGAATGGATACCTATGAACATCGAACTCTGACAAGGAACACCGGATCCCTTCAGCAGCCAGTGCTTGGGCCCTCTCAGTGCCCCGGGCTCCTTATGGTAATATTTCAGCCTAGCCATACAGAAGAAACTGTTTACAAGGTGTGATGAGAGGACACACCTTTGCTGAAATGTCACTATTAGAGATGTATTCCTTTGGTTGATGGCAGTGCCCCTTGCTGATACCCACAAAAACTTTATTTTGCTGTTATCAAGCATTGATGGCTTAGGATAAACTAGTTTATCAGATAATTTATAGAAGAATAGTTAGCTACAAGTAGGTTTTAAAGAGAGGGAGAGAATCTGAGCAGGGATCCAGAGATGGGCATAAAGGGATGGAGGCATGAGGTACCAGAGGCCCTGGGAGAGGAAGGAGACGAAGAACCTTGTGGGAGGGAATGTCCCTGCCTTCTCCCTGAGAACACACGGACTGCATATGAACCCTCTCTGATGACTCAAGGTTCTCATCGTGAAGATGAATAACCAGACCACACCATGATACCCTGATGTCCTCAGGTCTTTAAAAAAAAGTTCTTTATTGAGTAATAACTAGATGCCTTTGTTAGCTCATTATATAAATTATCTCATTTTCACAATAACCCTGTAAGGTCAATATGCATATCCCCATGTAAACTGGGGATTTATCATTCCTTTGTAGAACGAAACTAAAGGTCAGAGAGAGGAAGTAACTTGCCCAAGATTGCACAGCGAATAAGTGGCCAAGTCTGGTTTTCAAACATGGGTCTGTCTGACTCCTAAGCCTGTGTTCCCTGCATGCTGCCTTTTAGGGTGGGTATGGATTGCTGGTACTTCACATGGCTCCAGGCTATTTGATTTTTTATTACTGTGCTTGCTTTTAGACCTTTTGGATCTTCCTCCTTTGGTGGTCAGTAATCACATGTTGCTGCAGTCGAGGTACCTTGCTTGTGGAGCTCCCTCTCTCCCTCTAAGGAGCCAGTGTTTTGGTTTAGGAACCAGATAACTAAGCTTGTTGTTTCTCTATAAAATAAGAATCCAGAGTCCGGCCCAGTGGCATAGTGGTTAAGTTTGCGCGCTCCACTTCAGCGGCCGGGGTTTGTGGGTTTGGATCCCGGGTGTGGACCTACATGCCATTCATCAAGCCATGCTGTGGCGGCGTCCCATATACAAAATAGAGGAGGATCGGCACAGATGTTAGCTCAGGGACAATGTTCCTCAAGCAAAAAGAGGAAGATTGGCAGTAGATGTTAGCTCAGGGGCAATCTTCCTCACCAAAAAATAAATAAATAAATAATTTAAAAAATAAATAAAAAATAAGAGTCCGTGGATTCTGAACAGAGTCCTAAGGGCTTCTCCAGGTTAAAGTACTTATCTTTGAGACCTAGCTTGAGCAGATTTTTAAAAACTTGTTTTCTAACTCTTTGCTATTTTCTAAATAAGTTAAATTATGAAGTATTACATTTTGTTGGTAAAATATTTCGTATATATTTAGATTTATTTTTGTAGGTAAACTGTAGGTGTAATGTGTGTGTGTCTATGGGAAAAAGAGAGGGGAGAGAGCTCATTAGCTTAGCAACTTGTTTGGGGCTTGTGGTTTTTTTTTCAGATATAATAATTGGTTTAGTGACTGTTGCCAGGTGAAAACTTTTGTGATATGTGTCTCCTTAATGCCAGAATTCGAGCTCAATTGGTTGGGCTGGGGCTGGTCCCATGGCACAGCTATAGAGCAGCAGTGATCATATTAACGTTTTAGATATCTGGTTGATTTTACACCAACCAAAGTGTCAGCTTAGCTCCTGGAAAAAGACTTGGACTTTTAATAAAATCGTCTGCATAGGCAAGTCCCTTTACCTGTGTGGGGACCTCCATGGCCTCACGCAGAGAAGGAGGACCTGGCTAGACCTGGCGATTACTTAATGCGCCCGTCCAAATCTAGGACCAGACAACTGCTTCTTCCCGTCAACCACGTGCTAGTCTTGGCGGAAGCCAGGGTGTGCTGTTACTTTATAAATGACACCAGTGTCCTTGGCTGTGCCAGTAAGGAGTTAACATCTCGTATGCAGAGTGCGAGGAGTCTTACATAACTCATTCAGTCTCATCTCATGGGTGTTTTTCTGTAAACTCTGCCAGAACTAATTTCACGGTTTTAAAACAACTCATGGTACCAAAACAATGTGTAATGAGCTGCCATGAGATATGATTGTTTCCCGTTTGTAAGGAAAAGACCTGTAGCTCCTTGGGACTTATTAGGAATAATTTCTCAATTAAGCCAACAACCCAGGCCCTTGGAAGGGCATGCACAGTGCAGCAGAGATGATTTTGAAAGGCTCTCCCTTTACTGGAGCTCAGAACGCTCCCTTCCTCCCACCTCATCCCCACTTTGTCTGGCTTTCTTTTTTTTTTCCTAATTTATTGTGGTGTAATACATATAAGATTTACCATCTTAGTCATTTTAAACTGCAGTTCAGTGGCATTTAGCACATTCACAAAGTTGTGCAACCATCACCACTATCTAGTTCCAGAACATTTTCATCACCCCAAAAGGAATCCCTTCCCTTTAAATAGTCATTCCCCATTCCCAGCCCCTGGTAACCACTAGCCTGCTTTCTGTGTCTTTATATTTACCTAATTGGGGTGGTCATGTAAATGGAATCATCCATTATGTGGCCTTTTGTGTTTGGCTTCTTTTACTTAGCATAATGTTTTTAAGGTCCATCCATGTTGTAGCATGTGTCAGTCCTTCATTCCTTTTTTGTGGTAGAATAATATTCTATTGTATGGATATACCAGATTTTGTTTATCCATTTATTAGTTGATAGACAATTAAGGTTTTTTCCACCTTTTGCTGATTGTGAATAGGGCTGCAATGAAGATTTATATGCAAGTTTTTGTTTGAACACCTGCTTTCAATTCTTTGGGGTATATACCTAGGAGTGGAATTACTGGATTATATGATAATTCTGTGTTTAATTATTAAGGAACTGCCAAACTGTTTTCCAAAGTGGCTTCACCATTTTACATTCCCACGAGCAATGTATGAGGGTTCCAATTTCTCCACATCTTTGCCAGCACTTGTAATTTTCCTTTTTTCTATTTAATTGCCATCCTAATGGGTACGAAATAGAATCTGTCTGGTTTTCTTTTTGCAGGGACTTGTTTCTCAAAACAGTTTAAATATTTTCAGTGGTGGAAAGCTTGTACTGGCCAAATCACTGCCATAGCCCAGCCCAGCCTTTCCCTCTGAGTCCTCATCATGTCTCTGAGTTTAGTGTCAGGCTCCTGCATTTAGGAAAGTCAAAAGGGTCACCTCTAGGAGTGCAGTGCACATCAGAACTGTCAGGAGCTCTTCTAGCTTCACGGGCTTGTGCCATCTCATGGGTCCCTTCTAGCTTAAATAGTCTGTGTGACCCACCAGAGCTAGACTACCACCCTCTCCATGGTACAGAGAGGCACAGAGAGCAGGGGAGCCTTGTTCCAGCACACAGAATGAGCTTGTGGCAGAGCCGCAGCCAGACCCTGGCTCATTCCTACTCCAGGCTTCTTTCCACTCCGTCACAAACCACAGATTCATTTCACACTTCCTGTTTTGAGGATGCAGAAGTTAGAAAAATATTGTGATGATGATGATAATATTTACACAGGCTTTAAACATTTTGATCCTCACAATAATCCTGTGATGGAGACCAGACATCAGGTAGTACTATCCCCATTTTAAAGCTGAAGAAACTAAGACACAAGGCCATTTAGGTAATTGCCCAGAACTATTTCCACTATAATATATTGCCCTAAAAAACGTTCCTTGGTGGTACAGTGCCACACAGACTATAGGGCACCTTCACATTCAGTAGGGCTGGAGGAGAGGGAAGGATGGGGGTCTAGGTGATGAAAATTGGCATACATAGTGGAGACCGTAAGGAAGGTCTCCTCCACTGGTCTGAGGTTGACAAATAAACCTGTTGTTCTTGGCTGACACTGTGGAGGGAGCGGGGGGAGGAAGGTATCTGAAGTTCAGTGGCTGCTCCAGATCCTTCCCTCGTCATTGCACCATAGGATTAGATGCCCAGGCACCACCATGGTGTCTTACTATGTCACAGAAATGAAGTCAAAGGACTGAGCCTTCCCTCAGGGAGCTCCCACTCTAAATAACTGGCAAGTTTTTAACTCAGAAAATACTTTCCTGGGGTTTGGCCACCTTTTGTGAGACAGGTCGTAGGATGAAGAGTGTGGAAGCAAATTGTGTATCTTAAGCAACCCATCTGGCGGCTGTGGTTTTATCACTGCTGCTGCTGCTGTTGTTTTGTGGTGAGTACAGGAGTAAAGTGATGAGTTGCTGCCAGCCTGCAGACGGTGAATTGCCCATGTTGAGCATTGGCTTAGGGGCGCCATTTTGAATTCTCTCTATACCTGTCCCCACTACCAGCCACAAAATCCAGGTTGGCCCTTTAGAGGCAAGGATTCTTTGCCGTTGTTCCTGAGCTGGAAGACATGGATGGGTGGGGATTTTGGATAGCTGATTTCACCCCAGGATATGTGTGCCAAAATGATAGATTATAAATGCCAGTGCTTATGGCAATGTTTTCTTGAGGCTTTTATGTGGTCGGCAAGCCATGGAGGGGGTGTCACATTTGAGACGCTGAGGTCCAGGACTTGGTTTTAGACAAACCCCTCTGAGAGCAGAGTCTCATCATCTCCCACATTCCATACTTTCTTAGGTGAAGGACTGGAAGTAGAAAGGCAGAAGTCGGGTCTAAGCTGATTTTGAGCAGTGAACTCAAGGATACGAGCAGATGGGGCAAAGCACCCGTCCTAACAGAAAGTGGGGAAGGAAGCCAGGTGCTTTTTGCTCAGGCTCTAATTAAGTGACAACTCTGTACTGTCAGAATGGAAGTGCTGTTATTCAACAACCAGTGGCGAATGGCTTAGAGGGTTCTGGTCGTCGTTTGGAAAATATATCAGATTTTGCTGTCAGAAACGTGCAGGCAGCTCACAGGGACATCAGTGACTCAGTTGCCTCTGACATCAGTGGAGATGGGGATATTGGAAAGCAGGCTTTGGCTCACTGATTATGTACCCAGAATTTTCCTTGAGGGTTTTGTTATTGTTGTTTTTCCCCCAAAGGACAGCATAAAAGCAGGTGTAAGAGTCTTGAGGTGGCAACGTTCGAATCTAAGAGCCATTCCAAAACACAAAGAACATGTATGCCACACGATGTGCTACGAGTTGGGAAGTTGGAGCATATTTAAAAAGGAAAATTTAACCTGGGATGTGTGTGTAGGAGGGAGAAAAGGCTTATCAAGAATGCTGTGAAATAAGCAGAAAATTATTCGGCATTGGTCTGTTTATTAAAGCAATGGTATTAGGCTTTGAAATTTTCTGTTTTAGTCAGATCTTTATTCCATTTATGTCAGTATTTGTAAATAATTATATTACCATGACATTTTAAGTAGACCTGTTTCCAAACAGCATGTTATTCACAGTGACTATTTTCTGGGGTAAAAAGGAAACAATTGAACACACTGTGCTCAGCAGAATCATAAAGCTACTGCCAACAATGGGACCAAATTATACTACCTTCCCCTGCCACCTCCAAGAGGCAGCTGGGACCCAGGTCCTCAAAGAGCCTGTTCTAGAGTACACTAAGTCAAGAACCTCCCAGGCTTGCTTAAACCAGCAGAGTCTCAGAGGCACTGAGGCAGGAGGAAATGACTCCCCAGCTCAAATGTCACAGAGCATCGTAACTGAGGAAGGCCACCCCAGCGGCAACCTCCCAGAATGTGGTGGCCAGTAAGCCTTGGAGGCTAGCCTGGCTTCAGGCCATCTCTCTGGCAAATCACCAGAAAGCTCTTTGAATTTCTACAGATTCTCCCCCCAGTGAAACATGGACACACTGAATATCTAATTAACTGTTCCTAGTCCTTCGGGCCTCACGCCTTCCCTACTCTCTGCTTCTCACACAGGCAGGACTTGTGCAGTGAACTTTCGTGCTTGGCTAAGCACACTCTGATGTGGTTTAATGTAGTTCCTCAGTGATCAAGATGACTAAGAGACGGGCATCCAGCATCAATATACTGCAAATGTGAAAGGGAATCTGACTGCTGGGATCATAAAACCACCTTACCTTGATCTGTTTCAGGCTTTACAGTTTGCAAAGCATATGCATTGTGACTGACTTCATTGATTACTTGAGCAATGGGAGGATGTTTTTGGTGATATTGGAATTGTGAGGCACAAAAGGGATCAATGTGTCTAAGAAGATTCTGAGGCTCATTAGCTGTTGGGTGAATTTTATGAGTTTGTCTGATCATTAAGAATAAGACTCAGTTGCTTCAACCATAATAATAGAAATATAAATAATAATAGTAAAATTAAATGGGGAATATTGCTGACATACTGTTCCAGTTTAGTCATGGAATCACAATATGTTCAGGCCAAAAGGAACTTTTGAGATCATTTAATCCATCTTTTCATTTTATAAATGGAGAAACAAATGCACGGGTAAGTTAACTTTTTGCCCAAGATCACACAGCTAGATAATAAAACCAACTTTTCTTTTCTTTTTTTCAGGGGGCAGGGGGAGCAGGAAAAAACAGAATTTATACGATTTATAGATTCTGTTTAGAGGCCATTTGTCATTTAGTGTAGGGTAAAGTATGATTACGTGAGACAAACGTGTTACCCACTGGAAAAATTAATAACTGTTTACAGTAAAAAAAAAATTCAGTGATCCTCATTCTTCCCTGTAGATCTGAGTTACCATTTGGTGTCATATCCATTCAAACTGAGAAGACTCCTGTACCATTTTGTGTGTGTGTGTGCAGGTCTCCTGGTAATGAATGACAATTTTTTTCTTTCTGTACTTTAAAGATGTCATTCTGTCATCTTCTGGCCTTTGTTGTTTTTTGAGAGACATTGGCTGTCATTCATATTGTTGTTTCTCCTGTATTTAATGTGTGTTTTACTCTGGCTGCTTTCAAGATTTTCTCTTTATATTTGGATTTCAGAAAATTGACTATGGTGTGCCTAGGTATGGGTTTCTTTGTATTTATCCCGCTTGGGGTGTGTTGAGCTTCTTGGTTCTGTAAGTTAATGCTTTTCACCACATTTGGGAAGTTTTCAGCCATTCCTTCAAATATATTTTCTGCCCGTTCTCTCTCTCCTCTCCTTCTGAGACTTCAATTTCGTGTATGTTAGATTGTTTGATGGTCTATGATGCTCAGGTCTCTGAGGCTGTGTTCACTTTTCTTCAATTTTTTTTCTATTGATCCATATTCAAGTCTACTGACTCTCTCCTGCCTTCTCCAATCTGCTGTTAAGTTCATATGGTAATTTTTTCTTGTTATAGTTATATTTCTTTTCAACTCTAGGATTTCCATCTGAATCATTTTTATAGTTTCTGTTTCTCACTGAGGTTCCTTATCTGTTCATTCATTGTGTATATATTTCTTCCCATTCCTTGAACATATTTATAGCTTCTTTAAAATTGTCTGCTGAATACATCATCTGAGTATTCTTGGGGTTGGTTTCTATTGACTGCTTTTTTTTTTTTTTTTTTGAGCATGGGTTAAATTTTACTCTTTCTTTGCATGTCTAGTGACTTGATTGGATAATAGATATTATGAATGATAGTTGCAGAGACTCTAGATTCTGTTATGTTCCTCTGAAGAGAATTTTTGTTTTAGCAGCCAGTTAACTTGGCTGTACTCAAACTTGAGCTCTGTCTTCCCTGTGGTAAACAGCAACTCAAGTCCCTTTTCTGTTCATTCATCTTCCAGATGCTGCTTTTGTATTGGGCCTGCTGGGATCTCCCTCATGCATGTATAGTTTAGCAGTCAGCCAATGATTTGGGCAGATTTTATACACAGATTTTATAGCTTGCCCCCTCTGTGGTTCTCACCCTTCCAGAATTTCTCCCCTAACTTTCCTTTTCTTCTCCCAAGCCTGACTTTATCCTCTGACAGCTCAAGCTATACAGAGCCAAAAGCTAACTGGGGGTGCTCTCAGGCAAAAATCCACAAATTTCACCAAATGGAGGCCTTATCATTCAGGATGAAGACTCTCTTCAGTTTCTGTTTTCTTTTCATTGCATGCCATTGTCTTCAAATCGTTTTTTAAAAATTATTTTGTGTAGATATTTCGATTGTTACCTCCATGAGGATAGACCTGCATGGTAGACCATTACCAGAAGCCAATACTCCTTATATTTACATTTAGATTTTTCAAAATACGTCGGCTCCGTATCACAGCTCTGTGAGGCAGAACTTATACTATTAAGTCCATATTACAGATGAAGAAACAGACTTAGGGAAGTTAAATGACTTAGCGAAGTTCAAACAGCTTTGTAGTAGCTGAACCAGGCCTGGAACCCAGAGCCCATGACTTTGTCCCGAGCTCAATTCCACAGTCGATGTAATGCACATTTGATTCTAAATGAGCCAGACTTTTCCAATGCTAAAGCTCCTATTGCATTCTCTTTCCACTAAACACTACTAAACAAACAAATGACAGTCCTGACTTTTTGAAGCTTTTTGGTCCAAACGATGGATCTGGGGCCTCCATGGCTCACATATGTCTGTGAGGACAGAGACTGGGCCGTGCTGATGTTGGAAGCAAAATACCTATGGTAATCCTAGAATAAACTGATACCTGCAAGCCCCAGCATGCATGATTGTGAAACCGAAGGCAGCGCAGAAGTTTTTGGGGAGCCATATACAACTGTGGCAGAAGTGCTGTGCATTACAGCACTAGGGCTACCTATTGAAATTCTTAGTATAGCAGAACTGAAAACTCAACGTGCGTTGGCCACCTGCGGTTGGGAAAGGTGTTCTGCTCCTTTCCCTCTTGGGGACCTGGTGCAAAGTGTCTGCAGGTTGAAATTCACAGGAAGACAAGAGTTGTTCTCAAACTGGAGTTTGATTAACTATTACAAAGTCAATCTACAGCCTTCTCTACTCTCCAGGTTCTAGATGTATGTTTTCCACATCCTCTGTCAATCCTGGATCTTCCTTAGGCCATGATGCCACATCATGTTTAAGTCACATTCCAGCTTCTTGTGGGAAATATCATTCTCCAATAACCCTCCCAACCAGCGCCCACCCAGTTCCTCCACCCCACTCCCTTTCAACATCAACGTTTGTATTTAACCCAGTTTTCTCCAAGTGTGGTCTTAGACAACCTGCAGCAAGATCATGGCTGGTTCCAGGGATCTGAGGTACAGCACGGTGACAATAGTTAACAATACTGTATTGTATACTGAAAGTTGCTATGAGAGTAGAGCTTTAATGTTCTCACTGCGACAACAATGACAAAATGATAATTATGTGAGGTGAAGATGTAACTAACCTTGTTGTGGTAAACATTTCATAATATATACATGTATCAAATCATCACATTATCCACCTTAAACTTCCACAAGGTTATATGTCAATTATATCTCAATAAAGCTGGGGGGGGGGGTGGATCATGGGTGGGCATGCATGTTTAAAATTCAGGTTCTCAGGCCCCACTCCAATTATAAGAAATTCGAATCTCTGGTGTTCAGGCCAGGGAATCTGCCATGTAGTGAGTGATCCCGGTGATTTAGGTGCTCACGAAAGTGGGAGAACCATCGATCTGGGTGAAATGATGCATGTTAAGAGCAATCCAAAGTCTAAAGACTGACCTATGAGCCACATGTCTTTTCACTTGGGGGCATCTCTTCTTTTTTTTTTGGTCATCGTTCTCAGATGGAGAAATGTGATTCTTGGAAATCAATTCTGGCTCCAACTCTTATCGGCTGTGTCATCTGGGCTGCTGTGATGCTGGCAGAGACTACCCTTTGCCAGGGTTCTTTGGCTGAGCCAGCACAGACTGTGTACTAAAAGGGAGTCTCCTTTCCTTTAGTTGCTCAGTTCACACTACCTACCTTTATCAAATGCTTGTTCTGAGCAAGGAACTATGCTCAAGGAGCCAGAAGTAGACTCACCTCAAAGGTGATAAAGCTTAAGCTTCAGAACTCCTCACTTGCACAGGTCTCTTCCTAAGCCCTGGGAGGGATCCTTGTAGTGTATTCTCATGGTTATACATTTTTGTAATATTTACAAAAGTTAGATAGTTTTAAATTCTTTTTTCTTAAAGGAAGTCCCCCAACTTGAATCGGCTTCAGCCACCCCCAACCCAGATCTGCCCCTGCAAAGAGCTTACACATAGACAGACACATGGATTATTAAAGTACAGTATGACAGGTACAATGTGGACCCTCTTCTGGGCATTCTGGAGACAGACTTATGAGGAAGGAGGGTGATTAGGGGAGACTTCCTGGAGGAGGTGATGCCTGAGCTTGGTCATGAAGTAGGGGAAGGAAAACTCTTCTAGAGAAATAGCTTGAGCAGTTACAGAGGTGAGTATATCATGGTGTGTGTGTGTCTGTGTGTGTGCGTGTGATATTAAAGCACATCTCTATCTGAGGGCATTCCCTTTATGCTGGGGGAACTTCCGATAGCAAGATGGTGAAGAGATTCCACTTTCAGGAAGCTATATGGACTGTGGGGCGGTGTTCCCAGAGCACACCTGACCCTCAGGATCCTGGATTCCTGCTGGCCCCTCTACTTGACCTTTAGGAGGCCTATTAGTTGACTATATCAATAACTGTTCTTCAAGGAAAAATAACCCTTTTATTCCTCACTACTACTTCCACATCCCTCCAACCCTTCTTTACTGTCAGCCTTGCGAATCAATATTTCATTTTGAAGAGCCTTGTTTGATGCCAGTTCTGCTTATTTGCTTCACAGCCACTGTGGGTAAGGCTTTGTAGGTCTGTCAGTATGTAAATTAAACCAAGCATAGATAGCTTTGTGTTGCTTAATGTTCAGCTGATAAAAATTAATGTGGTGTGAAATGAGCATTTTATCTGACTGCAGATACAGTGACGGAGTTAATTAGACAGGCAGAGGGAAAATGTTATTAAGTAGGATGGGGGCATTCTCCTGGAAGGGACCCCGACCCTCTGACAGCAGGTTTGGATGGGCCACGGGTGTGGCCAGGGTGCCTGGGCTGAGGCAGGCTTGGAGCAATGAGGCAAGGCAGGCGCCCTCTTTAAGCAATCAGCCCGATGGTGCTGATGACTGCATGGATCCTGCCTGGGGAGGAGAAGAGGGAGGCCCAGGCCAAGGCAGGCCGGCCACTTCCATCTCACTGCAGAATGCGTGCATCAGCATTTGCTGAGGCGGCTGCTTCTCAGTGCAACATCACTGCCATTGGTAGAGAAGGGAGTTTCGTTCTTAAGCAAGGAGGAGCAAGATGATGAGCCAAGCAGCACCCCACACGGCAGTCAACCAGGGGAGCTAGGAACCCCCAAACTCTGAATGAGATGTCTTGAGCTCTGCTCTCCTGATCTTTGCACATGCTGTTCTCTCTGGTGGGAAAGCTTTTTCCCCTCCCAGCCATGAATGTAGCCCCGTGCTATTATAGTTATCTGCGTCTCCCACTAGACTGCATGCTCCTTGAGGTCAGAGATGTCTTGCTCTTCATGGTGCCCACAGTGCTGAGCACTGTACCAACACACACAGGTACTTTGTAAATGTCAGTGGAATGAATGAATGCAGATGATGCTCCTTCTGCCCGAAATCTCTTCCTGCTCGCACTTCTAGCCCCTTGGCCTCATACACTGCTGAGCATCCTTCCATCTCAGCTCAAATGTCACATCCTCATCAGAGCTTCTCCTGCCTCCCAGACAAGATCAGTTCCCCAGATAGACGCTCCTGAGACACCTTGTACTTTCCCTTCATAGCACGTTCCAAATTTATGATTAACTATTTGTATACCTACCCACCCCCACTAGACTGTGAGCTCCATGAGGTTAGGGACTGGGCTGTTTCACTCACCACTGGATCCCCAGCAGCTAGCAGGGTGCCCAGCACAGTTGAATGTGAATGAATGAATGAATGATTGAGTGAACAAATGGTCTTTCTGATGCCTGGTGAATTCCTAGTCTTTCATCAATACCTTGTTTCAGGAAGGTTTCCTAGGCTCTCCTGGCAGAATTTCTCTTTCCCCCAAGTTCCAATAGCACCTTGTATATTGCCCCACTAGGCTTGCCAAAGGGCAGCTGTAAATTTGGGTTTATATGCCCTTCTAACCAATTAGGATATAGCTCCTTGAAAGCAGTCACAGTGTCTTATTTAGCCTTGCATTCTCAATGCTTACAACAGGGCCTGGCCTTTGAAAATGCTCAATATGGGACGGCAGAATTAGTAAAAACAATGATAGGTATCCCTGGGTTAGTTAAGCAGTATTTCTGTTAAATGAACAAATTCTTAGCCATTAATGTAGGCCCACTCCACCCCTTGCAAAGGGGCACCCAGAAAAGACGACTGGGTTTGGCCATCCCTCCTCGGTGTTGACCACAGTTGAAGGGGAAAGGTTGTGAGGAAAGGCCACATTTAGTGGATCCTTCATGATTCCTGTTATCATCTGATGAGGGCATACCTTTCCAAACAAGTAAGAAAGGGCCTCGTGCAGTGTTTAATCCCGTGACGGCCACATCTGTCTCTCAGCTGGGCCAGGGTCCTGAGCTCCCAAACGGTGCAGCAACTGCTTGAGCAGTAACAAGGCCTTCTGTTTTGATAGTCTGTGTGGTTCCCCAGCACGTCTCCCAGGTTATCCTGTTGGGTCTCATTTGATGAACCTACACCTACTTGCAGCACTCAATGACTTGCTGTAGGCTTGCTAATTCACCTCTCTGCTCCTCCTTTGCAAAATGGGATGACAGTGCATTTTGAGAGCTGTAGACCGGAAGGCTGGAGTGTCTTCAGAAAACACTGATGAGGTTCCACTCACACTCCACCCAGTGGTTCCCCCATCACCTTATCCTGAGAAAGGCCACAGTTCTCGCTCTGATTATGCAGGACTCTCCACACCTCTGCTTATAAGGTTGCTAAATGGTTATCACACCTGGGACTCCAAAAGGGAGCTGCCCTGAGTGAGGGCTGGATCCAGTCAGGTGAGTGTCAGGTGGGGAGGAGGCTTCCTATTTGTTGGCCACACCTAGGTGAGACAGGGACCAAGAACCATTGGAGAAACAGAACTCAGGGCAGGTGGTTTGCTTTGCAGAAGAATCTGCCTCTTTGCTCCCTTCCCCTGGTCCTCCACCATCACGAAGCTGCTCGGTATCCCTGGTTCACGGTGGCCGTCCTCCCTGGGTGGCCCTGGTGCGAGGAGGATGGTCTTCTCCAGCTCCCTAAAGTAGCCCCCTCTCTGTCTACCCACCTGCCACTGGACTCTGCCCCCAACTCTGCGCAACCCATTCCTGCTGCGCAAGCTGCATGTCACCCAAGAAGGTTGCTTCCATTGTGTGTTTCTCGTAAGCCGCAAGACTTTTCATAGAGGTGGCCGCAGAGGTGGTTACTTGTAGGTAAAAAGTGATATCAATATTCACCTTTTTGAGGCATTTTTATTTCTATTATCTGGTTTTATCCTCTGACCATTCAGCAAAGGGCACACTGATATTGTCACCATTTAACAAAAGAGGAAGTGGAGGGACAGAAAGGTTCAGTGGTTTGTCCCAGCAGTATATGCCATCTGGAACATACCTGGATTCACTGATACCACGGACAGCCCAACTCTCAGTCTCAGTGACATCATTTATGCGTGACAATATCTCCAGCTAATGAAACCCCCAGAGGTCTGGAACCATGACTTTCAATTTGTTCCACAGGGGGTCTTGCAAAGGCAGGTCATTAAAAAAAGATTTTGGTAAAGTTAGTTGTCAGGGATCCATTCACTCCATTCATTGAGTACTTAAATAGTTACTGCCATGCGAGGTGCTGGGTATAAGATGAGGAGCAAACACAGGCACAGTCCCTGTTCTGCAGAGCTTACAGTCTCATGGGGGAGATGGAGTTCATCCAGTTGTCACCAAATAAATGTAAAATGACAACACTGACAAGTGCAATGAAGGATGCACCCTCTGAGAATACATAATAAGGGATTTGTCTCAACATGAAAGGGAAGAATGCTTCCCTGAGGAAGGGATGATCAGAAACATAAATAGGACTGACCCAGGCAAAGGGAATGTCATGTGCAAAGGCCCTGTGGAGAGATGAAGAATATGTGTTTGAGGAACCGGGTGAAGGCTACTCAGGCTGGAGCGCAGAAGCATGGGAAAGAGCAGTGTGAGATGCAGCTGGAGAGGTAGATGAGGGGTCTTACTTAGGCTTTCTAGGCTACAGCCGGCGGAACATCTGACATTTCTTTGTGCCACACGCGACATAATCTGCAAATGAATTTGTTCAGAAGAATACATGGGATCGTCCTGGCAGTTACAACTCTCTCTTTGCCCCTTCATGCCTCACTTACTAGCAGTTAAAATTGAAATCCCTTCTCCATTTACGTCTTCATTTATTTAAAATATTTGTCACTGGAAAGGGGAGGCTGAAAGTTCCCCTTTTTGGTTTGCGTCAGTGACCTCTGGAAGAAAGCACACGAGTTTCAGACGCACACAAGTCCCCCCGCTGCAGTCTCTGGTAGACTGTTTGAGGGTATAGATCAAGCCCGTTAGAAAGATGCTCACTGATGTTTACGTTTCAAGCGCATGAAACCAGACATTGAAACTGTTTATTAAAAATTCCTATGTTCAAGCAGACAAAGAAAAATCATTTCAGAAGCTCTGTAATGAATGTACAAGCGGGTACAGGTTATCTTGTCAAACACAATAATCACCAGTAAACGCAAGCCGATGCTGCTTGTATTGGATTTTGTCTTTCACTGAAGCACACTGTCGGCTGCCTCTGGCCCTCCACCTCCCTGCGGGGGGAGGGTCTGGTCTTTTGGCTTTGCAGTCCCCTCTGGCCACGGCTGGGGTAGGGGTGACATGTAAATAAGAGAAGCATCTGGTCCAGGCATGACATGGAGAGAATTCAATGAAGTGAACACACGTGCAGACACTTGCACGTGCCCATCACAGTGACCCAGCTAGGATGCCGGTAGAGGAAGTGTTTCTACTTTATAGAAGTTAGGAAGTATTTCTTTGCTATAGCAAGGAAATTAGAGCTGGAGAGGGCAAGTAACCACTCAAGTCCCACAGCTAGTAAGTGGCAGAACCAGGATTCTAATCGGGTCTTCTGAACTCACTTGGAAAGCTTTCTCCTCAATTCCAAAGCTGTTCTTCAGATTTCACCCACTTAGCTTGTCCAGCCACAGAATACAGTTTGACAACAGTATAGTCAATGCTGTGTTCGTCACCAAAAACACAAGGACGAATAAGGCAGTGGTTCCTGGGCAAAGATACTCACAATCCAGAAGGGCAGACAGGCACATATAGCAATGGAAGCAAAGCTCTCTGCTACTCCTACAGCACATTCTGAAGAGTCAACAGGACCAGAACTTGTTGCCATACTGTTTGGTGTGGCCCAATCATCATGTCCAGAATTGCCATCTGCTTTATTGAAGAAGGATCTAAGGTTAAGGTGTGTAATGAAGTAGTCTGATTTCACCAACATTTTGGGGGCCAATATAAGGTTCCTATATTTTACCGCAAAGGAATAACAGGAACAAAAAATAACTCCCATCCATTTTCACCATTTTTCCCCAAAAGGATGGAGTTTTAACAACGAAAAACTAGAAAGGATATTATCTTAGAGTAAGGAATAATTTTTTACTTTAGTACGTTTAGCTTCATGAAAAATCATTATATTATCCTTATTTTCCCCAGTTGGACACAGACCAGTGAAAACCACAGCGCAGACCTGACCACACTGTTTACTGACATGCATGGGGAGAAGGGATGGCTGCGCTTGGTTTGACCAGAAAGCATCTAGTTAAACCACTTGTGGGATTGGTTTATTATCATGGATAAAGATTCACTTCTTTGCTAGTCTTTTCAAGATGATCAGTCACGTCGATCTGAGTTTCCTTGATATGAGGATGGATAACGGATTGTCAGTCTGGAGGGTTCTGAAACCCTGGCATTGAGAGTTTTCTCAGGCTCCTCCTGGAGGTGCTTTCAGGACCTGAATGATGTGCGTTAATGTGGCTGGTATGGGGAGAGTGGGGCCCCATTTCAGCACCTTTCAAAGTCGTTCCATTTGGAAAAATGAAAAAGGGTCTCTGCAAAGGTGAGACTCGAAGACCAAGGACCTGCCTTAGACTAGAGAGTCCAGGATGCAGCATTTTAGACCCTCCTTCAGTATCCAGCATGATCTTGGTGACCCTCTATATTTCATCATTTTCATTTGGAAAATCCTTAATAAAAGCCCCTTTACACAGATGATCTGGATAGGAAAATAATTGTCCAGTGGGCCTCCTAGTACATTCTCTAAAATACTCTTCATTTCTTTTATATATTAAAAAAAATAAAGAAAAGCATTCAAGTGAATCCCATCATCCCGGTGATATTAGATCTTAAATTTCCCCCATGTGGCTTTTCGAGTTTAATGGTTGCATAATATTCCATTGTCAATATGCTGTAATTTGTTAAGCCATCCCCAATTACTGAACATTAGGCTCCTTCTGGAATTTTATGTGTGTGTGTGATTAGATTTGATCATTAGAGACAGCGCTACAGTTTGTGTAGCTGTCTGTCAGATTATTTCTTTAATATGAATTCCCAGGAGAAGGATTACTGGGTCAGAGTAAGCACATCTTTGTGATTCTTGTTACACATTGGCTTGTTTCTTTCACGAAGAATTATGCTGGTTTAACTCAGTGCCTATGGCATTTGGGTCTATCAGTTTCACTGCAGCCCAACCAGCGTTATGGTATTATTTAGTCAGACTAAAATGCTACCTTTTCAAAGCTGCTTTAATTTGCATTTTTTATTACCAGCAGGGATGAACATTCCCCCACATGTTCACTTATCTACTACTATTCATTAAAAATGTTTTAGGGCCACATTTAGGGGTGGGGTATGCATGGGAAACTTGACTTCTCATGGCTGGAGGGGCAGATGACAGCTGTAGGATGAGTGTATATGAATAAAACTTGAACTGATTTCTGTGAGATGGAGTGACTGCATTTCCTATGACCGCCTTTCCAGTTTAAAAAAAAAAGTAGAGGGTTGTAACTCTTGTGGTCAAAAGAAACAGACACCCCCCCCAAAAAAGAAATAAACAGCCAAAGAGGGTATTTGTTTACCCTGTTTTCTTTGGAAGGATGCAAGGAGCTTCTGGGAGGCCATCAATCCTCAGGTCTTTCAGTGTTTCCAGTTGTCCACATTAAGACTTTAGAAGCAAAAGAATGATTGCAAAACTTATGACAGAGTATACTTCCTTAGCTGTAATTGTGCATTAATTTTCACGTGCGCTTCGTCATCAGGTTCGGTCTGCTGAAAAGAGTCGTACAACAGGGCATATTTTACAGCTAAATAAACTCACTGCCTGAAAGAGTCTGAGCCCGGTTCTCTCTGCCAGCCTCCCCGCCCACAGCTGACCAGACTCAAACGCGCAGTATTCGAAGATTGTAGAGTTAAGTGGGAAACAAACTATATGGGAAACCAACGGTTCCAAATTCTCAAGTCTCTGGGAGATTTCAAAGTCTGTTTTCTTAACATTACGCTAATAATGCCTTTCCTGCCCACCCCGCCTCCTTCTCCCCCTCCAGGAAGGCACTCTGCCCAGGGGTTATGTAACTGTGACTTGACACCACAGCCAAGGTACGGGAGCTCGGAGCTCGGTTCACTGAGCTGTGGCAAAGCATGCATCCTCCTCCCCTGCACTTGCCAGGGAGGAGTACAGTTAGAGAATAAATAGATTAACTTCGAGTTACAGATCAGCTGCACCTAACTCTGTGGCTGGCTGGGCCTCTCTGTGCTGCCAAAACGTTGGTAGGCAGGCCAAGTAGAGTCCTGTGCAGGGGAACTGAAATAAATGGCTCTCAGGTACCCAGTTAAGCCCCAGCATGAGGAGGACTATGGGCTGGTTATGTTTTCTCCCCCCTCAACAGAGTGGCCTCAAAGGCACTGCTGACCTAAACTGCCCAGGCTGCTTAGGTGTGCAAGTTCAAGGGGAGGAGGATTCCTTAACACCAATCTTGAAAGCAGCAGGTACCCAAGATGCTGAGTTCACTCCCTGCTGGAGCAGCACTGACCTATCAAGAGAAAGGGATGTGCTCAGCTCTCCCCATTCCACCCCAACACAGCCAGCCAAACTGAGCACCCTACATGCCTGAGCCCCCATGTCCTTTCTGTGCACTTCAGAAGCAGAATAAGATGGGGGTACAAATTTGGCCTGTCAAGTCAGAAAGACCCAGCTCTTCTCCTTACAGGGTTTGAGACCTTTGAGAAGTTACTTAAGCCCTGTAAGTCTCAGGTTCCCCATCTGTAAAATGGGTATAATAACACAACCCACCTAGCAAGGTTGTTGTGAGGATGGAATGAGATATGGATCAGAAAGCACATGAAATATTGCATAACCCATGGAAAAAGGCCAATAAAAATCAGTTTTTATCATAGCAGTTTTTCTTTTTTCTTAACCCCTTCCTTGCTAGGCTGGGTGACCCTAGCAGGTAGGGACCATATCTGCTTCATGCCAGTCCTGCTGGGATCACAGTTACCAAAAGAATATGGACCCTCGATACGTTTGGTGCATGCACGGCTGTGTGGATATGCCAGCTCTCTGAGGAAACCCAGCCCCAGGGATCATGGAAGCAGCAGTGTGGGTTCTGTTTCATTTTGTTTTTTTAAATACTTTTTTCATTTTAAGTTATTTTGGGGTCATTAATGTAATCCTTAATTCTGCTTATCTAGCAAGCAAATTGTTTCTTTTGAGGCCATTTAAATGAAAATAAGAATGAAGGATTCCTTGTTTTAAAATAGTTTCTCGCATGAAACATCAAATAACTAAATTACTAATTGAACAGTGATGCTGGTTGGAAGCAATTACCGGAAGAGCCCAAGAAGAGCCAAAAAGAATCAGAGCCCTGATTCTTCTTAAAGGAATCTCTCTCTTGCATGTTCCCTGACAGAAAATGTAGGTGTTCATAGTCTACACTGTGTTTCCTAGACCAGCCCAGTGGTTCCCAGATCTGTCTGCACAATAGAATTCCAAAGGGGGCTTTTTTTTAATACCCCTGTCTAGCCCTACTCCTGGAGAAGCAAGTTCAGTAGGACCAAAATACACATGAGAATTTTCAGAAGTTCTCCAGATGGTTCTGATAAGCAGCCAGAGTTGAGATCCACTGGGCTAAACTTTTCCACTCCCAACAGGGTAGTAAAGGAAGAAATTTCTCTCCCTTTATCTTTCTTTAAATTCCCATATTCATGATAGCTCAGCTAAAACGCTTCCTCCTACCATCTCCCCACCTAACAGACACATTTCATGTCTGTTCTGTGAAGTATGATTATTGTTGCTTCTGAAAGTACTTTCATGAGGTGTATAAAGATTTACTGAAAACCCCTAGTGCTTTGGAAAACATGTGTCCACATGTTTTTGATGAGGGAAAGCTGAAATGGGAGTGTCACCACCCACTGAATTGAGGCAGACTTCGTTGGTGCTTTTGAACCCCAAAGATAATTCCTCCGCATCCAGGTCTCAGTTGACTGTGCTACAACGTTTTAGTCAATAGAAAGAATATCAGTGTTCATGAGTTTAAGGCAATTTGTGGGGGAAAATGCAGAACCATTTCAGGATTGTCAGCAGTTCCATTCCTAGGACTGTCTTGAGAAAAACGTACAGTTTCCCGAAAAATGACCACCAGTTTGGTCTTTGTAAAAGACATGGGGATTACTAAGATTAGCCAACAGGTTCATATAGTGAAGGGTTACAAAATGTGTTGGCCTGTTTATCGATCGATCGATCGATCGATCTATCTATCCGTCCATCCATCAATCTATGTATCTACTTGTGCCAGACAGCATTCCCCGTGTGCAGTCCTGCCACCATCTTACATCTCCCACGGCTGCAGGTGCAAGGTGCAGTGAGAAGTCTGGACTGAAGACAACTTCCATAGAAGAGCTAGGCTAGTAAAACTCAAACCTGTGGTTCATGGCGTCTTATTAGAGGGAGATGTTGGACAGGCTTGGGCGTTTAAGTGACCCGTAGGTGAGCCTTTGATCTGAGTTTCTTTCAGTTGTGTTGGAGGAAGGCAATCCCTTCTGGCCAGAAACCTGAGGACAGAAATAAGTAGTACGTGTGCTGAGCTGAGAGATGCTGCTCTGATCACTCCAGAGAGACAGCTAAGCTAGCTCAGGTTCTTGGTCCTGGGACAAGGTTTTCATCCATTTTTGTGAATGAGAAAAGTCGGATGAGCCTTTATTACACACTGAATCCGAATGGCTCGTGCTTTCACGGACTGCCATCCAGCTGGGCTTGGGACAAGTCATTCATGCTCCCCACTTAAATGTTCTCATCTATAAAATGGGGCTAGCTCATACCTCATACACTGTTGCAGGGGGGGTGGGGGGGGATTGATTAAGTAATGTTTACAGTCTGCTTTGAACTTGAAAAAGATTCCCTAGAAGTTGTTATTAAGCCTATATCATTGTTACTTTGAGTGCTGGGTGTGTCTAAACCTGAAACTCAAAGGAAACTTCACAGTTTGCTGCACTCTCAGACAGGAGATAAAATGTAATAAGATTAATGCAAATTCCCTGAAAATGACTACCGTTTAACCAGTAGACAGTGTGTTTTTATAAGGCTCTAAAGGGATCCTGAAACAAAAGGTAAAGAAGAGTAGCCACCTTCCATGCAAAGAAGCAGGAAGCAGTTCTTCGAACTGAGAAGGGTAAGGGGGGAAGGCTTTTGTTGTTTGGTAAAGGGAGCCGTCAGTTCTCAGAAAATTTAGTTTTTGACCCCTCTGCCTTCATTAAATCCCTGAGGAAGCCAGAGAGTCTGCCAGGCAGAAGGGTTTGCACGGAAGGCATTAAAGTATACTCAACATAATTTAATTTCTAGCTCTCCTAATTTATCCTGTTGTCACTCAGCAGCAGAACAGTGAAATACAGACACTTGTCTGCAGCCAGGTAATTGGGCTGTGGTGTGGGGTTAGGTTCCATGCCCAAGTAGTGCGTAGCAGAGAGCAATGTTAATGGGCAGCCGCTCTTTGGACCCAGGGGTGTTTAACCCTACTGTTTGAACAGGGAGAGAAGATGGGTTCCTGTGCGTGGGAAAAAAAATCGTAATAACCTAATCCCATTTGAGAACCTTCTTAAACCATAAAGATAACAAGCCTGTGCCCAGCTCTTCAGTAAGCCATATCAAAAATTATTAACCACATTGATCTCTGAGCACTGACCATTCCTACCAAATGTAGTTTGGGATCATTGTTTCTTTTTTTTTTTTTTTAAAGATTTTATTTATTTATTTTTCCCCCCAAAGCCCCAGCAGATAGTTGTATGTCATAGCTGCACAACCTTCTAGTTGCTGTATGTGGGACGCGGCCCCAGCATGGCCGGAGAAGCGGTGCGGCGGTGCGCGCCCGGGATCCGAACCCGGGCCGCCAGCAGCGGAGCGCGTGCACCCAACCGCCAAGCCATGGGGCCGGCCCGGGATCATTGTTTCTTTACTGAAGAAACAGTAATATGTATCAATACCAGGCCTGCACGGTCGCATTAGATTTTTCTTGCCGGAGGCTATGGCTTGAGTTTTAAGTCAGTTGAGTCTATACAACAGAAGCACCTATTGACTACTGGATTAAACAGCAAGTCAATTTATTTTTCTAGGTTCAATATTCAAGGATGCAAGAGAGCAAAGAGATCCTCCAGATGTGCTTTTGTGAGGCCATGGTAACCCATTCCCATTGTTGTGATGCTTTTTAAGCCATTTGAAATAGCATTTGCACACCCTTTGCTCAGCAGTTCAATACACACCTTGACTATTGGCATTTTACTCATTCCCTGTGCTGGTAAGATGGCTGTTTGGTTCTCAGTTCTCCCAAGTGGCTATTAGAGATGAGCACCTGGACTCTCCTGCACCAGGGGCTCTTGGCACCTCGCCTCTCGGAGTAAATGCCTGCTCTGCTGAGTAAGGATGCCAAAATGAAGATGTAATCCACCTGGGGGCTGCAGCCCGCAGTGACAAGGGGAGGGCATGCAACTTTAATTTCTCTCCCACAAATGATCAAATTTAGGTGGTAGGCTATTTTAGCATCTTCATATCAACTGAGACTAGGTAGGGTTATGCCATCTTAGGCTAGAAGTGATGAAGTGGCACTAGTTAAATAGTTGAATTGAATCAAGCTTAACTTGGATAGAGAAACTGAGGCCCAGAGAGGAAAGGTGATTTGCCGAAGATCACACAGCTGGTTTGTGCAAAGCTGGGTCTTGAACCAGAGTTTCCTTAAATGTATAGGCCAGTGAATTTTCCATAATACCACGAGGCTCCTCCTTGTGAAGGAGATATATCCGTGTTTATTAGCTCAGGGGAAAACACAGACATATGTGTTTGAACTAATGTTCTGGGTTTGTTTATTTGTTTGCTCAGCATTTCAGTTAACTAATTGGAGTACAGTTTGTCAGAGAGAGGTAAACTGTGCAAATGCTTATATTTTGGTTTTGTGTTGTTTTGTTTTCACTACTGTCTTAAAGGGTCTCTAATGTTATAGAGTATGAGAACTGCTTTTAATAACTAACAACATTCAGTCATTTTATTTAATATTTATTCCGCACTTACTATTAACCAGGCACAATTCTGTGTACTAGGAATATATCAACAAACAAACAAATATCCATGCCGTTGAGTTGCTTATATTCCTGCATGGAGAAGACAAACAATTAGCAATAAATATAAGAAATAAGTAAATTATATAGTGTGTCAGGAAATAAGTGCTGAGGGAGGAGGAGAAGGTAGAGCAGGTGAGGGGGGCAGGTTGCAGCTTTAAGCAGGGTGGTCAGAATAGGACCACGTAAATCCAGAGACAGGAATTGCACTGTTATTGATGCAGTGTCCAGACAGTGGTTGGTGCAGATAAAGATTCCAAGATTCTACAGTAATTCCACTCCCCCAACCAGATCTGGACCCCAAATTTTGGGGACTCCATACCTTGTCTCTGCCTTTTGCATCCATGGCTCAATTGCAACCCTTTTGGCTAGGGATCTACACTCTGCTGTCTCAGTTTGGTTTGCGTAACTTAAGAGGAGCAGAAAAAGCACATGTATTTCAATAAAGCCCGGTTGTGAAGTCTTTGCTGCTCCCTCCTTTCTTTCTCCCCAGCAGTCAGCGCTCAGTTGGTCCTCCTAGCTTCCCAGCCCTTCAGTGCCCACCAGGCAGCCTTTGGCATCTCCAAATGCCTGGACAAAGTTGCCCTGTTCTAGTTCCCGCCCCTTGAAGACCTTGCTAGGAGGTTACCTGCCATCAGACAGACTAATCCAAGATGAAGGGGAAGTGGCTGACACACTGTAACACATCCCTCCTGGGTGACATTTGCATTTAAGCAATAATAACAATAGCAAACATATATATCCCTTTTGATGTGGTCCCGGTACTGTTCTCATCATTTTATGACACTAACTCATTTAATACTCACAACAGCCATACCAGAAAGAGACTCTAGTTATCCTCACTTTACAGTTAATGAAACTAAGGCACAGAGTAACTTGCCCCAAATCACACTGCTTTTAAGTAGTGGGGCTGGGATTCAAACCTTTGTGGTCTAGGCTTATTCAGTGCCTTAACCCAGGAACATAAACAGGATTCAGCTCCCACGTCAACTCCAGTTGATTGGTAGTGAGTGTTTGAAGTGTTGTAGTGGGAGAGATTTGGGGACTGTGTTTGGTATTGATGGGAAACAATTCTATGATAGATTAGCAATGTCTGCCGTGGGTTCAGGATGGGGGAATTGATGGTGTCAGTGGTGAGGATGCGTTAACTATGGTGAGGAGTACTGGAGAGTCAGGCCTATGGCATGGCCAGTGAGGGAGCTGTTGAGGGGCCGGTCCCTATTAAATCATTCTGTAAAGGCAACTGCCTAATTTACCAGCTGAATCTGATTCTTGTTCTCTTATCATGGTCTTTTTCTTGCAAGAGTGGGAAGTGTGAGGTTGGGAATGCAGAGGATGCAGTCTGGAATGCATCCGTGGGAAGTGGCGGGGAGGGAGAGGAAGGCAGCAGCGGGAGAGAGGCTTGCTCCTGTAGGCTGACCATGAGTCCCTTCACTTGGAGCCGGTTAGTCATCACAATACCCTTGGTGCTGTCTAAACTCAGTTCTAACTGAGCCAGCAAAATACATTCCCCTTTCAACCAAGTTTCAGGTTTCCATTGAATTACTGATAAGGACCAAGCCACAGAATTTGAGGTTGAACTAGTTCACACACGGGCATTGCTGACGTCTGCAGACCTGACGCCTCCCCCCATGGTTAGGGATGGAGGAGATGGAGTCAAAGGGTAGAAGGAGTCGAAGCCCAATGGAGGGGACTTTTTCCCCCACCACATTGTATTCCATAATGACCCAGCTGGGAAAGGACGGGGTGCTGCACAAGATAATTCTTCTATGTCAGTAATTTTAAACCTAAAGAGGTTTGATGTCTCATAAGCATATTCATCTTTCTATGTTTATTAAATTAAGCCCTCCATGAATCTGCAACAACATACTGTTCATTAATAGGAAAAGAGACCATTGTTTCCCCCCAGGGAATATGTTGGCTCAGATCTGTTCCAAGGTAGGCATAAATGAAGAGTGTGTGTGTGTGTGCATGTGTGTGTGTGCATGCCTTGAGTAGGGGTAATGACAGAGGGGCAAAGAGAGAAAGAAGGCAAAAAAGTCTTAGAGCTTAGACCAGAAGTATCCAAGAAGAGTTTTTATCAGAACTAAATCTAAGTACTCTTGGCAGAGTGCCTAGCAAGATATTAGTTTTTATAAGGAGAAAAACGAACATGTAATTGTAGTGTCTCCATCGGAAGAAAACTGCAGATCTATTCAGGAGAACCCCCTATGCACATTTGAAAACAGCTTACATATAGGAAAATCAGTTTTTTCCTTCTAGCAATATTAACATAGTCAAACAACTGAAGAGAGAATTCTATTAACGAAGTCAGTCCCATCAAGTTAAAGCCTGGTAATACTACCGTTGGGGCTCGGTAGGGAATCTAATCATTTGCAGCTTGGACCAGAATAACATGGAAATCCCATTCATTTAGAGTCATGCTACTACTAATGCTGAAGGCAAATCCAGGAAGCCAAATACAAGTGTAGGGTGCTTAAGAGAGAATGGTGGAAAGAAGAAAGAAGAAGGTACAGATATTTTGGTGGCCATGTGATTCATAGGTGAGAGACTTTAGAGGTGTGAGGTGTCTCAGACCCCACGAGAACTTGTTTCACGACAACACACTTCATTCAGAGAATGTTACAGTAATATACTCAAAATATCAGTCACAAAGGAAGTTGAGGAAATGTGTTGAGTAATCATGAATTGATACTACAATTACCCTAAATTTTCAAGTTTCCAGTTAAAGCCAATGGTTGTTTTGTAATAGAATCTAAGGAACATGGTTATAATGTGGGTTCAACAAAGAGAAAGCTTTTGTCCTCAATTCTTATGCTCTGCTTCAGGATGAAAATAAGACTACCATGGGAGGGGCAGACTAATATCTTTAGAAAGAGACTGCAAATGACTTCTGTCCATTCAGAAATACTAGTGACAAATGTGGTGTGTCTCAGGACTTCAGTGGGAAAAAAAATGAAGATTGAGACATTTGAGTGACCTAGATCTGGGTACATCTGTTGAGACTCTCAAATGCTACTAAGACTGGTGGCTACTCAGGGCGGTAAGCAGGTTAGGGAAAGGAGAGAGGGGCTTTCTCTTTTCTAGGAGTAAACTCTTCAGTGGATGCAGGAACACCAACAGCCATGTGAGGAGGAGTCTTTAGAAAGGTATATGTGGAGGAGGCTCCAAGGAGATTGGGCTTCTGTGATCCTTCTGAGGTCTCTGGTGGTGGCCTCTCAGGATGCAGCAGTTACCAGTGGTGGTTCCTGGACTAGGACAGATTCTCAGATGAAGACATCATGAAACAGGAGGAGGATGAATATTAAGACTAACCTTTGATAAGTACTACACAGACTCATCTGACCCAGCTACTCTGATAAGAGCTAATCCATCCAGAGTAATAACAGGATTGGGTTCCCTGGGGTATAAAGCAGGAATTGCCCTATTAGGAATCTCCAGAATCCATGGCTATGGGTGTCAGCTAGATCCTCGAATCTGAGTCAGGCCCAAGGCACACACTATTATCAAAGGGCCTTTCAGCTGTGTTCCGTGTTAGTGGTCTTCACATTGCTGCTGAATGCTCCTGATTTATGTCTCCCCAGATAGCCACACAATATTTCGTAAGCAATTAGAATCTTAAACCTGGGAGAAAACATGAAATTGGTACAGCTGTCATCAAGTTTTTATTACATATCAGATAAATGCTGAGCGTGACCCTAAAGAAGAAGAGCTGTCAGGCTCTGCACTAGGGAAGCTTCCGTATCTAGGTAGGGTACTGTCAAGTCCGGTGAGGTGGAGAGCTCTGACCTGGTCTTCCTTCAGTCTTTATGTGCTTATCAATTCAATGGCCAGATGTTGGCTTCCTTGGCCTTTTATTTAACATTTGCTCTTTCACGACCACTTTTGAAATGTTTGGTAGCAATGGCATTTTTTTCTTCAAAATACAGAGGCAGTGGGTGGAGAAGACTGCAGCCACTCTGCTGGCCCCTGCCCTCCACCCCTGAGATGCGTCTGTGACCCTGGGGCTCTGCAGACCGCTGAGAAGCTCTAGCAGGACAGAAAAGCTGACTGCCTGAGTTCCTGAGTTTGTCTTGAGTCTGCTGCCGCTGTGCAACCTTCAAGTTACTTCTCCTGTCTGGGCCTCATTTCTCTATCTTCAAGATACAGAGTTCTCTTACTCTTCCCTGAAAATATTCTTCCTCTCGATTTCCACTCCTTTTTTATAACCAGATCTTAACAGGTACCCAGGGTATTATTTAGCGAAGTAGATTTCAAAGTAAATCAGTATTGACAGAGTAGATACAATTATTGTAGCCATGTAATTATGAAGTTGATAACGCAACTATGGTTATGTGAGAGAATATTCCTGTTCTTAGGAAACACACTGAGTATTTAGGGCTAAAGGACCATGCTGTATATACCTTATCCTCAACAGTTCAGAAAATAAATTACATATATTTATACAGAAAGTGAGAGAGAGAGAATACAATTGCTTTAGTAAATCACTATGAATAATAAAGCCAACGCACAGTGTATCAATAACATCATTCTTTAGGTCAAAATTCACCATAGATATTTAAAGCCAAGAGCCCACCTAAAAGCCTGTGGCTGCCTGTGCTCCAGCTTTCGTAGACTTGTCAAGATGGATCAAGGCTTCATCCCCCTGAACCTTCAGGTGCAAATGAGCTGTCAATGGAGGTTTTCAGAGAGCAATCAAGAGCCTCTTCCTTAGAGGCCAGGAGAGTCTGGGTCTCCCAGTTTAGTCAAAGGAAGTTAAATGGAACTTGCAACCCAAAATATGTAATGATTCACCCCATGGTAATAAAGCAGCCCTGGAAAACTCCCTAGAGGGATTAATCTTAATCGGCAATTAAGATAAAGTTAGGGCACCATGCTTAATCCAGGGCTTAATCAGAGACATTTTAATGTGCTGCTGTGGTGTGGATATAAGACTGGGTTTCTCCTATTTGAGCCTGGAATGTGGATATGAGGAGAAGGAGCCACAATGTATGGATGGCCGGCACATCCAGAGGCTAACAGAGGTTTTGCAAGAGCGCTGAGCAGTCTTGGCTAGCACAAACACAACGTGTGGCTTGCCCTGCAGCTAAGGGCGAGCCCCTTAGCTCGCAGGTAAGCGAGAGCCCCACTGTCTTTACTGCAATGTGACAGGAGCAAAAAGGGAAAGCACGTTCCTAACAAGATGTACAGAGCACTTCTTGCCCCCCAACCTGTTCCGAAAGCCCTGGTTCATGAGGTGATCAACCCACACAGGTGAGGAGACCAATATGAATGTGAGAAAGAACAAAATATAAAGATGAAAAAAATTTACAACAGTTTTCAAAAAGTTAAAGCCATTATCATTGCTGTCTTATTTTCTTCCTAGAATTTCCTTTTTTTGCATATTTCTAAATCCAGACAATCACACGTTATACTTTGTAAGTATAAATTCCCAGTGACTGTGACTTGGTACCCTAGGTTAGGCAGAGGATCCTGCTGCGTGCTCTCCAGTGAGTTTTGTCTCCATTTGTGTCATGTTTAAGTCCCAGCTTGTCAACTGTGATTTGAAGATTTGATGCTGGCATTAGCCTCGAAATTCTCATGAGAAACCCAAGCATCCAGTTTAAACCGTATACACTTTAGAGAAGTTTATTCCGTGGTCTTCTCCTCATCACTAAAGGCCCTCCAGCGAGCGTGCTAACTCTGTTTTCCTAAGATCGCATGTATCTTCATGACCCTGGGAGGGAGCAAGGTACCCAGCCCTTCTCCCAGATCAAGTGCTTTGTCCGCCTAAGATGGGGTTTTGTAATTATCTACTCACGTGTCCGTGAGAAATGAATCTAGCCATGAAACTTGCACTCAGATATATGGCTGAGTGCATGTGTGTAGGCTTCCCCGGGTGCCCACTAGCTCACATTGTCGAGGAGATGCTGAACCTTCCCTCAGTGCCAGAAAACAAGTAAGACAAAGTGGAGCTGCAGAGGAGGGGAGCTCAGTGACCATCAACAGTCACCTTCTGCATCAGTAATTATCTCCTGAGCACCGACTATGCGAAAAGTCTAGTGCTGGATTCTGTGAGGCACACAAAGCGTGTAAGGCAAGGCCACTTCCAGGCAAGAGCTGTGCCTTCTTGGAGAGAATACAATATACAGGTGAAATGATAACCAGAGCTCCTCAGCTGTGTGTGAGAGGCACCAATGAACAGTCCAGACAGAAAGAGCTCTCTAATCTAAATGGAGCAAGAGATTACTTTTGGCTGGGTGTTCAGGGAGGGCTTCTTGGAGGAGGCACATTTAAATAATCCAGGAGGAGGGAAGGAAAGGAGGCATTCCAGGTGGAAAAATAACCCAAACTCAGAGGCTGGTAAATGGCACACTGAATTGGAGGAGGGTGGAGATATAGTAGAATATAGTTGGATGTAGTAGAAAAGAAGGCAGAAAGAAAAGGGTCAGAGTCTGTGGATGGAGGACCCACAATTCCTTGCTTAAAGTTAAGGCCTGTCCTCTTATACTCTGCAGATAGGGTTGTCAGATTTAGCAAAAAGAAAAAAAAAACACAGGACACTTAGATTTGAATTTCAGGTGAACAAAGAATAATTTTTGATATATGTCCCAAATATTGCATGGGACATACTTATACAGAAATTATTCATTGTTTATCCAAAATTCAGATGTAATTGGGTGTCCTGTGTTTTATTTGGCAAGCCTGACTGTGGAACTCTGGAAGGTTTTTAAGTAGAAGAGTCCCACAAAGATAAATTTCTTCCAAAAAGAAGTCTAAGAATCAAATATTAAGAGCTGTGAAACCTCACTCATCATGTTTTCCTTTATAGGGAAGCTCAGTGGAAATCTCATGCCCCATCTAAGGGGTTCCCTGTAGCTGAAAATGCCTAAGTTACCTGGTTATAAGACATGAGCTTCACGTGGACCGTGAATTCAACGATGTCACCAGTGATGCAGTCGTCCCTAGGAAGGCCGATTAGGGTAAAGCTGGATGGGGCTTTGAAAATATCATTTCTTGCATACCCTTGACTCCTAAGCTTTCTACACCTGCCTGTGTGTTCTGGACAGTTAAGAAACACAAAGAGAGATCAGATATAATAGGCATGACGTAAAACGCATAATAGGAAAATAATATTGGGCCACTGCAATTTTCATTAAAATCTTTTTTCTCCAAGAAAACAAGGAATGTATTTTTTGAACATTTACAGTTTTTAGAATTTAAATGGGCAGCATTCAGAAACAAAAAGCCCTTTAACGAAGGTGTAAATTGTGCCTTTTAAAATGACTTCTCTTCCCTACCCTGGTACCCACAGTAATGAACACTCCTGCCCAATCAAAATAGAAAAACAAAATTGGAGCTGTGTCAGCATCTTGGCTGCAAATAAAACTCAAAACAGGTTATAGCACATGCTAGGAATACAAAATAAGGTTAGAAATCACGCTTCAGCTGTGAGTTCTTCGGGCTGTGGAAATAATAGAGCATAATTTAGTAGGGGGGGACTAGGGAGTCAGCATACACAGAAAAATGAAAGAAGCAAGAAAAACGCAAGGGACGGAAAACAGAGCTGGAAGAAATTTGAGGAGACTAAGTGGCTAATCTTTCCAGGGAAGAAAGAGAAGGTCCAGGAGTGGTTGAGTTTTATATAAACTGCTCATGTTGGGTTTCAGGGTAATTCCAAATGGACCTCAGTGTTCAGGGTCAAGCCTGTAGCATTAGGTTTTGTAACATCAGTATCTGACTCCTGACAAGACCAGAAAGAAGGAATCCACTTTTCTTACCTGGTGACTGGAATGTTCAAGGGCTGTTTACTTTATTAGCCTAAGATTATCCCTAAACCCTAAACAAATTTGTAGAGCCGCTCTGTAATTATCTTGGTTTACAGACTCAGATGTCAGCTCACAGTGTTCAACCGAATGGATTTTTTTTTCTTTTCTTTTTGCAACTTCATCAAGATATTACCAGTCCCAATTACCCCCTCCCCCACTCCCATCCCGTAAGAGCACCTGACCCTGGTGAATGAAAAAGAGACAAAAATAGTTAACAGGGTTTCTGCTTCATATTGTACTTGCAAGAGGCTTATCAAAGCAGTTATCTTAAATAGCAGTTTGCACATTTACTTTCATTCTAACTCAAAGAGTATTTTTCTTAACAAATATTGATCATGGAAGTTAATTTCCCTTTGTACTTTACTTCCTGGCGTTAACAGTTAAGCACCTGTTATTGAGGGAAAGAGGTGGCCTTCCTTTTACTCTCCTTTCACACCAGGAAAAATAATTCCAAAAAATGTGATCTCTACCGTACACCAATCTACCATACGCCAATGATACAAAGGGTATCAGCTGCCTGATTACGATGATGATGGAAGTTTCATAGGCTACATTCACCGTTCACATTTTAGAAATAACCACACATACAGGGCACATGCAGTAAAGATTTGTTCAGGATGGGAAATTAAAACATGCTGATTAAAACTCCCTAAATGTATGACAGCCTCTACTCTGTATCTTCTCTGGAAATAATCATTTTGTGAAAAGACACATTTCTCACCTTTAGTAATTCATTGCCACAGTCGACTCCTCCCTCCTGCCTGGTCAGTCCTTTCTCATTGTCTGCGCGTGATGAGTTCATTAGAAAGAATAAAAATCCATTTTCTCAGGCCAGCCTTCCACCTTTGTCTGTCGGTGCACCTGCTCTTAATTTTACCACTTATTTATGATTCAGCTGTGAGGTGGAGTCGAAGCTTTGGCCTCTGGTTTGGTTTATTCCATGCTTTTGCTGTTCTATATTATTCTTTTTAATGAAGGCTTTAGTGGTTAGCAGTAGATGCAATTATTTTACGCTTTCAAAAGCAGTATGGGAGTAGAGAATAAAATCTCGAAGTTCAGTTGAGGCCCAGCCAATGATTTGGAGGGAAATCAGTGTTTAATCAGAGTTTCCCCTACCGCACATGAGAAAGAGATGTTCAGCGAGCCCTTGGCTCACACCTGGGCAAACCTGCCATCCTTTCAGTATTTTCACAGGCTCTGTGTGGGATTGGTCATTTCCTGATTGATTTTACAGCCATGTTATGACCCTGCAGTGCACAGATGCCAGTTCCTCACCACCCAGGCAGTACCCAGGAGGTTTCTGATGTGTTGCAATTTTGAAGCCACTTGAAGAACTTATCTGAATATTCAAAGTAGTGTGTTCAACCATCTGGCGACAGAGTGAATGGCAAGTTCAGTTTAAAGAGTGGAGAATAAGTGAGGGTGCAGTGACAGGGTATGAGAAAACAAACTAAAACATGGATGGAATTTACTGTTGACCCTTCCAATTTAATTTCACTTCCCCAAGGAGGCCTTGACAGGTGTATGGTTCAGATGCCTCCACCCATAGACCACCCCGTATTGGATACTCACTGGGTGTCAGGCACCTGTGCTAGGCATGGGGGGTACAGTGATGAGTGAGATATGGTACTGTCCTTGAGGAACTGACAGTCAGATGAGAGGAGACATGTACTTTGACCTCCTGCTGTGGGACACTTGAGTAAGAATGGAGGCTACAGCAGCTCCCAGGTCAGAATAACTGACTCAGGCGTTCATGAAAACCTTCAGAAAGGAGCTGACAATTAAGCTGGGTTTTGCAGGACAAGGAGGCATTTCCAGGTACAGAAGGAAATGTGAAGAGAGAGCATTCAAGGCAGAGGGAAAAGAATATGCAAAGGCAAGAAGTGATTAAATGATCTAGAATATCTGGGATCTAGTGAGAAGTTCAGTGTGGCTCAACTAGAGCAGAGCTGAATGTGAGTGGAAGAGGAGAGGGTGGGCCCAGGAGCACTTAGTGCACCCTTCCAGGGGACTTTCTTGCATTGCTAATTGGAAAGAGGGAGGCTTCAAAGCTAATAGCTCTAGTTCCAACACCCAACTCTTCACTTGTCAGTGACATAGCGCAAGGTACTTAAAAGCAGAGAGCCTCAATTTTTTCATGTGTAAAATGGGTATTAGAATCCCAGCCTTGTAGATGTGTTGGAATGATCTAGTGAAATGACATATCTAAAGGACCTGCTAGTGTCCCCCAAATATGTCAGGTATCATTATCTGCCTTTGTGTCCTTATCGTGGGTCATAAATTCAAAAGGCCCGTGGCCTAGCAGGTAACAAAGATATCAAACGAGCCAAGTCGAAGGTGCTTAATGGCATCTGTTGCTCACCTCAGTTGAGAAAGAACATATGCCCCATCTGAAACAGGCCCCATCCAGAAAGGAAGCCCTGGACAGTCAGATCTCCCAGTTTTCCAGGAGTAACTGGAAGTACAGATTTCTAAGTAAAATTTCCCAACTTTTCTATGTCGGCTACTAATCCAAATTTAAAACCCAGTGCAGGCAAAACAGTACATGTCTATGGGCCATACATGACCTGTGGGCTGCCAGTTTATGGCCTTTGATCTCTATCTTCTCTCTCCCGCCACATTACAGGCTCTTACAGGGCGAGGGCTGTGGTCGATAATGATTCCTATCCGGGCTGGCTCATGGCGGATGCTTCCTGGTTGGAGGGCACTGACTTTAGCCACATACAGACGTCGGCACCAGGGGCGAGGAAAAGCCAACAAGTGAGGTGTTCAAAAGTGCAAAATTCAAAGGGTGACCCAGTGCCAGAGCACAAACCCAGGAATGAAAACTTTTAAAACTCAGCCCCAGCAAGAAGCTCCTGGGAGAGGAGCAGATCCTTGGGAAAAAAAAAATGTGCAGTGTGTGAAGGGCAAAGTTTGGCAATCTATTAAACAGCAAGTTACAATAGGCGAGTGCGGAGATCACAGAGGCTGGGATTAATGTACACACATCTATACAGGGAACTTTGATGCTTTCAAATGCCTGCTCGCCATCTGAAAATCAGGCAGCAGGCATCGCCTACATATTTCACAGCAGTCTACCTGTCTGGGTGTTTGGGCTTGACAGCAGGAAGCTCTTTGAAATGAGGCTGAGGCATTTCAAACACTTTCTGCTTGAATATCCAGTTTGTATATTCTGCTGATGCCTTTTTTTTTAATTTTATTTTTAACTAATTTTGGAATCGCCTATGAAGTTGAAGTCTGCAAAAGAGCAAATTACAAGCTAAAATGCCTTTGATAATCTCAATTCAATTATCAAATTCAGACTCACGCTCACACATAATCCCAGGTAACGAGGAAGGAAAGATATTCACCGATCAGAACTATTTTCAACAACAGTGCAGTAGAAAGTGCCAAATGTTTGAACCATTTGACTCCCGCCCAGATAATTTCATAATGGTTTAGGGAGGGATGTTTACCGCTTTCTATGAGTAATAAATAATTTAGAAGCCATTCATTAAAACCTTCTAAATTACAGACACTGCAGGCAAATTCCTTCTTTTAAGAAGGAAAGAATGACCTGAAAATTAGTCCCCTGTCTCTTGCCTTCTTCCCTTTGATTCTGTTTTTTCTTATTCTTCTTGCTAGCTAAGTGAGTAAAACACCAGTATTAGAAGGTTTACACCACCACGGTACAGTTAAAAATGAAGCTGGGCGGCGCTGTCCTGGTGAAATTGTGGGTGGAAATCTGAAGATCTTAAATTTTATTCTCAGATCCACAGATGTCTTGTTCATCCTTCCCTACTCATTTTTAAAAGGAGATGCCAACGTCCTGGCTGTGAGAAGGATTGTAAGGATTTGCATAAGGGAGGTTCTGTGACTCAGGTTTTCAAAGCTGCCACACAGGAGGCAAAACATATTATCCTTGTCCACATTGTGACCAAGGTGTGGTAGCTTGGCTATCTCTTCTGACACCACATTGTAAGGCCTTGATTGTGGGGTGTGGGAATCTTACACAAGACCTAGCGAAGCCAGAGAGGATTAGTTTTAATTTCATTCAAAAACTGTAAGTAGGAGAAAAGGTTGTCAGTACCCTAAGGCGATGCTTAGGAACAGGTAGAAGTAGATATGATAGGTTTGAGAACGACAGTAAGACCGTGAATCTGAGTTGATCTCAAGCACTCCGAAGCCAAACTCGTTGAGCACAGATGGAATTTATTTTCACTTGGTTTGGTGGGGGGTCTTGGGAGCAAAGAGTACTAGTTCAGCCCATTGATATAATAGGTAGGTAACCAAACTGTGGCTTGAGCCAAAGTTCTCCCATTTCACAAATAGCCTGTATCAGCAAGAGAGAGAAAGGAATTAGAAATGTGCTGTGGATTCAAGGGTCTTCTCAATATAAAGTCATCCCTCTCCCTAACACAGGCATTTCTGATTCCCACTGCTTTGTCTCCCATATTGAAATTGGGTGCCAACATTGCCATTCAAAGGGAATCTAGACCACACAGGGTGCTATCTTTTGTGGTAACAGTCTCTAGACTTGGCCTCCTTTCATTGAGGCAAGCCACCGTGAGGGCACGCCTCTGGTTCCAGGCACAGAAGCCCTCTCCAGCTACATGATGAACACATTTTTTAAGATGTCCTTTCTATGGTTTCTTAAATGACAAGGCATTTTAAGCACAATGTGATAAAGGGGCACAATCATAAAGTAATGTGGATGGAAAGGAAGGTATTTTATGTGAGCAGGAGTGTCAAAGCGGAGCTTTATCAATGAGTGGAATTTCCTGTAAGTAGAAAGATAAATGAATTAGTAACTCAGAGTAATTTTTTAAAAATACGTATCCAGATGAAAGCTTGGATAAGTTTGATCCCTTTTAGCCAATGAAGTATGATCTCTAATTAGGTTTCCATGCAGACGGTGCAGGCTTGGAGTACATTTCTGAATCTAGTTGACCTTTTCAGCTGGAGAAGCCAAATGATTTCCATTCCATGCTCTTTAATTCTGGAGGAATTTCTAATTTGTTGCCAAAGATAAAAACTTACTCCAAACAGGGAAAAGTTTTAAATAGTCCAGAGTCTCCTTTATAGAATATTAAAAATTGAGAGCTGGGAGAACCCTAAGAGACCATTTTATTCAATCCCTTTATTTTTACTGATAATAAAACTGAGGACCAGAGAAAATCAAAGACTTGCTCAAGGTCACTCAGGGACTTAGGCCTAGGTCTAGAACCCACGTCTGCCTGCATGGCTGGTTTCTCATTTGCCTGCCAGGCTTTCTGGAGTCGTCCATATGGTGCTGAATCAAAGGTCCCTCACTGAATTCCAGCATCAGGCCTGCTTTAGGGAAAGTTCCATGGGCCAACACCTACCCTCTTGCTTTTCTTAATTTCTTTTGGAAATTCTCTATTCTCTCACCTTATTAATGTTAAAACAAAACGGGTTCTTTTATTGCCACAGGCAGCAGGAAAGTGAACTTCTTGATGGAGGAAAGTGTCTTCCCTAGTGAGAGCAAGTAAATTAGTTCTGAGGTACTCTCACTCACTGTAACTGTAATGAGAGAGACACCAGCCCTTCTTCATTAATGAGATGCCAATCACAAAGGGAGCAGCCTCAGAGAACCTTTGGGGAGGCGGGTGGCAGGGGGAAGAATGGTGATTGGCATTGTGGGGGGAGAACGGTGATTGGCATTGTAGCGAGAAGGTATGAAGCAGAAAATAAAAGCCTCCAGAGGTGGGAAACGCACGTGGATGATCTAGAATTGGAGGGGCAGGTCCGGTGGGAGCTTGCGATGCTCCTCAATGGGCAAGTCTGTAGTTTATGGGAAACATCTTTGAAATGGAGCAGAAGAATTGGGGAGCTACTGTCTGGCATATTTCCCCACACACACTTCCTGAGGCAAGGCTGTGATCACACTAGGTGTGTCCCACATGGGGACCTATATGATTGGTGACAGTTGGGGTTGGTTAACGAATGGGCTCTCTTAGAGGGTTGGGAGCAGCATAGCTTGTCTCTCCTCTGCCTTAGAACTTCTCAAGAGTTTAACATACTGTGTAATCACCTAAACTTTGAAAAGGAAACTTTCTAAAAGAAAGTTAAGGAGAAGGACTTGATGCCGAGGGAGTCTCGTCCTTGCATGAAATAATTTCTCTGGTAGGAGACACTGGACTTAAATTTGCTGAAGGACCAATTAACCCAGGGCAGTAGAAACATCTAACTCATATTTGTTCAACTCTCACTATCAAAAGAGTTTGATGGGGGGCCGGCCCCCTGGCTTAGCGGTTAAGTGTGCAAGCTCCACTACTGGTGGCCCAGGTTTGGATCCCGGGCGCACACCAACACGCCACTCGTCTGGCTATGCTGAGGCTGCGTCCCACATACAGCAACTAGCAGGATGTGCAACTATGACATACAACTATCTACTGGGGCTTTGGGGAGAAAAAAGGGAAAAAAAGGAGGAGGATTGGCAAGAGATGTTAGCTCAGGGCTGGTCTTCCTCAGCAAAAAGAAGAAGATTGGCATGGATGTTAGCTCAGGACTGATCTTCCTCACACACACACAAAAAGAGTTTGATGGGGCTGGCCCTGTGATCTACTAGTTAAGTTCAGTGTGCTCTGCTTCGGCGGCCCAGATTTGATTCCCAAGTGTGGACCTACACCACTCGTTGATGACCATGCTGTGGCGGTGACCCACATACAAAATAGAGGAAGATTGGCACAGATGTTAGCTCAGGGACAATCTTCCTCAGCAAAAAAAAAAAAAAAGAGTTTGAGAGTAAGTCATGCCCCTGGCAAGATGGCGCCATCTTTCCCCATTATGTGCCCGGAACAGCATTTACCACATTGTTGAGAAAGTTTTGAGAAAATATCTGTGCGTGTCTCCTAACTCAGTTTTCAACATCTGCAGCCTGCCTTTGCTTTGGTAGGTTGGTAAAATTCCATGTATTTTGGAAATGAATAGAACTTCCATTTGGAATTAAATGCCTTTTTTCCTCCAGTTGTTTTTTCCCTAAAAACATGTATTTTTTATGAATATGGGTCTATATGAAGGTTAAGAGACTTTCAGCACTCAAAACAACTTAATAAAATGTCTGAGCACACAATTAGGCATGCTTATGTCCTTCAAGAATCAGGTGGCGAAAGTTCTAATTGGCAAAGCAGCATCTTGAATGTCATTTTCTAAACCCATTAGACCATGTCTAACACAAAAAGAGGAGAAGCAACAGCAGTTACAAAATACCAATAGTGTCCCTCTTGGAGACACAATTTTAGGGTAACAATTAGATGGTGTTGAACTTGTAGATATTACAAAATGTAGTTACAAAGCCATAATCACGTCAGGCAAAATGGCCTTCATTAAGATCCTGTGTAGGCTCACCTGTTCATAGTAATGGGAGTAAATATGTGTGCTAGCAACCTGGAGACACTCCTTCGTTCTGTGTGTGTGTGTGGTGGTGGTGGATGGGTGGGTGGGTGTGCGTGTGCATTTCATGCATTCTTTGAAGACATACAATAAGCCACAGGTGCAGTAACATGTCCTCCCTTTCTCTGAATCCTTGCTGATCTTTCTCCACAGATTGGGTAAAACCTAAGCTTGTCATTTGATAGAAAGAAAACACATCTATCTTTAGTTATTCAAGCTGATACCATAACCTCCATGTCTGGCTGCTTTGGATTTACCACCATTAAAATTTAAATTAAGAAGCACTGGAATTTTTTAATAAATCCAGGTCAGAGAGCCTTCTGACTCTAGTTTGTCTGGAATCCCCTCGTTTGGTTTAGTCCTTTGGAAAATCTGATGAGCATCACCTAGGAATTCCATTCTTTGTTGAAGGCCAAAAGAAGGAATCACCACCACGGAAAATAAAGATTTATAAAGCCAACTGCGTTTTATTTTTGACGTATTGTTTCTGCTAGAAACCCGTTTTTCAAAAACTTGGTTGACAAAGCCTTATTTGTGTATTTTTTTCCCCTTAAGTTTTAGACACCTGGGTTCTTAAAGAAAAAATTCTTGCAGATGTTTTGGATTAATTTGTTTTCAGAAGTGCCCAAGAACTTGATTTCCAAGGACTGGATATTTTTTCTTTATTACCAACCACTGTGGTTTGCAAGGAGGGAGAAACTCAACTTGTGATTGGCTTGAATACATTAGAGTCACATCCTCCGGGTTTTTAGGAGTATTTGAATTTAAACAAAGCACACGTGTGACACCTGACTCTGATTTTTCAAAAAATAATTTTGTCAGTTTTGTCAGACCAAATGTCTCATACAGTGATTTGAATTTAATTAGAGGCCTGTGTAAATGGTTAAGGGAGAAGGACAGAAGTCTACCCAAAAAGTGGTTCGTAGGAAAATGAGAGAATTTTAGTTATAGCTACTCAAGCATGCTGTAGAATAGGTATTTCTCCAAACTGATAAATGAACCATTTTTGCAAAGAATGGAAGCAATATTCTAGGCAGGAGCTTGACAGCAGAGAGACCTAGGATAGAATATTATTTTTAAAAAATATTGTGAGAGAGGGTTGCCCAGCACTTTCTTAACTAGTACTTCCAGTGAACTGGCTCTGCCACACATTTACCATAAAATAATTGATGTTTGTAATGCTGACCCTAGGGTACTACAGGATCCCAAAGTGCCTTTTGAATCATCAAAGAATGAGTCATTGCGTTCTGGGTGGTTTTCTAGTTGAGTGTATTTTATTGTATACTAATCTCTCTGAAAGTTGTTAACACACCTATGACAGGTACAGAGGTTTGCAATCAAGAGCACGCAGCCACAACTCGTGAGGGGCAAGTTTCTTTGGTGTACAGGCTGATTGCCACCCCCACATCCTCCATCCCGTTGCCTCAGAAGAGGCGATGCTGCCCAGGGAATCTGCAGAAACTGGTCTCTGTGAAGGTTTCCATTCAACTCCTCCCCCCCTCCCTTTCCTGCTCAGCTTGCTAGCTGGAGCCCGTGTGTAAACAGAATTCCATATTCCCAGCCCTCCCTGTGCCCAAAAGGAGAAGAGCTAGAAACTTGGGGCAGCATTAGTTAGGTTGAACCATATGAAAATTCTGATATATGACCACTTTCTGTCTACAAAAGCAGCCATTTCATATGACCGGTTTAAATGATTACAAATCTCAGGTGCCTGTGTGTGTCTGGGTTGTGTCTTGTGTGTAGATATGCATATATCATTCTATTACTCAGAAGACTCGATTAACAAGAACACCGAAGCTCCACCAGACTGCATGATTTGCTGCCCCCCTGGTTTGTCAAGCAAATGATTTTTCCTTCTGTGCTTTTCTTTAGCCAGTCTGGGAATGGAACGTAGCGTGTCACAACACTGCTATGTATTAGGTGAAAATGGCCTTCCTATTTCTTAGTATGCTCTGCTTATATTTTAATGCTGTTTACAGATGGAATATTCTATCAATATTCATATGGTGCCTGTACAAAGGAAAGGCTCCAAACAGCTCTTTATTAACAAGCTCCCTCAAGTAAGGGTAACTGTAGGAGAGAGGGCTTTAATCCATCCTCGCGAAGTTCTTGCACAAAAACTGCAAGACTCTCTTTACACATAATGTTGGAGTGACCTGGGATTTACCAGCTAAATTCACAGCTAAAAGTGTCAGCTAATGAATTATTCCAAGTAGATTAACAGACCTAGGGAATCCTGTTTCAGTCCCACACCACTGCTGCCTTCATTAGCAAATATTCTTCATGTAGGAGACAAATCAACTGGATGCCCAGAGAATGTTCAGCCCGCATTCAGCCCCTCCACAGTTCCCCCACTCCAACAAATTTTGAATTTTATTTTAACACCAGTGATCAATAAATATTTATTAGAAGAGCATTTTATTCTTCCAAAGGAAGGCTCGGAACATTAGAAAAATTAAAAAAAAAAAAAGCTCAGAGAGAATTGGTAATGAAATAAATTGAAACAGTTTTTAAAAACACAATCTTTTTGTGCTTCAAATTTAAAACTATTAAAACAGTCCAAGGTTGTACATTAAAACATTTTAATTACTGAGTTATTGAGTGACTAACAAGTCCAAAATACTATCAGACTGACCTTCGTACCAAAGAAATGAAAGTAAAAATAACAAATTATTTGGTATCTCCTTGAAGGGAGGAAATTAGATATCGAATGGTAATTTTTTTCTCTTATCTTTGTATCAGAGATGATGAAATATCCCTTTCTGTTCAGCCAGATTGGGCTTAACTGGCCAGATGATATTCGGGAAAAGAGTAGGTAGAAGGAAGAATGAAATCCACAGCCCTGGGATTCACAGGGCACCATTTGGCACACACATCTTTGAGGCCTACCCAGAAGTGGTTAATCAAAGGAGGGCCAATGTCAGATTATAGTTGAGGCAGATTTCTCTATGTTTATGGGCAAATCTGAGACGGCCAGTCTTTCAGGTCTGGAGCTGCGGTTGCATGCAAAATGTGATCCTAAAAATGAAACGCCAGTATTTAATCCTTCCAGCTACTCAACTTCCTCATTATTCCCTTGTGGGAATTGTGGTTGCTACTGACTCAAACCTCCCCCCCCTCCCCTCTGTTTGAAGATGTATTAATTGCTAGTAGTGGCCCCAACGTTCACCTCAGCCTGGATTCCAGTTGAGGGTCCTATAATGAGAATTCGATTAGTCTCAAGATAAAATCCAGCAACAAGAACATTTAAGTCTTGAAATGCACAGCGCTGTGTGTATATGTGTGATGTGAAGTTCACCCTCAAACATAGCCTGCGCTGGCCTCTATGGGTCGGGCCTCTCAGTGTATTCTCTCGGGCCCTCCTCCGGGAATATTTCTTAGCAGAGCACATTTTTGTTACATGAGGCCATAGCTACATGTGGCCACTGAATCAACCATTTTGACGTCAGTTAGTTCTTTCCAGTTGTGCTAATGACTGTTCAGTGAGCATTTGATTGGATTAGGATACGTTGATGTAGTTCAACTGAATCAAGGTGTAGAAGGGAGAAAAAAAATGTACTGGATTATAAATCTAAAGAATGGTTCCAGCCTCAGCTCAGCTACTAACTTGCTATGTGACATTCAAATCTCTTGACCTCTCTGAACCTCGGTTTCTTTGTCTGTAAAATGATAATCTGTCTTGTCTCTCTTATCAATCTTTCGGGTTTTTATGAAGATTAAATGAGTTGGTAGATGTGAAAGCTCTTTAATCCGTTTGAATTATCAGTCTGGATTTTATAGAGTTAGTTGGCATCATGCTACGGGAGATAATTTGAGGATGGCTTTGCAGGGAACTTCTGTGCCAATCAGAAAACATTCTTTTTTCATGCACCAATGGCAGTAAGAAAATGAGGGAATCAGTTAGACCCACTTGATCACTGCTTTAAAGATGAGCGAAAAGCAGTTGAGACAGTCACAGCAAATTCTTTGCATTAGCTATTACTAAAGAAATGGAAAAGAACATTCCCACTCCCCAATTGTATTTGAAAACAGAAAAGTCTAAAGTGTTAGAACAAGTCGTGATGAATGGACAGGATGTCCTGGAATGACACTCTAGGTGTAAATAAACCACTGGAACTGATGGCATCCACCCAAGAGTTTTGAAGGAACTCAAGGGTGAAATTGTGGAACTGTTGGCCAAAATGTGTAACTTGTTACAAATGGGTACTGTGCTCCAGACCTGGCAAATTGCCACTGCGACTCTGAAAGAAGAGAAGTACAAATAGGTGAGTCTCGCTTTTATGCCTGGCAAGCTGGTAGAGACTATCTGAGGGCCTAGTGTCACTGAATACGTGCTTATCGTTGTACAAAGCATTTATTGAGTATTCATCATGCCCCAGGCACTGTGCTAGATGATAGAGGGGAGCAGGTGGAAGTGTCTAGGAGGCAGTTCGGAAAGGGGGTCTGAAAACTCCAGTGCTGCAAATATAGATTTGGGGAGTCATTGGCATATAGGTCAGAGAAATAGCTTTCATCTGGAGTGCTAACTTCTGTCAATTGGTAGAGCCTGCCTGGAGCATTGTGTGCACTAGGACTAGACTGTTTTGAAAAGAGAGCTGAAATCTGCTAGTAGTGTCTGCCCTGGGCAGTACTGTGCTCTGTATTTGCCATCTCCATATAGGTGAATATTTGAATTCTGAAGGTGGCTGCAATAACCCAGGGGAAATGTGAAAAGGGAGAAGAGAAGAAGTTGGAAGGTGGACTCGAAGACAAAGCAAGCAGTAAAGGAGTGAGTGAAGGCAAAAGAAACCAGCAAAGGAGGCTGAAATGGATCATCATTTATTCATCTGTTCATTTATTCAACAAATAAATATCGAGCGCTTTGTGTGCAAGGCACTATTTTACATGCCGGAGCCACATCCGGGGAGCAGACAATGCTTTCTCTTTGGGGCTTGTTCCAAAATAAACAAGAAAAACATCAGATTGTAATAAACACTGAGAATAAGAAGAGGGTGATGTGGTGGAGAGGGATTGGATTGGCACTTTAGCAAAACTGGTCAGCTCTGGGAGGAGCTGAGACTTGAATGACAGGACTCAGCCAGCTAGGTGAAACACTGGCTGAAGAGCATTCCAGGCAAAAGAAACAGCTAGTGCAAAGGCCCTGAGGCAGACGAGAAAACAGAAAAATATTCTTCCCAGAAGTTGATCTGTGTAAGGTGGCAGCTTGAGGGGAAGACAGGGCTGAGGAGGAGGTTTCCTGATGCTGCTTATAGTTGGTTGGCTGGCTGTTTAGGAAGACAGAAGAGAGAAAAGATGATAGATGGTGCTGAGAAGGACATTTATCTTAGACAAGGAGCATAGCTGGTAAGAGCAGGGACAGATATAAAGAGTTTAGAACAGCATTCCCAATGATTTTTAAATTTGTGAACTCATTTCTTAGTAATGTATATTATTTGGAAAAATTTTTAATCATCTGATCATTTTGCATGCAATGCAAAATGAAGTGATTTAATATTTTAAAATATATGTGTCATTTTATTTTATTTTTTATTTTTTTTTAAAGATTTATTTATTTATTTTCCCCCCAAAGCCCCAGTAGATTGTTGTATGTCACAGCTGCACATCCTTCCACTTGCTGTATGTGGGATGCGGCCTCAGCATGGCCGGAGAAGCGGTGCGGCGGTGCGCGCCCAGGATCCGAACCCAGGCCGCCAGCAGTGGAGCGCGCGCACTTAACCGCTAAGCCACGGGGCCGGTCCTATATATGTCATTTTAGATCAGTATATATTAAAGATCTTATTACAAAATTAATTGAATACAATATTTACTAATATTCATGGATTATAATAAATTCTGAATGACTTCCATCTAACAAGTGATGCACATGATTTAATTTACTTTAATTATGTAAGAAATGATAATTTATAAAACATACATTAAAATGGCATCTAATAGTGTGCTTAGTTTGGAAACCAAATAAATATTAAACTAGTGGCTTGAAATTTAACTGTGGATCATAACATCAAAAATAGACAAAAACAGACAGAATCTGCTTTCATAAGTAATGTTAGAAATCTTTGCATTTTGGGTCAAAAAAATATCTTCTGGTTTCTTTTTATTCTTTGTTTCTTTTATTTCTAAATAGTGAAATAAAAAAGAAGATTTCTGGCCACTATTTATAAACACTTCTATACAAATAATTAAAAGCCAAATTGTGGGGCCAGCCTTGTGGCCAAGTGGTTCAAGTTCTACACACTCCACTTCGGTGGCCTGGGCTCGTGGTTCAGTTCCCAGGCACAGACCTACACCACTCGTCACCCATGCTATGGAGGCGTCCCACATACAAAATAGAGGAAGATTGGCACAGATGTTAGCTCAGGGTGAATCTTCCTCAGCAAAGAAAAAAAAAAAGAAAGCCAAATTGGATGTAAGCAACATCTAATTTTCTATTATTAACATTGGTTTTCAAAATTATGGAGAGATCTCAGTGGGTTATGGGAGAGGTCAATCAATTGACTGTAATTCTGAAACGGGTGAAGAACGTCTTGAAGTATATCTGCAGAATTACTATCATTTGCACGCTCTTCATAAACTTCAAATTTTTACTTCAGAATTCTTCTGCTATTATTCTGGTGCCTGATCCCAAACTCTTCCCTTTTAAAAAGAAAACATATTTAAGTAATCATTCTATTTATTTGGTTAAGTAGAAATTAAAATATATGCCATTATCACCTGTAATAACATGAACACTTCTAGAACTTTTGTGTGAAACTCTGGGTTTCCCTCAAGTTGGGAATTGTTCCTTAGGAGGAGAAGTAGAGACACTGAGGGGTCATAGGCTCCAGGAGGGCAGAGACTTCATTTGTTCGCTGTGGCACCTAGGACAGTGCCTGGCACAGGTGGGCATGGATCAGATGTTTGCTGAATAAATGAATGAGCAGATAAATGAATGCATGGTGATGTAGAAGGCCAAATCCTCTGTGACAATGTGGAATGGGGTAGAGGAGAGACTTGAGGAGAAGGAAGGAACAAGAAAGGGAACTAACAGGGGATGGGTTAGCAAACACCTTTATAGATGAAAAGGCAAAGAGTTTCCATAAAGGGCACAGTGTCCATAAAGGACAATCATTCATCCCCACACTATTTCTTGACCGATTACCATCTTTTTGGGCTTGTGAAAGATGCTGTAAGTTCAGAGATGAAAAAGACTCAGCCCTTGCCTTCAAAAAGCTCACAGAGTTTGTGGGGCTAATTTAGACAAATATCTGTTCTAGACTGCATACACACTATACAGTTCCACAGCCATTAGGGAAGAGACAGAGGGATCCAACAAAAACAATGCTAGCCACAAGAATCAGGAGAGTGGGATACTCATTCCAGCTTCAGCATCAACCAGAAAGTCATTTGACCTCTCTGAATTCCAGACTCCTCATCTACATTAGAAGGGGTCAGGACTGGATCTCCTCTAAAGCTCCTGTCCAGTAAACCTCTGACAACCTATGGGCTTTGGCAATTCAGAGTAGGGGAATACCTGTGTGGACAGAGGTATTATGGAAATGTATCCTCAAGGACGTGGAAGTTGAGTTGGTCTTGAAGAATGAGGGAGGGATGTAGAAGTTGGAGGCCAAGCATTTCAGGCAGAAGGACCAGCAATGAACTAAGTTATGAGTGTAAAATTGTACAACAAATTTTCCGATGGCCATTTATGAATTAGTTATGAGAAGTATAAACAAGGAAGATCACGTGATATGATAGATTCCACGCTAAAGGTGGAATTAGCATGATTCTCTTTGTTGTAATGTTTTGTTGCTTACGTATAAGAAACAAAGGGTTAAAATGGTCTAACTGGAGTAGTACCAACTTTGGAAACCCCATATATTGATGGTAAGAGTAGGCTTACAGAAGGGCTAAGTGAGAGAATGCACAGTGAAATCTCCATGTTAGTGAATGATGATGATGTTAATAGAAGATGACAGGAAAATGCTACAAATTCTTATAAGGTAGAAAAGCAGCAGATGATTTTTAAAATAAACAAATGTGAAAATAGCCCATACTATATTTCTAATGTGGATTTCCACCTAAACAGGGGATGCCATTGGGACCCAAAAGACTGACACAATATAGGCAGCATCCAGAACTCTATTGAAATGAAGCAACTGCTGGAAACATCAACCTACACTTGTACAAACCCATTGAGAGGAGGATGGGTTGGGGAGAAGGGGAGTGAGTGAATAGCCACTGACCAGTGGTCCAGTTCTAGCAAATTACTTAACCTTGGTCTCTTCACCTGTCCAACGGGAATAACAGTATCTGCTGCCTGAGTATCACGACGCTGTTACAAGGATCAAATGAGATCATGGGAATGATGTTGTTTTATTTTATTTTTATTTATTTATTTATTTTTTTGGTGAGGAAGATCAGCCCTGAGCTAACATCCATGCTAATCCTCCTATTTTTCCTGAGGAAGACCGGCTCTGAGCTAACATCTATTGCCAATCCTCCTCCTTTTGTTCCCCCAAAGCCCCAGTAGATAGTTGTGTGTCATAGTTGCACATCCTTCTAGTTGTTGTATGTGGGACACGGCCTCAGCATGGCCAGAGAAGCGGCGTGTCAGTGCGTGCCCGGGATCCGAACCCCAGGCCGCCAGTAGCGGAGCGCGCGCACTTAACCGCTAAGCCACGGGGCCGGCCCCTGAAGTTGTTTTAAAAAGAATCAAGTGCTGTAATTGCTGGAATGAGGCAACAAAAATTTGTGCATTTGAGATATCTGTCTAGTACATGAACAGCTTGTGTAAACACTTAAATAATTCCTTGTATTTGCAGAATGCTTTAGAATTTATCAAGTTCCAAAAAAATATAAAGGGACCTAGTATGGCTTTAAATTCAGAAAACCTGCGTTTGGATTCTCATCTTGTCATTTACTAATGTGATTTGGCATAGAGCTCTTTAAAGTATCTAGGCTTAACTTCTTCATTTTGAAAATAGAGCTAGTGATACCTACCCTGCAGGGTGGTCATGAGATTTAAATACAATAATGGATCAAGGGTGGCGAGGTCAGCGCCTGCCCGCACAGACCCTCAGTGCATGGTGACTGTCTTTATTTTCACACTCCACGAGGATTCGCGTTCCCAGGGCTGAGACGGTGTCGGCTGGTATTCCCAGGGGCCAGTGTAGTTCCTGAGATGGAATGGGTGTTCAATAGGTATTTGTTGAATGGAAGGATGCACGAAGAAACAGATGGGTGAACGAAACTCTGGAATAGAGATGAAAGAAGGTAGCATCTGCTTTCCTAAGTAAGAAAACCAAGACTCAGAGAGTTTAAACAACCCTCCCATGTTAGTGTCAGCACTGAAAACTGCAAGCAGGACTTACTTCTCGAGCCCCTTTTCCAAGCCATCACGTGCTGCCCTCTGTTGTGAATCTCTAGCCTTCGGTGAGATCACAGGCTATGGTTTTCTGAGCTGTTATGGTCCTATCTTTTAGAAAAGCAGAAGCAATACTATTTGCCTCTGCTTTTTTTCTGTTTTGTTTTTTTTTTTTACTCAGGGCTCCTGGAGTAAAAAATTTGAGTCAACTTTTAAATCTTTTTTCTTAAAAAGGGGCCAAAAGGAAAAGAAAAGAAAAAACAGAAGCAAAATCTCAAATCTCTCTGGTTTTGACAGTCCTGGGTTGGCTGGCCCTAGCCCGAGAAAATAATCTTCCCTGAAAGGTACATTTTGTTTCTCTCTCGCGCAGACGGAAATGGAAATGGGTGTTCGGGAGGCTGATTCATCCGATGGCCCTTGCACCAGGCCTGGGACCAGCCCTTTTCATTATTTGCTCTGTTCCTCTTTCGTTTACAAGGTCAGAGTCGATGTTTTGGTTGTTTTCCCAGCAGTGCTCTACTGACCGACTTCGCTCTAATCCCTTGATGTCACTTAAATAAACTCGAGGCGGGTGGGGGGGGGGGCCATCTGAGAACTCCAATGATTTCCTGCCGCTGTTGTTCTCGGCGGCAAATTAATTTGATGCTGTTATGTAAGTGTAATCATCCTCTCTAATCACATCACAGGATTGGGAACTGCCAGAAATAACAGAAGGGAACATTCGAGGTATCAAAGGGGAGCCGCTAAAATAGATTGTTTATTTAGGTACCAAATTGAAACGCTGTTATTGGGAGATGGAAAACCACCCTCGCCACACTTGCCTTTCACACATCCCTGCGTTTTACATACTGTATTTGTCAGTGCGCGTCATCCAGAAGTAAAAGGAGAAATGAAATCAGAGCTTTCAGTTGTGCCATCCGGGAAGGAAGGGAGGGGAGACGGAGGGGTCTGAGCGGCAGTGGGTTTTTGTTGATGCCTGAAGTTTTGTTTGTGTTTATGCTGTTCTAAGAGGTTTCCCTCTTTGCATGATGTTCTTTCTTTATGCCTGCTTCCCTCTCTTCCTCATTCTCCCCTAACCTGCCCCATTGCCCTCTCTCTCCCCAGTTATTTTAGCAAGTCAAAGAAACCCAAACCTAACTCAGGTGACCTCTCAATTCCTTGTCCACACCACCACCACCCCAACTCAACTGATGGGTCACAGGAGATAGGCTAAATGTTTACAGCTTCCCGATCTTCTAACACACGTTGTCAGTTCTTTCCTCTCCCCAAACTCTTGTCCTGCTCCTACCCGGACATAGAGCCCCAGACATGAGAAATAGAGTCCCATCCTTATCTCAGAATGGGTGTCACAAATGGTCTATGGGACAGCAGAAGAGCGGCTTAGAGTCCCATTTCTGAACCTCAGCTCTGCTCCTCTCCCTGGGCAGATTGTCATTTCTGAGCCTCAGTTTCCTCACCTGTAAGAGGGGATAGCAACGCCCAGCTCAGCCTGTTGCTGCAAGGATTCAGGAAGCTAACACCTGTGAGAACCAGGCACGTAGTGGTCAAGACTGCGGGCCCCAGAGTTAGAATCTGCAGCCAGACATGGAGACTTGGGGCCCAGCACTACCAGTCACCCACCCAGTAACCTTGGTCAAGGTGCTGACCTCCTCACACCTCAGTGTCCTCCTCTGTGATGTAGGATAATGATAATACGGATCAGAACAGCAGAGGGTTAAATAAGATGCCATATTTTAAAGGCTTGGCATGGTGCCTGGCTTACTAAATGTTAGCTTATCAGCATTATTATCATTCTCAGTATTATTATTTATTGTTATAATCGCAAAATCTAATTAAATAAAAACAATACTCCTAATGATGATCCATTTCCGACTATCCCCACCATTTATCTACACACAACTGCCAATCACTTCTGATGTTATTGGCCATAAGTAATCAAGACTTGACCACGGGGTGGAAGGAGGCAGAGCAATTTAAAACATGGACAGGGAGTGGGGATGGATGCCCACCATGGGGAGGGAAAAAGCATTCAGCTAAAGGATCTTAGGAGACGTTCTCCTTGGGCTTCTGACTGTGGCCTCTCCCTGCTCTCCTGGTCTCTGCAATCCTCTTCCTTGTTCTATGTTCAGTCCCTGTCCTGCCTTTCTTCTCCTCCCTGATGACTGCCTGCCATGGCATAATGAGCGGGGCACCCACCGTGGGGATTAGGAGGCTCAGATCCTTCCCTGCTCTTCACCTCTTGGGTGACTTCATCTGTGGGCCTTGGTAGCTTTGTCTGTGAACATGGACACCGGGGTATAGCCCATATAACCTGGAGTGCCAGCCAATTCCCTGTTTCTAAAGCAACCACTAGGACACTGAATGCTACTTTTCCTTGCCTCCCTTGAATAGGATACAGAAATTTTTTAAGTAAAAAATAAAAATGTATATCTCAAACTATTGTCTACATCCTAATGACAAAAGGGAATAGGTTGCTATCCGTGGTCATCTTTCACTCTTTTTCCTCTAAGCTAATCTCAGTTTGATGTCGTCCCTTCTCTAAAGATTTTGTGCATGGAGAGTCTAATGATCAGGCTGCCCAGAGCAGCTCTTGTACCTGGACAGGGAGGGTACTAGCCGAGGCTCGGCCACCAGACCCAGACAAAGCTGAGCTCTGTGGCACTCAGGCCAAAAGATGTTTGCAAAAATATATTGAAACTGAAATGAAAAAGGGATTTTGTTTTTTCTTCTTCCTAAAGAAAATTATATGGACCATTATTTTCTGTGTGTACTTCATCCTACATGAACTTTTTAAACTGCATGTTTTAGCCGACCGGTTTATGCCTAAAAGAAAGGACACACTGGTTGAGGAGACCAGTAGCAATGGGGAGAGTTCATTTTTTCAGCTACAGACACAGCCATGGTCTCTTGGGTTTTGGAGTCAGACTCTAGCTGTGCCACCTTCTAGCTGTGTGACTTTGGGCAAGTTATTAAACCTCTCTGAACCTCAATTTCTTCATCTATACACATCTATGGGGATGTTGTGAAGACAATATGAAATAAATGTAAAGTACTTAGCACGTAGAAAGGGCTTGATTGATATTAGCTATTATTGTTATTGTTCTTATTTAGAGTTAGATCTTCCAATGTCCAAAATCATGGAGCAGATTTTCTCTCCGTCATACCCCTGGTAAACGTGCTAACAGACACCCTGAAACATTTATCTGGGCACTTCTAGTTCATATCCACTTTGTCCTGTAAAACTTGGTGCATTAGGCAAAAGTTACTTAGATGATCATCAACTCTATACCCTCTCTTTTAGCTAGTGTAAAAATAGGCTTTAAATTTACATCCTAAAATAGCTAAAACAGTTCAGTATTTGACTATATATCATAACTTACCACCATGGAATATTAGGGAAAAAACTAGCATTTACAGAAATCTCATTAATTTGCATTTCATCCACTCTTAAGAGTGATTTGTGGTAATTCAGTCTGGATGAGGCTACATTAACTTTTACATTGGTTTATAGACATAATTTACTAGCAGAATTAATGGTGCAAATGAGATTGGAGTGGATACACTAAACTTTTTAAGACAGCAAATATTTTTCTAACAATAATGGTCTGTATGAAAATAAAACTTGTAATTCATACATGGGTGTTTTTCAGTGACTACATAGAGCAACATTTCTCAAAATTCCATCCAAGAGAGAGAATCATGGGGAGAGAAAGTCCAAGATTCCTGAACTGTACCCTAAAACTTCTGAATCAGGATCCCTGGGAGGGGGAAGACCTAGGAATGTGCATTCTAGCAAGCTCCCTGGGTGATTCTTAGATTTACTAAAGTTTAAGAACAGCTATTATACAGAATATTGATGAATCACATATACCTTGATTGAAGTAACCCAGGAACCTCTTAGCAGTTGAATAGAGCGCCTCTGTGTACTGGAAAACACCAGGGCCTCTTTAAAATATTCCAGATCAAACTCTTTCATTAGTACAGACAGATCTTCTCCCATAGCAGGGAAGTGTTACTGAAACATACCCCAACTTCCCATGATCAATGCCATGTGTTATAGCCCTCTAACAGGAAGAAAACCTTATGTCCTTAAAATTATGATGATGAGATTGGGATTCATGAAAGAAACGAAGAAAGGAAAGGAACCAAGCTGGGACCCTGGGAGGCCTAGAAAGAGAACCAGGCTAGAGCATGCCAGGGACTCGGTGACTGAACCGGGAGAGGCTTGGTCATAAGGGACAGGTCAGGAGCCCAGTTACAGGAATGAAGCTCAGGACAGGTTGGCAAAGAGACTGCCTTGATTAAGAGCCTCTGCACAATGCACCCCTGAGTTGACATATAAGCCAAAGTGACATGAAACCTTAACGCATCTAAGAACAACATGAAGAGGAATCTCCTTACTCTATTTGCATATGACTTTTTGAAAGCAGATGGCTTTTTCAATATTTGTACCTATTCCCTTGTTAATAAAATAATCTCTATGTCTGAAGGTGCTGGTTTATATCTCTTTAGATCTTTATTTACTAATTGTACCATTATTGGGTTAGGACCATTTTTTCCACTCATTTCTGTGTACAGTATATCATATGGATGTGCACATGGGCATACACATACACACACACATTTCAGACCAGCATGTGTATGCACACACTTAAAATATTTTAAGCTAGACTTTGACTCAAAACCAGATCTTTATATCTTATTTTATAATGGCAAAGAATGTGCAACAAATACAAAATTGACCTAGAGGTCACTTTTATCCACGGTTTGCCAGGTATTAAGACCATGGGGTGAGCAAGTTTGCTTGTAACTAAAGCACAGACTCTTGGCTATTTGCAACATTTTAAACTTTAACAAGTGGGTGATGCAATATAAATGATGCTTTAAACATTTATGCATGGGGTGGGAATCTATATTAATTATAAAACAAAGGGCCAAGCCCTAGAAACAAAGAAGCATTAGTTTTTTTTTTTTCCTGAGTTGCTTTACTAAGAACTAGATCCCTAAAGGAAAGGTGTAGAAACAAGAAAGATTCTACCTCCTTACCAGTACTTGATTTGCGGCTTACCTAGGAGCCCAAGACAACTCATCCATGAACTTCCCATAGTCTCTTTATGTATTCTACTCTGTGCCTTGCTTGTGTCCTCCAGCCTTTATGTACTGGGTGTCTGAAGAATGCCTCTCCTTATGCACAGCACTCATTCTCGTGGTCCATGTGTTTCAGGCTCACCTATTCTGAAGTCCTGAGATGGTGGAGGCAAGTCCAAAGTATAGGAGGTTTATAAAGTGTCTCTGGAAGGTGATTACGACATATTAGCATTTTTTTCTCTGTATAAAATAGTTGTATGTATTTCTCTATTTAACAGGCCAAGGTAATATAAAGAGATCTCAGTTGTTTCAAACCTGTTCCTTTAGGTTTGCTCTACTTCCAGTCACTTGATCTCTACACCACAGAGTAAAGCAAGTTCATCCTTACACTTCTATCTCTCAGGGAAAGTTCTACTACTCCTCTGAATCTCGTGCATGAGAAGCGTTGAACATGCCCATCTCCCAATTAAAAATCTCTCTCGGGAGCGTCCCGGTGGCACAGCGGTTAAGTGTGCCTGTTCCCCTTCCGCAGCCCAGGATTCGCCGGTTCAGATCCCGGGCGCGGACCAGTGCACCGCTTGTCAAGCCATGCTGTGGCAGCATCCCATATAAAGTGGAGGAAGACTGGCACAGAGGTTAGCCCAGGGCCAGTCTTCCTCAGCAAAAAGAGGAGGATTGGCATGGCTGTTAGCTCAGGGCTGATCTTCCTCACAAAAAAGAAAAAAAAGAAATCTCTCTCATCAGCTCGCCTTGGTTCCAAGGATTCTGACTTTTCTTGGACTCTCCCTTGGGGAGGAAAACATTGCCATTATCTGGGAGGCAGGCCACGCTCAGCTTTTCCTACCTCAACAGAAATTACTTTGTTGGTTTCTTAGAGAAGATGAGAACTCCTGGGTAAGTTTTAATTTGAGCAAGGAACTATTCCCAACGTGGGATGCTGCCGAGCTTTAATGCAGGGTCCCTACTGTTGGGGAATGAGGGGAACAAGAGAGGAGGGTGATGGGCTGTGAAAAGAAATGGTCACCAGTTCACAATTCAGTCTGAGGCTGACACTAACTAGAGTCATCAGTGAGTTTGTGCTCACTGTTTTATTCAGAGTAATTTGATATGGAATTCGACTCTTCCTCACTGGAAATGATGTCTCTAATTCCACGGGTTTAACTAAAGTGGGCAACCTACAGTATGACGTTAAAATAATAATCTGAGTTATTTTTTATGACCCCATATTTGAGATGGTCTACGCAGGTTTAAGTGTCCAGTGAATTGTACCGTCCTCCATTTCATCTTGTCTGTCACACATAGACTTAGCAAGAAATAGTCATGCACAATGAACCCAGGCCTGGAATCTTTACCTCTTCTGGAAAGTCAGTAGAAGTTCCTGTCTCCTTGAGTTTCTCTTTCAAAAGGTTTCAGTTTTCTCTTGGGAAAGGCTAGCAGGAGTCTGGATCATTGATCACAGGTAGTTTAAGGTCAGAATATTTTCTCTCTCTCCTTTTCCAATCTTTAACTGTGTTTATACAGAGAGTCCTGAAGACTAGAATTTATGAATCTCAAGGTTTATAAACCCCTCTACACCCACCATATAGTTGTAAGCCATGACTGTACACATCTGCAAGGCATACCTGGTATGTTCAGCATCTGAAAAGCTACAACTGGGCAGCAAGCTAGAAAATCAAGCCTCCATTCATTAAAAAAATAATAAAATAAAATAAATGCACATGGCCTACCACCCCTGACAGCTGGCAGCCTATATTTTTCCAGCTGGGTTTTAGCTTAACACCTTTTGGGATGTTGTCTTCCAAGAGGATGTATTTGTGTTTCTCAAATCTGACTTTTGGATTAAAAAAATGGACCCCGGAGACTGTGTTGGACACATACTTATAAATCCATGAAAGCTTAGCCTCCAGAAGCCACAGGAAATACTATGATATTTTGGAAAAGGTCGAGTTTCATAGATTCTGTAAGGCAGTCAGCAGGTTGTAATTGTTTCTTTTATTTAAAAGCCCTCCAGATATTTTTTTTCCAGAGGGTCTCTGCAGTTGAGGGTAGCAGACATTTTTTTCATACTGTACATTCTTTTTGGCCGAGTGCTGGAAATACACAGGAAATAAAGTGGTTTTGGAAGATCCAGCAGAGGCCAGGCCAAGGCATGAGGTCACTGAAACAAAATGGGAAATCTCCAAATCAGCAGCATCAGGTTTTGGCTGCCTTTGTCCCCCTCCTTGTGCAGGAGGGAAAAAATGAGGCAGGTGAACACCCTCATCTGTTGTGTTCTAACAGAAACCAAATGTCACCGTGTCCGCGGGCCCGGCTCGGCAGCTGGAATCACTCAAGAGGTTTAGACACAGGCCGACAAGACAGATGCACTGAGGCGGCCAGGAAAGTAGAATGAGCTGCCTGTGTCTTAATTCAAGGTCTTGGTGCTGCTTTGGGCCTTGATTTCTGCCGGCCTGGCTCAGGGTGAGGGCAGAACTCGCCATGCCGAGGCCAAGGAAAGCAGGCCAGCTTCTTGTCGCACCAGCCTCCGGGCTGCCTCTCAGGAAAATCAGTTGCAAGGACTCTCGCCTCAAACCAAAGAGAGAATGGGCCAGCCTTTTGGTCTCAGCTACTAACAACAGAAAGGCAAGATCTGATTCTGAGGCAGCAGGTAGACACGCGTCTGGCTTCCCTTCCATAGGGAGGTGCAGATCCTGGGAAGGACAGGAACATCTGGGGCGAGACCACCCCAGAAGGCAGGCTCTTGGCTCCAGCCAAGCCGTTGCCCCCGTGGTTGGATGGGATTCTGTTGGAATCCTGGAAAGCAGAGAAAACTCCCCTGGAAATAAACTTGGAGTGTGCAAGGTCTTCACTCTCGCCGCTGTCTCATTCAGATTCGTTTTGGCTGCTTTGGGCTGAATAGGGTTAATTCTGAGCAAAAAAGGAAAGAACTTCAGCCAGCATGAATGAAGTGCTCCCAGGACAGTCACAAAATGGCCTTTCAGAAAGAACTGTCCATTGAGATGAGAGCCAGTGGGTGAAGTCACCATCAGCACAGGGCGCGGTGGACAGGCATAGGCTAGATTCAACAGAATCCTGGCCTGGGCCCATCACGCCCTCCAGCATTTCCATTTAATCAGTGGTGGAGGCCCTGGGTGAAATGAGGTAGGGAAGTTGTGCAGTTCCCAGTAGGTTTCCTAGGACTGAGTTTATTCCTTCTGGCTCCCAACACAGAGGAGATACCAGGAAGGAGTAGAGAAGACTCACTAATAGCCCTGGGCAGAATCAGTCTTGGAGCATTCCAGCCACCATTGTTATCGTCAGTTATAGAAAGCTGCTGAATATCACGCTGTTCAAGAGGCCATACTAAGTGATGATTTGGGTAGCTCTTTATAGTTCACAAAGCATGCTCATAATCACTTATCTCATTTGATCCTCACAATAGCCCATGGTGCAAGCAGATGTCACCATCATTGCCCACATTTACTCGTGAGGACACTGAGCTCAGGGAGGTTAAGTGACATGTCCTGGGCCACACAGCTAGTAAGAGGGGGAACTAGGACTCAAATTCAGGTTCTTACTTGAGAGCTTTTAGAACTATGACAAGATGCCTCCTGGTATAACCAAATCTACTACATGGATATGGGTCCCTGCTCTCTAGAAACTGAGAGCGCAGAGGAAACCACACAAGTATTTATGTGTAACCCATATACAACTAAGCTGCCTCATGTCCCCAGGGTCAGTACGCATTGACTTCCAAAGAAGCACACATTAATTTCCAAGAAGCATTTAAAAGCAATTTGTATCTTTATTACATTTTCTCAGAAAATACTAAAGGAAGGGTTCCATCTATAGCTTACAGCAGATTTTCTGGAAACTCTTTATCTATCCATCTCCCCAAAACCCCACCCATCACAATATGACAATAATCATTCCCCCTCCTCAAAAAAAAAAAGTTCCCTCAAACTTTTCTCAAACCTAGTGCTTTCTGATTCTTAACTTTTTCTTGCCTACCTCTTACCTTCCAAATCTATTACTTCCTCTTCCGTGAGTCTAGTTTCTCCAATGTAAACCAATCACACGGTCTCAGCTTCTTTTATTCTTCTTCTTCATCCTCAATCCATTACTCTGATTGGAACAACAATGCCCAGGATCAAATTGGACTGGGGCTGTCTTCTCCCTGGAGGGCAGGAGGGAGGGAGAAGCTGTGACTCTTTTATTTTCCTGGTCACACATGCATGTGACATAGAGACAGTGGCCTCAAACCTTCAAATCAAGGGAGGCAGGGCATCAGATGTGCCTGGCAGAGCCTCACACTAAATTTGAGCTTAGAATCGCACTCATGCTTTCTGACGATGGGAGAAAGATTGGCAGATTTGCTCACCATGCCTTGTTTACACTGCTTTTGTCAACCTCAGTCACTCTTTTACTCAAACTCATGTTTCCCACCTTTATTAGACCCATCAGTGTCTACGGCAAAGTGATAACAGGATTAAACCTCACTCATCTTCCACTTCACAGTGGATATCTTGCTTTTGTTCACTGTTTTCTTCTAACAGTCTTAGTCAAGCTTAAGGTTTTCCCTTAAGCATAAAAATGATGCTTTCATGGTAGGCATGTAAACAAGACCAATAAATGTGTAGCTGCTTACTCCTTGCTATGGAAATTAGCCTCAGTTTAAGTTTTGCCTGTGTCATAGAGGCAACATCAGTCAAGAGTAAATGCGTTTACGTAAAGAAGTGTATCGTATAAGAAGTTACCTCTGTGAAGTGGTGTGCGTGTGATTTCTACCTTCTTCTGGATATGTTTCTGCATCTACAAATCTGACTGTTTAGTGTGAACATTTGACATTTTATAAGCAGTAAAATATTAAAATTACTTTCACTTTTTAAAAGAGTAACAGCATTTACTGTGGGTGGCGGAGAGGAAACACCAAGCAACTTGGTGGCAGTCAGAGACAATAACTCCTATATATTCATTCATTCAGTTGGGGCCATGGGAATCATTTGCATTTCTCTCTAATCAATCTAGAATGGCTTCGTGGAGGAGGCTGGATTTCAGAAGTTACATAAATGCTGTGAGAGGAACTTTTGTTCAGCTGAGAGGGAAAGAACTGGAAGGAAAGTTCTGAGGAAGCTTGGCACAGGGTGGCATGTCGGTTCCCAAGGAGATTTGTGCAGTTGGTCTGAGGCATGTGGGGGGTGGTCAGCTGTGGCCGTGCAGGAAGTGGGGAAAGAAGACAAGGAGAGCCAGGTTGCCGAGGCCTCCCATGTGAATAAGGAAGAGGCGAAGAGAGTGGGAACGGCTCTGAGGCTCTAAAGATGAGATTTGAAGGAGAGGGATAGACCCCCAGAGCCAAGTCCCTGGAGTCCATTAGGTCAATGAAGCTGTGGCTCCCAGGTCTCTGCCCTGAGCTAGGGGCCAGCACCTGCCATAGTGAATTATGGGGCATTTGCTCAATGCCCTAGGTGTAAACGTCCATATTTCCAGGGCCAGACAGGGAAGAAGCAGCAGCAGTCTCTGCCCTGGAACACTGCCCTCTGAGCAGTGTTGCTGAGCATTTTCAGTCAATCTGACCCTACACTGCCCTATTCCATTCTCTGGAAGCTCTCACCCCAAGGGGGCATTTTCCCATCTCACTTTGCCCTGATCCTGGTTATTATAACCTCCAGAAAGAAAGTCTGAAGCCTGTGGCCTGTTAAAAGCTGTATTATCAGAGATCACGAGCGGAAACGGTCTTATTCCTTTCGGGGAGGGAGATGCGTGGGAGCACAGGCACCTCCTCCAAGGTGGAGAAAAGCTCAAGGTCGTATTAAGCAGAAGCCACTGTTCCCTAGGACATTGTCCTCTGAAATCCATACTGTGCTGAGAAAAGTTTCTGGCTGGGAATTGAATTTGAGTCATTTGTTCACTGAAGTTTCTCTTCCTGTGCCACATGATTTGCTAATGGTCGGTGTTGTATACGATTAGTCATCCGAGGCGTTTGGAGAGGCGGTTAGGATCCTCCAGCATTTACCCTGTACTGACCCAGAGCCTAGCACATCTGTTCATTCTAAACCACACCATTTCCACTGCCCAGGCAGAATGCCTAGGGCTTATATTTTGCAGGTGCTGAACACCATGCAGGAAATATAGATGATCTGAGTGTAGAGTCTTGAAAAGCACCACAGCTTCTCTCTCACCCAGAGTTTGCGCAACCTCTGAGCTGAGTCTGGTAGGTAAACCAACTTGAAGATCTTTTTTGAGGAGAAAGGAGGACTATGCTAGCTTCTTCCACAAATCATTTGGTCTTGTATAAGTACCTAGCAACATCACTTTTTTTTTTTTTTAAGTTAACGAAGACCTAGAGACGTATGGCTCAGAGTAACCACTGCCATCATTTTATTATAATTTGTGCAGACAGAAAAAGCCTTCCTGGGGTGGTTTTAACTGTTCGTCCACGTAAACATCAAGGGCTTTCTTTTTGGCCTGCACACCCTCAAAGCTGTTGTTACTTACCCCATCCTGCTGTAACACAACCCTTTCACGGGGCAGTTCCGCTTTCGACACAGCCTAACTGGCATTGTCATAGGTGCCTTTAATGCTCTCTTAGGCTCCAGGTCACATCCAGGGCTGTGAATGGTGTTGCCAGACCCAACTGCGTGTCTGCAAATAAGCCGGGGCTTTTGCAATTTAAATGGACAGGCAAAGTTCACGTGCTGTTTCGGTCCTCACTCTGTGGGCCTCCTCGGGCTGTGCTGCTTTCGTTGGCTGTTTTTGTGTGAGGTGATTTTTCTTCTGAATGTGTGTGTGTGGGGGGGAGTGGGAGGTTCGAGGAGGGTAGCCTGCACTTTGTTTGGGTTTATAGAATCCTTTGGGAATTAAACCATAGAAACACAGACTGAGAAAGAATTCGGAGGCCTTTGTTGCAATGGGCTGATAGTAACTTTTAAAAAATTGAAGCAAAAAAGGAGAGTGATAATCTCAGGTATCCTTTCCAGTGGCCCTCACCCTTTTTCTCTTTTCTAACGTGAGAGAGAGGAAAAGAGGTTGGTGTCTGGGGGCGATGGGAAAATCTCTGTCTTCAGAGGGAGCCTCTCTTTCTTCCCCCTCTGTTTTGGATCGTCAGTCAAGACCTAGGGCCAAGTTGAGCGTTTCTTGTGGGGGAAGAGAAAAGTTTAACATAAGGAAAAGAGCATGAGAAGCACACTGCCTCGGTGACAATCAGATCTTTAAAAAATGAAATTGTATCCTTCCTCAATTCCTAGGAGGGCTCAGCTCTGAGAGAGAAGCAGCAAACATGCAGGATGGGAACCTCGGGCTGGAGGAAGGTTTGCTTCTGTTCTGGAGCCTGGTTGCTCCTGAAGCCAAAGGAGGGTTAAGGCTCACCCTGGAGCTGTTGGAAGTGGGGCCCTGAGAGAAGTTAACCTTCCTCCAGGTTGCATTGATCCACAGAAAATCTTCCGTAAAGTGTTTTTGAATCCTGAAGTATTTCCTTTAAAAACAAGATAGAACAAAACATAAAACATGAAACAGCTCCCTCTTTCACCCCCGGCCCCTAATCTCATGTCTGATGCTTTGCAGACCCCAGACTTGCATCTCACCTTTGGAATCCCAGAGGAGGCTCTGCAGGGATGACTTCTCCATTAGACACAGGGCCTCGGCCCCTGTTATGGGTTGAATTGTGTCCCCTCAAAAGTCATATGCTGAAATCCTAAATCCCCAGTACCTCAGAATGAGACTTTACTTGGAAATAGGGTCATTCAGAGTAATTAGTTAAGATGAGGTCATACTGGAGTAGGGGGAGCCCCTAATCCAACATGGCTGGTGTCCTCTAAAAAAGCGGAAATTTGGAGACAGACATGCACACAGGAAGAACACCAAGTGAGGATCAGAGTTCTGCTGCCACAAGCAGAAAGTTAGGAGAGAGGCCTGGAACAGATCCTTCCCTAGCGCCTTCAGGGGGTACGTGGCCCTGCGACAACTTGACCCTGGACTTCCAGCCTCTAGATCTGTGAAACAATAAATTTCCCTTGTTTAAGCCACCAGTTTATGGTACTTTGTTACAGCAGCCCTAGGAAGCTACTGCAGGCCCGTGTTCATTTTATGAACCCACTAAAATGTTTCCATTTGAATTTATCTTAAAATCCGAAGGAAAAATGACTATAATAATAATGAACATATAAAACAGAAGTCCAGCCTGGATTATATTTGTCTTTATACCAATGCAGCCATAATACACAATTTTTAATTTTTTTTCTTAATGGAGAAAGGGACTTATGAAAGCAAAAGCCCCAGCTCCCACAACGGATGTGATGTGGCCCTGAGGCCAGGAGTTGATTTGGAACAGGTGAGAAGCCTCTCGATTTCTAGAGAAGCCCTGGAATTTGTGGCTGGGGCAGAAGTTAGCCCAGGTACTGAAAAGAAGATGAAACGCCCAATAATTTGTATAACTGTATTGCAAAATATTCCTCAAGCTTTGCTGCTCATCGTCCCTCCTGACCTCTGGCAGATTGAGTTGTTTTCACTTTTGATTTCTGTGGGAGGAGGGGAGTCTCAAGAATGTCTCCATTTGGTAGATTGTCTATGTTCTGATATAGCTGAAGCACAAAATGAAACAGAATCCACCACGGTCTCGGCTTGTCCCCTGTGGAACGGCCTGCTTCACTAAAAGGAGAAGGTAGAGCTTAAAATTAAGTCTGGCCTCCCTCATTCAGCTCCCAATAAGTCTTTCTTTTCAACTGTCTCTTCCCATTCACTTTCAAAAGCTATATTACTTATTTATGACCCAATCCAGTAGAAATAATATGCACTTAACTTGCGCCTGTAACTGTTATCCTATTAATTACTCAGTTAAAATCCATAAAAGTGGACGGCTGTCACCAAAGTCTCTGCTAAAATCCTCACAAAGGGGAGCGGCTCTTGACAAATTCATTAATTAGGATCTGGTATGTAGTTCTTCGAAGTCAAATAGCCTGAGCTTCCGGGAGCCCAGTGGCCTGTGAAGATTGTATTCTGTCCTCTCTAGTTGACAGTTCACACAAACTATGGAATTAAAGTGAATATCTCTTCCTGACTAGCAGCCATAAACAGAGGAAACTTAGGTCAAACAAACAGATGATTCTAAATTGACACGTGATATGCACACATGGCCCTCAGAGCCCCTGGTCTGTAGCCCAGTGGGTCTCAAACTGTAGTGAGCGTCAGAATCCCCTGGAGGGTTTGTCAAAAGCACAGATTGCTGGCCCTCCCCCCACAGTTTTCTGATTCAGTAGGTCTGAGATAGAGCCTGAGAATCTGCATTTCTCCCTGCTTCCCAGTTGAGGCCACTACTGCTGATCCAGGGGCCACACTTTGAGAACCACTTGTCTAGACATTAACCTTCAATTGGTCTTTATCACTAATAAATGGAAGAGAATACCATTCTGCAGTTTATAGAGGACATAATGAATTTTTAACATAGGATCAGACTGCCTGAAGTTATAGAATCTTCTTTCCTGGAAATTGGTAGGAGTAGACACCATCACTTTTCCAGAAGGGTTTTACGCAGATTGGCTATAAGACCATGCCACAGGAATGCCAACGTGGTCAACGTGATTGTACCCTGCTCCCATTCCATGCAAATTGCTACCCTCCCTAGTTACCCCATTGGCATCCCCTCTAGTGATGTGTAGATATTAAATGGTTGTAGCAGGATGGTCCAGGATAAAGGCACTGCAGGAGTTTGAGTGTGAAAGTACATTTGGATGCTGAGGCACTTAGGAACAGCTGCACAGGTGGGGTCTAAGAAAGGGTGCAGAGGTTGGGGGAGCAGTGGTTAATAAAGGTTTGGCAAGACCTTAGTCTTCTGAGCAGTGAAAAGATGGGAAGAACCTGAATTCTCTCTGCTGTGTTCCTTCAGCCAAGGTGTATTTATTGACCATTTTCCCTGTGCAAGTTTCTGTACTGGGCAAGGTGGAGAATGTCAAGGTGATTCATCCAGGGGAGCTGATGTCCTAGTGGGGAGAGTGAGGCAGGCCCACAAATCATTATAATACATGGTAGACAGTGCCACAAAAACAGACTCACAATTCCTCAAAGATGCTCTGGAAATCATCATACCTCAAACTGTCTTTCAGGAGGGAAAAAAAGAAAATGAGATCAGAGTTTGTTCAAATCACAGAATATCAACTCAGAGTTCATAAACTGAGAAACTGAAGCCAAAAGTCTTAAACTGAATGCTGGCATATGCAAAGGTCTTCCTCTGGGTACAGAAGTCCTTTTTCTAATGTTACTAAATGCCAAAGGGCCCCTCTTATCAGTGTTATTTGGAAGAGGGAAACAGAAGGGGTTGTGTTTTAAGATGTTTTCCTTAGTAACTCTGACCTCCTGTCATGCTGCCAGCACCTCTGTCATCTGCCTTAGGTCCCTGTACCAGCTGAGATTGCCACCGTCAAAGCTCTTAGCCTAACCAGAAAGTTCTATTCCAGGATACTTTGGGACCAGGGAAAAAGGCAGAAGATTGAATCTGGGTCCCACACTCATCCAGCAATGAGCTGATATCCCTATTCATACTCTCCCACCTCCACAGCCTGCACAGCTCCTCCCCCAGACTCAGTCCCTGCTTCTGATAGCATCTGCTTGATCCCTAGATGACTTCTCAGAGGTGACAAATGAGCAAGATAATTAGGAGAGATGACAGCTGAAATGTGATAGATAATACCCTGTTGTGAAGGACATGGATATGTCTAATCTACTGTGTGTTTAGAATTGGGAATGGAGGATTAAATTGGGCTTCGACAGTCAAGTCAATACGTCTTTCCCTAATGGTGAATCAATCAACCTTCCTATTGGTGAGTTTGCTGCTTCCCAATATTTCATCCCAAATGGAAGTGAAGAATTGAATTTTATCTTAGAAAGCATGAGGCTTTGACTTCTATTGTTCTGCTTTGCTTATATTTCCTGCCAAAATTACTGGTGAAATTTTACCCACTGAGCAAAGCTCATCTCTTTCATGAAGGCTTCTCCTGCCACATTCCAACGCACATGGACTTCTCTAAACACAAACATTTCAGTACTGAATTTCTGTTTACTTTGTCTCTTCTGGAGGTCAAAATGGTACCTGTCTTTTTCTTTTTTAGCTTAGGATGCTTAGCACAATTCTAAAGGTAGTAGGCCCTCAGTAGTGCAACTGTTTTTTTTTTTTTTTAATTAAATAGCATTAGTTTCTATATTTAAGTAGCAAATTAGGCAGGTAGGATATAGGTGTCATATGCTTTCCCAGACACAGATTAGAATGATGTCTCCCACAGATTCAATAACACTAACTGGTCTCTGTCTTCTTAAAAGAGCTACAGAAATAGTGTTTGGCAATATTATATAAAAAACAACCTTTTAGAAAGCAAGCTATGTTTAGTTAGGGGTCAGATGATGCTTTGTTCAGTATGTCTTGTCACAGATGTCTTTTATCATAAGCAACAAATCTTTCTGTGTTGGTGAACATCTCTGAAGCAGATGTCCTGTGACCCAGGGTGGAGGTTTATTCTTTGTTCTGTGATATATTTGCCTTCTCTTGAATTGAGGCTCAGTGACTCAGCTTCTTTCTCTCCTCTAAAGAGATGTCAGTGACTGTTGTTTTGCTCTCTGATGCTTTATACCTCACAGGGATTTGCTTTTGTAAACTGCATGGCTAAGGTGTGCACCTTAAATAACACCACTAAATAACTCTCTTTTATACCCAACTGTGCTGCCCACAGTTGTCTACAAATCAAGTCTTAGTGCACCTAGCAGAGAAAATGAAACAAAAAAAGCAGTATGGAAACAAACACCAGATTGGTGTATTGGATTGCAGGAAAACTATTTAGTTAGCCACTGCCAAAAGTATCACAGAAATTTCTAGCCCATCTGTTACCTCAAAGTGGCCCCATGATTACCATGACATTACACACAGAGCTGAATGGCCTTTTGGAAGAGCACATTGGACCTTTCTGAAGCATGGACCAAGGTGTGGGTCTCTCTCAAATCATGGAAACCTACTTTTCTGCAAGTGTCTGAAAATGGAGGAGGACCCACCAAGCACATGGAGAGGTCAGGTGTCCCAAGATGCCTAACAGTGAGCCATTACCTTGGTGACTCTCTCCCATTGACAGAGACCAGCTTTTAGCCCCAGAGGCTCAAAGACTCGTCTGTGCACTGTTCAGAGATGTGAGGACAGATTCAAATCCCACAAGCTCCCAACTGATGTATAAAACCAGAATGTTCCTGTGTTTATTTAAATGAGAGATTTCTCTAGCCGTTTCTTCAGTGGAGCTCCAGAGGCAGTCGTCAGCTTGTAAAAGTTTAGGACAGTGTTTCTCAAACTGTATCGTGCATCAGAATCACTGGGAGAATGTGTTAAAACACAAATGGCTGGGCCCTACCCACAGAGTTTCTGATTTCATAGGACTGGGGTGGAACCCAAGTTTGCATTTCTAACAAATTCCCAGGAGATGCTGATGCTGCTGGCCCTAGACCACGCTTGGAGAACACTCATTAGGGGTCATGTTGAGTCAACAATAGATATAATTAAACACTAAAAATCATAGGCTCAGGATGCTTATAAGCTCAAGATCTGTTGAAAGATCAACAGAGTCACATCTCCTATACCCATCTCACTCTCCCTTTCTCTCTCCTCTTCCCCTGTTGCTTTCCTCTCTTCTTCTCTTCCTCATTCTCCTCTCAATTCTCGCTCTCCCTTTCCCTTTCTGTCTCTTCTTCTCTCTCTCTCTCCCTACTCCAACACCTCATCTGTGTGCAGACAGTTAGATACATGTAAGTTAGGCAACTCACCTTCCCTGCCACTGGGAACAACTGATTGGGTCGTTCAGCCTGAGAAGTCCCTAGAAGAGCATTGCCCATGTTTGTTTCCATGACTCTCCTTTCTCTCTGCTTCCATGGCCAGACTTGATTATCATACCTTCTTTTGATGTATTTATAAATTCAAGCAGTTTCCAAATTTTATCATCCAGAAAGCTTCGTAAGGTAACTGCATATCTCTGCCATGACCCTTTATGTGGGATCAGATTTTAACCTGAAGGCCATGGTCTTCTTTCCTCCCTAGTACTCATTTTTGGGGGATACCCTCTGTAATCCCCAAGTACTGACAACATTAATATTTGCATTTAGTTGAAGTATAAACATCTCTTATACAACATGTTGAAATGTGTTCTTTCTTTGGAATCTCATAATAACACTGCTCACTCTTAGTAGAATTCAGCATTAAGGTGAACTGGCTTGGCCCACACAAGGACCCTACTTGCCCATAGGGCCTTAACCTTATACTGACCATATCCAGAGTATCTAAGTTTGACATTTATTTCCTCACTGGTCCTCTTTTCCATTCTAATATGGCACCCTGTTTATAGTTGCTACAGTTGGTAGTTTTACTTATTCAAAGAAATCACCCCAAGAAAGCAGGGGAATAAAAAAAGATGGAGAAATGAGTAGAAGAGGAGGTTGAGAAGGACATTGACTAATGTATTTCCTTATTTAGCTCCATTTCCAAATTTAGGGAACTCATAAGAAGCATAATTGAGTCTCCTACTTATAAAAGTTCTGAGCCAGAATTCCTCCAGAGGAACAGGCTAATACCATCTCAGCAATAAAGGGGCCGGCAGCAGAGCAGGTGTGTGCTTATTCTCTACACGGTCCCCAGGGCTTGGTGTTTATGAGAGTGCCCCTTTAGAAGAAGGAGATTTCTATCAAAAAAGAGTCATTTTTGTTTAGAAGGGAAACAGTATGATGGGGGAAGGGGCAATATCAGCGTCTGCTTCTCTGGGCGCTGATAATAGGACAGTGTGTGAAGGTGTCTGAGTGTGTACGTGTGGATGTGAGTGAGTGGAGGTGTGTGAGTGTATGTGTGTATGTATGTGTAAATATGTGTGCATGAGTGTATGTGAGTATATGTGGGTGTGAATATGTGGGTATAAGTTTTCATGTGTGTGTGAATCTATTGGGTGGGTGTATGTAAGAGTAAGAGAGAATGAGAATGATTATTCCATCTCCGACAGGCTGGATGGGCTTGCTTGACCTCACTCTGACGCAGTTGAACAAAGCTGGCCAAATCAGATAAAGGCTATTTTATTTGCTTAATTTTTTGGACTGGGACAACTTCTACACTGAAACTCCAGGAAAGCTTCCTGAAATGTAGTGGTTGATTCTTCAGTGTGCTCTGGGTGCAGGAAGACAGCTGCTGGCTGAAGATTCACCCCAGGGAGAAAAGCTTTGGCCTGACTTCCACGCAGGTGGCCCAGCCTAAATTTGCTGCCTCTCAGGAATCTGGCAGTGCTGGCCCACCCTCACCTACCTTTCCATTTTATAAAACCCAACAATTCGACACTCATATCCCCTTCCTGTCAGATTCCATTTCTGTTTTCCGTGATGGTTACTGTATTTTAAAACATTACATCATGTTTTTAGATAACAGGTCCTTTTAAAGATATCCAATTTGGGGGGTACATACACAGAACCTGCACTATCCAAATGAGATGTTTTAAGGCAAACTTTTCTTTCTTTTTTTATATTTGCAGAAGAAGATTGGCCCTGAGCTAACATCTGTTGCCAATCTTTCTCCTCCCCCCCCCAAAAACCCCAGTACATAGTTGTATATAGTTGTCAGTTCTTCTGGTTCTTGTATGAGAGCTGCCATCACAGCATGCCTACTGACAGACAGGTGATGTGGTTCCACGCCCGGCAACTGAACCCGGGCCACCGAAGCAGAGCGTGCCAAACTTGAACAACTAGGCCATCAGGGCTGGCTTAAACTTTCCTTTTTTTAATTCTCAAAAACTGTGTATCAAATGTCTGCTACAAATGTGTCCTATTCCATTGTACAGTTGATTTAGACAATGATTCAACTCCACATCTGCTATAAGTTGCATGTTCTCTTTGCCAACATGGAGCTTCCAGTCTGGTGTGGAAGGATCCTAATTTATTAGCTAAGAGAGACCTCCTGTTTTCCCTGAGGCATGTCTTCTGCAGATACTTGGCTGAAAAAGAATCCCGACAGCAACTTTAAGCTTATGCAATTTATGTCTGCTTGTGAAATTCAAACCCGTGGTTGATAATAATGGAGACGTTGACTCCCATGACTGAATGACAAACTGGATTTCATTTTGGGCACCAACTACAGTCAATTGGTGGTGGCTGCCTGGAGTGCTGAGTACAGAAGAAATCTGAGGCCGAGTCCTGGTCCAGTGGGAAGGAATGCCACAATAGATTTGTGATGTCTGCCATAAACAGGAGTGGGGATGTTAGCATGCTTGCTGCACTTCCCTCCTCTGTTCTGGTTAACAAAAGAAAGCCACCACCTTTATAAAGTCTATTTTTATTTGCTTGATGAAGCTAACTTTTGCTCTTCGCAGTTGGGGCCCTCTCTAGACAGGTGACTGATAGTTCAGCTAATTTGGAACTCGTACTGTTTTTAATTTTTCTATTTTCTTCTTTCAGCATATCCCCTCTATCTTGTCTCTCCACCCCACTCCACCCCGCCCCCCGTTTTAGAATCCTCTTCCACCAGAGACACTCAACATTTTCAGATTGAATCATGATTTCTGGGAATGAAAGCACCCAACAAGCTAAGTAGTTACTCATTTCCTAAAACATAAGCATGTTTGAAGAGAATGCTTAAAGTTGACCATGTTTAGACCAAAGGAATGAATTTCTGTTGGTGAAATTTCAGGTGTACCTTTTGGAGGTTTGAGGCGTGGCCCTTTTCTTGACATGGTTCAAATGACCATATTCAGCATCACCAAGAGTTGTTCACCCCGTGTGGCCCATCAGAATTCTCAAGTCTCCTGAGGTAAAAATGATGGACTGCTTCACTACTAACTTTACGACTTCCTTCTGCTTAGCCTCAATATATGCCAGATCATTATCAGGAAGCAATGTAAATACTGTTCTCTGTTCTTTCTGTCAAAAGAAGCATTCCTTTCCTACGTAAAAGTAGCTATCTGTTGAGACATAAAAAATCAGACTGTAATACACCTTTCCATTTATTCTATGGAATGCTATACAACAGTTGTTAGAAAGAATGATGCTGATATAGATATCTTGACTTGGAACCCAATCTACGCTATATTATTAAGTAAAATAATCACAAAAAAATGTGAAAAAAAAATTTAGTGAAGACACACATGAATATACATATTTTTAAGCCTATATTTAAAGTACATAAAGTAGCCTAGAAGAAGTTCTATTAAAAAGTTTCACCACAGAAGAAGAGAAGAGGGATTCGGGAATGTGAGGAAGTGAATGGGGTCTTTTGAGTTTCATTCTATATCTGACCGTATTTTTTAGCTTTTTACAGCCAGCATGTATTACTTCTATAATTTAAAGCAAGAATGGTTTAAATTAATTGGAAGACAACAGCAAAAGAAATCAGGCCATAAAAGGTTAAAGCCATTGGACCAAATGCAGTTATTCAGTGAGAAAAATGGCATTTCCTATTGTCCTTGATAACCCCGAAGTTTCCAGCTGCTAACAATCATCTCCAAGGGTCCTGTGCACACACATGAAATGTGGGAGGAAAGCCATTTTCCTTTATAGTCAGGAAGGCCTTCCAGCATCTTCTACTTCAGGCCCTCTCTTGTGGTCGACTGAGGGAAGATAAGATGCTAGAAGCCTCAAATGGAACTGCTGACCATTTAAAAGTGACACTAGGGTCTACTTTTTAAAAACTACTTCCCAAACACTAGCTGTTTACTCATGTTTGTAGTTTTATTTATTTTATATGACAAGAGATAAATGTAAAGAGTGACAGGTCACGACAAGGGCCACTTTGATTCAGTGCTGCTCGTGTTGCTACTTCCAGAGACGGAACCAGAAAAGAGGGAATCTAGCAATTTTTTAATGTTGAAGCTAAATCTATTGTCAGCAACTAGCCTAAAGCAGAGATAAGATGTTAGATAGAAAAGACTACATTATTAGCCCTACCCCTGACTATATCAAGTGCAAGCTGGATTAGACTTTACATTTTAGATTTAATGCACAATTAGAGGAACAAGTGAGCGAGGGACTGTGTTAAACTATTGTGATCCAACTGGGATGGATTTGATGCCGTTCATTGGCATAGTAGGATAAACCTACCCAAGGTACTGTAGACAGGGTTCTTGTCAAAAAGATTCCCTGCACTTGACTAAAATTCCCACCCACGAGTGTATTAAAATATATTTATATAATTCATGAGAACTTTGTATTACATATTACATACAATATTGGGAGTCGGCTATTGCTGCATTTTAACAGTGAAGAAAATGGAAGCTCAAATAAGTAAATGGGTTTGTCCAAGGTTACCATAGTGAGTGACTAATCTAGAACTGGGACCCAAGACTCTTGATTCTTTTCTCTCCAACTCTCCTAATAGGAGTTTCTTCTAGTTCAGGACTCGTCCCCAGAAGACATTGGTAAAATATATATTGTTGGAGGTTGGAATAAGGAAAGTGACCAAGAGATGGAGCCTTTCCAGTTAGTGTGGTCCTCTTCAGTGACATTCATGGGGCTCTTTAGCGATGAAGTTTCGATGGAGCAGAACGGAGTTGGGAGGCATCCAGAGTACGGGCTGGGGTGGTGGGATCTGGGATGGAGCCCAGTATGAGAACCTGCATCCCAAAGCAAGGGACAAGAAAAATGAGAGGTAAGGAGCAGCATCAGCCTCACCTCTTTCTATTGGCTTCCAGCTCCTGTCCTGCTAATATTAATTAAACCTGGAATAATACCCCACCGAACGAAGTTGTAAATATCCCATCTATAGAGATACTAAAGTGTCACTTTCTGTTCAAATAGGATAACTTAAGGGGACACCCCTACCAGATGAGATGAATAATATCTTACATTTATATAGCAACTTTATTATTTTATAAAGTTTTTTTTTAATCTGCACCTATCTTATAGTACTTTTCACGCTCTGACTTGCAATTTAATTATATATAAATGTGAGTTACCTCCCCTACCACACTCTAAGCTTTTTGAGGGCAGGATCTGTGCTGGCCTCATTTAGCTTTTGAGAAATGAATAGCACTTGCATGGACTTATTGCGTCAATGAATGGATCAGGGCTGTTAACACAGATCTTTTTAATTCTCTTTAGTGTATTATACTTGTGTACATTGTACTTGTAAAAATTAAAAAGTGGGCAACTCATAGTCTAGTCTTCATTTTTAATCTGCTTGTTCAACTTTATAAGTGAATTGTATGCTTTATAGGTGTTTTGGATGAGGAGAATGATGAGTCATTTAGTGATATTTTAAAGTGCAGATGAACTAATATCCAATATTTGTCTGTGTTAATGAACTAAAACTTGCTTTTCGAGCAAATATATAATTGAATAGGAGCAATCTAGTCCCTACACAAGCAGGGACAATATAATCCCTATTCCATCTTGCCGAGGTCAGAGGGCAGTGGGCATATTGGAGATCCTTCATCAGTAGTGTTGAATGGTAGGAGAACATTTGTCTCTCAGTTATGGATTCTGGTTTAAAAAACAAAAAAGGAAGCATTTTCTTATCTTGTTGAATTCGACATAAAGAATAGTCACCCAGATGGGAAGTAGAAGTAAAGTTTTAGTTCCAATAGCATGCAAGAAAAGATGGAAAAATTCCTTTGGCATGCATTCTCTTGATACAGAGGAACAACACTGGGCTCAAGGTTTCACAGACCTTGGTTTCCCGATCTCTGGTTAAAGTGGGGATGTAGCTCATTGTGCGCAGGCAGGCTTTTCAAATGTAGGAAAGAGACGAAGCGGGGCCCAGGAGTACATTCAAACATGGACGAACACCTTTGAGTGCTGTGAATGTCCGGAGCCCTGGGAACCCCTCGTCGAGTTTCACTTGGCAGGCTGGCGCCCTATTGAAACTATCTCCCGCGGGATCTCGTGGGATCTGAGATCCTGCTCCTTCTCTTACTGGGTGGGATGAGAGCAATAGCCGGTTCATGTGAGGACAGAGACAGATTCTTTTCATTTTCGTGCCATTAAAAAAAAAAAAGCCCCAAACAACCTATTCCAGGCCCTTCTGCCTTCGCAGCACTGGTGCCAGTTGCCTTTCTTTGCACGATACCCCGGACACCTGAAACATAGAACTGTCTGCATTCTTTCCCTGCTCCGTTTTGTGCCTGAACTATGCTGGTTGACAATTTGGAGCTTCGGTTCATAAGGGATCAGCTGTCAGGGCGAGGAATGTGAGGCTCTTAGTTTGGCCAGGATTTCGGCAGAGTCTGTCTGAATCGTTGCTTTTGTCTGGAAACGTTGAGAACGATTAGAGCAGTGTGTGCCCAGTGGCCTAGGAGTGTAGGTAAATAGAAGCGGGGGTCTGTTAGTGAAGGAAGGTATGCTGGGAATTCAGTGGGTTTGCAACCCTCGGCGAGTCCAAGTCATTAAAAATGAGCATAGGGAAGCAATTACAAAGGGAAAGGAGGCGCAAGTATGGTTGCATTTGGGCTATTCCTGTCCAAAAAAGAAAAAAATGGAAAGCAATGGGCTGAGTTCCGCGGTGCAGTGGAGTTAGCCGAGGGCAGAAATATTTGTCTTTTTGGTTGTGGACGATCGTGTAATCGTGCTGCTCCCTTGGGAGGAAAACCCGCCAGCCTGCGCGGGCTGCTGTTTGTGAGGCGTCCGCCGGAGTTTGCGATCAAAACGATTGTGAATGTGAAAGTTATTACTGCTCAAAAAACACTTTATATCAGGGTTAATTATAAGGAGATTCTGGAGTATAATTAGTGTTCTTTCTATGGAGGATTAAGGGGCTCTCCTAAATGGCCTTTTTGATTGCCTTCTTCCCTTTTTTAATTTCCTCCTTGTCCTTTTTGATTATCTACCCCACGACCCTCAGGGCTCCTCAATGTAATACAATTAAAATAACATTTTTGTCTTAGAGGGTTTTATTTTATGAGCTATTAACCCCCTGCTTGCCTGCAGTCTGCTTGCGTCTCCCCGCACACCCGCCGCCCCCGGACACCGTGGCGCGTATGCAGCACCCCCGGGAGGTGCAAACAGAGGAGCGAGCAAGGCTGGGGACTACTTTCGCTTGGTCTTGAAAGGGATGGCTGGATGCTGACTTCCAAGCAGGAATGGAAGGCCAAAGGAGCCCTCCTGGCTCAGCTGGCTTTAACCTAAGTCGGCGGCTGGGTAAAATAACCTTGTCCCAATTCTTTTCCCACTCCGTGCCCTGGTAGATTGCCTTGCACACAGTAGGTGCTCAAAACTGGCCATTAATGACCTTAGAACCACTTGCCATCTTTGTCTTTGGGGTCCTAGTAGAACCAGGAATTTAGACATTTCGACTTCTCCTCCCTATTGGTCCTGAATCCAATCATTTATTAGACTTGCCAGCTCGGCCTCTCATTAACCTTTATTTCCCTCATTCTGAGCCTAAAGGGGAATTCTAGCTAGTGCATGCATTTCAGAGTGCAGGTGACTCTGGGAAGCAGTATAGAGGAAAAGTGTAATTTTGGAATCAGGTAAACCTGGAGTCACACCCCAACCCCACCGCCTACTGGCCGTGTGACCTTGGCTGAGTTACTTAAATTCTCTGAGCCTCATTTTAATCATAGGTAGAAGGGGAGGGGCATTAAGTCAACATCTGAGGGTTGTTGTGATGATTAAATGAAATCAAATGTATAAAACATTTAGCCCAGTACCTGGCATATGTGGCCATTCAAGAAATATTGTGTTGTTTCGCACACACCACCACCACCATTCACCCCCATCCACCCCCACTCTTACCTCCCACCCACTTTCTTGCCATTCCCATTTGACCAGAACTTCTACAGTTCTGCCTGGAGTCTGCTCTATAGAACCTCCCTCCACTTCACTTATGAATGACCCAGTAGTGGAGGACATTTATATTTAGTTTATTTGAGGGACATAACCTTCTGGGACATTTCATGGCCTTTCCCAACCACCATGGAACTAATACTTGAGTGCCTAGACTCTATGAAGGATTGCAAGAGGCACAAGTCACAATGGTCTCTTGTCAAGAAATTTCCACAAGAGGCAGTCAGAAACATGGTAACTGTGAATCAACAATGTAAGAGTTAAATAACAATTGGGCACAATAATATATATCCCTAAGTAAATGATTAATTGTCAAGTAAATAGCCCAGGTAACTATGTATGTGGATAGTTCTACCTGTCTAGGTGATGCTTCTAAAATTAACCTATTAATATGTGAGTTGTAAAGCATATACATCCATGTTATCAAACAGAGAGACACACATTTTGCAAGGAAAAAAGGTCTTTTTGATTAGTGATTATAAAATTGACTTGATTTCAATCTTAATATATTCAAAAGTGCCATATTGAAAATTGGAATGGGCACTTTTAATTATCTTATGAGCTTAGGCATTTCAATGGCTTGTTTGTTTGCCTGATTCGCCTTAGAGCAACGCTGCCAGCACCAAAGCCTTCCCTCTCTTTCCTGTTCTGTAGTGATAGTAGGAGAAGCTGCAGAGCCATCATGAAGGGACCAGTGCAAGGAGGAGGGAGCCAGGACCTGGACATGCCTCTCTGGGAGGGCTGCACAGTGTTCGTGGGAAAGTGATGGAGCCCTCATTCATTCAGTCAACCCACACCAACCTTTATCAAACACCTGCAGCTCATATATGTTACCAGGTACTGACAACTTGCAAGTGGGGAAGATACAGCCCCTGTTCTTAAGGAGTTCACCCTCCAGAGATATAGGTGCTCAGATGTGGGCGCTTCTACTAACCCAGCCACAGGGTCAGGGAGGAGTCACAGGGAAGATGAAGCCAGTATTCAAGAAGGCCTCCAAGACTAGGGAGGGCACAACATAAGAGTCCTAAGTTCAAACAATAGAGGAAGCCTAGTAAGTCAGACCAGTAAGCAAAGGGTTCTGTCCCATCAGGAGACCTGGAGAGCTTGAGTACAGGGATAATCACAAGGAGCCCTTCTGCAAGCAAAGTATGCAGGTTCGAGTCCTGGCTCCACCACTTACTAGCATGTTACATTAACTCTCTGTGCTTCGTTTTCCTCATCTGTGAAATAGGGATAATAATCATAACAGTCTCAAATGATTATTATGAGGAATAAATGAGAAAATGCTTGTAAAGTGCTTGGCATGGTGCCTGACACATGAGTCCTCAATGAAAGTCACCTGTAATAATAAAAATTACCATCTTTATTATTGTTATTATGTGATCTATAGGATAATTGTATTTATTTTTTAAGAATTTAGACTTCTTTATTTCCCAAGAGGATTTGAGGTGGCTTATAATAATACATACAGTACACAAGATAAAAATTCAGTGAATAAATCGGGGTGGAAAGAAAACATGGGTAGGAATAATAAAATGAAGCCAGAGGTACAGTAAGTTTACAAATTGCATGCTCTCAGATTTAGTAGATTTGCTAAGCCTTAAGAGAATTAACACCTTTATCTAAGTACTTAGTCTCTCTAAGGCAAGGTCAAGGGCTCCAGAGTTAGTTGAGCTGCAAAGATGGACCCATCTGGTCTCTGGAGTGGCTGAGGAGAGCCCTACACACCTGCTCATACTTCAAACTGTTGCCTTCCTCTCAGTGTCCCTGAGGACTGAGAGCTAGCCTTGGTCCTTCTTGTAGCCACTAAGCCCCAAGAACAGGATCTGGCACAGAGTAAGCACCAATAAATAGTTCTTGATTTGTGATTTGAATGGATGGATGGATGCGTGCGTGGATAGATGGATGCATGGAAGGCAGGATGGATGGAGTTAGATATAGTCCTGCCTAGAGTCATAACTCTGACCCTTATAACCTCTCAGGAGTTGTTACCATATTTGTTTTTGGTGTGAAAACCTCCAGGAAGAATTATTTGCCTAGAATCTGTCATTTATTTTATTTAGGAGGATTAAGTTTTTCAAATCATTTCACTGAGAAAGTGGTCAACCAGTCCACCTTACCTTATTATCCTTGCTTTTTCCCCCTCCTGACCTGAGGAGGGTGTCTTTTTCAAACTCTTCAAAGAAAATGGCCATTTGTGTGTGTGTGTTTGGAAAAGGTTTGATAGGGTCACATTTGTCAATCTCAACCAGTTTTGAGGTAACAAAATGGTCTTTGTTTTTCTCTCTTTTCAGCAAAACTTTCAACCCCTATGCTCATCTAAACCAAGGGTAGCTGCCATTACTGAAGTAAAACTTCACATATTAAGCCATTTATCTATGCATAATTGTTCATCTTTTTATGAAATCTAGTCATGGCATTATCTTCCTTGGCTTCCTTTCTTGGGTAAGGAGTTCTGTATCCTAAGAAAACGTCTATATTTTATTATAATATGATTATTGAAAAAAATGAAGTTCCATTATCTCCACACCCTTAAAAATCTCGGCAGCCTGAAGACAGATAATCCAAGGAACCCAGAGCTTCTTGCACACTAGTCTTGTTCCATCTTTGCAAGGATCTGGTGAGACGTTAAACTCAGTGGTCCATGGTAACACATTCACAGGCAGAATTCCTTTGGCTCCCTGTTTCACTGTACCCTTAACACTTCTCTGGGAAGTGTTCTCATTGTTTGTGAGACAAGGAGAGGGAAGGATGAAGAATGGGAAGGAGGGCCCTCATGTCTGATGTTGGAAGCGTTCATCAGAATGAGAAGGTCTGCATCAGCTGAGAGTGCGGTCTGTCTTTCCCGCATTCTTCTTGGATGACTGCAGGATAAGGCTGCCCAGGAATGACCAGAGTCCAGCCTTGTTCAAGAGATCTGGCATATAGCACAGGTCCAGGCCAACAAGGAATTGAGTCCAGGGAAGTCAGCTGAACCAAGGAGGAGCAAGTGGAGGTGATACCCTATGTGGGCAGGGCCTAGAGTCCAGGAGGTCAGACAGGTGACAAGAGCAGCAAGAGTGAGCCAAGAACCCTGGTTCTTCAGAAAGGCAGCTTTCTGCTGGTGTCATCAGCCTATTGCATGTGAGTCCCCAGGTCCCTTAGGGGTTGATCAGAGACAGAAGAAGTCCAGAGAGTAGCAGGTAAGTCTTCTACACGAATAAGGCAGGACAGAAACACTCTGTTTATTTGTACATATGTAAAGTTAAAAGGTCTAAGAAATAGTGTAGTGGGTGATGGGAGGGGCTGCTATTTTAACTGCACCTCGGTTTGCTAGATTGTCTTTGTGATTTTGTTCCTCTTCAGTTTGCTAACTGCAACATAAGCTCAGTTCTTTAATGATATGTAGATAATTTCATGCACTTATGTTAATGATATACACTATGTTGATACTACATAGATGTTTTCTTGGAATTTAAAACTTAAGAAAATAAACGGTATTTGGCAAACTGGAAGGGAAGAAAATGGAGTCAAGAGGTAAAAGGTCAAGAATAAATAGTGATAATATGATCTAATGTTATTTCTTTGATAGGTTTTCAGTAGAAAACATACCGGCATAATGCCACCAATTGTGATCGTTTAGATTCTGGCTGGGCTAAATCCATAACAAAATTATTTGCTATGCAAATGAATATAGGTATAGTTTGTTTAAATAATTGACGTGGTCCTAAAGAGCTGGTGTACACCTTCTATGGTGAATCCTTCAGTAAAGTAAATCACCAGCCTCTAAGGAAGGGCCCCCCAAAGAGCGAGGCTCTGTTTAAGGATCAGGCGCTTCTCACCAGAGATGTCCCTTTGTGGAAATCATCTTTGCTCAAACTGCAAAGGGTTTGGTCTTGTGTTTTAGTAAAGAAGACTGATCCCTGATTCATCTGTTTTAGAGGTGCTTCCTATATAAATGTTTCATATATCTAGTTTGTTTAAATAGCGTTGTGTATAGATAGCGTAAATAAGATTTCCAGCAATTATTTGTTCCTACTAGAAGAGCAACTTGTTTGCTAGCACTTAAGAAATAGCTATTTACCAAGTTCTTGGAGGAACCCCATATCTGCCTTCCCCATGGCACTTCACACTATGAATTGCACATAGTGGTACTCAACAAATCTGGTTTGCGTGAGTAAATAAATATAGACTTAAATGATGTATGTAAGAATACAGAAATAAAAGTATTAGTGCAATAGAAGCAGACCCTCCCTCTCCTCGGAGAAGTGCTTGGCTATTGTGGTTTCAATTTCCTCTTATCTGTGAATCAGAACGTAACACCAGGCAAATTTATTTGTCTAGCTCTTGAGACCGTATATAAAATAACAAAATTTTGATCATTCAAACTTTTTATGAATTTGGACTGTCCTCTCTCCGGCGATTAGTCCAGCTTAATTGAGGTTATTTTTCTGTATAGGCTGATGTCTCTGAGACATGGAGTCAAAGAACCCACGGCCTCTCTCTTTCTCTTCTGCCCCTGACTCATTCTGTGACCTTCAAAACTAAGACAGCGCTACCCCAGGAAAGGTGGTTGTATTGATTGCAGTTGAGAACTGAGGTTTCTGCGTTTCTCTGGTTGTTTGATTGATGGTGTGTGGTGCAGGGAAAGCAGGCTTCAGGGAGACTCTCAGGTGTGGGGGCGGGAGGTAGTAAGTTCAAGAGTACCACAAAGTTCTCCCGGCTGAACCGAGAGCTGGCCGGGGGTTTTGGTTCAATTGTGTTTGAAAGCCCTAGCAAGCCCCCAGACGAAATATGGCAAATTCAGATGCAAGGAACACTGTAGAAGTCATACCCACAAACTCTGGGAAATTACAGCCGACAGTTATTAGTCATTCTTACGGGCAATAGAGAGTGTTGTTTAAAAAAATTCAAATCTGATGCTATGAGTAAAGAGCTTTTCTTTCCTGGACCGGATAATAATATTGCCAGGATCAATTCAAGAAATTAAGAGGAGACCTTGCTCTGTGCTGCCAGCAAGCTTAGTTTCTTGTCAAGTTCAGTCTGCACACAGGTGTTCTTAAGTTCGTGGGGAAACATCAGTGCATAGGATCCCAAGACACTCACTTATTTAGGCAAAAATATGGAGTTCCTGAGGGAAGAGGGAAAGGAGTAAACATGTCCTGAGTGGAGGCAGACACCACGGGGGATTGTTAAATTTATTATTGATAAAAGCTGATTAGGCTCCTTCAGATTTTTTTTTTTTTTTTGCTAAGGAAGATTCACCCTGAGCTAACGTCTGTTGCCAATCTTCCCCTTTTTTTGCTTGAGGAAGATTAGCCCTGAGCTAACATCTCCTCCAAACCTCCTCTTGCCAAGCATAGCCCACCAGCGGCGGGATCCGAACCCATGAACCCAGGCCACCTAAGCGGAGTGCTGAAGGCAACCACTACACCACGGGGCCAGCCCCCACATTGAGATATTTTTGACTGGGGAGTCTGGATTTTTAAATTGTTGACTTAGATTGTGTTGGTTATCTTCTGCCCGTTTCTGTCCACATTGAACTTTGCAACCCAAATAGGACTCTTGTTCGTCATCTAGCTCTAGGGGAGGGGGATCCAGAGTAGGGATATGGGACTGGCTCTCATACAAGTCACAGCCCATGCACTCAGGTTCTTAGGGCTAGAAGGGATCCAAGAGGCCTTCATGGATATGAGATGTTTCCATGTCCCAGAGGAGGCAACCAAGGCAGGGTCATTGCCTAAAGTTTACACTAGCACCCAAAAGTAGGGGGACTAAATTCTAGCTCCTGCTTCCTGGTTAGTGCTTCTTCCCCCTTCAAAACGCTGCCTCTCTCCATTTTTCTGACAGAGACTGGGAGAGGAACGAGAAAGGGCTGGGGGAGGTTTTGTGGACTCTTAATGCCTCTCTATAGAGCAAGGTGGTCTATTTTGCATGGCTGAAAGGTACTGCGGTAATGTAGCTCTGCCCAAACATTCAGAGCTGCCTTGCTGCTCCTCAAGCAGCCAACACATTTATTTTACCTGTGAACACCCACCCCACCCCCAAATCAGTTTTGACAGCACCCGAGGACCTCAGCCAATCCTTGAAGCAGAAGTGTGCAAGGTGAATTTCCTAACAAGCTGACTTTTCAAAGGTTTTTCAGCTCTCGAAAACATGAAAGCCGTGTTGAAAAATTTAAGGGTCTGATATGTACCGGTTCTGTGGAGCAGCAGGAGGACATAGCTTTCTGCAGTGCCGTGATTCCCCAAACCCCAGATCTTTAAATTAAGATGTTTATGACAGCAGCTTGTGCTTAATGGAATGCACATAGGATTGGCCATTAATTATTGCTCTTAGGTTTTTGAACTTCCTCCCTGCATTTTATTGCAAACGTCAGTATTGTTGTGTAAACCATTTTTAGGGTGTTTTTAAAAGAAACCCTGTTTATTGGGGGCTGGATTTTTTTTTAACTTTTATTGTAAAATTTCCACGAGAGTTGAAAGAAAATGCAATCCTCCAATGGACCCATCATTCAGCTTCAACAACCATCCACATTTTACCATAGTTGTTTTATCTATTCCGCCCACCCACCCACCCACACACACGTACACTTTTTAATTTTTGCTGGAGTATTTTAATGAAAATCCCAGACATCATGTCATCTCACCATTAAATATTTCAAGGTACACATTTTAAAAATATTTTTATATAACCATAATACCATTATCAAAATGAAAGAAAATTAATAATTACTTAATATTGTATAATACGGAGTCCATTTTCAAATTTACAGTTGATGTGATCAAATAAAGATCCAAACAAGGAAGAAGAGCACTGAATCATAACTGAAGAGTTCACATGAGGTCTTTTAGCCGCTTTAACTGGGTTGTTAACCATCATCTGGAAATGCCACACACACGTGCGGGCGCGCACACACACACACACCCATACATACACACTGGTGATTATTTTTTTTGAAAGATCAGTCCCTGAACTCTGACCTCCACATTTCTCCTTCAGAATGGATCTGGAGCCTGTGCTTAACAGAAACTTTGCCTTGCTAATGATACAATGCCCTTTATTTATTGTGGAAATTCCTCAGCTTTGTGACAGAAGTTATTATTTTCTTGTGGTAAATGTTTGTACAATTCCTTTGGATTTTCATCAGTGAAAGGCACACGGTCTTGGTGTGCCTTTGAGAGATCCCTTTTCCCATATTAATGACTTCCTCGTCTGCTTGCTGCCAAGTTCTGTACTTTGGATTAGAAGGAAGTCAAGACGTGGATGTTTAGATGAATTTCCTGCTACCGGAGCTTTGTCTACTAAGTTCTCACTATTCCACTCTGGCTCTAGTTATCTTTTTAAAGTCTATTTGCAAGCTGGTGACAATTTTGACAGGAAAGTCAGACTTAGCAAATGACCATTATTCATTCGAATGTGAATAAACTGAAGACTTCCATTCATAGCTAGCCAGAAAGCCCTCTTCTAAAGTGGTTTTTCCTATTCAATTTGTAAATCTAACCTTTTTTCATTTACTGGACTAGTTTTTAAAAGTGGGGATCACCTTTTTCTAGGTGAATGTCTTTACTTCTCTGCTGTCACATTCACCTTGAATTCCACACCAAGAGAAAAACCTTTAAGAAATTGGCAAGTACCATGGCTGCCTCTGAACGTAGTAACTAGGATGAAGTGAGAAACGAGCATTCTAGAAAGATTCTTCCATCAGTGACTAATGGATGACAGAAGGATAAATCTCTGCCTAGGGATGTTCAGACCACCATTTATTTTTGCCTGTATGTCAAACTAATTTTCATTATGCCAACTCTACCATGTTGACATACCTTCACTGATGTGAAGGTGCCATCTATAGAATACCAAATACTGGAATGAAAATGCAACGTTTTGATCAATTATTCAGAGTTTTTCTATAGAAAATCCAGCTAATCTGGAAGCTGGTTACATTTGGAGGCTTCATCTGGATATTTGATTCAGTGTCTAGCACACAATAGGAGCTTAATAAAAATATGTTAAAGTAATTGATGAAGCCAAAAGATGCTAATTTAAAAGTGACAACAGAAGATAAAGCAGGATAAGGGTTTTATAATTTACTGCCAAAAGAGGAAGATTGTACCTGTACTTCCAGCTACCTTGCCTTCCAACTTCCAACATCCTGGGCAGACTTGAACATGCTGTAGGTATTACAAACCCCATCCCCTCCTCAAGTCTAGTGCATTCAGAAGAGAGGGAAGGAAGATGGCACTGAGGGAGGTACCTGAATGAAGGAAGGTTCACAAGGAACACAGTAGCTCATAGAAGCCTACTATACTGTATTCTCTGTGGCCCATTTCTTGCCGTGGTGAGAACAATGTGAATTGGGCTTGGTCTAGAATTTTGCTACTCCAAGTTTAATCCATGGACTAGAAGTTTTGGTATCACCTGGGAACTTGTAAGAAGTAGAGAATCTCAGGGCCCACACCAGCCAAACTGAATCAGAATCAGCATTTTTAACAAGATCTCCAGGCGCTTCATATGCACATTAAACTTTGAGAAGCGCTGGCCTAGAGGCTTGTGGGAAATGACAATTAAAGCTGCTGACTGAGTAGTTCTAGTGTAGCATAAGGTCATTTCTGGGTAAAGGCAATTCTCCTGCGTTAGGCAGAGAGGAAGAATCATAATTTTTTTATTAAAAAAAAGTATAACGGAATTTCTTCGAACTGTGAATCTCAAGGTTGGTGACTTGTACTAGGAAAGGGATCTTTTCTTCCTCCAATATTTTAGATTGCTTTTTGACTACTAAACCCGGAGTGTATTTGTGCACATGCCCCCACACAATTAGAAAAAAGCTAGCCTATGAATTTATTAGAAACTATTGTTGGGCCCTGTTTGGAAGGTTCATGGAAACTCAGTTGTGTTTTCATTATATTCCCTTCCTAAAAATATGATTTTGGTTTTGTAGTTTTTCAATATGCAGAAAAATTTGCACGATTTATGTGAATGCAAACCTTAAGGAATGGATCAAGTTGTGGTTTTCAACTGGCTTTGTTTGCCCAGGTTTCTTTTACTCTCCTTGGTCTCCAAGGAAGCTCTTTTCAGTCTGCTATGAGACACCATGTGAAGGTCTTTGGAAAAACAATGTGAGAGTTTACCACCCACCTGTTGCCAGGAAGTTTTACAAGAAAGTTAGCAAAAGAGGAAGATGTTTTATAGCTGACTGTGCCACATCACCCTGTTGACAGAAGGTTCTCAGTATTCGTGTTTTCAAACTTTCACCACAAGTGAAATTCCTTTTGCCCCTTGCTTGCTCCTTTTCTCGTTATGTCCTTGTACAATGGTTTCCTGCTCCTTGTAGGTCTTTTTATGGAAATGATTTTACACCAGGAGGCATGGCCGAGACCCAGCATCACAGAGCATGCTAGAGAAGGAATGAGATGTTTTGTATGGCTGTTAAAGCTGATCCTCTCTCGCACGAAAGAGCTAGAATCAGAGAGGTTAGCTTGGTGAAGTGAAAAACTCAACAGGAAGTCAAACGACTTGCATTCTAGTCCCACCCCTGCCTCTAACTAGTTAAGAGATTTTGGTCTTATCCCAACTCTCCAGGGTTGGATGGCGCTTCTGCAAAAAGAGCCAGTGCAGCCTCTTCTGGCTTCGAATTTGAGGCTTCCATGATTCAGTCTACACAATAAGGAGACTACCTTTTGAGTGCAGCAGTGGGCTCATTAGATGTTCTCCTCTTCTATCTGGTCGCAGGTCACAACAGTACATTATCAGACAAAAAGGCAGAAGACCATTTTGACGTCCCAGGATTCCCTGTAAATACAAATTTTCTGTAAGGGGAGAAAAATCCTTCTTTAAACAAGAAAGAGAATTAAGAAGGTGCTAGTTCAATTGCCCTTGGGTTTCTGCAGGGCCCAGTTGTGCTAAGTGAAAGCACCTCACTCCTTTGAAACGGTTACAGAACTTTACTTCATTACCTTCATTATTCCATGAAATCTTAGCTTGAGAGGCTCGGGGTCAACGGTCTGCCTGCTGGCAGCTATTCCTCTATGTTGTACGTCCTGTTGTAAGGCGCGTGTCTTAGAAATCAGGTGCTTTCCTTAGAGAATTAAAATGATAATATCAGCTCATATATATTGAGCCCTTCCTATGTGACAAGTCCTAGGACTAGATGCTGATATTAACCTCACTGTGCTGATGTGGAGACTGCAGCATGGAGACATTTGTTTGCTTAACTAAGTCCATGCAGCTAGGTAGGGTGATTTGGATTTTAACAGACAGTGTGGGGACATTACATCCACTATGGGAATATTCCTAAGGGCTGAATATGACTTGGATGGGGAGAAGAGACAAGCAAAGGGAGTGGAATAATATGAGAAAGTGTATTTTAAAATGTTCTTTGAATCTTGGATCTTTTCCTTCTCGTTGCCACTGTTCAGTCTCAGTTTCACAAAACTCTTGAAATATCCATTCAGTGCTCTCTGAGAACGGGGAATGCTGACAGTAGGAACCAAGAATTTTAAGTACAGAATTAAACCTTCCCTTTGTCTTTTTGCCAAACTGATAAAAGGCACCATTGGTTTTCTTAGTGGGTAAAGAGGGGTAGGAGGAGGCAAGAAGCCATTGCCTCCAACCAAATGACCTCTTCAGCCTTGTTGCTGTGGCTGGTGGGATGACTTGCATGCTCCAGGGGTGGCCGAACACCCCAATAAGAGGTGAAATTCCTGGGCTCCTCTGGCATGGATTCCTGGCTTTAGCACATTTGTTTTCTTATAGAAGGTGATTATATTAATAACTATAATCTTCCCACAAAATTTAGAATAATTTAGTGTGATCTTTTATTGCCAGTGAAGCCCTGGCCACAGTCTGAAAAAAGTAAAGGAAAGGAAAAATCTGTTTGCCTTGCTGATTAATGTAGTCTAAACTGCTGGTTTTTTCTGGCTTAATCTAGGTTCAAAGTATCTACCGTGACTGTTCAATAGGGTATAGGTCCAGTATCCACGAGAAGAGAGATTTCAGGCTTTCTAGGCTGAGAGATAGGATTTCCATCTTCAAGATTTTTTTCCCTCAGAGGAGAGCAATCTACCTTCAGTGAAGCAACTGGAGGACAATGTGAATTCTAACCCTCGATGCTGTGTCGTTAACTCCAGTGGTGGGAAATACTGAGGCAGGGAAAGAAGCTGAGTGCCAGCAGTCAAGAAAGGCATCCCAGAAGCAATAGGAATAAAGGTGTGCTTTACTAGTCTTCTAGCCTCCGGAAGAATTACCAGAGCTTAAATTGGGCCTTGTCCATTCATATAATGTCTTGCAATACACTGGAGTCCTAAATGCAAGTGACTACTGAGGCTGGGTGGATACCTTAAGCTGTCTGTGTGCGTAGTAAAAAGACAAACAAAAATGAATCTAGGGGCCGGCCCCATGACCGAGTGGTTAAATTTGGCACGCTCTGCTTCAGCAGCCCAGGTTCAGTTCCTAGGTGCAGACCTACACTACTCGTCGGCAGCCATGCTATGGCAGCGACCCACATACAAAATAGAGGAAGATTGGTACAGATATTGGCTTAAGGTGAATCTTCCTCAGCAAAAAAAAAAAAAAGGCGAATCTAAACCATAATGCAAACCTGACAATAAATGGTGGTTGACATGTGACCTCGGTTCCACTAGACAATAGGGAGTGGTGTGAACTGTGTCCACTAGAGAGCTTGTGCCCTAGCTAAAGATGGCAGCCACTCACTCAGATCAAGTGTACTTGTATAATGCAGGAACATGGGCTTCGTGTTGCCATATTCTCTATTTTCAAGAAAAGACAAATATATAGATATAGGCATATATAGAAATAGATAAATATATATGGAAACATCTGGATGTTTAAATATCGAAATATAATTTAATTTTTTAAAAGTGCTAGACAGCCATTTGTAATCCAAACAGAACGTGTAGGGAACCACTGGTGTGGTGAATAAGCCTTCATCCCTCAATCAACACAATATTTTCAACACCTCCTATTTAGGGCATGTATTCCATTTGAAAATATCAGCCACTCTTTCTAAAATAACAAACATCACTTCTAATATTCATAGAAGAAAAATATAGTCATTGATATTTCAGATTTCATTTCTAAAAAAAATCAATGTATTATTAGATTACATATCACAAAATAGTTTTATTGTACTGTTGCAGGAAAAAAGAGAATTGAAACCACTGCTATTATAATTTGTAGTATCTTAAGAGTGAGCGTGGGACGGCTAAGGAATTTGGCATTTTATTATCATATGATTTGTTTCAGTAAAAGTGTTTTAAATTTTGGATTTTTCTAGTAGGTCATGAATGCAAAGATGTGTTATTGGAAGCTTTTGAAAAACCTGGAGGACCAATCCGAGGTGAACCATCTTCCCTAAAGGAAGTGCCATCTCCCCATAGCCCCTGAACTAGAGGGTATCAGGATGAGAGGAGACAGCAGGGTCAGAAACAGTGGGAAAGAACAAGGAGTGAACAGGAACAAAACTAAACCCACCATTAGGGGTGCTTCTCACGAGACAGGCAACCCTCAATCTAGCTTCCTCTTCAACCGTAGAATAGCTTCCTGAAAATAAACGCTTCTGGTTCATGGTGTGCGTGTTCATGGAAGACAGGAACAATGATGGGGAAGAAGAGTCACCTTATATTACCCCTATTGCAATTGGCTTCTAATTAACCACTGCCTGAAGCTGTCCATCTTCTTGAGTACTGTAGGCAACTTTTTGACATTTATTCATTATACATTCATTTACTTAATAAATATGTATTGATTACCTGCTCTATGCTGGCAGCTATTTGGGCAAAAGAAGTTGGCAGTGAAGAGAGAAATATATGTAGTCCCAGGCCTGCGGAAGTATGCATTTAGAAGGAGGAGTGGGAAATGCACATTAATGACTAATTCCAGGTGAAATAAGAGATACACATGGCCTTGAGGGCATGGAGGCTGTGTTGGGAGCTGCACACAGGAAGGGCTGGAGTGATTCAACCTTATGAGGTCTTAGAGAGAGAAAATCTACTCTGAGATTAATTTGCTCAAATTGGGCTGCAGGGGAAGAGTGAGGCTGGGGAAGCACTGGCAATGTGGGGTAAAAGGAGCCCCGGAATTCTAGTCTCAGCACACCACTTCCTAGAAGTATGACCAGTTAAGCAAGGAGCTTCCTTTCACATTGCCTCAGTTTCTCACCTCTAAGTGATGGAGATGGAGGGACCATCTCAGAGGTCCCTTTCGGCTGAAAGGGCTACAGGTCCTGATTATATATGTGTCCTGGAGCATAGAGGGTCAAAGGTTTGCTGGGATTCCTTGTGCATGGCCTGCCCTCTCTCTTCTCTGGCCTGGGACCAGCGCAGTGAGAAGAGCCCTGCTTTTTGGAGGTTCCACAAGAGCCATCCAGAAGACCCATCGTGGCTTTCCCAGTGCTCCGCGGGGAATTTGGGCTTCAGTAGTGAGAATGTGAGTAAATGCACCAAGTGAAGGCCACCCAGCCGTTAACAGCCAACTCCTCATCTCACGGTTCTTGCCTTGATAGAGACTTGAATGTCTCCTATACCACATCCCAGAAGGATATCCATCTACGATCTGCTCGAACATTTACAGTGGAAGGGTTATATATTCTATTTTTTGATATGGATAATTCTTAAGGTAAGGAGAAATCCATCTCCCCAAGTCTAAGTGCAAGGCAAGATAGGGCTTTGTCTAAAGTGGCAGAGCCTGGATTAGAATCCAGTCTCCATCCTACCAGACCTCCAGCCCCAAAATGTTCCTGAGACAGTAAAATCAAGATAAAAACTCCAATTAACCAAACACTTGGTATTTATTTATTTATCCCTCTCCACCAAAACCCTTACATGTGGCCATTATTTCATTTGCAGCATGGCAGGGTGGTTTAGAGGAAAGAGATCAGGAACATTGTTTTGGAATCAAACCAGCTTGAGTCTTAATAGCTACGAGATTTTAAGAGGTTACTTTGCCTCTCTGAGTTTCTTAATCAGTAAAATGAGAGTGATAATAACAATTTCACAGTGTTGTAGAATTAAATGAGATCTATGTGTAAGATACCTGGCGCATAGCAGAAACTCAGTGAATGGTAGTAGGTGTTAATTACTGCTGCTTAAGAAACTTAAATATAGTCAGTTCAAAGAGGAGCTTACTTGAAGTTCGTCAGGCTAGGGGAGGAAATATTAGCGTGGGTTATATTATAGAGTCCCATCACTGATCTTTCTGAAGTAAGTTTTGGGATGGGTAGGCCTGGAGAAAGGGGCTGCAGCTCAGTGGTTTCTTGAAGGCCTCTGTGAATCTCCCATCCCTGTAGACTTGGAGGAACTGCCCTGAGATAATCATGTCTGCCTGCTCACATACCCTGTGCTGGCTGCACTGGCTCTACATCAAGGCCATTTCCCTGCATGGCCTGTGTTGTCTGAGGTCTGTAGTGAAGCCTACTCGACAGCATGGGGTTTTACCTTATCATCAGTACTTGTTTTCAGCCTGACCCCTGGATGCCCTGTTAGGGGATAGATCTCCTGATTCACTTCCTTCTTAGAATTCTACTGCATAAACAAGCCTAAGCTCTAAGATATAAATAATTCTAACTCTAATACCAAACAGACTTAGCCGCAGTATTGCTGCTATACCCTGGGAACAGGGAGTGTGAAAGTGTAGGGAATTAAAAGGGCCTGGGAGGGAGGGATGTCAGAATTTCTATGGAGAGTCTGGGGAGTTAAGTGAAAGAATTTTTGCGCAAATAGTATGGAAAATTCCTTCATGGCCCTTAATATAATAAAAGCTATTTCTAAGTGTTTCTCCCACCCACCTTGGGACACACACAGGCGTAAAATGACAGAGAAGCTCAACTGCTAATGCTAAGTCACAATTAAATGCCATTTGGATGAGAAGTTGGTGACATTTCCTTTTTAAAAATAAGGTAAGTGCCTAGGAAAGTCCTGGTTGGGCAGTCAACACAAATAACATAGAACGACCCTCTATGGTCAGAGTGCTATGGAGAAGTGCAAAGGACTTAATAGATAATCTCTCTACCCTCAAGAGACTAAACTTTAAGTCTCAGTCCAAGGAGTCAAGACTTTGTTTAGAAGGAGCAGGCTGAGCAGACATCCATAAAAATGTATGCAAATGGGTGATAAACATGAAAACAAGTGTATATACAATTAGTTTTATGCAAATCCTACAGGGCTGCTGAGATGATCAGGATGAGAAGCAGATCTGGGAGAAATTATTGTGGGCTCCCTGTGTTAAAAGAGGGGAAAAGCTAAACATGGAGGGATATTCCAGGCTCCAGTGCGTAAACTAAGAACTGGGCACAGCGGGAACTTCATGAAAGATGAGTTGTGGGACAGGAAGGAGCCAAGGATAATGTTAAAAGAGGATTTATGTGGGAGTGAGAATTGAGTGACTTCAAGAAAGAGAGGATCATGGATGCTTAAAGGGAATTATTCTTGCTTGTATGAAAGGCAAGCTCGAGTCAGAGAGTTAATTCAGAGATTGGGGGAGCAGTCTTCCCTTTGTGATAGCAGTAAACTAGTCTGCCATTATGAGGAGTTTCAGTAGATGTTCAGCTTTCTAGTAGCAAACCAAGACCAGTGACCAACTGAGGGCCATCTAAATGACCTATTAAGTTCCAAGGTTGAGCAAAGTGGTATCTTCCCCCACAGTACACTGTACACCTCCATTTGCTAAACAAATGACATTATTAGTGTTTGGTCTTTTTTTTGAAAAACAAGTAACAACTTCTGAGCTAGGTAAGAATCAGAAACTAGTTATTATCACAACGTGTCAAAAATATGTAGATCACATCAGAGGCAACTAGTTTATTAATTTGACTGAATTTTCTCTTGGGAGTTTTTCCTTTTTGGGAAATGATTTTAGCTGAGCCCTAATTCCCCAGAGAGCTTGGCACTAAAAGAGTTTGAAGTTCAGGAAATGCTCCTTCGGCTGTTATTTTAAGGCTTGCTCACTCTTTGCAGAGCACCCTCTTCTGTTCATCAGTTATTGATCAAGCTGGTGTAGTCTTCTGTCTCCAGAGAGGGTGTGCAACAAGGGGAGGCTGATTTCTGCCCATGGAATGTTTAAAAATGAAATGGAGCAGTACTTAACGGCAGCAGGGCAAACACTTCCTCTCTCAGGACTCCTGGGTTTAGATCTATCTTAATACAAGAGATGTAGACTTGTGGCATGTCTCCTATCAATTTAATAAATAGGGATTACCAAACCCATCATTCAAGCCCCCTCACCCCTTCTTACCACACCACCCCCCACAAAAAATACCATACACAAATCCACACTGCAGAGGGCAATGGACGCCAACTTAGTCAACCCAACTTATTAGGACAATGAGAAACAAAACCATAGCCACAAGTCTGATGTGCTATTTGAGGGTACTGTGTCAAACAGCAAATGGAAAATTCAAGTTATCCACACCATCCGTGCTATCCAAGTTTGCCTTCTGAAGAGACTACCAGGCTAAAAGTCAGAAAATGTGGTTTCTTTCCGCAGCACCCCCATTAAAGCTCATGTTACATGAGCACACCTGGGGGGAAGGGCAAAGCATGCAGTCAGATGGTCCTGTCCTGTTGTTCACTTGGCAACTAGTATCGAACTTGATCGATTCTTCTTTTCAATCAGTTGAGTAGGTGCTTTGAGGTCATGCAAACCTAGCCTAAATTACTAGGCATGTACCCTTTTTACCATGGTTTATATAACTCCATTTCCTCACCTGAGAGGTGTTGATGGTGCTGAGGAACCTTCATAATACTTGCCACCTCCCTTCCACCTGGGGACTCTAGGAGGATTAATTAGATAGTATCTGTAATATACTTTTTGCTCCTTGGAGAAAGATTCTACATAAAAGCAAAGTACTATTATTTCTAAGAGGAATGATACTTATTAGCTCCTTGTAAGATCCTAAAGCAAATAGATTATGCTTCCCTTTGGAGAAATTATCTCCTAGTTTTCCTAATTCTTACAGTCTATACAACAGAATGTACACTCCAAAAAAAAAAAAAGGCAGATTGGTTGGTGAAAGAGAATGGGGTAGGTTTCTAACCATAACTCCAGAAGCTTGTTTTTAAGAACTTAGTTACCAAAGAAAATAGACCTACTATCACCTTCCCTCTCATTTTATAAAATGCCCTTCTCTCTTTTATAATAATTACATGGTCAAGACGGCTCTACATTTCTAAGTTTGTTCATTTGGTGGCCTTTTGACCCTACCATTGTTGAATCCTTTGATTAAATCGAATTGTAGTTGAGTAGCTGTTCTGAAATCACAGGGTCATCATTGCACACATACTTGTGGTGATATTTTTATAAATTGATAATGTAAGTTATGAGTGGAAAATTTTAAATCCAAACTCCAATCCACAGAAATTTCAGGGAAAACTCAAACCAGTATTCATTTTATATTCGCCTCATTTTCCAGAGTGTGTGAAAATTCCTTATTTGGCATTTAATACAAGCCCAGTCTTCAGATGAAACCAGTTTGACGTGCCCTGTGTTTTGGTTAACTCATTACAATGAGGTGCAAACTGCCTAGGTTTCTTCCCTGTATCGGTAGGGAACTGCTCACTTTTTCTTTTTCTTTTTTTCTGGCATAAATATGCCACGATGAGAATGAGACTCTTGCTAGGGGAAACGAAAACAAAACACAAAGCAAAAACAAAAACATTTGAGACCTGAGAGTGAGTTGTTGAGTGAATTTTAGAGAAGAAAAACCCAGAGCAAATGTCTGTCGTGCCTCTGTGGGCACACGAAGAGCATTGACAGCCCCCAGCCATCACGTGTAGAAGCTCACGCGAATTACATCTTAATCCATTAAACTCATTCACAGGAAAATAATGTAGGTCAGCGTGGAGAGCAACATGGTGTCGTGTGCAAGCTCATTCACCATCCAGAGCGATATGGATACGAGTCGGGGCGTTCAATGTGGAAGCCAATATTGTGAAAAAGTAAATGTTATCAAAAGGTAACCATGCTATGAACTGAATCAATAGCCAACAAGGCCTGATGTAAGTGTCTCTAACACAGCATTGTGTGAGTTAGCGCCCATCTGACCTACACTATGCATTTGAATGAAGGTCCCACAACTTCCCTCCTATCTCCTCATTCTTTCTGTTGCATTCTTGGCCATCTTTTTCAAGATTTTATCTTTTCCATTTTATTTATTTTATCTTATGAGAAAGTTAATTCTTCTCTGAGGGATTTAAGCTAAAACCAGTCAATTTCTTTGGACAGTAGGGGCAGGGAGAAAGGAGCTTTGCCCTAGAGAGCCCTCGTGGTTGTTTTTATTTTTTGCATCTCAGCCTCCTCAGCCCCACCCTCTAAGAGTGTGCCTCCAGCAACTTCAGGGAACCACCCAGTCAGTATGACAACAGGGTTTGTGGGTTGTGTTTGCTCTTAGCATGGGTGTGATGAAAGGAAGGTGCCAACACCCTTCTTTCCTCGTAACCACTCACTGAGATAGGCCCTCCCACAACCCGAAACCATGAAAAAGCACCAGAGAAGAGCCAAAATGTAAACACTTTGAAGAAAACCTTTATTTTGTACTTTGTCCATTCAAGTTTGAAGTCACCCATCTTTGTCACAGCTGTGCGGCCTAAAGTTAGAGGTAAAATTCCTTGAGGGCAGTGAGGGCTTTTAAAGCATATTTTATTAGAATTGATGGTTTTTGTTAAAGAATTTTTAATAAATTGTCAAAATCAGGTTCATTTTCCTGTTTCTACTATAAAAGTAAAACAATACTCATTATAAAAATTTTGGAAAAGATATAAAAGTAAAAAGATATAAAATAAAAGGATTGTGTCCAACTAGACACATCACAGTTAAAATTTTGATATATTTCCTTCTAAACTTTCTTCCTTCCTTTTTTCCTTCCTTCTTTCTTTCCTTTTTTCTTTCTTTCTCCCTTTGTTTCTTTTAAGTGCTCAATTTTTTTTTAAATCCCAGGTACTGTGTTTCCAGGCTCAAATAAGTGGTATTTGGAAATATACGGCTTTAATTAAAACACAGGAATGTGTAAGGATGCACCTTACATTACTCCATAGCAATTCTCCATTCACATTGACCAGAAAGGATGTGTGATGTGAGCTGGCATCTTCTCAGTCCCTGAAGCAACTGGAAAAATTGTTAGGGTGGCATCAACCTAATTGCCTTTAAGCAGATCAAGCCTCCTACTTCTAGTGGTAAAACCTGCTGGTGACTGTCCCCATCTGCCTCCCCCCCTCCCATATCCATTGTTGATTAATTGCAAATATGCGTGCTTCAAGACGGAGGGGTAAATACTTGAGCCCCTCAGGTGTTCTCTGTAAGTTCTGTGTTCCTTGAGGAAAGTGGAGCCAGGTGGGAATGTGGCCAGCAATGCAGCTGGCTTTCAGATGCGTGTTTCCGTAGCACATCTTAGTGCTATATTTGTCAATGGACTTAGGGCCTCAGAGAACTTTCCAAGGTGAAAACCTAGCATCGCTTCCATGGACGTTGAGGGTAAAGCCCTTAACCCTGCGACTTAATGAGAACAAAATTAAGTGCTTCTTTAAGCAGCTTAGATTTATCTTGTCAGTATAAGTGATGGGAGGTTTCTTTGTGTGCTTTAGAAAAGAGATTTGTGTGTGTGTGTGTATGTGTGTGTGCTAATCTAAAGCATCGTCTCCTTGCTTCATTATGTCACCATCCACACTGTTCGTTTATGATAGACAGGGTTCATCTATTCCCCTGCTCTAAACTTAATTACTTTGCAATTAATTCTTTGTTGAAAATAGCAAGGCTCCTAAACTCGGAACATCTCATTGTGAGAAAGGCTGTTTATGGATAGAGGTCAAGAGGACATATTGGAATATTCCGCAGCACTGTCACAGATAGTTTGAATGAAAACGGCAAGAGAGAAAAGGCCGATTCCAAACAAGGTGGCCACGGAAGTTGAGGGTTTCCTTCCCAACAAACTGAGTTAAGAATTTTAAACATAGCACCATAGAAAAATCTCACTCCAATAATCTTAACGAACTAACATTTTTTAAGACCTACTATGTGGCAACAACTTGTGCATGCATTGTTTTAGTTAATCCTTACAAAAATCTTCCAAGCTAGGTAATATTAATACTGCTTATAAATGATGTAATTTCTTAAGATTACACAGATACCCCTAAAGGAGTTCATTCCATGTGGTCACTGCTGAGTGGTTTGCATACATAAGATCATTGAGTCCATTATGCCAGTTTTACAGATGAGAAAACTGAGGCTTTGAGAGGGTAAGTGACTTGCCCAATGTTCCATGGCTTTAGTAAGTGCTGATCACAGCCTCAACCTCAGTTGTCTGCCTGTGCTCTTGGGCTATAATCCTAAACTCCCTCCTTCACAAAGCCCTTGTCCTTATCCTCCACCAGCCTGGGAAAAGTCTTTCAGGGGGTTTCCTGCATGTTAATTGGTCGAATAAGTGTTCCTCTGTAGGGACTCAGAGGAAATTACAGAAGGGTGAACTTTATGAGAAGTTGCCCTTGTCTTACAGTATTCTGGGGCCGGCGAGGAGTCCAAGACTGATGAAGCGCTCCCTGCTAACCTCACAGCCCTTTCAGAACACAGCCTCATCAGTCTTCCCGCCAGACGGTGGAGGTCAGTGGTGAGCACATGAGTGATACAGATGGAGGAGGGCACCATCTTTCTCTCATACAAAAATGGGTACATAAGAATAAGATCAGGAAAAATCACAGTTCTCAGGGCAGAGGACAGGGAGTACATTGGTGAGTTCTAAATACTCTGCCCACTTTACCCTAAATTTAGAGAAACTGAATCTCCAATTAGAAGTTTCTCTGTGGGACCCTATAAGTCAGTGATACCAGCTTACTTCCTTCTTGAAAATTCTCCTAACTTCGGGGCTAGCCCCAGTGGCCTAGTGGTTAAGTTCGGTGCGCTCCGCTTCAGTGGCCCAGGTTCATCCTGCGTGCAGACCTATACCACTCATCAGCAGCCATGCTGTGGTGGTGGCCCACATACAAAATAGAGGAAGACTGGCACAGATGGTAGCTCAGAGTGAATCTTCCTCAGGAAAAAAAAATTCTCCTTACTTCTTCAGTCCTCTCTTTCCTTTGTGGTTCTTATTTGAGCCCGTCTTCAGAAACTTAACATATGAAGCATTATATTATGTGTTACGGGGCTTAACTCACATAGGGCTGCATGTTTCTTGAAGGCGTTCCCTTTTTTTTCCTTTTATAGTTTGTTTTTATTGAGGTATAATTAACAGAAGCATTCACTTTTGATTCATTCAGCAAATATTCAAGAGATATTTTCTAAGGAGCTACTATGTGCCAAGCACACTGGCAGGAGCTTAAGAATCAGAAATAAAAGATATTGTCCCTATACTTAATTGGAAGCAGTGATGTTTTATATCTTTGGGAGGGAGGATGGTGGGTGATAGAGTGTGCATAGGGCTTGTGTATAGATGGATAAGTAAACAAAAAATAGTGTGGCATGATAGCTACAAAAATGGTAAGCAACTTTGGATGGAATTTAGAAAAGGTGCCCCTTCTTAGGAGTAGATGCAGACTTGCACCTCGGCTCATGGATTTGTGAAGGAAATATGTCCCCGTCCATCCCTTCACCAGTGTTCTTGAGCTATGACCAAGCTGCACAACAGACCACAGGCCAGATTAAGGGTGAACTGGGTAGAGAGAACCAACATAGCCTGGGTGTGATGACCAAGTGAAGCCTGTACTGAGTCTTGAAGGGTGAGTGGGAATTAGCCCAAGAAAGAAAAATGGAATCACATTTCTGGCAGAGGAAACAGAAGACCAAAAAGCTCAAAGGTCTTTAAGAATGTGGAACCCTTGGGCAGCTGTAAAGGCTGAGAACCCAGGTGCCTTTCTTCATTAAGTAACTTACTTGATGCCTGGAGTCCAGCATCATATTGGGAAATGTTTATTGCTGGTGAAATACATCAGCAAAGATTCCCTAACTTTTTACTCTTGTTTCATCTACTGAGCTGTTCTTTCCCCACACAAAGTAGAGGATGACTAGATTATACTCAGTTCCCACATCCATAAGGAGCAAGTTGAAAGTATTCCTTGGATTCCTGTTCCCTAAGAGTAGAATGAAAGATTTCCCGAAGCACCATCGCATTAGCTCACTTCACAAAGCTAAAGATCTCAGAGACTGAGGCTATGGTCAGACAGGGGCAAGGTCAACCACCCTGCTCCCCTTCTCTTACAGTAGACTTTACCTTCTCTTGAGGAATGCATTGCTGCTGAAAATCGTGTTCTGCAATACCTCTTTGCTGGCAATTGTCCTAGCAAAAGGGAGTAATAAGGCAGGGTTGTTAGATTTTAGACACTTCTGAATAGAGTGGTAAATCGTTATTCAAATTCCATTTGATGGCCAGTGTGCACATTATTCTCTGCATGCTCTAGTTTTTTCATAAAATATGTGCTCGCTCTGTTTCCTCACACCTCATTTCTTCTAATGAGCCCAATTCCCATATCTGGGCAGGGCAGCCCTCTCTGCAAGGTCCTTCCTGTCTCTTTGCCCTCCCTGGCTTTCCTCCTGGATAAAAAGCAGATCAGCTAGTGGAACAGCATCGGGAGTGTCACATCATGTTCTATGTGTGTCTTTTGTGTGAATGGAGCCCTCTTAGCTTCTGGAATATAATTCTAGTCTAAACAAACTTGGGTAAACAGCACACGGGAACTTATTTATAGAATCAGCTCTATTTGGAAAACTATTGTTAGATATTGAAATGTCACCAATAATGTTCATTGTGGGCAAATACTAAATATACTAAAGATAAAAGTGAAACTTTCAATGATGACAGTTATCTGTTATAGAAAGTGTGAAGCATTGGTGCTACAGTTCTGTGCTTCTCCCCATAATCCCTATTTTACACAGAAATCAGGAAACATGCCCAGGTTTACTCAGTAAAAACAAATTTGAGAAATAGATGCTCCAAATCTTAATGTTGGCCTCTTTTCTAAAGAAGTGGTGTGTTGACTCAAATTCTATATGTTAAGTTCTGGGGCTACATTTGGCTCCATGCCTTTTGATACTCCTGGTTTTCTTCTGACATGACAGACATACCTCCCTTGGGAGGAAAACGAAGAAGGACATCGGATAGTTTGTGTATTGTTTGGACTCAAATCTCAAGAAGTGGAGTGGTATAATTTATCTATAAGCTAAAGAAAGAAAATGAGAAAAGTGTATCTAGATAAATTCCATTTCAACTTTTAAATTAAATATGAAGAATAAAATCATACAAATAATTTTTAAAAATATAGGTGAATCTGTTTTTGGAATAGACAAAGGCTTTATAGGCATACAAGCCAAGGCAGAAACCATAAATAAAAGACTCCTAGATTTGATCTCACCCCCTTAAATAAAATCAATTTTTTAAAATTTGCACATGTGAAAAAAACCAACAAACAAAATTTAGAAAGAAAAAAAGCAACATATGATTAACTTTGCAGAATTATTACACATTGGTAAGCAAAAGACTAAGACGGTAGTCCCCCCTTATCTGCAGGGGATATGTTCCAAGACCCCCAGTGGATGCCTGAAACCACAGTTAGTACCGAACCCTATTTATATATGTTTTTTCCTATACATGTATACTTATGGTAAAGTTTAATTTATAAATTAGGACAGTAAGAGATTAACAACAATAACTAGTAATAAAATAGAACAATTATAACAATATACCATAATAAAAGCTACCATAGATCTTAGCAACCTCAGTATATGATTTTTTTTTTTCCTTAGTAAGTAGAGAACTTTCATCTTTTCACTTAAAGGAAGCACTTTATGGCTTCTCTTTGGCACATCAGAATTGCCAGCATCTCTACTCTTGCACTTTGGGGCCATTATTAAGTAAAATAAGGGTTACTTGAACACAAGCACTGCCATACCATGACAGTGGATCTGATAACCCAGCTACTAAGTGACTAACAGGCAGGTAGCATATACAGTGTGGGTATACTGAACAAAGGAATGATTCACATCCTGGGCGGGATGGGGCGAGATGGCACGAGATTTCATCATGTTACTCAGAGTGGCGAGCAATTTAAAACTTATGATTTGTTTATTTCTGGAATTTTCCATTTAAAATTTTCAGACCACGGGTAATTGAAACCACAGAAAGCGAATCCTTGGATAAGGGGTGACTACTGTACCACAATACAAAAATAAGCAGAGATTATGAACAGTCAGTTAAAAGAGGAAATACAAAAGTCAGCAATCTTAGAAAAAACAGTCTCATAAGTAAACAAAGAAATGTAAATTAAAAGAAGATACCTTTTTAGTCAACTAAGTATCAGGATTCCTTTTTCATGATAATGTTCAGTGTTGGTGAGGGTGCACACTACTCCAGGAATTGTAAACTGAGAAACACTTTCTCCAGGGCACTTTAATGATATATATTCAATTCTTTTTAAAAGTTAAACTTTCAAGAATGTACTTTTAAAAAAAATCACAAATGTCAACCAAGATGTATATAACAAGGATATTTATGGAAGGATTATTTTTAATAACAAAAAAAATGAAAATGACATGAAGGGCTATGATTATCAGTAAGTGGTAGAGTTAATGGGAATTTTAATTATCTCCTTAAAAAATTTGTCTAAATGTTCTGCAGTAAATACGTATCACTTTCATGTTTTAAAAATGATGATGTATCCTCCTTAAGAAAGATACTGGAATGCTCTCACAGTGGCATGGCAAATGGGGGGCAGACGGTGGGGGTGGATGGCCCAGAGGGAAGGAATATTCTATCACTGACATTGCTTAGAATAGACAGCCCATAGTAATAATCAAAAGCAAACCAGCTTTTAGTCAGGCTTTTTATTGTTTTTAAATTATTGGCTGCACACTGGGCAACTGCTCCCATAGCATTTTCCTCTCCTTGATACATGACTGTGGCTGCTGAGGCTTCTGCAAAGAAAGAGGAAGGGGCGACACCTCAATTTCAGCATCAAGTATGTAAAAATCACTTGAAATTGATACTTTATACCAGTTTCTACAATAAAATACATAATCACTGCATGACTAAAACACTGAAGCGTTTTTCCAGCTTACCTAGGTGATCCTGCCTCAGGAGTGGAGTGGCATCCTTGCAGGCTTTTGTATTCCGCGTGTGTGCAGAGTCCCACAGGAGCCTCGTTTGTCCTATCACACAGGAACTTCAAGTGAGAGTTGTTGGCTGACTGAGAGGTATATCTCCGCGTCTCTATCCCAGAGGAACCGTGAATGAGATACCATATAATATGAATGGATATGCCCCTAGGCACCCTATAAATTTATTATAAAGCACTGGATTTTGCAATAACAAAAATAACTTATGAAATTTGAGGATAGTGTAAAAATGAGAAATTTATGTCTGTTCAGGGTCACCCTAGATCACAGATTCTCCCGAGTAACAGGCCTGATTTCATGAACACAGGAGCAGGCCTTATTTTATCCAGAGCAGGCAGAAATACTGCAACATGTAAGTGGCTCTGAAGTTTCCAGTGTTCGGGAGCAGAAAGTATAGACATGAGTCCACCAGCTTTTCCGGAAGGAAATAGCAAATGTGGACAACTGTGTAGGCTGAGGCAATGAGAACAGCTGGTCAGACGATACTTCGCTCACTTTTAACATCCACTTTGTGAAAGATCCTTAGAGAGGTCAGATTTGAGTTTGGGGCAGTACTTGGAAGATTGGGGCTGGGGGAGGCCTCATTTGGGCAGCTGTGTGTGGGATGTGTAGCATCTAACTTAGGCTTGTGGGTTTTTGAAAAAATAGGATGTTGGGGTTTACGTAGCTCTTTAGATATTTATTGTTCCAAGTGGCTTGGCATTAGTTATCTTTTAAGGAAGTCATAAGGAGAGGTAAAATTTGTAGTACGGAAATTACTCAAAATCCTGCAAAAAGCAATGCATACCAACTGGAGTTGTTTTCAGTTCATTAGAGCTGAAAAATCTCTCCCCTATTTATTGTGCCGGCCAGTTAGGAGTGAGGCAGAACATAAAGCCTCCTTCAAAAGTCAGGGCCTCATTTTTGCTCCCATTAAAAACCCCTTAGAATCTCAGGAAACAGGTTCCCTGTTTCACTTGCCCACCCTAAATGCAGGTACTATTTATCTATTATATCAGTTTAATGAGAAGACCATCTCACACTCATTAAGTTGATTTGAAAAATGATCAGAAGCATTGCGACTGTGTCCGAGAATATAAATGCCTCCAAGGCTACATCCATTTTAGGAAAACCAGGTCTCTTACCTTTGCTCTGACTTCACCTCAGCATTTTCTTCTGCAGCAGAAATAATGCATTTAGTCATTTTGGAACAACGGTTTAATACATTAATGATTGCAGGTGCTGTTCCTAGAATTTTGACTCTGCAAATGTTATATGGTGAGTGGGTCAAAGGCAGTAAGCGAGGGTTGTGTAGAGTGAGGATTTTATGAAGCCAGGATGCACTGCAGTGTGAGCAGAAGCACCCCACATAATTAAAAGAGATGAGGAATACATGCTCAAAGACATACATGGCCGTGTGGTGGGCTGGGAGAAGGGGAGGGGGGATTGGAAGGGGCATTAAAACAATGTGAAATCAGAGAAATGTGGTCCTCCTATTCCTTAGCTTCTGGAATTAAGAAGTTGTCATATAATCCAAGCCAGCAGCTTGAGGGGATTTGGCTAATAGTTAACTTAATTTTTCTGGAATGTCCTTTTTTCTCTGTAAGTCAGCCTAAGCAGAAAGTGGAACTCTCGTCAATGAATCAAATGGTGGGCGGGGCCCGCTGGGAGGACTGATTCTCCCTGGATCCTGTACGTATTACTCCACTCCTTGGCTGTACTTCCAGTGCAGGTTAAATGGATTGTTCCCATTAGCAAGCTGATAGGACAGCTCTTTTAGATGAAGGAGACTCTGGACTTTGAAAGTCACCGTGAGGAAAAGGTGGCCCTCATAGAAAAGTTGACAGTGCCACCTGTGGCAGTATTTTACTGTCATTGTTAAAACTATGTAAAATGATGACTTACAGTAAGGCTCAGCGTTTCAGCATAATATATAATAATAATAAGACTTCTGTCAGCTTAGAAGTGATGTCGGATTTCTCTGCAGCTTGGTGGTTTCTCTGAGGCAAGGTGGTCGTAGAAGCAGTGCTTGGTGCCAGGCTTGCTGTCTGCGGCTGACTCATTCTGCCATTGATGCTCCTGACTGAGTGCATTCACTCTGATTAGTCACTTCTGCCTTCATTTGCTTGAACTAAAATCCTGAAAGTTTACTCGCTTCATCGGTGTAGCTTTGATAGCCATATTTAAAGCACCTTTCACTAAATGACACCAAGGGTGACTACAGGGGGAACAACTTTAAAAATCAAGAGGATGTTGAGTTGGCCAAAAGGTTCCTGATGTCTGAGTTCAAACCCATCCAACCTTTACCAGATTGGCATCAGGGGGATGACTTGTTTGATTTGTCCTGTTACCTTGGAAACTGAGGCACAGGTTTCATTTGTGCAAATGAAAAGGAACAGTATCAGTTATCTTCATCATATAGCAGTTGTAGGAATTATTTGGAGTATTTAGATTGTATATAAGGATCTTTTAAAATGCAGATAAAAAATCAAGATGTTAGTGGGGGAAAATATATAAGCAGGAAGAGGTCCCTGTCACGTACATTCTGTGATGGACATAGGCACCTGAAAAAAGTCAGCAGGGCCTCAAGTGACCAAGGATGAAAGGGGAATGTGCTAAGGGTTGGGCTAAATAAACATAGCCTGCGTTTTTCCAGTGCCCCCCAAAACACTTTTTGCTCTTGAAGCTCATGGATGTGAAGAGCAGTGATTGGGCTTCCCTAGGAAGAAGGGACGATTTCTAGGAACATAGATGAGGCTGATGCGAAATGGATGGCCAGAATGGAGTTTGGGTCACCAGTTGAGGCTTTGGCTGATACTTGTACTGTATGCTTTTCCCCCTCAGCGCCATGAGTACAGGGACCATTGCTCTCTTGTTGGCTGTTGTATCCCCATCACCTGATAACATGGGGCAGGGAAAGGACAATCATACAGCCAACCAGGTTGTATAGATGGCAAGTCTGAGTTTTCATACTTGAACATATTCTACTTTGAGCCGAAAGATCAGATTGTTCATACATTGTCCATTAATGAGAGAGTCAGACAGTTTCAAGCTTTCCTTTGCTTCTGGGACCAAATTAGTGACAGTTCTGAAATTAGAGGTAACTAAAGCTACCTCACTGGATATGGGTTAACTTTTAAATTCAAAACGGCAGGGAGAGTGCTGTTTTCACGTTGTGTGGGTGAAAGGGCAGAGAGTGGAACGCACGGCTGTGTGTGGCAGAACTGATGCAGATGCATTTGGATAAATCATAGGAGTCCAGTCTCTCAGCCTGGCAGCTAGGAGTGTCCTTGAGGCTTGGGCAAGGCCCCTCCAGTCTCTTGTTCACAATCACAGGGGGTAGAACAGAGGGGCACAGCAGTACACCATCCAAACTCTGGTTTACCGAGTCCAAACTGCACAAAATGAGAAAGGACAACCAGAATGTAAAGCTAGGAGAGCTTATTAGTGAAAAAGTTAACGCTGGAGGAAGGGAGGGGAGACCACAGGGAGCTCTTTGAGCCAGGATACAGATGTTCGTCTTTGATGCATTTTGCTGGATGCCTTTGGCTCTTGGTGTAGGCATGGGAGGAGCACTTAATGGATTCAGCCAAAGGAGGAAATAACTACAATGACCACTGAAAATGTCACATGACTGAGCCCTGGCCCCAGCTTTGCCATACAGGGGCCAATTGACCTTGAACATGCCCCTCCACCTTTCTGACACTCAGTTTCCTCACTGAAAAATGCTTTAACAGTATTTTCATTATTTACTTCACAGAGGGAGATGAGGAAATCAGAAAGTGGGTTGAAAATATGCTGTCAGTCGTACAACAATGAGTACATTTTTACAGTGGTTAACTGCAAGTTGCCCTTGAACAATCTTCAAATGAGTTTTAAAAAGTAGGACTCAGAAAAAAAATGATGGAGAAATCCTACATCTTGTTTGAATGAGGATCAGATTACTATTCTGAATGAAAAATTGAAATTACCTGCAAAGGGATTGCACTGCAAGATAGAAACAACCATCTGCCTTAAAATAACTACTTAAGAGAGTGGCCAGGATTTCTCAGGTTCTTGTTTGAGATCCTTAACCAAGGGATGTCTGATTCTGTTTAGGTTTCTATGTAGTCAAGGTGGCCTGCTTTTAAGGGTGGCTGCTATTATATGCCACTGTTGGCACGCTTCACCTAGCCAACAAAATATGAGCTGCTGAGAACAAAGGGAACTGAGCAAAAGATTGTCGAAGAGGGCAGACTCATGAAAACTATAGTAAAAAGATGGCGGAGGACCAGGGGAGGGCAGGGTGGGATTCAAAATCAGGTCTTCTGATTTATTTTTACTGTGTGCTCCTTCACATGGCCATAACAAAGTCCAACACTCCCTCATCAACCAATGAGATTATGTTCCTAAAATGTGTCATAGTTGACAAAATCATGATTGGAACAATGAAGACCTCATTGAAAACAAAAATTTCAGGAGAAGGAATAAAAGGTATTAAACATTTCTTTTCATAAATAGCATAAAGTGGATGACTAAATAAATAAATGCATATTCAGAAGGTATCTGCTCTCCAAAGCTTCAAACCTACTCTAGTGAGGAACACTTTCTTCAGCTGTTGAAGAAATACGATGGCTGCATATTCACAGGCACGGGCAGAATCACTCACTGTATGTGAAGGAGACTGAGCCTCTTTGTAAAGTTTTTCAGCCAGTAAGGACTTTTTATTATGAAAATTTCAAACATACATACAAAGAGAGGCAGCAGTGCAATGAATTCTCCTATACCCAACACCCAGATTGAACACTTATCAAGACTTTGCCACGCTTCATCTATCCCTGTTTTCTCTGCTGAAGCATTTTCAAGCAAATTTCAGACATCGTGTGATTTCACCCCTACATATTTCATATTTCAGTATGCATTTAAATGTCTGGTGTACTCTTATTCTCCCTTGTTTTCATTTCAAGGCCACTCAGAAAGGTTTTGTGATTGTTATTTTGTTTTGTTTTCTGGACCTGCTCTGTAGTGTAAACTCATTTTCCCTTTCTGTACTATACCCATAGACATGACCTGGACCACATGGTCCAGAAGAGTATGAATCAAGAAATGATGCTGCATTATTCTGTTGAAGAAGAATGACCCCAAACTCACATATCGAATAATAATAATAATCCAAGGATTTAAAATCCGGGGTATACAAATATAAAACAGAGCTATCTTAAAAAAAATAATAATAGGGGCCAGCCCAGTGGCATAGTGGTTAAGTTCACGTGCTCTGTTTCAGCAGCCCAGGCTTCACGGGTTTGGATGCCAGGCATAGACATACACACCACTCATCAAGCCATGCTATAGTGGCGTCCCACATACAAAATAGAGGCAGATTGGCACAAATATTAGCTCAGCGACAATATTCCTCAAGCAAAAAGAGGAAGATGGGCAACAGATGTTAGCTCAGGGCCAATCTTCCTCACCAAAAAATAAATAAAATAATAATAATAATAATAATAAACTAAATTTGGCAAAGAGTGTTTTGCCAAACTGCTATTTCCTATTGGTCCCAGCATAATTCAGTGGCAATGGCATCCTGACTTTTATTTTTAAATCCCTTTGTATAGAAAGGAGATCCCTAAACCCAACTCAACCTCTAAGCTGTTATGTCTAAGAACCCTGAGCACTGAATTCATTGTTTCCAAAACAGCTTTCTCAATCTCAGAAATGGGAGAGTTAAACTCTTCTGAATTGCCATGTATGAGAAATCACGCCAGCTCTTCTTTTTTTTTTTTTTATACTTTTTATTTATTTATTTATTTTTTTCCCCCAAAACCCCAGTAGATAGTTGTATGTCATAGTTGCACATCCTTCTAGTTGCTGTATGTGGGACGCGGCCTCAGCGTGGCCAGAGAAGCGGTGCATCGGTGTGCGCCCAGGATCCGAACCCGGGCCGCCAGCAGTGGAGCGCGCGCACTTAACTGCTAAGCCACGGGGCCGGCCCACGCCAGCTCTTCTCTTCTTCTTGCTATAGCATATTGTTAAGTGGGAATTTTTCTATAGGTTCTTTATTATCCCAGAGCCAATATGAGATTAGCTTTACAAGCTGGGTTATAACCTTTCAGCTTCTGTGTCGGGGATCCGTTAACAAGATCATAAAGATCTTTCTAACAGATGAGGCCTATGTGCCCTATGTTCAGCTCTGGTAATGACCAAATTGATTTTATCAGAAGTGTTTAAAAGCACCATTTTAACTTTTCTATTGATTGCCTGACCTCTGCTTTGGTTCCTGGGGTTGGTGTGTGTTCTCTCCCCCTCACTCTTTGTATGTAGCCTTGCAGTTTCTCTTCACCTGTGCAAACTTTTCCTTCTGTGCCCCCTGACTACCTCATTTAGCACTTTCCTCACCATCTATGTTCCCCTTGTGTTCTCTTACATTTCCAAAGGACTAGGCTTTGGGGTCACAATTGGTAAACTAGATGCCTGGCTTTGGGGAGCCCTCATCATTTATTCATTTGACAAATTTTCTTGAGCTCCTACTATGTGCCAGGCACCATTCTAAGCACTGAAAAATACAGTGATAATCTGGGAACATGAAGTCCCTGCCTTAAAGAGTTGACATTGCTGGAAATACATACAACAGCTATTTAACAGAATGTCAGAAGGAGAGAAATACTGTTAAGAAAAAGAAAGCAAAGTGAAGAATGGGTGGGGAGCACAATTCTAGATAAGATGGTTGGGATGCATCCTGAGGGATGAGGGGTGACCTTTGAGCAGAGATCTGAGTGGATGGGAGGGAGGCCTGGGGAGATCTGGAGGAAAATTGGACCAGGCAGAGGGAATTACAAGCAGGAAGGACTCAAGACCGGAGCCAGCTTAGAGCTTTAGAGAAAATTCAAGAAGGCCAGTGTAGAAGAGTGAGATAGGTGAGGCAGAGAGAGAAGGACACAAAGTGGGGAACCAGGCAGGCTGGATCATGGAGGACCTTTGGAGCCACGGAAGGAGTTTGCTCAGGAGACTGATGTGCTCTGATTTACAGTTCAAAAAGTCAGTCTGGCCTAAAAGATGCTTCTCAGTGATGCTGGTTTAACCTCCATGGGTCCAGCTGAGGTGCCCTGTGCCATTACGGGGAGACTTGAACACATCCAGGCCTTGGAGACTCCAGAGTCCTGTGCTGCTCCCTGCTCTGCTTCTAATTGGCTGGTTGACATGGCACCAATCACCTAATCGCTCAAAGTCCCAGTTTTCTGTCGTTTTTCAGGGAGAAGTACAATTTCTTGAGTCTCTTCCAGATCTAACATTTGGTGGTTCTAAGCTGTAAACTAGAGTTACTTCCTAACCCTATGTATTTGTTAGAATAAAAGCTCAAAACTGCTGTAGCAAAGGGACCCGAGAACACAGTGACTTATATGAGGTAGAGGTTTGCTTCTCTCTCCTGTGGTGTGTGAGCCAGTGGAGGCTGCCAGGGAAGCCCTGCTCACGAGCTCCAGGGTCCTGTCTCCAAAGGTGTATTTGTCCCCATTGTTGGAGCTGGGTCATGGCCTCATCCAAGTTCCAGTTCACGAGAAGGGAGAGAGAGCGTATCCTGGGCAAGCACTTTCCTTTTAAGTGACATGGAAGTTACACACACTCCTTCTGCTCACATTTCTTGGTGAGAACCTAGTCTTGTGGACATACTCAGCCCCAAGTGACTCTGGGAAATGTAGTCTCTGACTGGGCCTCTATGTGTCCCCCTAAAACATGCCTGCCATGGAAGAATGAGAGAATGGATTTGGAGGCACAGGAAGAAAACTGCCACACCCTGTTTTTGAAAGGTCCCAGAGTGTTGTCAAGATACCTTAAACTCATAATATTTCCCGAGCCTTTGTATTAATCTCCTAGGGCTGCTGTAACAAATTACCACAAATTGGATGGCTTAAAACAACAGAAATATATTCTGTCACAGTTCTGGATGCCAGAAGTCCAAAATCAAGGTATCAGCAGGGCCATGCCCCCTCTGAAGGTTCTAGGGAAGAATTTCTAGGAGCCTCTCTCCTAGCTTCTGGTAGTTGCTGGCAATTCTTGGCACTCCTTGGCTTGTAGCTACATCATACCAATCTCTGCCTCCGTCTTCACATGATCTTCTGTGTCTCTGTTTCCATTCATTATTTCATTTTATCCTCACAGTAACTCTGTGAGGTAAGTATTTTAACGTTAACTTTTCTTTCTTATTAAAATTTTATTCATATGGTTTTATTCTAGAAATTTTAGAAAATGTAGACAAAGAAAAGAAAAGAAAAATCATCCATAGTTCCTCTACTCAGAGATAATCACTCTCATTAATTTGGTGCATATTTTCTAGGGTTTTTAAAATATATTTCCTTCATTTTTTTTCTTCTTTTGACAGAAATGGAATCACACTATGCTTTGGGGCTTTGAATTTTTTGTTTCTATTAAAATAGCTAGAACATCTTTCTATGCAATTAATTTTTCATTATTTTAATGATGGTAGAGTATTCCGTTACGTAGACATACCATAGTTTATTTACCTCATCCAATGCTATTGACATTTGGGTGGTTCCTCCCTAATATTTTGCTGATAGAAACAACGCTGTGATGAAAACCCTATGTACATCCATAATTACTTCCTAAAGCCTACATTTCTAGTGGTCGAAATGCTAGATGAAAGAAGAAAAATTTTTTTCCCTTTTTTTAGAGATGAGGAAACTGAGGCTCAGAGAGATTAAGTATCTTACCCAAACTCACACAACTGGTAAGTGACAGAGCTAAGAATAGAATCCAGGCTTCCTGACTCTAAATCTCATATGGAAAAATAGTTTATCCATCTCATCTAATAATTATTGTCCTCGATAAATTCTGTGAATGCAAAGGAAGTACCTTGGTCACTACTTTCTTTTCTTGAATTGTCACCCAGCAGTGGCCCATCCAGACAAACGGCCTAAAGTTCTGTCATCAGAGGAGAGTAGAGAGGCTACAACTACATATTTAATAGGAGTTTTCATCTTTCTTCTTCAAGATGATAATAACGTTGACATTTTTAGAAATCCTTTGCAGATTCTTGGTATCTTATATGTTCAGGAATAATTGAAGCCGACTCTCCACTTCTAAATATTCATTTGGTATCCCACTGGATCCTGAGGCTTTTAGTGTTCATCCTGGTTCTGACAGTGGAGCTCATTTCTTCCAAATTTAGAATGAAATTCCCATTGTTCCACTTCAGCAGATTCCCTTTCCTTTCTAGGTGATTCAGGATGTGAGTGAACCCATGGTATATCCTTGCCATAACTAGTATACCCTTGGTCTGTCCATACTTCTGTCATCAGTAGTAGACTTTGCTTTGGGGGTGGCTGCAGACCAAGTGAGATTTCTTCAGTCATTACTTGCCCTGGCCTGGTATGCTGACCAGGGTTTATGTTCCATGAAATGTGATTGAGGTTGTCTACACAAGGGCATGATCTAGGAAGCATCTGTAGTGCCTGACTTGCTTTGGGGCTACAACTCCATAATCTTTGGGTCATCCTCATCCAACCAGTTCTGGTAGCTTTGAGTTTACAGTTTGCAGCTGTAGCCCTGTGTTTGACAGCATCCAGGCAAGTCACCTACAGACAGTTGAAGTCAGTATCTGCCCATATTAGTGGCAAAGATTAGCAATTTCAACAGATTTCAGAGGTACGTAAAGTAAAGCATTTCCTGGAAAAGCATGATAAGAGCTGTTGATTTTTACCTGAGTTGAATTATTCACTTACAAGATAAAACTACTCAATTCCAGATGGCTAAGCTGGAAGTGTTGATAGTTGTCAGCTCACATCTCTGCCAGAGCTCCAAGATCAAATTTAAGTCAACCGAGTAATATCTAATGGGTAGCTCCATTTTCAGTATAGAGACTCAATAAAAGGAAATCAATTTGAAAGGACAAGATTCTTATTATTCTTATTGTCCATTAGTACTAATCAAGCATTTGGCACTAGCCAGCCATAAGAGGAGAAATTACCTCCTTAGTATGGCCTTTTCATAATGCATTGAATAGTAATCTCTAAGAGACAAGATGAATATTTCTTAAGTTTAGTCTCAAATTTCTTTCTAGGATAGACTGATGGTCTCTTTATGTTGACTTTGCTGGGGGCTTGGGAATGAGGTTTTGTCCTTGGAACTGTTTTATCAAAGATAAAGGCAGGACTTGAAAGAGGGGATAGCTCTGGCCTGCCTGTCCAAAATTAAAAGATATTTCTGGGCACAAATGTCAGGAAATATGACCTAGAGATGGAAGGCAATCACAAACACAGAAATTTTTTAATTCAAAAAACAGAAAAAATTCCTCTTATCGATGCCCATAACCATTTTTCAAACTAAAATGGAATTTTTTTCATGTTAAAAAGCACCTTGATTGGTAAAAGAGGTGAAATATTATTACCGAAACAGCTCAACCTAGGCTCAAATCGAACATAAAAGAAACCTCACATTAAAGTATTATTTATCTTCATAATTAGTATTTATAAATGATTTTTAAAGGCTTTTTATGCAATTACAAAATGTTTGATTGTCGTAACATTGCTAATGCTTTGATGCCTTCTCCATGTTGTCCTTGGTCCCTGCAACCCTGGCGCATAATTTATTTCTCTTTTGAGTGAACTCTAAGCATTAGTGTCCATTAAGAATTTTTGAAACAAAGTCCAGAGATTACTTGGAGCACTTTCAGTAATATGTACTGATTATCATTAATAGCTCTTTTGTCCTAGACAAGGACATTGTTTTGTAACATCGTTTTCTTTGGTGAGGCCCTCCTTGGGCTGTGTTCCTGATCCGCCTCCTGCATGGATTCTCTCCTTGCCCGTGTGTGGAATGGAGCAGGCTCATGGAATATCTCAGGATTGGGGGAGGGGGACACAGGGCCAGCACAAAGTGACATTTTTTCTTTATGAAACAATTGTTAACCATTCAAAAAAAAAAAAACATAAATACTGAGCCTTGTTTCTTAGCTAGTGTTCATACGCTGCATATAAATTGCTATTCTAACTACTAGCTCCTTACAGTGAGGCAATCAAAAAGAGGTACAGGAGAGAGCAAGTGGACCCAGGAGATGGCAACCTTTGCAGGATGCTTATTGATAATATGGCAGGAAGGAGGTTAAATGTTCCAGATTTTATTTTGAAAGTTCTGCCTGAGCTTTCAAACACTCATTTACCAGATTATCCACCTGTTTAACAATATTGCCCTAATGGGTATGCCTGTGTCCGCCCCAGGGATATCTCTCTATTTATCCAATGCAAGTGTCTGTGATTAGAAACATCATTCGTAGGAAAGAGGCCCTGGGCTAGGTGTCCCACGTGAATTATCTGATTGAAGTCTTACTATAAACCTAGCACTGAGAATTTTATCCCCATTTTATGGATAAGAAAATGGAGGCTCAAAAGTTAAGCCATTTGCCCACGACCTCACAGCTTGAGTAATGGGCATTTGGCTTAACTCAGGCGTCTCATGAGGAGGGAGAATAGATCTTGTGAAGGCATTCAGATTTGGAATCTTCCTTTTCTGGAAATTAAACTAAGAGTCAATGTGTGGGGCTAGTGTAGACTCATGAGTTAGCCAATTACAGATTTTGTTAATCATCATTTAGAACATCTCCACTCCCTGCCACACAAACTCGCTTGAAATATGGAAACATTGACATATTAAAAAACAAAAAGAAGAAAAAAGAGAAACTTCACTGCATTTTATTTTAGAGATTCTTTGTTGTCTTTGTTTTTCTTTTTGTTTTTTATTCTATACGGAACTTATCCATGTTGAAAATATGTCTCAACAATTGTTATCTCATTGTGAAGAGAAGAGATAGGCACACAGGCTGAATATTGGCAAAGTGGCAAAAGGGCATCTCTGTAGCTACAGACTATTCCAGAATGCAGGGCCTCTGGAAATGCCAGGTTAGTAATTGGCATTTCTGGGGAGGAGAAAAGATGCCATTTCTTACCAAAAAAAGGTAAGTTAAAATAAACTTGGTACCCAGACAATTGCCTAGAAACCAAGAGACAATAAGAAGACCATCAAAGAACTTAATTGGTCCAAGATTTGGCACTGATTGGAAATATCAGATTGCATTCCTAAAGTGCTCTGCTGCGGAATAACTATAACTCTGAAACAACTGATAACCATGACAGTGATAAATCTGTGGTATTTTCATGACATTTCCTTTGCTTTACTTTGAAGCATGGTCAGCTAAATAAAGTCAGGCAATCTTGCTGTATTAGAAGCCCTACTTTAGGTAGAGTATTTGTGGAGATTTTTCCTCTTAGTTTTAAGGGTATTAATTGGCAATTTAAAACTGCTTTCATATTGCTAAGTTAGAAATTACTCTAAAGCATTACCTGGAAATGGTTCTCTCTCTCTCTCTTTTTATGTATATATATACGATCTGGGTGAAATAGAAGAAGTCTCGCAACTTTATCAAAAGGTACCATTTTTCTCTAGCCCAGATAATTTTAAAATATCACCCAAAGAAGTGTATCTGTTACTTACATAACCTTTTGTGGGTACTGCCTTCTTTCTTTTTTGGTTTTTAAAGGCAAAAAGAAAAAAGTTTCAGGGGGTTAACTTTGATTGTGCACTACACTAGATTTTGTACAGTGAGAAATGGATCTATCAGCCTGTTGCTTAGAAAGAGGAGCTTTGGTTTGATAGCTAGAAAGCAGGGCAAGGAGCCGCTAATTGATGAACTAGAAGGGAAATTAAGAAATCATGTAGTTCAACGCTCTCATTCTACAGATGAGAAAACTAAGGCCCAGAGAAGCTAAGTGACTTGCCCAAATCATCCAGCGAGTTCCGTTTTGGCTCAGGGTATGTGAGTGCTTTGTGTTTAGAAAGTTGGTTCCACCTTATCCCTCTCCCACAACTCCATGAAGTCCCAGTCTCTGTAGAGAGCATTACTCTGCTCGGTAGCCTGTTTGCGATCTCTGGGGAAGGATCTTGGTGTTCTTCCCAGTCTTTTGGAAGTGAATCGAAACCTTCACCACTTGGTTCAACACCCTTTGGTGGTGGTGATCGAAGTCCTTTGCACATACTGATCAGCAGCCTGCTTGGAGAGTGCAGCTGCTTGCCGGTGAGCAAATAGCTTCCCTTGATTTTAGAGAATAGAGTCCAGTGGAGTTCAGGGTCTGGAACAGAATACTCACTTTTGAGGGACTTGGTTCTCTGTCTCCTGCTCTTCTCCATCAGATATGAATTTTCAAGTCAGAGCACATGGTCTGAGAGCCAGAGTCCTAGGCCATGAGTCAGTATGAGACGCAGGGACATCGTGAGGAGCTGTGGCGTAGCTTTCGGTAGAACATTCTAATTCAACTTTGTTAAAATAAGACTATGCGGATTGCCCACCCCGTGTCAAAGTAAATAATTAACATTTACATCACACCCCAATTTGTAAAGCTCTTTGTCACACATTTTTTACACATTACTTACACATCCTTCTTTCATTTTAATTTTCACAACAGCCTTTTGAGGATTGTTATGATTATATACAATGGTGACGACCAGGAAATTCAGGACCAGAGAAGTTAAGTAACTTGCTCAAGGTCTCTCAGCCAAGAGGCAGGAAAGCGGATGGGCTCAGAATGTAAGCTCAGGTCAGCTTGACTCCAAATCCAGTTATCTTAAGAGCTGCCTTGAAAAAGTCTCTTCTTTTCCACTTCTGGGTAGAATTAGAGCTATTTGCATCCTAAATAATCATCATAATTTATCTTTAGAGAACCCCATTCTCCAAAAATTCTTGATTCAGAGCTGCTGCTGCTGGTGGCATTAGGTTTGGGTAAGTCTTTCCTCTCCACTTAAGGACAGAAGTGGACAATGTGTGACTGCTGTGATCTCATTAAAGATGAACTTGCTGGTGAGAAAGACAGGAATCTTGCAGCCTCTGGAGAAGGGAGAAGAAAAAGAAAAGAGAAGACCCATCCCACCCCATTTATGGGTGAAGAAATGGCTGCTGGTCACAAACCTGGGCACACAGGCCTCTCTGTCTGAGTACCTCTTTCCCCCAAGCCCTGGGGGGCTTCCTGTTTAGATAAGGCTGGGGGACAGGGCCCTGTAGGTTTAAATTATTTACAGAGGTGATTGGAGTGGTATGCTCCAGGGAGTAAATCTTTATTTTTGAATATGTGCTCTTTTGAGAGGCACTGTCTGTACCAGGGTTTTTAAATATACGCCATGGACACACTTCCGGTCCGATATTAACTTTCCACAGAAAACTTTTTTTTTCTTGTGAGGAAACTGGCTCTGAGCTAACATCCATTGCCAATCCTCCTCTTTTTGCTAAGGAAGATTAGCCTTGGGCTAACATCCATGCCCACGTTCCTCTACTTTATATGTTGGACACCTGCCACAGCATGGCTTGATGAGCATTGCATAGGTCCATGCCCTGGGTCCGAACCTGTGAACCCTAGGCAACTGAAATGGAGCACGAGAACTTAACCACTATGCCACCGGGCTGGCCCCTCAACAGAAAACTTTTTTTTTTTTTTTTTTGGTGAGGAAGATTAGCCCTGAGCTAACATCCGTTGCCAATCCTCCTCTTTTTGCTGAGGGAGATTGGCCCTGGGCTAACATCTGTGCCCATCTTCCTCTACTTTATATGGGACGCTGCCAAGGCATGGCTTGATAAGCAGTACATCTGTCCGAGCCCGGGATCCGAAACTGTGAACCCCGGGCTGCTGAAGCGGAGTGTGCACACCCAACCACTACATCACCAGGCTGGCCCCTCCACAGAAAACTTTTTGTTGTGCTAATTAAACTTCCATGAGCCTCAGCTGACCCATCTGTGAAACCAGAAGGATATTTTCTGCTTTTTTTACACTTCTATGGAGTCAGTTACTCTGAAGTACTAGAGCTTCTATAGAGAAAGGAGTAACACAAATTCAAGATGTTAGTGTGATCATAATTGTTATTTTTCAAGAGAGTAGGAGGAAGGGAATTCCAATAAATTTTCCAATCATTCCATTAACTTTGTCTTTTGTGTGTTCACCTAGTTTTTGTTTATTTACTTTTTCTAGGGAAATAGAATTTTGTCTTCATAATGGCTATTACGTAAAAAAAAAAAATTAAATATTATGCACAGTCCTGTCTCTATAATTAGGAATTACAATATACGTTTTAAAAAAATATTGCTTTCATGAGAGGGATGTGTTTTTTAAGCCTTTCTCCATAAAAGTGCATTTGTTAATTTATTGATATATTCTTCATTGTATATAATAGGTATAATTTACATTTTATTTGTATAGGTTAGAGTTGCCAGATGAAATATAGGATACCCAGTTAAATCTGAATTTTAGATAAACAAAAAATTAACATCCGAAATTCAAATTTAACTGGGCATCCTGTATGTTACCTGCTAAATGTGGCAATTCTTATATAGGTATATTCCCCAATTATTTATATTGATCACTAATTGGCAGTTAAACAAAACTGAGGGACCGAGTTTGTGCTGTTGCTGACAGATATGAGAGGTTTTATTTCTGTGCTACTGTGATCTCAAAGATCAGGCAGCTTTCCTGGAAAGATTTTCAAAATCTGTTATCAATGTAATCATCATGAAAAGATTTGATGAGAACCCTGCATCATGCTGTATAATAAATTTAAGAAGAAAAGTCAAAGCAGTGGTATTTTCTTCAGGCTTTTGGATGTCAGGAGAAAAGATTTCCACACTCAGCGAATATAGATAGGTCTGTTTGGGGCTGTGTTAAATCCAATTGTGTGGAGATTCTGAATAATCAGGAGTGACAGCGTAAGCACTTTCTCTTCAAAGTGATTTTACAGAAAGTATTATTTCCTAAGGAAAGTACACGTATAGCTCTCATAATGCTGAAAGAGCACTAATGTATCAATTTATTGGTGCTGGTGTCATGAGCTGGAGTTGCAAATTGTATTCAGATTTAAACTTGACTCACTGTTGCTGTCGGGGGAAGTTTCCTTCCCATGATAAAGCTTATTTCAAAAAATTCTAGAATACTTTTATAGTTCCCGTGTGAGAGAGCCTTCAAGGCTCCTAGCAGAAGGTTCTAACTTTACTTTGCAAAGCCAACTCAAACATGGTGAAAAACAATAGTTTAGTTTTCCTCCATAAAAAGGAAAAAAAAAAAAGAATTTGAGTTGGGCTATGTAATTTCAGCTTCCCTAAATAAGTCCTTTGGAAAATTGTGGGGGGAGCAAGTGTGTGATTTTGGTCTTGGCATACAACTTTGGAACTAACTTTTTTTTTTATGTCTACCATGGATTTTCATAACGGATTTCTTCCCTGTACGATATGTTCCATAGCTAAGTAATAGGTCTGATGTGGGTGCCAAATTTTTCAAAAACTTTTACTTTCCAGAGGAGGGTTAAATAGTTCTCTCAATAGGTTCTCTTAAAAGAAAAAAAATTTCAAGGTTTACCACAATTCTTAGTCACAAGCTAACTGTTTTCAAGAGTTTTATTACTTTGAGCCCATTTAGTCTCAAGAATATCCCCCAAGAAGAATGAAGCATAAAGAGCTCAAAATGGAGTACTTCTGAAAGAGAGAGAATACTGTTTGCATTGAAGCATGCATTCATGTTGTCTTTATATGGACTTATGTGCCAAATCTTGCTTAGTTCCACTCGTCACCTGCTCTCTGTAAATCATCTCGGAAACATCAAGGGTGCTGACTCATGAATCCCTCATGGTTGCATACAACTTGTGTTCATTTTGGTGCCATTAACAGAGAAGAAGCAGTCATTCCCCTTCTGACCTTAATGAGTATGGACAGATATGTACATCTTGTGGATGTATTTTCCCTCACCATTAGAACTTATGCTTCATGTGAGCAGGAAGAGTCATTTTCATTAAAAAGTAAACACAGAATCAATGGCCATGGCAAATTAAGTGCTCTGTTGCTCAGCACACTCTTGTCTGAGTAGGTTGGCATCACTCTCTTGTGCCTTAAATCTTTCCCACTCTGCCTATAAACATGATCTCCCCTATTTAAAATAAAAAATAAGAGTCTTCTCTCACTCTGTTTAATTACTGTTCGTGCTGCTGCTTTTCACCACAGAACCTCTTAAACCAGTAGGCGATGACTTCTGTCCCCATTATTCATGGTTGCATTATTCTGGGGCAGGTCCAGTGATGCTGCTGTGTGAGATTAAGACTAATCTTGTCTCTACATCACCATCTAAGAAAATGCATTCCTGAATACACTGTGAATAATGTACATTCCAAGAAGCACACACAGGACGCCTTCTTACCTTTCTCATTATTTCTTCTCTTCTAGGTATCTCAGTAACGAAGAAGACACATACATGTAAGTAATGCATTTTTTTTTTTGTCCAAAGTTTTCTGAAGAGCTGGAATTCGCATATGTCTGGCTGCTGTGACCCTTCAAGTATAAACTAATGTTTCAGCTGTGATCCATGGTCAACAGAGGTCAGACTTTTCTACCTGTAGTGGTCGGCAGTGGTACATCTCCACCTGTTTGTACTGAGTGTGTGTTAAAGAGAGTCTAGACATATTCTGATGAATTCTAGTGGTTGAAGCCATTAATCTTTAGAAAAATCATAAAATCTAGCCAGGAGGATCAATTAATTACTTACTGATCACCCTTACTCTGGATCCTTCTTAGAAAAGTTGGTATGTTTCTAGGAAACATCACCTTGATTTCTTTTAAACTTTGGTCTCCTTTTCCTCACCACTAGTTTATGATTTAGGCTGTTTTGTACTTGTGTCTGTGGAGCAGAGATACTGACTGGGAACATAGGTGCTGTTGCTTGACCATGAGTGTGGCCTGTGAGGGCCCTGGTAAATGGCATTGGTAGTTTGATGTGGAAATGTGCGCTGGATTTATACTCTGTATTCATTCCCACTTCTCAGGTTCAACTGCTTTCATCAATTGCCTTCATTTGAACTATACCATAAGTTTACAAACTCACGTCAATGTAAAGTGTTGTGATTTGCAATCTGAGCAATGATGTTTGACTGTGCCTTGAACCTCAGGATGAAACCAATACATCATTGATGCATGCAGTCAACTTTCGCTGTACTTGAGCAGCATATTCAGACTTTGAATTAATAGTGTCATTAGAATTTGATAACTATTTTAGACCACAGATATGTGCTACCTATGAGACGTGTTTAGACATCCTTCTAAGGCAAGTAGTGGAGATGCTTTGGCACAATTTAGGGCTCACAAAGACATGTCCCCAAATTTTTCCTAATTAACGCTTTTAAAATTTTTGATTTCATGTGCAACATTTGGGGGGAAAAAATCTGTGTAACATCAAAGTAGTTTATCTTGTGCCTCAGTTGATTCTTGAAATCTGCTCTTGGGTTTGTCTGTCTGTCTATCTGTATTTGTAGCAAACAAAAAAGCAAAAAAAAACCCCACCAAATTCAATGTTTGCCTGACTTTTAGGGCCCAGTCCTGCAGTCTCTCCACGTGGGTCTCCCATGGGCTTCAATGGAATGTTTGTTTGAGGAAAGATGAAAAGGTCAGGCCCATAATGGACACAGATCAGAACAGCACCTCCATCTCTCAATGCACAGCTCCAGTTAGCTGTCCCTCCAGCAGGGTAGTCTGTGGCCCTTAGATTTTTGGGGGTTGTTTTGTCATCGTTGTTGTTGTTGTTCTTGCTGTTGTCGGTGCATAATTGAGCTCATGATGACTGAGAGATTGACAGTGCAGGAGACTGAAGTCCTCTGTATATCCGCAGGGCAGGCATGGTACAGAGCGCTTCCTTGCACAGCCTTGCCCATGAGCTCGTCCCTGGCCTGGAGGGACCCACTCTAGAGGTGGTAAGTAATTCAGTCTTTCTGCTAGCTCAGTCCTGGGCCTCTCCCGAACAGGGGCGGATGATTGTGCCTACTGTTTATGGTGGTTTGGGGTATGGACTCCTGGCCACCTGGCAATATACGGAAAGCCACTGACTATTTGCATTATGCTCTTGGATAAGTAGACAAAACCACTAGTTCAACTCCACTGGATACAAAGAGTACCCTCAACTAATAAGACAGAGACCATAGATATTAGTTCATATATACACCATCCATCCATAAGGACCTTCAAGGAATTGTCATCCCTGAGAATAATTTCATTGGCCTATTACAGAAACAATAACCTGTGGTTGGATTTAAATTCATGGAAGAATTTAGGTGACAGCATGTGAGTGGTGGCTAGTGAGGAAAAACAGGTGTTCCAGTAAGAGGCAGTATAACCAAGTTGGCCTTGCAGCAAAGGCTTAACTAACTCCATCAGCTATACCTGCTTTAAAACAAAATCAAGACATAGCCAGAAAGGGTGGAGTTTGATTGCCTTTCTAACTATGAAAATCAGCAGGAAAATTCTTAGGCATTAAGCATAAAATAAATGCAGAAAGACTTAAAATAAAGCTCCCTTTCTGTTTAAATTGACAGAAAGATTTAAATCAGAAATCATCTTGGTCTTTGTTGATGTTTACTTTTCATGATTTGGGGGAGAGGGCCCAAAATAAAATGGCCCAATGACAAGCTGGAAAGAATAGCACCTGAATAGACAGTTGACACAAAACTTTCCACATGCCAAGGAGAAATTGAATTGTCCAAGTTGCATGTTAGCGAGTCTTCTATGCCGCTTACACGTGGAGATTGTTTGTGTCACTGAAGTCAGCAGACAGCCCATCATATTTCTGATCTTAGCATCTCTACAGAGCCCACAACTTGTGAGGAGGAAGAAAATCAGTTCTTTCTCTAATAACAGTCACCCAAATGACTTCTTCTTTAGCATCTGTTGGATTTTTCTTGAAAACTGAACTGTCCTAACTTGCCTATAAGTTTTCTCAAGATGTTAAATTCCAGTTCCTCTTAAATCATTTTGACATCTGTTCTTCAAAAAGTTTCACTATCAGTGAAGTGTATGAATTCATTTTTGTACTGTCGCAAGACTTCCATTTTTAGCCAGAATTCTGGAAACCTTGGTCAAGACTTGACTACATAATCATCGACAGCTGAAGTCACCCCACATTAGCAGTTTCAATCTGGGTTTCCTAACTGCCCTCACTGAGAGATTGTTCAACTTACAAATTAACATGTACAGTTGCAGAATATATCATCAGACCACAGTGTCAGCTCACAGGTACACCAGTCAGAGGTGCAAGAACTACAAAATGAACCTGAATAGTTGTGACACCTGATAATATTTTAGGCTACCTTGTTATCTGGAAAGCATAGGTATTGCATCTGTTAAAAAAAAAATGTTTTGAGTGAGTTGAGCCAGAAATTCCCAGGAAAGGAATTCTAATTGTTAGCTTCAGAGGAATCCATATGCGTGGTCTTGGGAGAACTCAGATACTCCTGAGTTGCCGTGAAGGGCGCCTTTGTCATTAACTTTACTTGGCCAGTGGGGGAAGGTAAAGCTTTGGGGCTTCTAGTACAAAGTCATCATGACCAAATTCGTCAAGGAATTCTTATATTTGTGATGTTCTTCAACTGTTAATAGGAAATGCTGTTGTTTTTGGTGTGTGAACATAAAAGGGAGTTTTTACTTGTGGGATAGGGACATATTAGAGAAATGTTACACGGTGGTGTAGAATTTCGATTTCATTTTTGTGGTGACTATATAGCACCTGTATTTGGTTGGACACTTTCAAGATTGCTTTTGCTTTGGTGTTTCACAAGTTTGTTCTGGTCTCTTTCCTGCTGAAATAATACCATGTGGATAAGTATCTTTTTCTTGGAATCAACTGCTGTCTTGGTTTTATTATTTGCCAAGGACAACTGTTCATTTGCTCCTGACTTCTTAATCTAATTCTACTTGGATAGTTCTGCATACACTAAAATGTTAGAAGATGACAAATATGGAGGTGAAAAATGCAACGGACTGTCTTTGCTATTTCCAGCTCCTGGGAAATTTAGCATCTTAGAGTTACAACCTTAGGGAATATATCAGCCAGCCACCACAACACAGACCCAAAAGTGCCTGGTCGGCCCCTGGATTGCTTCCAGAGGCAACAGACCATTGTCACTTCCTCCTGTTCTCATCCTTGTTTATATTCTTTATTCTTCCTGTTTAAGTCTGTTTTGCTCACTTTCTTCCACACTCAGGAACAGGCACTTACAAACATACGAAAATTGCAGGTTGCTCAGTAAGCATTCGGGAAAATGCATCAGTTTAATCCAATTTAATGTCAGTTTTCCCTAATAAATAGCAAAATAAAATATGCTTCTGCACCTTCCAAAATATCTTCATTGTAACACGAATAGCCATTAAAAGGTAATTTAGTACATTTTCAAATGCTTGGTTGCCACAGGCTAATACTTAAAATATAAAATTAAAGCCTTTGTATTATTTATAAAGAGATTTTAGTTCTCCATAGTAAAAATATTTTAGTACAAATCAGAATATTTCTTTGAGAAATAATCCTTTGTATCTGTAAAGAAAAAAAAGTGTTGATTGCAATCATTTAAAGTGGAATAGGTTAATATATTCACTTTTCACCCCTAGAGACTTGGCTTGAATTTGACTTAGAGAAAATTAGTTTTGAGGCCTCAACCTCCTCTCCTTAGGCATTTGTTGATACCACAAAACCAACCCAACAATTTGTCACAATTGTTGCCATTTACTCAGGAGGTCCAAGAACTAGAATAACCTTATTTTCTCTTTTTCCTTTCCTTGAGGCCATTCCTTTTGATTGTAGACTCTTAGCAACTCCAAACTTGGGGCTCCCCACATTATTTTCACAGTCCAGGAAAACTCAGGAACCATTCTTGGCAAAGCAAATGGAAGGTGCTTTGGTTATATAGTTAATAGGTTGCCGTGACAACTCATGTGACTCATGGTGTGACTCACAGCAATTATAATTTCAATCGCTGGCTTGGTGTTTCATTAGGACAGACCTGAGGAGAAGCCACACTGAAGTCCTTTTAGTAGGCTTGCATCCAGATCCTGTCTTCCCACTGACAGTCAGGAAAAGGGATAACCTAGTGCTCATAAAGTAGCCAGAGGATTCATTTCTCAGCTTGCTCAGGCTCCTGCCAACCCAGACATTAAGCCTGCTGATGATGGGACATGACCAAAATACAGGTGCTGGCCTCTTAGAGGGCTAATCAATGGACAACTGTTTATTGAGGACCTACTATGTGCTGACAGGTTCTTTGCCCTCAAGAAGCTTACAGACTAGGTTAAAAGTGATGACAAGAGGGGAGTGGGGACATAGTCACTGAAACACAAATGCCAAGTGTACAATTTCTGGAAGATTCAACTCGTAACTGGAAAGCAACTAAGCTGAAAGTGTGGGAGAGGAGAAAAGAATTAGACCATCCAGGATTCTGATCCTGTGATCCAAGCGTACAACAGCAAGGAAGGGAAAGGTAAAGATTGAACCCTGGGTGCCAAAAACTGTCTCTGCTGCTCCTCTCCACCCATTCTCACCCAGAGTAACATCTATTTAGTCCTTTCAAAGTCAACCAGTCCAAGGAAGTAAAATCCCCCATACTGTCTGGAAACATTTGCCCTGTTTAGACTCGGCCTCCACAACAAGAGCCAAGCCCTCCTGAGCTTAACAGGATTTCTCCGTCTCATCATATTAAGATATAAATGGACTGCACTTGGTCCTGCCAGTCAGTTCTTCCAAGGTAGAAGATTTGCATAGTCTTAAAACCCACAGTTCATAGTAGGGATCTGTGAATTCCATTTGAAAAAAAACCAGAATATTTAGTTAAGTGTTTCCATCAGAGCATCCAGTTGATTCAAGTTTGCTCTGTTAGTACACCTCAGATTCATGAATTGAATTTGGACAAAAAGTATTTGTGTTCCCATTTCGTAACGTAGGTTCAAAAGGGTATACCAAGATGATGAATGGCTCTTTAAAATCCATGATCGCCACTAGGGAGAAAACAAAAATGCCTAGCCTACCGGGTACTGGTGTGCGCTTGGTTGATTTATTACATATTTAATAAAACTTTTATATATAATTAGGTTGATCTTTAAAGAACGAATGGATATCTACTACAGAAGTCTGCAGTACTTCTGGTTCAGTAATGATGATAATGGCGACAGGAATAGTAGAAGTACCTAGTTGTAGTAGCAGCAGTGGCAGTAGCAGGAACTACTGCCTACTGAGCAATTCTAATATTCCAGGCATTATGTTTAGTGCTTCACATGCATTAGTCCACTTAATCTTCTCATTAACTCCTTGAGCTTTGTACTACTTGAACCCCCATTTCAAATAAGAAAATTTATCTGAGACGTCAGTAACTTAACCTAGAGAAGTGAAAAAACTTGCAAACTCATCCAGCTGGTAATGGGCAGAGCCAAGACTCAAAAAAGAGTAGACTGGCTCCCTACATGCACATAGGTGCCACACTATTATCTCCAATATCAACATTAGGTAATAGTTATGGAGCACTTACTATGTGCTAGATGCTTTCCTGAGCACTTTGTAAGTGTTAATTTATTTAATCTTTACCACAATCTTGTGAGGTATGGATTGCTACTAGACCCACTCTACAGATGAAAACTGAGGCCAAAGTTTCTACAACTAGCTAGTATGTGGTGAAGCCAGGATTTAAAGCCAATCCAGAGCCTAAATGCTTCTACAGTGAAGAACTTCATTCTGTAGAGTGGTCCTTCCACTTTAAATGTAAGAATAAAGCCAAGTGTAACATAGTTTTTGCTACAGTTGACTCAGGTTTTCTTTTACTTTACGATTATTTTACCTATAAATCAGTAAGCTTGGCGAACCAACTGATTATGAAAAAGGGAGATGTTATTCCCATTATATGAAAAAATTCATTTAAACAAGGTGGTCTACTAGAAACTACATAGCCTTTTTACTTTAAAATGATCATTATTTATCTTTTTAACAATCTAACCTAATTCATCAAAGAACTGGCATCCATGTAACATCACTGGTCATACAACTCAACTGATTCCAGAACAAAACAATAGTTCAAAATAGTTACTTTTGCTTCTAAGATAGTGATGTTCCCCACACTAGTTGTAATGTATGTTTCTTAGAGCATGAACCCATTTTTGACTGCAATAAAGCCTTTGATGGATGTTAATGATATTTATAATAAATTTGTGCATTATTCTTTTGTCAAACCAACTTGATAATTCATGGATAACTTTCATTGTCACTAAGAGGTAGTATGATTCAGGATACTGTGGTTTCCCTGAAACCTAACTGAGAACAAACAAAAAAACCCATGAAAGCTAGAAGAATGCCTAGGGAACTGAAATATATATCAAAAGGATACATAAGAGAATTAAACATCTAGGTTTTAAGTGTGCTTAAGCATACCTGAATTTAGGAGTGGATTTACAGTTACATCAGCTTCTCTCTTTATTGGGATCTGTGTCCAAGGGAATATAAGAGAGGCAGAGCTGCCAGTCTACGTTGACACTGTCTTATTTTATAAATTGCATGAAATTTCCTACACTAACTTTATCAACTACACAGGAAATTAGTGTATTTGTAGTCACATGGTGCTTTTGGTTATAATTGACGTCCGTAGCTGCACATTATGGTAACTAAGGTTTTCATTTCCAAGCTATTCAGTTGCCCTTTTTCCTATGACTGCCCGAGATTCCTCACAGTGGAATATTCTCCACCCACTTCACTTCCACCTCTGAGTAAACGTTTTTCCTCTGTAGGAGTGATAGTTCTTTCCCTGTTTTACTTTGTTAATCTCCTAGGCATTGACCCCAGCTCCTAGTGTCTTAAATAGTTAACAGCCAAGCATAATGATTAGAAGGCATATCAAGGAACAGAAAATGCTAGAAGGTGCTAGATTAAAGTTTGGATTCAATGAAAGAGATTTAATCCATAAATCTTTTATTTTAAATTTTCTTTTTGGAGGAGAGAGGGAGGAGATTATATGATGGATGATCCATATACCTGTAATCCAGGTATCTAAGAAAGGAAGGCTGGAAAGCAGACCACAGCCAATCCTGTAGAAAAAGCATAGATCTGGGAGTCACAAAAATTTTATTAGCTTGATATTTTTAAGCCCCTCTCTGTGCCCAGCACTCTGTTAGGCACAATATAGTATAGAAAGTTTAACTCATAATCCTCACTCTCCAATAGTTTAGTCTGTATCTGAGGAGAAAGGATAGACCGACTTGAGGCACTTTTAGTGATGAAAGATTTGCAGGAAAATGCAGGGCTTTGAGTCAAGTTGGATTGTTGTAATGAGCTGGGAACACTAGTCGTGAGCTGAGCTTGATCTGGAAGGGTAGCAAGGATTAGGTATGATCAGGTAGATCAATGCAGGGCTTGAGGGATGATGATGTAGACCTGTCTGACGAGAGTAGAGTATTAATAAGGAAAAGAGAAGACATTAAGAGCAGAGATAAGGTTTTGGCTTTGTCTCCTAACCAATGGAGAGCCACAGAATGTGTGACAAATACAGTGACCTATAAACACAGCTTTTATTGACACTGTCATTTAGTGAGTGTTGTATGAATCAGATGTTCCATACTTCGGTCCCATCTCTGAACTCAGACAAAATTCTTATCCTTTGATAGAGGTTTTTTTCTGGCCTTTCCTCTGATCAACTGTGTAGAAAAAGTGCTTATTGAGCAGGAAAGATCTAGTCCAAAACGAGAAGGCTGTTCTGATTATTAAAGAAAGACTGTTTCACTTTTTCTCCATCTTCCTGGTTTTAAGGTCTAATTGTAAGACCAGTTCTTGCCATTTCATTAAAATCAGAGGAATGAAATGAGCAGGGAAACTTGAAAAATACATATGCACTTTGAATTGCGTGGCTAATGGTTCTCGTGCTTTCTTTCATTCGTTCAGCTAATTGTCTGGAGGTGACTGTAATACACGAGGAGCCTATGTCTTTCCAACCCTTTTTAACTCAGCCACACACAGCTTTATAAAAACTTGCACCCCCAATTCCTAACCTTGCTCATACCTTAGGTAGGCAAACTAAACTGCCTTGATTATTATTTTTTCATCAGCACAAAGAATTATTTCCCTCACAAAGCTGGACAATATAGTAAGAAGATATACTTCCTTTTCTCTTTGTTGGTATTTCTTGATTTTCTAAGAATGAGTTTCTATTGTTTCACTAACGCACACTGAGGTCCAGATGAGGTATTTTCATTGGCCACCCCTTTATAACAGTCTTCAGGATATAATGAACCATATTGCGTTAATTTATCTGTCTCTCTTACACGGAGTCTTTTTGTGTAGACAAAACTGAAAATTTACTTTCCCTCACCAAGTAGGGGCATCGGGATAATTGATTGTTACCAGTCTCTGCTGTTAGTAGACAGGATAACACCAGTGCCTCTGGAGAACACGTGAAAACTAAACTCTGTCCCCCGAGGCCAACGAAATAGCTGTTTGGTCCCTTGTGTGAAACTTCCTAATAACTTAACTGGGCAGCCTCTGGGTCCCTGGAGGGTTTCTCCACAAGAGTATTCCCTCTCTTTGTTAAGATTGCTTATTAAAAATGATTTTATAATGAAGTTGCCTCAAATAGCAGCTCTTTTCCTGGTTGTCCTTGAAGCTGTGGTGAAGAATCTTAGAGACAACTGTCTAGGGTTTTCCTCCTTGTTAAAAACTTCTCTCTTACCACTGTTACTCTTGATTTTTAAGGAGACAAAGTCTAACTGACATAAGTCCCTCTCCGGTTGATTATGTCACTTAAAACTCTGTGCAAGGCATTATTGGTAGTTTAGCTTGTCATTCGGGCTCAGGAATGGAATTGATCTACATGGATTGAGGACATTTAAGTCTGCGGTGGGAACAAGACTGTCAGGCATCCCCAGGAGAGAGGCAGCCAAGGAATACTGTTGCTAACTCTGCTCCTGACTCCATCAAAACAATGATTTCCAATTATTTTATCCCTTTGGTCCTGGATTTCTCCTATCTGCAAACTAACCACTTCCCTGCCACAAGGGTCTGTCATGAAGAGGAATCAAATAATAAAAAATTAGTACTGCATTCGTTGCTATCCATGCACTATATGTATAAATTCAGAGACTTCTAATAAATATAGGCAATTAGGAAAAAAAAATCAGTTTTTTGTTGTCTACATCATCAGTGTGGCTTTTGGACTTGAAAGGGCTTCAATATACTGGTATATTTAACATAAAGAATGATAAAGCAATCAATAAGGCTCACTATTGGAGACATCTACTTCAGACTTGGTCTGCCAGTGGCCAGCTGACTCAGGAAACAGCAAACCGTATAAAGCTGTTAGTGACAGATTCAGCTTGCAATATTTTCCTAACTTTAAGGCTTGTCAAGCAGTAAATCTGCAGAGCAGGGTACTCAAGATGCAGCTTGCACTCCTTTTGCTCTGCTGTGTGAACACAGTAGAACACCAATAGTAAGAGGGACCATTGTGAATCTTTTAGTGGAGAGATCAGAGTCTTGTCTAGTGCTAAGAATTATTGTGTGCTAAGAATTGTCTGCTGAAGTTGTGCTAAGAACATGTCTTGGCTACATTCTGTTCTCTGAGACCAGGTATACTAGAAAATACTACCCTTACACTCAGCAGTTCCTGCTCCATCCTCCCCCAAATAAAAAGAAAAGAAAAAGAAAAACTATGGCCTGCTCTGGAATTCCACTGTCAGCAAGATCCTCTTATTCTACCTCCTTCTAAGGCTTTCTACTGCCTGAGGAGTCTAAACTTTTTAGTCTGGCATTCAAGGCCTTTCACAATCTGGTCCTAATCTTTCCACTGCTCTTTCCTTGACTTCTATGCTGGCAGTTTTTGCTATCCCCAATAACCAGTTCCTAGAAGACTCTGCATGAGCATACCTCAGTGCCTTTGCTTTATCTTGTTTGTCCTGGAATGTCCTTCACCAACTTCTGCACCTGTAGAAGTCTTACTGCTGCACCAAAGGCCAACACAAATAGTATCTGCCATGCAAAGCCTTTCCCATCCCACCTGGTTAAGTTAATTGCTGTAGCTCCTCTGCCCCCACAGTACATTGTTAAGATGACAGTACAGAAAATATATTGTAGAATAGTTGTTGTTTATGTAGCTTTGTCCCACTAGATATGCTTTAATTATCTTTGTATCCCTTGGGCTTAGCAGAGTGATTGGTAACTATTATGTGCTCAATTAATATCTGTAGATTTTAACTAAGTGTATGTGTGTGTATGTGTGCACGTACATAGATAAATTTATGACCAGACACTTTTCTTGCACATTTGAGTCTAGGGAAAAATAATAATCTTTTCATTGTTAACAGCTATAAAGAACAGATATTTATTATTTGAAACTCTACTGTGAGGTTTGTGCTATATTATTTTGGAAACCAATACTACATCTCAAAGGGCTTCTTGATTTCTGGCAATCTACCATATGCATTTTGAGTCTGAGTTTTAAGACTGATTGCTTTCAAGCTTCCTTTAGCAGTTTGTAAGATTTAAGTCATAATCTCATCCAGAAGGTTTAAAAATACTTGTATATCGTTCTAAAGGGGAAGAATATGTTATTTTTCTGAGTGACCTCTTAAGCACCATTTGTGTGCATTATCAATACAAGATTTTGTAAACCAGATATTCAAGTCTATAGAGTAAAAAGGAAAGAGACATTTTCAGTTACCATTAGCATCTGTTTAAATGCAAAGGAGAAAACTAGCAACTGGAGAAGAGAATTGGCCAATCTTTCCAAGAATGGAGGGTATATTCTATCAAGGGAGATATCCTGTATTTGTCCGGTCTGTAGAGGAAAAGGTGATTCTGATATGTTAAACAATTTGAGAAGTAGATATTCTGATAATCGTAGATTATTTACTGAATGCTAAGGTAACTTCTGGAAAGAAATGACATTAATTTCTTCAAGATTGCAACACATGACATTGCTTTGTTTGTCTGGTCTGGTGTGTAAGTATGTCCCCTTAACTTAGCAGGGACCAGTGATTTCAAAACTATTGTCCACTTCATAAGCAGCTACACGCAACCATGGTTTCTGTCTGCTTTTCCTTGGAATCCCCTGTCTTTTAAGCTTTATATGCAGCTTCCTCTCTACTTTTGTTTGTAACTTTTTCTTGAGTCAAAACAAGAGGAGCAAAATTATCCCCTGCAGTATCAATTCCTCGAGTGGAAACCTTGCTTATAAATGAGAGGATGAGATGTGACCCAATAAAAGAATCTATTTTAATTTTAATTTATTTCCTGGTGGCCTTTTATGCCTCCTTAGGCGATGACCTAACCAATTCTGTCTTAACACTGATTTTTTTCTTCCAAGGTCAAAAAGCACTTTGGAATTATTATAAGAAGAGGATAAATGTCCTTTGCTTCGAATGTCAAGTCCATCTCTTCGTGTGAAATTTAAATCCTAGTCTCCTCAGCGTCACAATAATTCTTCTCTCATTAGGCATCTGTTAGCAAGCTAAATAAGAACAGGACGAAGTAAGATCTTTTGGGGCTTTGAAGTTGATTTTTGATAGAAACTCCATGTCTTGTAGCCTCTTTCATCGTTTTCCTTTCTCAGATGGGAGTCTTTAATAAGGCAGTGAGGGGAGCTACCGTCGTTTCGTGCTGCAGTTTCACACAGCCAAGTGCAAAGTAGAGACTGTCCTAGAAGGCGGCTCAACCTACGGTTTTCCAGGTTGAGAAAGGAAAAACTGTTACACCATCACATATACATACACATTACCATCTCCCCCCACCCCCCTGCCAAAAAAACAGTTCTGACTGATATCTCTAAATCAAAGAACTTTCCATGGCCTGATTTGTGGAAGTTACCTAATCCTGAGTATAACTGGGGTGACTTGAGAGATGGGAAAATGTTCTCATTTTCATTATGGGAGCCACTGGGGGACAGTATCATTTAGAAGAATATGTTTTTATTGCCCTAAATTGCTTTACCTGAGATTCTATTGATGTGTTTCTTTTAAGTTAGATTTCTAATGAACAAAATGACCAATATGGGTCTCATTCTCACAGATTCCCCAGTGCTTAAGCTACTCATTAATGGCCGGTGAGTTCTTCATTCTATGCCAGAGACTCAAGGAAGAATTCTAGAGGGTTGGGTTAATACGCCGCTGAAACCCAGAAGAGCCAACTTCTAACATTCTGCATATGGCCAAAGGGTCTACATACTGTCCATGATTTGTCTATATTAATACGATAGTAAATCCTCATCATAAAGTTTCTTATATTGTATGATCATAATTAAGTGAGCTTACCTTGCAATGCCAGACCTAGAAAACTTCTGGAACCAACCCTCTTGGCATAAGGCTAGGCTGGGTCTACGTCACACTGAATAAAGTGAAGCTCTACCATATTCTCATCTAAAATTCATCATTATTCCCAACTTATCACTCCACTAAAGTATATTTAAATAAATGGATATCTTAGATTGGGTTCTGCAGAGAATAGACTCTGAGACTCTAAGATTTGCATACAGAAAGTTGATTGGGGAGTGTTCTTAGGAACAACACCTGTAAGGGGTAAAGTAAGCTGGATTGGGCAGAAGGAGAAATTGAACTGTCATGCAGTTGCAGCCTGAGTTCAGCAGATGCCACAGAGGGATCAGAAGTGGGGATGGTCCTTGAGAGATGTCCCAAATCGAGGCAAGGGGACTGAATATTTTACCCTGCATCAACAAGCCACTGAACACCAGCTGCCCCCAGGAGGGACATAATCTTGGGCAACCTCCCTTTAGCTAAAGGGGACAGTCAACACTCTGGGCCCCAGGGGGAATAAGGGCTTCAATCCTGAAGGGAGGGAACTGGGTAGCATACTACAGCATCACTACAGGAGGACCAAAATAGACATTAAATTTAACTTTTGTGAAAAACATGTTTTCTTTTTTTGAAACAACACACATTTTATTGCTTAGCTAGGATTTAAACTAATAAAATATATGCTTGGCCTCAGCATAATGGTATACCAGAATTGCAAATGCTAAAGAAAAAAAATTTTTTTCTGTCGAATAAGGTTCTTCATTAGAATTTCTGGTCCTGGATGTATGCATTATAAATCATATGTGTGTGCAATTCCATATACTGTTTTATTTTTCCACACATGGACATTCCAGAGAGTTAACACATTTTTCTCAATTATAAAAATAAATAACACATTTCCAACTCTTTGGGTATATGTAAAATGTATTCATATAGGAACAAAGAGAATGCCTGCAAAGGACTAGTTATACATATTACATGTTACTTTTCAGATTTTGACAGTCTGCTACTATCTTATAATTGAGATACAGTATCTGAAATGTTTTGCAGGGCCTATTTATGTACATGGTAAGTCTCTCTTTTTAGTGGTTTATGGAACTCCATTCTCATTTTGCCTTTTAGCAACTACATACAAATGAACTCAGAATTAAGTTGGAGATTTGTGGTGGCTGTCAAAGACGAGAACCATCATAAGCCAACCATCGCATCCTCCAGTTGCTGTCATACACGAACAAGCTTCTCAGTAGTACTTAGTGATAAAGTACAGAAAGAATTTTAGTTTCATTCCTCAAAATCTCAACATAACCTCTGATTTAGTGAAATTTGACTTCAATTTTAGTTCTAAGAAGGAGAGATCACAATATGAGAAAATCAATCCAAACTGTTTCATGAAGTATTATGTATGGAGAGAAAGAACTAAGTGTTTCCAGCCTTTCCACCTTGGTTCAAAATACATCTCCCCAACGCCAACCCCAACATTCTAAAGCCTCAAGTTTTTCTTCATGTGTTTCTAAGATTTTCACAGTTCAGAATACCCCTATTCCCTCCAGAACCAGAAGCTCCAGACATCTTGCAGATCCGAACAAGGGCTTTCCAATTTCCCAAATGCTGAAGGTTCAGACAAGTATCTGAAACTGTAGAGTTCAGATGGAGTCAGGGTTTATCTAAATGGAATTGGATCTTCATGGCTTTCCAGGGTTTAGTTTCTGTGCCTCTGCCTTGGAAAAGAGGGGCCCTTTCAGGTTGATAGTGAAGTTAATTCAGATCATTCTTTCCCTTATTCAAAAAGAATTAATAGATTGGAGAAACCCTTTACCTCGTCTAAAAGCTTCCATGGTTTCAACAGCTCCTACCTGGGAAAAATCCCCAGCCATTATTTTGGAGATCCCCGTGTCTGAGTCCTTGTGAAAGGAATTCTGAAACTGCCCGTGGACATCAATAGCAGCTTGATCAGTCTGCCCTGGGTATTACCATAATAATTACATGGTCCTGGCAGATAGTAGATTTTCTTTTCTTTTTTTTTTTTTTTTGTGAGGAAGATCAGCCCTGAGCTAACATCCATGCTAATCCTCCTCTTTTTGCTGAGGAAGACCGGCTCTGACCTAACATCTATTGCCAATCCTCCTCCTCTTTTTTCTCCAAAGCCCCAGTAGATAGTTGTATGTCATAGTTGCACATCCTTCATAGTTGCTGTATGTGGGACGCGGCCTCAGCATGGCCAGAGAAGCGGTGCGTGGGTGAGCGCCCAGAATCCAAACCTGGGCCGCCAGTAGCAGAGCGCGCGCACTTAACCGCTAAGCCACCGGCCCGGCCCTAGATAGAAGATTTTCAAGTGGCAGAATCATTGGGAGGACAGGCTCCGGTAATTTGCTCTTGGGAGAGGAGTCCCATGTATGCTGTATCAAATAACCCATCTAAATTTGCCATTTCACAGATTGTGCCCGACCCATCCCATCCAATTGCACACGTTGTGCAACCACCCCACTTCTTTCCACACGTGCTTATAGTGCAAATTACAGTGATTTTTTTTTATATAAAGGTAGCTAATGAGCTGAAATGTAAAGTAATTGCTATTTTCAATGGACAGGATGAATCTGCTCCTTAATTTTTTCCTGGAAAAAATAACTCCATATTTTTTTTTTTTGCCAGAATTTCAGTGAATGATTCACATTACTGTCAATTACACGCCCTTATTATGTATTACAGCCACCAGGCAGCTGTCCAGGAAAACACAAGTCTGAAAATGCTTCTGTTTTAAGAAAATTAAATTCATGGTTGTTCCTCCTGTGAGCATGTGCAGCAGGCAAGATGCCTCCACTTTCTTGCCAAGCAAAGGGCCCTTGCCTACTTTATCTGGATTAAATAGCCACTCTGACATCTTGAGATCTTGATACCAATGCCCAGATGCAGGCTTGGTTTTGGTTTCTAAATAGTCTTTTTTGTTTGTTTGTTTCGGTGTGTGTTACAAAACACAGACTGGTGTTATAAAACAGTATTTCTAGTTATGAGTCACAGCAGCGCCTGTGTGTTACCAGAGAGGCCTCGTGGAGACTGAATGGAGAAACTGTTCACCTTCCTCCTTCCCAAAAGTCCGCATTTACCATAGCTTAGGGCTCTTACTCCTAATTACAAAGCTGGCCTTCTTGTTGCCATATTCAGTGGGATGCCCCTTTTTTGAGTGCAAATGAAGCTGCATCTGAAAATGCTACATTTGCTACTGGGCTGCTCTACAGTCTAGGAATCTGACAACTTCAGCTTTTATATGGGTAAAATAAAGGCTGCTAGGGTTTGTCAGATGTTCTTCCCGGGAGTGTTTTACAGTTTGTCAAGCCATGCTGTGGTGGCGTCCTATATAAAGTCAGGAGGATGGGCATGGATGTTAGCCCAGGGCCAGTCTTCCTCAGCAAAAAAAGAGGAGGATTGGCAGATGTTAGCACAGGGCTGATCTCCTCACAGAAAGAAAAGAAGAGAAAGTATATTGGGGTGGACTGGGAATAGGTAAGCCCAGAGTGGCAAAATATTGTTTACCACAGGAGAGAGGGGTACATGGAGGTGTATTATACTATTCAATTTTTGTATAAGCTTGAAAAATTTTTAAAAGATGAACTGTATTTCACCTTCTTGTTGCCTGTGATTTATAAGATGATTGTTCTCCATTGGAGGTTTGACCACCTTGAATAATTAGTACTTAATGAGAAAGAGGTGACACTGATGAGCATATCAAATTCAGAAAGTTGTAAAGCATATCAAATTCAGAAAGTTGTAAATGATCTCTTAAACTACATAAAATCTATGCATTGCTGTAAAAATTATGCATTAATTGTTAGCATCCATGTAAGGAAAATCGCCTTTTATGATAAGGTTCCCTCGCTTTCACTTCAGGTGGGAAAAAGCTGTGAGCATTACTTGCTCTTATTGTTAGATCTTTTCAGTGTTACAGTCATAAAGGCCCAGATTTGAGAGTCGAGTGGACCGAAGAGTTAATCTGGTGGTCCCCACCTCCCATATTGGAGAGAAGGACATTGTCTCGGGTAGGCATAAAGTGTCTTGTTCAAAGTCAGTTCCACTTGTCTTTACAGAAGTGGAAGCAAGACTGGAACCCTTCGACACCAGTACCCTTCTCGCCTTTATCATGCTACCTCAATCTTGTCCTTTAAAATACTCATTAGCAATCTACTCTCCAGGGATCAAAGCAGTTTTCTAAATCCAGACCAGTGACTGTGTGTCAGATGTTCATTCCAGGTAGTGTGGCCCCAAATTATCTTTTCTTTTATTGAACACCACTTGCAAGTTGTGTGATAAGTCCCAGAAGTGATCATTTTTAATTCTGTTCTTGTTAATGCTCTGCAGCAGGTTTGCAGCGAGTTCCTCCTCCTCCGGCTGTCATAGACTTTCCATCAGGGGCGGGTCAATATGCTCAAATGACAGTCTAGGCTGACAGGAGGATACACTTGGCCAAGTGATTCCACAAGGACCATCAGCCACTTCTGTAATGCCTTTCCCAAGGCCTTTTGTAGTTTAAGCTGAAATTCCAAACATCACAATTGAAATAGAGATGTTTTTCTTCAAATGGAAAAATGGATCCTGTTTAGCATTTGTGGCCAAAACCTTTTAAGCACACACTTGCCTGCTAAATTTTATCTTCTTTGTGTTGTACTTAATAGCAGCTCGTTAGGATAAAATAGGGGATCAGATTGGCATTTATAAAATAATTTTTACCCAGCCTTTTTAAGAGTTTTACAAAGAGCAACCCTCTGATTTCTAAAAACACAGTTATACAAAGAGATGGGAAAATAGAAATAAACATAGAAGGACTTTGCTCTGTTGGTATGGACTGTGGGAGACCAGCCACGGGGTTTGGACCTCTCTTGATCCTGTCTATTGCTCGGAACTCTGCATTCTCTTCTCTTTCGGATTCCCAAGAAATACAGGTTTCACGTATTCATTCAGGAATTACTGACCTTACTAACCTAATTTGTAGAAGGCACTGGGGGTATGGAAAGAAAAGATCAAATCTCTATTACCACCACCACTCCTTTTTTTTTGGAGGAGGCGGGGGTACAGAGACAGAAAAAGTGCACAAATGCATAATCTAAGTGCTTTGGATACAAGGGCTAAGGAAAGAGATGACATAGGACCCGCCCCCCACTGGGGGCTCCTGGAAATCACTTTGGATGAAGATCTGGCTAAGTAATATTCCAGAGCATGAAGGAAGAACTGAGAGAGCATTCCAGGCAGAGGTAAATAGAAGTGCAGTGTAACAATGTGGCTGTTGGTCTGTGTCCAAGGTATACTTAATCCTGAGCGTGTGAAAAATCATTTCATCTTTTCCTTTTTTCCTCAAATTATACATTCTGAAAGACATTTACTTATTTAAAACTCAAGATAATAATCCTGTACAGGAGACTCTGATTGGACAGAGGAAAACAGGAAGTACTTGGTTTCCATTTCAGGCTCCCAAGGAGCTTCTAAAGGGTTCCCACTCTGGCTCACCTTCTCAAGAATTGGCTTTGTTGTCAATACAGGGAGGTTCGTTCCTTTTCTGGGCCTTCAAATGCAGCATACTGTGACTGGGGAGTAACTCCTTTAGTCCTCCAGGGGCAAAAGAATCAGCTTCCCTTGGTTTTGGTCATGGAAATATGGTTTGTCTTGTTGTCCAAAGCTGTTGTTGGTTGGTTGTCATGGAGAGGGCCTGTTTCCTCGGAGGTTTGGCAGAAGCATCATAAGCTACGGTTAGGCCCACTAAGATGCCCATATATCCAAAATGAGAGGAGAAGGAAGGGAAGGGGGCAAGGAGGAGGAGGAGAATGAGAGGTAGGAAAAGCACAGGTAGCTTTGGCAATCACCCAGGGGCTTCTCTCATGAGCCACCCTCCAACCTGGCAATCCATAGACAAGGCCTTTTACTTTGTTCAGGAAACCCTGGAGATTTGTGGTTTCTCATATTCACAGTGCTATGTGCCAACCCACATAGCCAATTCTGCAAGCAACTAGTGTTGCCGACACATGACCCATATTTCTCACAAATCCCACTATTCAATGGTCTTTCTATTCTTCTAATTATACCAAAAAGAGAGTCTCTAGTGAGTAATAATCTCTCTTTGCTAATACTTCATAGCTGGTTTCCAAACCAAGAGCTTTCCTCTATCACAGCTTGAGTGTGTTATTTTTATTTTAGAGTCAGCCACGACTAATGGGAAGGAGAAAGTCTCTCGGCCTCCTGGGGTGGTGGTCAATGGATTTATCCTTTACTCTGCCTTCCTTTTTGACCCAGTGCCTCATTTGGTTTGGCTGGCCTGGGCAGACGGGGAGATACCTGCCCAGAAGGTCTCATCCATCGTGCATTGTGTGGTCTGGCTCGGTTGTTTACTTTTTCAAATCAGATACTCAAATAGCATGTGTTGTGAAATCCTTAACTAAGTTATAGTCCAAGTACTTGGTTTTAAGGAATCTTGAAAAAAAGAAGAATTCCACTATTTCCCAAGTTTGACTACTATTGTAAAAAAATGGGGAAAAAAATCTGAGGGGTCAATGATTTACAGTTTCCTTTTTAAGCTATACCTCTTTTGTAGAGCTTATCTTTGTTTACTTTGTATCATGATTTTTTATATACATGTATTATCTCCCCTGCTAGACCGTAAACACTTTGAATGAAAAATTGGTGTGTATTTATTTTTGCGTGGCTCAAACTCCTTATACCATTATCCAATGCAACAAGGCACATGGGGATGCACCTTGGGTTCGGGACTCAGAAGTCTGGGCCCTAGTCCTGGGTCTGCTGTCTCCTGGCTAGTGTGGATGGGAAACTCCATCTGGGCCTCAATTTTCCTCATCTGTGAAGTGAGGAAGCAGGACCAGATGATCCCCAAGGCCTCTCCCTTCCTAAATTGTGATCCTAAGAGCCAACTAGATCTTGAATTGGGAGAACTGGAGTTATTTTCAGTCTTTGTCATTAATTTTTCTCTGTTCCTATATTTCAAAAATGAATCATCTAAATTTCTCCAGTTTGGCAGAAGGTATTGATTTTACCTCTATGATAAATGTAAAAGAATCCTGAATGAGAAGTTACTGTAAATCACTAATCTAACCATTAAGTGTTAAGCTCCTTAAGGGAACTATTCTTCAATCAGCCATAATAGCTTAATTTATTTTTCTTTAAATTAAAAGACTTACAAAAATTGAACAAGCGAGAGGGTTCCAGAAAAGGTGAGGTATATTGTTGTGGTCTGCAGTCCCTGTGCCCAAAATACCTGTGGCATGTTGGCAGGTATGTGTCTGTGTCTGAGGTTGAAGCGTGCTGTCGTTTGTTCTTCTTTGGTTTATATGAGTAAAATCTGATTGAAGTTAACATCCAAGGAGACAGAGAAGGCAGAGGTAGTGGGGGACTGAGTTCTACTATAGAATGCTTTGGGAAGGGGGTGAGGGGTCTCATTTATACACTGGCTCTGAATGTCATTCATTCTATCATTTACTTATTGAATGCCTACCATATACCAGACATTCTTAAAGGTGCTGGTATTTGCTAGTTGTATTGTACAGTTTGGACACTGCTTCTTCTTCCTCCCTGTCTCCCTGGTGCTTTGAGTCCCTGGAAGCACTAAATAGGTATTCTTTTTTGTTTGTTTGTTTGTTTGTTTGGTGAGGAAGATTGGCCCTGAGCTAACATCCTTGCCAGTCTTCCTCTTTTTTTTGGCTTGAGGAAGATTGGCCCTGAGCTCACATCTGTGACAATCCTCCTCTATTTCTTTTTTTTTTTTTTTTGTATGTGGGACACTGTCATAGCGTGGCTTAAGGAACGGTGCATAGGTCCGCGACCGGGATCCGAACCTGCGAACCCCAGGTCACCAAAGCAGAGCACACAAAGTTAACCACTACGCCACCAGGCCAGCCCCCTAAATAGGTATTCTTAAAGCAATTGGCCTCTAGACGCTCTTTATTATGCCCTATGGTCTCTTTTCACCTGCTCCCACGGAAGAGCATACTAGCCTTAAAGACCTAATACAAAGCTGCCTAAACACTGGGTTCTTGTCACAGATAACTGGGTAACCATGCACCCAGCTGAGCCTTAAAGAAATGTTCTTCTCATCCTCAGAAATAGGGAATTTTTTAAACCAAAAAATGTTGCCATGAATTGGGTACATTCCATTCTCATGATTTCCTTCCTTTATGTTTTCAATTCATTCAATAAATATTAGTTTATGAGTCTATATTATATGGCAAGCACTATGCTGGACATAAGAGATGCAATAAACGGTAAACAAGTTTTTATTAGTTTGCTTTTGCTTCTATAACAAATTACCACAAGCATGAGACTTACAACAACACAAATTTATTGTCTTAAAATTCTGGAGGTTAGAAGTCTGAAGTCAGTTTCACTGGGCTAAAATCAGGGTGCCAGCAGGGCTAGTCCTAGAAGCTCTAGGGGAAATCTGCTTCCTGACTTTTCCAGCTTTAGAGCCACCTGTATTCCCTGCCACATGGCCCTTTTCTCCATCTTCAAAGCCAGCAACATAGCATCTTCTAGCCTCTTTCTGTCTCTCTGCTTCCATAGTCACTTTGCCTCTGTGTCTTTGAATCTCTTGCCTACCTCTTATAAGGACCCTTGTGATTACATTGATCCCACCTGGATAATCCAGAATAATCTCCCCATCTCAAGATCCTTAACTTAATCACATCTGCAAAGTCCCTTTTGCCATCTAAAATAATATAGTAACAGGTTCCGAGGATTAGGATGTGGACACTTTGGGGAGAGGAGGGGCCATTTTTTAGTCTACTGCAACAAAGTACTAGGTTCTACTTGCATAGCAAGGCAAAAATGGGGTAGGTTTTTTGTTTATTTGTTTGCTTGCTTGTTTGTTTTTTATGCTTTATTCCAGCCATATAGTTTCAGTGGAAATAAATTTGTAAAATAATATTTGGAGAAAATATGTTTGTTAAATTCAAATTGTGTCAAGGTTAAAAATAAGTCTTTCTCTTATAAAACTCTACTTTGAAAACAGAGCATTAACTATACCATCATACATTTTAGGGTATAAATCTAAACTGTCATCTTATTCATATTTCAGTATGAATAGATTGGAATCTTTATTTGCAAAGGGAAGAAATAAGACTTCTCTGCCCTTAGCCTGTGAAAAACTTTGGTCAACAAGTCTTTATTCAGTAGCTTCTTTGATTAAAATGATAGACATTCTCAACCCCAACTATCCAGAGAGGCAGCTTTCATGGGAGGGGAAGAGCAGATACCTCTTCATCTTAAGTGACCTTTGGCCACAAAAGTTGGGGGGTCTCCTAGTAGAAACAATGCTCTTGTTGAGATTTTAGTTGTTCCTAAAGTTCTTTGTGGTTTTGAAAATTCGAACATGAAAAATGGTGCCCTAGGGGATCTCAAACATAAATTATATCGTTAGGCAAATAAGAGAATCAACTTGGAGAGGGAGGAACCTGGCCACAGAGAGCAAGAAATACAATAGCAGAGGCAAAAAATAAGACAAGTTGGCTGAAACAGGGCCTGAGAGGCAGATATAGTCAGGCTGTGCACAAAAGCTACCAAAAGAGGACAGTGTCTTGAAAGGTCCAGAGGCCTCAGGGGTACGTATCATCATGGGGTCAGCTTCCACCTCCTCCACCACCTGGGAGTAATGTGGCTGTGGGCAGCTGTTGAGCCTTTCCGAGCATCATCTGTAAAATGGGGATGCGAGTACCTGGCTGAATAAATAATATCACGTGGGTACGAGCACTTGCTTTCTCAGTGCCTGGCTGATCAATGTGCAGTCAACTATGACAATCATTTTGTGGTGAGAGTGAGGGTGGCAGCCCTAGCATTCCCCTCCCTCCCCGTTGCACAAAGTGCTTCATCTTTTGTGGCCCTCCTCCCATTTAAAGCTGCCTTTTATATTCACTTTGGCCAAACAGAAGATACTGCTTTTTAAGGTACACTTATGATTTGCTTCATGTCCTGGGCATGTTCTAATGCACATGTACATGTACATGCACACATACATGCACACACTCTCCCAGAGGATGACCCTGTATCTATGATTCATACATGGCAGCCAATTTTCCAAGCAAACTTAAGCACTATAACAAGGGTTTGGGCTTTGCCTGATCAGTTGGGATTTGTCTGCAGGCTCATAGGTCATTCCCCCAGCAAGCTAAAAAATTCACTTTCAAAGTGGTTCATAACCTGTAGAAATGAAAGCCCATAGCGTAACATCTCAGGTAAAAAATCCAGTGTCACTCAGATCAAGCTTACTGGCTGAAGTCTGGTGATTATGAAGTGAACTCTGTTGTTGGAGACCTGCATGAGCATCAAAGTCTGTCATCACTTTTATTGGCAGGTGTCGTGGGCTCAGACAGCAAAAGGGCAGGGTAGGAGAATACTGCCGAGCTAGTCAAACAGAGAAACAATGGAGAGAAGCAGAGCAAGAGGCAGCATAGAGAATTTTGATTTTTCTAAAAATGGAATTATTTGTGTAATGGGAAGCAATTAAAACTTATGGCCATGTGGTTTGTGTTAAATGTTAAGTGTTTCAAAACGGTTAAATGTGTTCTTGCACTCAGTGGAAATTTGATTCTCTACCAACTAATTGAGTGGAGGGCAAAAAACATGGGAGGGATTAGTTTTCTAGAAGGAAAATGAAAATGAGAAAAATAATGTCATTTTTACTTGTCTTCTGCATTGGGGATTTTGAGAGGATTTATCTTGGCTTTTCTGGAATGACACATATGCAAATCATAGAATCATCGAATTTTCAAGATTAGCATGGAAATGTTCAGTAGCCAGTCTGAACTCCCATCTGTCCCCAGGTTCTCCCAGCCAGCCTCCAGCCGATGCCCAAAACCTGAAGGAGAAGGTATCTACTTCTTCATTTCTTTTCAAGGCAGTCCATTCTATTTTTGATCCAATCTGGCTTATAGAAAGTTCTTCTGTCTACTATGTTGAAAATCTCTCTTCCTACAGTTGCTATCTATTGGCCCTAGTTATACCTTTCTTATACTATTAATTAATTATCTTTAATAATTTTACAATTGGATACAATGGAGCTAAGATGACTTAAGCAACTTGTGCATTATTTCATAGCTACAAATGGCAGCAATCCAGGTCTGCCCCACTGCAAATCTCCTGTTCTTTTCATATGTCACCCAGCCTGTCACTCTAGGTAGGAGAAAGGCAGCCTGCTATCTAGCATGAGGGACAAGTCATAAAAACCTAACAAGAACTGCGTTCAGAGGAGGGAGGGAAGAACTGGTGAGTGGAGTGATAGAGTGGAGTAAAAGGACATCCCTCTCTGATCAGGGCTACACTTTCTTAAGCCAGGCTGACTCTGCTTATCTCCATGTAATTCACATCCAGATATTGACAGCTTTCCACCTGGTGACATGCTTAATGGCCCATGAAATTCCTGCCCTCTGGGCTCAAACCTGATATTTATGGTTCCCCACATAAACCTAAAGTGGATTGTAAATTTCTCTCTCTCAGATTTAGGTGACTAAAATGGCTGTTCAAAACTCTGGATGGGATAGTCGACTTGATGGACATGTTGTACCAACTTTAAAAAAGATTAGACTGGGAGTGGGGTGCAGAAAGCTACTGTTCCCAGAAGCCTCCTGGAGTGGAAGCCTTCTCATGTACCTGAGGTATTGATGGTATGGGGGAAGGGGGTAAGGTAGGGGGGTGCACAATGATTTTGTACCGGAGAATAGTTGCATATTTTGTGTAACCAGAATTTATTATACTATAATGAAAAAAGGGAAATTGTTCAGCATAGGTCAGAAGCTTTTTCTAAGCTCCAGAGTACGCAAAGTGGATATTTATATAGCTAGGCATGGATGTAGTGGGAGATATCTGAATACAAATACCCTGCTTGTGGAAGACTTGTTCTTGCTGAAGTAGGGATAAACCTTACTGAGACCTTCTCTGGAGACAAACAACAGGCGGTATTTATGTGAGTTTAGGTGTGTGCGTCCTTCAGACTTGACACTTCTGGAGCCGGCAGCTTTCTCATCTGCTTCTCTGATGTGAGTTTGCACACAGATTTCACCAGCAAGTTCCAGCATGCAGATTTTAAGAGGAAACTTCTGTGTATTTCCATAAAAAGATGGGGACATTGTAGCAACAACCAGTGATAACATTTCCCTCTGCCTCATGCCTACTCCCCAATAGAAATTCTGTAGTATGTTTCTCCAAAAGTTGCTCTCTCTTCCCACTGGTAATAGTATCCGTGGTTAGGAAGGAGGTAGTTAGGGGATGGTGTGGCATATTGGGAAGAGCTCAGGCATCAGAGGCAGAAAGCCCCAGGTTTGAATCTTAGCTTGTCTACGTTTTTGTTGTGTAACTGGACTTGCTATTTAATCTCTGAACCTCAATGATCTAATCTATCAAATGAGGATAAAAATACCAACCAAAACATTGTTATGAGTGTGAATGACGCTAAGAATTGAAAAGTAATACGTTTATAAAACAAGAATATTGTTTTCAAGGGGTTGGTATCCTTCCTCCTTTACTCTGGAAGATAATTTGCTTGAAAATTCAACTATGTACCAAATCGTCCTCCCCCAGGAATAGCATAAAATCGCAAGCTCCTTCTGAGTGGAAACCTTCACTAGGGCGCCACAAATAGACTGTCTCGTCGCCTGGTTTCATCCCGCAAGAGGAGCATTCTCCTCACAGGCATGTTCACACCATGAGAAAGCTTTCTCACCCTCTCTCTGTGGAATTTCTCTCTCCGATTTTTGAGATATCCTGACCTCAAGGACAGAACCGGTGGTTTGGAAACAAATTCACATCTGAGTGCTTCCTCTCCCCCAGGCTGGGGGTGGGATTTCCAGGCCTCCTTTTTCTGAGGATACTTTGTAAGTAACCTGAAGTTGCAATGCCCTCCTGAGGTCGATGTATAAAAGCCTGCAACATAAATAGGAACTAAGGCTGAAGTAAGCATAAATGTTCTCGAACAACTTCAATAGAGAAAGGCTTGTTTGATCCTCTCTAAACTTCCTGAAACCGAGCTGAATATTTGTTTGTTTTGTGGTAGCTCAACTTTTTATTCAGGCCTTGTAGTGCATGGCTGTTGGTTTCCCTGTTTAAAAGGAAAGTGCTTTTTCTCAGTAATGACGCTCGCATTCTGAACCGGGCGATACCCACTTCTAAAGGCCATTTCATCACAAAGATAAAGTTCTGCTAACTCCTCAGACCCAACAGATAAAGGATGTGGCCAGTTACCATGACTTGTGCTTACCTCCTAGAGTGTGTCATGGGTGCACACACCTACAAGTGTGTGAACAGAAAGTTTCTAGATTTATTTTCACATTGAAGATTTGATCCCACAAGGGGAAAATGTCAATGTAAATGACTATGCAAAAATGACAAAATAGCATTTTGACCTTTCAATTGCCAAAGAAACAAAGGCCAAGTTAAGGTGAGTTTGCTCTTCTGTTGCTTTTTGAGGAGCCTGTTGGTAATTAACACTAGTGTTTATTATTTTAATATTCATGGGACTTCAGTGTCCACCAGTTTCTGTGGATGCCCAGTCCAAATTATACAGATGGCCCGGGAACAATACAGGGAGAAAACCCCCCAGGGGCAAAGCAGGGGGATCATTTGCAGAAGAGAGCGATGGAGGTGAGACCTTCCTTTTGGCCTCCTTTCCGGTAGATGTGTATCACCACCATAAAACCAGCATATGATGTTAGGCTCATTAACAACACCTAAGACAGAATGTTCTGAAGTTAGAAGAGCTAAGAAGGGGCATGTCATGGCTGAGGTGCTTGGCAGAGTTTTCAGATACATGTAGAGTGTTTTTTCTATACCTTATCTCCAAAATGCTAATGTCCCTAGGTTTCTGTGTGTCTCAGGGCCCCTCCAAGTGTGGGAAACAGCACTTAAGGCTGTAACAGCAATGGTCAGATCTCCTCTTTGTGGCCTGTGAACACAGGGGAAATTTGCCAGGTGTCAGATACAAGAATCTTATATGCCATGGATTTTTTTTTTTCCTGGAAGCAACTGGAAACCAACTTAGTGACACTTAATTCCTTCACCTGCTGCATTACTGTAGCCAATGGGTGTGAGCCAGAGTGGTACCAAGAAGGGCCCTCTTATGAACAGCCACAGAGTTACAGGCTCTGGCTGGGAGTGGAATGATATACTATGTTCAGAGTCATGGCAACTTGAACTTGGCAACCGAATCTGCTTCTGAGATTACGAGTGCCTCATGGCCAAGTGCACCTGTGACAAGAATTGACCTTGGAGTGGGATGTAGCTTGAGAAAGCTCCCTTTTGTAGCTAACGATTCATTTCAACTCCAGTAACAGCTGGAGAGTTAAGTAGCAGTTTAAGTGTTGGAATCACCTGGCACTGCTCTCCATCCTCCATACAGTCAATATAAGATAGAGAGTCACTGAAAGCTTCCTTCCCTCCCCAAAAGAGAGGGGGGGATGGTTAAAATTGAAAGAATGTTTCCATCATCAGAGCATATAAAATTAACCGCATTTGAAACTGAGAATCCTCCATGAGGTGTAATAATAAGTTCTCATCGCAAAAGGCTGTTTTTCGGAGGACCGTTAAGGACCAGATTTTGTGATAGACATGTTTCAACATATTTACGCTTCGCGGAACACGTGACATCTGCTTTCATGTGTTATGATGAGCTGGTTTCTGTGTTTAATCTGTAGCATGTGGCATTTTTCTCTAATAGTTTTCTAAAGAAAATTTTACTGTAGGCATGTGGGAGACCAATTATAACGCTTTGGTTTGAAAAAGAAATCTGTTCAACATTTCTAATAGCCACGTTTTCCAAAGAAAATGATCTATGGGCACCCAAAGTTAAAGTTCCAGAAATTATTCTTGCATTTTCTCCAAGTGATTTTTAAATGAAGTTGAGAAATGGTATTAACAACGCAGCCAATATTGATGTAATTAGGATATATATCATATTCTGCTAATACCAACCTTCTTTAATATGTTTGTATGTATTTAAAGTAGCATGTGGTTGACTGCATATCAAATTTCTCATTTATCCTGATCTTCATCAGGGCTACATTTGGAAGGCACCTTCATATTTTGGTTGTTAGTGCCATTGAGTCGATTCTAACTCCTAGTGATCCTGTGTACAGCAGAACAGAACCCTGCCCAGTCTTTTTTGCACCATCCTGTCACCTTCCGGGGTTATACTAGACAATGCTCCACTGCTATTCATAGGGTTTTCATGGCCAATTTTTTCAGAAGTGGGTGGCCAGGTCCTTCTTAGTTTGTCTTAGTCTGGAAGCTCCACTGAAACCTGGGTACCAGGGGTGACCCTGCTGGTATTTGAAATAGTGGTGGCATAGCTTTCAGCATCACAGCAACATGCAGCCGCCACAGTATGACAACAGACAGACCAACAGATGGGTGATGTGGGTCCCTGACCGGGAAACAAACGGGGGCCATGGTGGTGAGAATGCTGAATCTTAACCACTAGAGCACCAGGGCTGGCTATTTTCATATTTACTTGCATACAGATGAGACACTGTCATGATTTCAAAAGCATCTCCTCCCCACTATCCCCCTCCTCCCTCGGTCAGCCTCAAGTCAGCATTACATCGTCCCCTTTGGCCTGTGTTCTCCCTCCCCCTTATATAAGCCTTGGCAGCCTCACACTTTTCCACAGCCACTGCCACACCTGGCCGGGCAACCTGCAATAGCTGTCTCACGCTTCCTCCTCCTCACCTGATCCCTGTGGCTGACCCACCTGCCTCTTGGGTGTGATGCCAGGGATTCTGAAGACAGCTGCGGCAGGATGAGGAGGGAGAGGAGGTTCTATGTCAATAGTGGGCATCTTCCGGCCCGTATTCCTCTCTCATCAACGAACTAATGTTTTGGGTTTAAGGCACTGGACTCTTCTCTTTCTGAACTGTTTTGGTCCTTGAATATCCCTAGCACAGAGACAACCTCTGTGATTAAAAAAACAAAAAATGTAATAGCAATAATAAGACTTTTCAAGGCAATAACTCAACCCACTATTTTGGTTTGTTTTTCTGTCTCTCTCTTACCTTTTCACTCTCGTCTCAGGATCAGTTGTCCTTTGCTTAATTCATCCGGCAAACAATTAGCAAGGAAGCTCCAGGCTCTGGCGGTGATGGAAACACTGAATCTGCTGAGGTCTCCAAGTTCTTAGAAGAAAGGTGGGCATCTGCGAAGCCAGGCAGAGTTGGGGTGTCACCTGTGCGCGGTTTCACAAGTCCCTGTGTTTGCTGACTCAGAGGCCCAAGCCCTATGGGTTTGCTCACAAACTTTGCGTACCATCTGCGAACCTTGTTTCTGAGTGTGGTTTGAGAGTATAGGGCCTGAGATAAAAGTTTAAGGCGTCACAGCACATCTGAGTGTAAAGGAATCATAAAGTCCTTGTAGTCAAGGAAACTGAGGCCTAGAGTTAGCAATCTGTACACACAGAGTTAGCAGCAAAGGCCACAGAATGTACTGGAATAAAAGAAATAAGTACATGATCCATTTCCCAATCAATACCAGGTAAGCCACTTAGAATGAGAATAGTAGTTATGTTTTTTGCTAGGATCTTCTTCCAGGTCATGAACACTTCCTACCACAGGTTACTAAGCCCAAAAATAAATATGGGAAGAACATCCTTTGCGTGTATGAAGCACTTTATATTTTCTGCCTCCTTCTCAATCCTTAATTAAGCTTTGCAGCCACGCTGTGAAGCTGGTCATTACCACTGGGTGAGGAAATGGAGTCCCACAGGAGCTATGTGACTTGCCCAAGCATACGAGCCAGACAGGCCCAGCAGGGTGAGACTTCCCAGTTTCTGATGCCCACGCCCCATGTGCAATCCAGCCTCGTCACTCTGGGTCTTGGCGTAGGGAATAGATAAACAAACAAATGACTATTACATTGCTTTTGCTTCTGGGGAGCAATGGGTTCTTATTCAAAATGAGAACAAGGAGCAAGACAAATAGCATCTAATTGCAAAGCTACTGGGGAAGAGTGGTGTCACCATTTGGAGGCTTGGAGTTCTGCTCTTTCTGAAGCTGTGTGTCCACTTCTAAGTTTCCCTGTATTACTAACATACCCAGGTTTTATTCAGCAAAGGTGCCATATGTCTTGCTGGGCAGTGGGGATTCAAAAGTGGTAGTATGAGGTCTACTTTGTTGTCTTCAGGTTCAATACCATGTGATACAGTGTCATATGGGCTGTAATAGAGATATATATGAAGAGAGAGAGAAGTTCAGAAGAGGAAAATTACCTTCTCTGGGGTCAGGGAAGGCTCCACAGATGAAGTGACATTTAAATAGAATCTAAAAAGATGAGTAGGAGTTTGCTAGTTGGAAACAAGGGAAAAGAGCATTTGGGCAACTGTGGTCGAGGTTTGATCAATTCTGCCTTCAGAATCCACCCCCGTATTCAAATCATGTTCCCTGTAACCTACAGTATAAAACTGAAGCAGTAAGCTCACCTCTCAACTCCGGTGTCAAATTAGCTCCCTCTGTCCTTTGTGATGTCTCTCAGTGCACTCTCCCCATGCCATATGGATGGCCAAGACCTTGCCGGGAATTCTGAGTTCCAAAGTTTGGGAGTATGGGGGTCCAGGGCAGGTCACCCAGGCCTGTGTTTTCAGTCACCCCTGGTGCCGAATTTCTGCTTTTCACTGATTCATTTCTGTTTATCCAATGTTTTTATATAGTAGGTACATGCGTGTATATGTGTATATATATATACACACATATAGATCATGCATACTTATATATACATGTATATGAAATCCACCCCTTCCTTGATTAAAAAAATCAACTTCACTGAACATTTTACTGGGGTTGGGGGATGAGGACGGCTAGCAAACAAAGGATTTCTTCCACAGAAACACAACTTCACGTGTGTGCTTAGAGACCTTGTTGCTGGCGCCCTCCAGCAGCTGAGCCACCATAGATTTTTTTCACTTTAGCCACTTTGCCACTTGTCCTTTTGTCTTCCTCCTTTGTCCTTTTTCCCACTGCCATCTCTCTTACCCTGAGATTCCTACTTATTTCTCTCCTCCACCTCCTTCTCCTTTCTCCTGGTTCACCCCACAATGCTGCTCAGCTCAGTTAAATTGTCTTTCGGTTCTTATTGCCCACATCTTCAAGGTCCTAGCTTATCATGGAATTTTCCTAAGCAAAGACGGTTGCTTTCCTAAGAGAAGTTTTGGTATTACAGTGCTTTTAATTTCCGTTGGCCTGTCTGTGTCTCACCATCTCTCTACATGTAGCATAGTCCCTGGCAATAAGCGGGCAATCAATATTATTTGTTCTATGAATTGACTAATCAATTAAATAGTGCTTTAAAAAGGTCTGTCTCATCCTGGTGTATGACTCCACTGAAATTTTGGCCCTGAATGCTGGATGAAAAGAGGCTTAGCCACCGTAACAAGGCAGGTCCAGTGACGGCCCACTGCATGGTGATGCCCACCAGTCACTGAAACCAGGCCGCCTAAATACTCCAAAGGCCACATTCGTTAAGCCAAGTGGCTATTTGGTCAGGCCTTCCTGAAGGCCAAGGATGGAAGGAGACACACCAGCTGCAGAACAGGGTTTGCCGTTTGGGAAAGAGGCAGAAAGAAGCATGGGAATGAGAAGGACACACCCATAACATTTCGTTTCTTTTAAAAAGAGCTCAAGTAGCAATTGTGAAATCTTGGAAATAAGGGTGTGCATTTACCAAGTCTCTTTATATGTTTTAAATATTTTGTAATTTAAAAAACTTTCCATAATTGTAAAAAAGTAAATAAAAAGAAAGAAAAAATAAAATCCCATATCAAAGATGCCAAATGAAAACAAAGTTGCCTCTACTAACGAAGAGACATTTCAAGATAAGATGCTTTTCCAAGAAGAGAAATGTCTGGGACCCTCAGCCCCCCAAAACAGGAGATGGCTCCCAATGAATGTTATCAGCGTGAGGCAAAAACCTCAAATTTCGTAAGTCTTTGCTGCTGGAGGTCTTTGTCTCTTACCACTGTTATGTGATTAAATTGTTACAGGTCTGCGGTAAAGACTCACATACCTGTCCACAGAAGCATTCGCTGGGTATCCCCAATTCTTGAAAAAGCCTGATGAAATAGCCCTCTCTTCTCTCCCTCACCCTCCCTGTACAGGGAATGTTAGGAAGGGCTTTAAGCAATTTTCTCAAACTAGTCCCATCCCCAAGTCCTTTTCAGAGCGACATGGAAATAGTATTTCAAAATGAATCATTAAAAAAAAAATCCCAGTGGCTTCCTGCGCTGTTCTAGTAACTTCCTGGGAAGGTGAGAGAAAAGCACAGACATTCTCGCAGCCACTTTGGTTACTAATAAGTCTCAGAGAAGCCCCAGTCACAAGGTTCTGTCCAAGTTGCCACACACTGTCCTGAACCTTCCTTCTCAGTTTATTTATTTTTTCCCATTCTAGAACAGCCAGCAAATGATTTCACACCTTTTTGTTTAGCTGCTAAAAGCAACACAATAACTCTCCTCAGGGCTGCCTCTGTGGGTTCCAAAAATAAAATGGGCTCATTTTCATGCTAAGCATGCAAAGGCTCCTAGGGATTCTAATGAAAAGCAAAGGAGAGAAAGAAGGAGAAAAGAGGGGTTGGACTGGGGAGTGTCACTGAGGCGGATCAGCTTCTGCCTAGAGTTACCAGCCACCTCTGCCAGAAGGGCTAGGTGAAAATAACAGACAGTGCTTAGGCTACAAATTAAAAGGTGATCTAATTCAACTCTTAAGCTTTCCCGCCTTATCTTCTATCCCTAAACCCAGGGATATTCTTGGAACACAACTATTGTACACCAAGAAGAGTAGTGGCCTGTTTCAGCCTTCCAGATAAGAAATCTCTTGGGTAGGACATAGCCAGTAACATGCTTCCAGGTCAGAATATAAAACCATGGGTCTATAAGATTCTAGGTTGACTTTTGAAATTCAAAATTTTCTGGGCCTAAGTCATTAGCAATAGCAGACTCATCATGTTCCACACATTATGTATTAGAAAGAACGCTATGTGGTGCAGATCACACAATATTAGGCCCTGCTAGCCAGCCTAGAATGCGAGAAAAGATTTCTGTGAGAGCTTGCCAGAAGTGTGCATGCTGCCCACCCACAATCAGAGGAATCCTTGTAGGACATTGCTGACTAGAGGTTTGCCTGCCTGAAATGTAAAGACCCGGTGATGGCGCCTGCTCATTACATTTCCAGTCAGGCCTTTGCTTACGGCGGAGGCCAGACTGTTAGAGATCCCCTCCATTTATTGAGCCAAAATCTGCCTCCCAGTAGCTTCTACTCATCGGTTCTAGATTTGTCCGGTGGCACCTGCAGCACAGAATCTCTTCAGGAGAAACGTTCAAATATTTGACAACTATCAGCCTTCATATTCCCCTCCCCTTTCAGTTAGGCCTTCCCATTTTCTTCTCCTAACACAGTTTCCAGTTCCTTCCCTAAAATGTGATCCAGTTTGCACAGAGTCCCTCTACAGCACAGCCCCAGAAGAGGTCTGGCCTGCAGAGAGCACAGTGGAATGAATAACTCCCTGAGCTAAAGAACAAGCCACTCAGGCAGCCTGAGCTCACCTGAGCCTTTTCTTTTAAGCAGATGTGGTATGCTGTAGAATCACATTCTTTTTCAAGATCTGTGAAGAAAGGATGTGCTAAGCCAACTAAATGGGATTGCTCAGAAAATCTAAATGCTACTTGGAGGAACATAATTTTCAAATAGTTTAAAAGGATCCCTTTACATACAAATACTCAACATGTAAGTCCTTCTTATTTTTTTCATTAAAGCAGATCTCCAAAGGGCCTTGAGTTGGTAAACCTAAAATGAATTACTACGTGTTGAGTATTTGAACATTTTCTAACTGCATTTCTTTAAAATTATTCTAGGATTCAGACTTTCTGTTCAAGGAATCATAGAATCTTTAGAAATGCAAAGGACATAGTAAGATTTTCAAATCCAGTCACAAACTTTCGGGAAGATATTATTACCCCATTTTACACATTCATCCACCAAATGCTGAGTGCCTACTCTGCACCACGCATTGTTCTAGGCTTATTCAGGGGTGAAAAATATAGTCCCCTTCTTTCATGGAGTTTACATTCCCATGAGGGAAACAGGGAAGCAAAACATAAAATGAGTTCATGTAGTGATAAGTGCTATGAAGAAAATAAAATAAGGCTGAGACAGAGATTCGGTCAGGGAAGACAAATTTTAGGAGGGAACGTTTGACCTAACTGTTAAGAAGGTTTCAATCACCACAGAATATGGAAGAAACTTCTTCCAAGCTATGGAAACAGCAAGTGCAAAGGCCCTGGCGTAGAAATAAACTTGATGTGTTCTGGGAAGTGCAATTAGGCCAGTACAGCTGGAAAATATTAATAGAAGAAAGGCACAGCAGATGAAGTCAAAGAGGAAGGAGGTAGGCAGGGGCCAGATCAGATGGAGCCTCAGAGGCTGTGGTGAGGATTGTGGATTTTATTCTAAGTGCAGTAAGAAGCCACTGGAGGGTTTAGATAGGGGAGTGGCATGATTTAATTCACATTTTTAAAACGTTCTTTCTGCCTGTGTATAGAGATGGATTGTACAGGGTTTAAAAACAGGAGAGAAACTAGTTAGGAAGCTATTGCAATGGCCTAGGCGAGAGATAACAGTGGCTTGTATCGGCATCATAGCAATGGAAATAGAGAGAAGTGGATAAATTCTGGATGTGTTTTGGAGGTAGGACCAAAGGGCTTGCTAAGAGACAAATGACTGGAGTCCAAGGAGCTTACATGACTTGCCTAAAACAGGAGACGGAGAAGGACACCAACCAAAGTTGAGCACTAAGTAGTGCCATGTACTTTAATCCTAATATTAACCCTAATAACACTGTGAAGGAGACAGTATTTCGCTGACATTTTATATATGAGGAGCCTAAGGCTCAGAAAAGTTAAGTAACTCTAAATCAAGCATTGGGCCAGATTAAGCTGGGATTCAAACTCAGGACTATTTGACTCCATATCTTATGAGATATGAGTCCCTTCGCACTATGTCATATTGTTTTCCAAAGTGGTGGCACGGGAGGAACCCTGAGCACAGACTCCTAGGGTAGGGCTCCTCCTACATGTCTTTTCTTCCAAGTTATTGAAGCTTAATGGGATTTTAAGCTAATACCATCGTTTACTACATCTCCCCCAGCGTGTCATTAGTTTTAACCAAAACTAAGACTCCTTTCTCCTGTTTCCCTCTTGCCCCCTTCCTTTGCCCCTCACAACACCTGTGTCAGCTTCTGTCTATGCAGTTTAGCTGTCAGAGACATGAGCCCCGGTGCCCGCCTCCCATCCTGAGGAGCTGTAGCTGGAAATTGCTTGTGCAACCCGATGACAACTTATCTATATTTAGCAGAAAAAGTGGTGGCAAGGACCTGTCCAGCTCAATTTTTTTTATGGTTTCAGTGTTCAGGCTCTCACAGACAATCTCCAGCAAGGCACATTGGCCCTGACAGGATCTGAGTGGAAGGAAGCTTCCTCTCTCTCACAGGGTTATCCACTGGAAGCTTCGTTCCAAGAAATTACGTGGACATCCATTGTAGAGCAAAGACTTTACACGCTCAGCAATCCCTCTGCTCCCGACATGAACAGCCGCTGGTACCGTGGCCGCTTTGATGGCTTTTAAGTGTTATTCCAAGACAGGAAAACAAGCATGAAAGGTTTAAGGGGGAAATAGACTATTACCAAATTGTTTATGCATTTAAGTGATATGTACGGCGCTTGGTTTTTATGTCTTTTCAATGTGGCATGGAAAAGAAATACAAAATGCTGCTTATGGTTTAAGAACAAAGATAAACCTTCTCGGGGGGAGGAGTTGAAAAAATTTCAGCAGGTATTCTCAAGTGCTTACAAGGACAAAATCATTGCCACGGAGGCTGACTATCCCTTATACTTAACGTGACTAATTCGAGGCTGAGGCGCAGTTTAATTTTTCTGGAGCCAGACTAAACCAGATATGGTATATTGTCCGTGACTCTGACCTCATCACTGTTGGTCAGCCAGGGAGCATTATCTACTAATGAAAAGCAGAACAATTAAGAAGCACTAAGAAGAGAAGCAAGTAGAGACCATTAAGGAAAAATGGGAATTTTCAAGACAGTAAAATAGCAGCAGTTGTATCACAAAAAGGGAACTTACAGGGGGAAAAAATTGTATCCGGTGAGTACTTACTATCAATCCTGGCTTGTCAAGGAAAAAAAGCTGTTGCAAAAGAATTTCTATTAGCTTTAGAAATAGCAATTTTAAGAGGCAGTTTTTTTCATAACTTCTTCCAGTCCCCAACTTCATTTTGGGTTAAATCTTATTCAGAGGAACAGCACTTGGTTTAGAAATGTCCTGTCTCATTTTTGCAAAATCTCTTCTAATGAGATGAGTTTTAGTGTTGCTGGGTCTATTAAGGAAAAGAGATGAAGAAATAGAAAATCTACTCTTTGTACTATTGCACTTCTTGGGACGAAGTCTTCCAATACTGTATTCCAGAAGTTAACAGACTATTATTAAGAAAAAAAAGTTTTATGCAATTTAGGGGAAAAATGAAAATACAATTAAAGAAGAAAAAGTCACTTATCACTCCATCACCCTAAGTTATTCACCGATAACAGGACTTAAAAAGAAAACAAAATTATTTGGCACATACCTTGTAGAACACTAACAGGACCATCATAATTCAGGCTTTCCCTCATTTTTCATTTTGTGACAGTTTCTGGCAATTTTCTACAGACACATGGGTTGATATCTTTACTGGTGCCCTAGACGCCAAAGCAGAGATGATCTTTCAACATTAAATGTTTTAATCTCCTCACTGGAAATTTTCTTTTCTTGAGATGAACAAAAAAAATAGCTAGTTCTTCTGCTTTATATTACTGTTCCTACGACTATCAAGAAACCAAGAAAATCCTTTCTGATTTTCTGTGTCATAGCATGAACTCCACCCTTCATAGTCACAGAAAGATCTAACACTGTATCATTTTCACCTAGGACCTAAAACTTTAAAGGCAGAGAATCTCCTTCTCCAATAATTTGAGACAACCTCCTTTGTACGTCATCTTACTACCTTTTAAGTTGAAAGAATCCAGTATAAGAGCTAAAAGAATTTGTTAGATAAAAAAGGATTTGGGGTGGAGAAATTACTGTTAAAAAGAATAGGCAAAGAGATCAGTAAAAAAGAGAAAACCCAAAACAATCTTGCATCTGTAAGAATGGTCTTAAATATGTATATAGAGAACATATATAAAAACTATGGGGAAAAGTAGTCAAGTGAGGTGATAATTTTTAGCTTATCAGAAAAACATAAATTTTTTCTCATACCATATAACAAATTAAGTTCTAGATAGATTAAAGAATTATTTTTTAAAAATTAATGAAATAACTAAAACAATATATTTCTGCATATTTATCTAGTCTAGATGGGTAAAGATTTTCTATACTTTAAAGCAGTGGAAGAAATCACAGAGTAAAGGTCAACAAATTAAAATATAGAGAAATATAAAATTTCTGTATTTCAAAAATAATAAAATCAGAGGACAAAAAAGCAAACTGGTAAGAAGATGTACTTTTTTAAAAAAGCGAGGCACAAAGAAAGTTAATAAACTTAATTTATAAATTGTTACTGTAAATCAATGAGAAAATAGACAAAGGTCATACACTGACAATTCATAGAAGAGAAAATACAAATAGTAGCTAGTTATACTGTAAACAATTTTCAGCCTCACCAGTGAATACAAAGTTAAGTAACAGGGACTTAAAGATTTTTAAATAACATTAATCACTGCAGTTGGAGGAGGACATTCATATACTGTGTTAATATAAACTGATACAACCATCATGGTACTATGTATTAAAGACATGAAAAATGATGATACTCTTTGATCTAGTAATTCTATTTCTAGCAGATTATCCTAAGGAAATAATTTGAAATGCTAAGATTTATGCACACACATAGAAAAAATGTTTATTATTTAAGTACACCCTAAATGTCCAAAATTAGGAAACATTAATAAATTATAGTATAGTCATATTAGAGAAAATTATACTGCCATTAAAATAATCTTTAAAGAATTAATAATGAAATGAGAAAATATTTTTGATTGATTTAACAAAAACATAGTATGTGAAATTCTGTGTACAGAATGATCTGTTATGTAAAGATAAAAAAAGCATAGGTAGTTCACTTTTCCTGTGTTTTTTCGAAATAAAAACCTAGTGCTTAGGACTATTATTTGAAAAGGACATTATGTATTTTTTTAATATCCATTGAAATTCTTTTGAATGTAGATTGCCCAGGAATATTTGAACTCATATTTTGAGAGTATCGTGGATATTTTTTGTATATAGTGAAACCCGAGGAAAAATATTTTTGTTTTGTTTTTCAGAGGTTGAGTTTTTAATACTCAAATATGTGATTCTGGCTTCCTTTGTATCAAAATCGGAATAAACAAATGTGTTTCGATCCAAAAAAAAAAGCATAGGAAAAATACTGGAACTATTCCTAGATGTTAACATTGGTTGCATCTGACTAATAAGATAAGATTTGGTGATATTTTTGTATTCTTTTAACTTTTTTCTAAATTCTAAATTTTCTACCATGTATATGTATTCTTTATAGAACCTTTTAAAAAGAGAGAAAAATTGAACTTGAAGGGATTCAGAGTATGCCACCCCAAAATATACCACTCTGGCATAAGGATTATTTTGAGCTGAAGGCAATTGAGAAAAAGCACACACAGGACCAACTCTCTGGCCTCCGTCTCTCTACCAGGAAGGGCAGGATGATTCTTAACCACCGGAGACGACTCTAGACTCTTATCAGCCCAGAGACTGCACCAGAGGAATATACATAACAAACCTTGCTAACACAATTCTTCTCTTCCATTTACTTTCCCCCATATATTTAGCTTCCCACAGTTTGCTGCCCTTGGAAGCCTAAAACCCTTTCCCCTTGTCTTGTCATTTCTCTACAAATTTATTCTTTGCTAAGAAGCCCAAGTTCTAACCAGTCCTTTGAGTTACTCATCACTAAGTATTCTACTTGATACATGCTACACGAGTTAATAAACTTGTTTGTTTTTCTCTCTTGATCTGTCTTTTGTGAACCTCTGTGTAGGCAGAGGAAAAAAAATTTTTTCCTCCCCTAGAAACTACTACAATACTAAAAAAGAACCAATGGTAGGCATCCTTCTTCTTCAGCAATCTTAGATTGCTGTTCTACTTGATGGTAGGGGTAACTGGATACTTCCAAGCCCACAGAGGTACCACTAACTACCATAAGTTTACTCAAAAGGGTTGCTAGGTTGCTAGGTGATTGCGGGGGATAGATACTTTCCCTTCATCTCGTTACTCGAGGTTTAGTTTCTCTTTCTCTTTCTTCCTTTCTCCCACACCTCATCCAAGTGAAAGCCACGGAATGTGAGCACCACACCCCTACCCCTTTCTGAGAGTGGTGACATAGGGTTGTTTTCATCTGTCCTTCCAATCTCGAGAAGATAGACCTGAAAAGAAGAACAGGGATTTCCTCACGGTGAAAAGGAATGGTCTCTGTAAGGATCTGAGCGAGCTTCTCCAACCCTCCTCCTTATATACTGCTTCTGGATACGCACAGAACACACTTCCTCAAGGAGTTCATTTGAGAAACAGACAGGGGAATGTCTAATCTAAAAAAAATTTTGGTGTTTTAAACTGGTAACTCTTAGGGCAATAAACCCCATGACCAATATCACTTCTACCACCACCACAACCATGAGAGAGCCAGATCTGAAAATAAAGGAACTGAAAATTTAATCAATCATACCCCAAGTGGACTTGGGCAGAGGATGGAAGATGAACAGTCTCAGGATGTTTCTCCAGCCCAGTCCAAAGTGAAGTAGTTTTTTTTAGTTGAAATTAAAAGCAAAATGCAGAATGTACTTGGTCCAACTCATTTACCCTAAAAATTTTAAGCATATTTCTGTTTCTAAGGAAACAGAGGGCCCCAGTCTCTGATCATTTCTGTGATGCCACAGAGCATCCTTGAATGATAGCATCGCTATCCAAGAAGTCTTAGATGCTTTTGGAAAGCCTTTTAAGGTGTTCTTTTCCCTTTAAATCTTGTAGTTGCATTCTGATTAAAGAAAGCATATTTTAAGCCAGTAGAGGCAAATGTCATTAAAATCTGAGTGCACAGATTTTGGATGTCTGGCAAGAAATACCTTGTTAGTGATTACAACTTCCTATAGTTTAATTATTATATTATTAATTGTGGCTATTTTTTCCTTATGCCTAGAACCCAGGAACTAGGAAAATCTAGCTTTTTCATCTAATTTTCTTTGGATTCAAAGCTCTCTTTTCTCCCCTCTCTCCAACAAAAGAATCTAATTTATTCTAGTCAGACTAAAACACATAATTCAGCAATATGCCACCATCACCCTAAGGTTTAATGTTCTTTCCACTGAAAATAAGTAAAAATAGCACATTATCTTCAAACTTGGTGGTTAGGAATAGAAATACATGGGAAGAGTATAACCTAACAGCTATCCGTAAATTGCAATTTGAGGGCCACTGTCATTTGCATTTTTCCACTTGCCCTGAGGCAGCACCCCGATGTGCAGAGTCACGGTGGCGGCATTTTGGCCCCAGTGACAGAAACCATTAAAGGGAAGCAGAGGGCCAGGCCGCACTCCGTGGGTTTCATTAGCTTACTTGTTGTGTAGGAGGCAAACGGTGTCTGAAGGGCTCCGGACTTGCTAACCAAAATGTTAATCACTTAGAAACAGCGAGAAATTAGTTAGTGAGATGATTATTACGTACCTGGAACAAGAGTTGACTTTCTGTGAAACATCATTCTGGAATCAAGGCCAAAATCTGTCTCTTCTAGTCAGTTGAGCCTGAAAAAAATAATCATGTCAGAATTAGTAAGGCAAACAACAGAGAGAGGAATGAAACACGCTGATATTAAACAGGGCTGGGAGGACATACCTGAGCTTCAGTAATTATAGAAGAGCTGGGGTTTTAGAGGTTTTAAAAAAAATGGTAGCTCTGCTTCTCTCAGAAAGACAAATGTCTAGAATACCCAAGTGGTCCTGAATTTCTCAGGTAGGTTGGGACAGGACTGTCGGAGGGCACAATTATGAGGTGATGTTAAATGGCCTCCTTAAAATTCAAGTTGAAGTGATTTGTAATGAGTGTATGTGTTTTATATCTTTGTTTTTATGAAAGTAATGAACAATTACAATTATTTTAAAATGCCATCATTACAGAAAAACATAATGTAAAAAGGCCCCTCACCCATTGCCCTAATGCAGAGAGTACCACTTGTTAAAAGTTGGGGGTAAAAATATTTTTTCATATGATTGGTATTATATGTCATTTAAAATAAAGTTATGGATATTTTTAACAACGTGAGAAATATTTATACGATAATATTAAGTTTAAAAAGTGAGTAAAAAAGTTGTGTATATAACAGAATCAAAAGACACCAACTAACCCTATGACTAGAAAAAAATTTTAAAAAAAGCCATCAAAATATTTTAAAAGTTGGGGGTATTCTTCATATTTTTTAAGCATATACTAACATATATGTAAAAGTGTGTGTGGGGTGTGTGTGTGTGTTTGTGTGTTTAATGACTACTTTTTTGCTTCGAAAAACCCCTGAAAAGGATACTCAGTTTCCAACTCCACAGCCATGGGGAGGAGGAAAGAATATTTGGAGATCATTGGTAAATAATGCTTTTGAATCTCTCTGCAGTATATGAAATTGAATTTCAGTCCTATTTAAAGAAAGTTCCCTGGGTAAAAAGTCTTTATGTGTGTTTCTCAGGCAGAAGGCTAGAAGAAACTACATACAAGACTTGGGTTGGGGAATTGATTGTAATCGTGATTTCTATTAATTACATAGCAATTTCAGGCAGTTCTCCACTTTCACACCATAGTTTTCCCCTGTGTAAAATGGGAAGGGTGATAGAAAATCTGAACTTGGGGACTGGGTCTCTAAGCACTGCTACCAACGACACCTGCCTTTTGGCAAATATCCAACTCCTTCAGCTGGGGTCACATATTCTGCCAGCTCACAGGAGCCAGGAGGCTTAATTACCTGTAGTTCCAAAGACCTCTGAACTCTCTTAGGAAGGGGGCTAAGTTCAATGTCATATCATCCAGTTCCTGAAGCATTCATTTTATAGAGATAGTCAGAGATTGGGCTGTGCTCCAAAGGAAGTTTAGGAAAAGGTTTTCTATATAAGTGAAGGAAATGCTTCATGTTTAAGAAAAGTCACATTATACTTCCACACAAATAATATGCTTCTCAGAAAGAAAATACCTGAATTAGATATTAATTTGAGCTCATCAAAACTTAACTGGCTGCATTCGCCTTCTCTTTCCTTTACTAGAAGGTGCTCTGTGATTATCCCCCACCAGCACAAACCTGTATGATGTGTGCAGTACTGTCATTTTACAGGTGCTGCTACGGTGTATCCCTGTCAGAGTGTTCTCAAATCCCAGGGCCAGCGCCGCCTTGTGACAAAATTTTCACAAAACTGAGGGCAACACATTGTAAGGCTGCAACTTTATTTAGAAAGTATTGCTCTTTATTCTAAGAGTGTGTCCTTTTCACTTTGGGGGTAATAAAATGTTATTTTTTAATGAATTAATGGCAATTAAAGATGGTGGTTGTGGTATTTTTTTAACATCCTTATTTGATCAAATTTAAACTTGGCAACAGTATATTGATCTTCCCACATTTCCCTTTTCTTTTTTTTTTCATATTTTACTGGTCTGCAAAATCCAAACTCTGGAAGACATCAGTCTCTGGCTAACTCTGTTTGTATGGTAATAGGGAGAATGCAGATAACCACCATTTTTAACCCAAAGTATCAGATTCCTCCCCTACTAAAACGTGTGCCTCAGCTGATGATAAGTAGGACACAGTATGCTTGCGTTGTATTTTTCTCTGCACCCTCTAATAGGATTCCTAAAATTAAGCCACTGAAAAAAGAAAGAAGCAGGGAAAAAATAATCTGCACAATAAATAAACCAACTAGTTAATGGACCCAGTGTCAATTAACAAGGAATAAAAGTTTGCCCCATGCAATATTTGGAACATACTTAGACACTAAAAAATTATTCATTGTTTATTTTTAATTCAAATTTAACTGGATATTGTGTATTTTATCTGGCAACCTTACACCCAAGACTATCCGACCCTTTAGAAAATACATAGGTAGTAAAACATGAATTAAAGTAGCCCCTACAAATAAATGGCTATTAATGAAATACACATAAGTCGCCATTAATGAAATACTCTTAGGGTGGTCTTTATGTGGTCTAGCTTTCTGGTCTAAATGTGAAATATTTAGATGATTGGGTTCTTATAAAAGCCTTCGATCTTTTTTTGAGTTGAATTGAATTGAACCTTCAGTTCAATCCAGAGAAGAGTAAAACAAGTTAACTTGCCCCCAGTTGGCTTACCTTGTAAACAAGCTGATAACCAGTGATTACAAGCAGGTCCGGCCAGGTCACCTCAGCCACCCACCTCTGCGCTGGCTGCTCAGGTGCTGCAGAGTAATTCCCTTCCACCCACACTGATGTTTCAGGATCTGAAAGTGTGGGTGGGAAATGAGGAGGAAAGCCAGGATCCTGTGAGGTGCTCTTCGATGTCCTTAGCGCGCAGCCAACACACTTGTCCTTTGCTTCTTGTTTTTCCCTCTGATGTTAAAACTAATACAAAGTTAAAAACTCTACATGTTTTCACCATCCTACCTGGCAAATGTAGGATTCCCCACCTGAGCTTGAAAGAAAAGTAATAATAAAACTGTCAAGTTGTGCTAGGAACCTCTCTGGTAATATTTGCAGGGAAATTACTTTCCATCTACAAAGTTGACACCTCCTTTCTGTTAGGGAAATGAATTGATAGGAGCCGGAGATTGGCAGGGAAATAGGGGTCCAGGTCAGGTACCAGGTATGCATTTCATTAAAATAAGTGAGAATGTGAGTGGTGTTTGTTTTGTTTTGCCCCTGGCCACCTCAGACTTGTTGCAAAAGTAATGTGAGGGGGAAAAAATATAGTGAACAGTGCTCAAACATTCAAATAATTGGAGAGTAAACATCAAAATGTAGAGTTGTGTGGTCTCCAGTCTCCAGATGGGCTGCTGAGGATTATGAAGGGAAAGTTGGGTTAGAAGGTCTTATCTTGGCTCCAGTGCCATCTACCAGGGTGACTCTGGGCAGGTCCTGTTGTCCTCTGGGCATCAGTTTCCTCCCTTCTCAAATGAAGGAATTGCACAGGCTAATACCTGTGGTCTCTTTTAGCCCTGATCTAAGGAGGCAAAGAGGAGAGAAGAAATTCCTGAGTCACAAGTCAGTGAACAGCACTCACCCACCTACCTTCTGGGAGTTCAAAGGCTATAGATTTAAAATAACAGATACACTCCTTGATCTCATGTTCTGACCTTCAGATGTAGAAGGGCAGCCATTCTTTATGCCTTCCTCTGCCCACCTCTGCCTTGTCAGAGGAAGATCGGTTGGACTACATTCTTGGTCCTCCTGGGAACCCAATGAGCTCTGCCAGGGACAGTCCCTCTGGAGTCCCATACACACAGGTCATTGTTATCTTTCCTTTTCAAAGCTGTTACTTAGGTTGGATGAAAAATAAGCAGAGTTCAACCATCGTAATTATTTATATGAGTATACAAAGATGACACATACCACTTTTTTTGTTTCTAACTCTTACTCTGGACTCTCAGGGTTTCTTTGCCACATGCTTTCCAGGCCTTTTCCCACTGGGCTTGTTCTAGTCAGAACCTGTATGAAACACTGCCCTTTTGGTCAGCATTTTTAAATTGAACTCGGATGGGAAAATATATACTTTTCAAGGTAGTTAGTGTATACTCTGATTCTGTCTTTTGTAACCATGTAGAAAACATGGTGGAAAATACCAAAGATTTTGATGGGGTCCCTTCCATCCTGAGCCTGGAAGCTCATTATTGCATTGTTCTAGATGCCTCATGCTTCCAAAGACAGTGGACCTTTCCTAGTACTAAATCCTATTGCAAAATCACAAGTCTTCATCTTCCATTTTATCTTTCTTACTCAGAAACATTGACTAAAGTGTGCTTTTCCTTCTTGGGTTTGTGCCAACATCACAGAAGTTAAACTGGGTACCCTCCCTTACCTTCCGGGAGCTTTTGTGTTGTTCTCATTCATGGGACACGTTCTCAATTTATACAGACAGACATTCCTATAGCCCCTGCCCCTCCCTCGACCCCAGTTGTTCCTTATCCCCCATTCTTTGTCCTATAAACCCTTGTTGGCCTTCCCAAGATGGAAAATTACTAGATGGCCTCTACCTCTGTGCAGCCCACACCTAGTACATTGCTGGCCTTTCCCCAAATTATGCCACCTCATTTGGGATCACCAGACACCACTGTAATCAATCTCATGACCTGGCAGCATCCCATCTGCCTACCCGGTTTACTCTTGCCCCATTCCAGTGCCTCTAACAGCAGTTGCTTATGTATCTTCTTGTCACTGTCCCATGTATTGTCAGTCTCATCCAACACCAACCCCTTTATTCACTCAATATGATAACTTGAGTACCATTATGTGCAGGTAATGTGCTCTCCAGAGTGAATACAAAATACTTGTACTTGTCCTCAATGAGCTTGGACTCTAGTGAGGGAGACAGACAATAAAGAAATAAACAATCAGTCATTATAAATATTGACAAAAGCTAGGAAGAAAACAAACAAGGTCGCCGAAAGAGAGTGGCAGGTGTAGCCTATTTTACATAATGTGTTCTGTCAGAGGTCACATTGCAGCCTAGAGCTAAAGAATGAGAAGAAGCCAGCCCCAAGAAGAGAAGGGTTGGAAATGCCTTCTAGACTTCGGGCTCGGCGTGTAAGCAGACCCTAAGACAGGAAAGAGTGTTTGAGAACCGAAAAAGACCTCTCTAAATCCTCTCCACTTTTCCAGTCCCTTCTTTCACATAGATGTTGCTGACTTGACCCACTCGTAGTTAACTTAATCCATCTCCTGAGCTGCCATAGGTCATTTTCTTGGTTCCCGTTATTTGACACTTGGTTGAATACTGTCTTTTATTATTCAGCTTTGTGAAAGATCTTTATAGGACTTGAGTTCCATACTTCATCTCTCCAAGAGCATCATTCAGTGTTCTATTTATATAGAAAGTGCTACAGAAACACTTGAATTCTATTCCGTTCACTAACCATTCATCAAATGCCTGTTCTATGCTAGGTGTTACATGCTAGGTATTTAGCCCAGTGCTGGTGTTTAAAAATCAACAAATCCCAGTCTAACCATGAGGAAAACATCCGACGAACCCAAATTGAGGGACATTCTACGACATACCTAACCAATATGCCTCAAAACTGTCAGGGTCATCAAAAACAAGGCAGGTTCAAGAAACTGTCACAGACCAGAGGAGGCTAAGGAGACTTGACAACTAAACGTCATGTTGTACCTGGATGGTATCCTGGGATTAGGAAAAGGACATTAGGGAAAAACTAGTGAAATCTAAATAAATTGTGAAATTTAATTATGGTAACATATCAATGTTGATTCCTTAGTTGTAACAAATGTACCATAGTAAAGCAAGATGTTAACAATAGAGGAACCTGGGCAAGTGGTCTATGAGAACTCTCTGTACTATGTTTGCAACTTTTCTGTAAATCTAAAATTATTCTAAAATAGTTTATTTAGGGCCGGCGCCATGGCTTAGCGGTTAAGTGCGTGCGCTCCGCTGCTGGCAGCCCGGGTTCGGATCCCAGGCGCGCACCAACATACCGCTTCTCCAGCCACACTGAGGCCGCGTCCCACATACAGCAACTAGAAGGATGTGCAACTATGACGTACAACTATCTACTGGGGCTTTGGGGGAAAAAATAAATAAATAAAATTTAAAAAAAATTTTTAAATAGGTTATTTAAATTAAAATAAATAAATAAATTATCAAGATACAGTCCCTGCCTTCTATGATTTACAGTCCGATACAGGAAACACACATCTAAATAAATATTTGCAAGACCACAAGATAAGGGCAACAATAAAATTGTATACCAAGTACAAAAGTAGCCCCAATGAGTGCATGATTGCCTCTAAGAATTTAGGGAAGGATTCACTGAAGGAGGGGCATGCCTGGAGCTGGGTTTTGAAGGATTACTAGGAGTTTGAAGAATGTGGAAGCAAACTTGGAAAAACTTAATTCAGGCCCAGGAAACATCATTTGACAAGGCATGGAATCCTTTCAAGCAGTTTAGCATTGACAGAGGGAAGAAAGAAAGAAAAGAGAGGAACATAGCTTGGGTACTTGCTGAACAATTATGGTGTAGAATAGTTAGTAACTTTATTATCTGTGGCTGGGATTCTGAGCAGTGGGAGGGAATCAGAATTCCCTCCCATCACTCTCCACCCACCTGTGAGGCCATCTGTTTGGCCACCTTGTAGTCTATAGAGCACTGGGGCAAGGCACGGCCCCTGTTTCTAGAGCTTGATGGATAACCAGGAAAAGACATGAATGCAGGGAACCACAGGAGGCGGTGACAGGGACTGAGGCAAGAGCTCAGTGGTCAGTCATCGGTCATTGTCTCCAAACTGGACAGGCCAGAATGTCTGCCGCACCCATAACTGCAGGTAAAGGAGGTAGAAGGTAAGTCCATTGAGAGCAAGGGTTTTGCTTTGTTAGTGCTGTCTCTCCAGTATCCCAATGCCTAGCTTAAGGTCTGGTCTCAAAGAAATGAAACAAAATGGGAACCTGACCTGGGACAGCCAACCTCCAGATCAGGAAGCGGCTGGCCTCCAATAGAAGGATGACCCTCAAGTTCTCTCTCATGGGAAGTCGAACAGGAGGTCTGAAGATGACGAGGCAGTTAGGAGGCAGCTGAAGCACAGAAGAGACCTGGAGGTGGAGGAGAGTCTTGAAGGACCGTATTGAAGCTGGTGTTGTAAGGGAGCAAAATCAATGAATGAGCCCAATAGGTAGTGAATAAGGCAACGGGTATCAGAACAGAGAAGCAAATGCACAGGGAGAAGCAGCCACTCTAAGAGTGAGAGACTGTGCTGCCCATGAGAGTGAGACTAGGAGAGTAGCAGGTTTTCCAGATTCTATGTCCAAGGGTACCAGTCCTGTTGCTCCATGGTCCCAGTGACCTCTACAAGCCTAAAGGTCCTATAAAATGGGGGTAAGAATAGTGGCGGCCTCGTGGGTTTGTGGTGGAATTGAAGCAACATTATCCACACAAAGCACTTAGCACAATGCTAGCGCCTAAGTGCTCCATAATTTTTATTTTTGAGGTTGCTGTTTTATTGTTCTTATTAGATTCCCATGGGAACTGCGCTGTTCTTATTACTCTGCCTATATCCTTGCAATAAGCATCACCTAGCTGGGTGAGTCTTTGTACCTTGCAACCAAAAAAACCCCAATTCCAAAACCATCGCTGGTCAGAGTTGCTGCAAATATGTTTGACATAGCCCAGTGGGGGCCCAAATCCTGAGGGATCATTTCCCCTGTCAGTCCTACAGGGAAAGTCCCTGCATACTAAGATCTGTGTTTAATAGATCTGGTATAGATCAGGGATTTCCTGGTTTGGGGAGAGTTAGCTCAAACCAGCATCAGGCTGACCCACTGTGAATTGAACTGTGGGCAACTAGGGAGGTCAGAGGCCTGGGAGCCTGGTGTTGAGAGGAATATGGGAGAGCTGTGAAGACACACGTCATCAGCCCCACTCCAGAAAGTGGTACAAAGTGTGTCTTTCTACTTTGTTGCTTCATCAGTGGTTTCACACACATTAGCATTATTTAATTTATTTTTTTGAATGGGTCACATGGGTACATGATACAATATTCCAAAGCATATAAAGTTAAACCCTATTCTTTAGCCAGTTACCAGTTTCTTATGCAGCCTTCCAGAAATAATCCATTCTATGAATACATGAGCATGATGAATTCAAACATACATATTCAAATATATATATATACACACACACACATATATATACACACACGCTGTTCTGCATATTGATTTTTTTCAATTCACACTACGTCTTTAGAGCTAATTCCACAGCAGTGCATACAGAGCTGCCTTATTCTTTCTAACAACTGCATGATATTCCATTTTATGGATACACCAGCAGTTATTCAATCCCCTACTAATCAACTTTTAAGTTGTTTTCAGACTTTACTAATACAAACAGTGCTGCAATGAATATCCTCGAACATATAACATTTTGTATTTATGCAAATAGATGTACAGGGTAAATTCCTAGATGGGGAATTGTTAGGACAATGGGAAAGTGCACTGGTAATGTCGTTGGACACTGCAAAGTGGTCCTCCACAGAGATTTTACCAGCTTATGTGCCCACCAATAATGTATATGAACACCTCTTGCACCCTCACCAACACAGAATGCATACGTTTTTTATTAAAAAAAAAAAAAGGATTTGGTTTCATAATAAATATAAACATATGGGCAAAAGCCTTTTGCATAGTTTTTTTCTGAAGCCCGGTCTGTCACTCTCTCTTCTCATCTCCCGTGCAGGTATGTGCACACACATTATACCTTGCCCTCTCCCCTCTGCAGCTTGATTTAAAAAGCTTTAATTCTTTCTTTTTCATACTGCTGCGACAGGTTTTCATCTGCAAAAAAAAGAAAAGTAATTCTTGGGTGAGTGTTTTCACTGAGTCTTACGTTCTCCAATGTAGAGGGTCTCTTAATCTTTCCAGAAGCAGTTGCTGCTGCCAGTATGCCAGGACCCATTTCTTCATTAATTTTTCTAAAGCCCTGGTAATACTGAGGGAACCAATACTGGGGCCGATAATGCCTAGTAATTCTCAGTATTTACAGAGCTTCTTTGTCTGAGATCTCAAAGCACTTGACAGCGTTAAATCATCATTCCCTTGGCTCTCTCAAAAGCATCTTTGAACCTAGATGGATGATGCACAGAAATGAAAATCTTGCTTTCTATCCGGATTGTCTGAAAGGTGACCAGGAAGAGAACACAAACTAACCAGCATAGTTTCTAGTAGCATAGTAGCATGTGCCTTTGGTTACTTCAGATTTTTTACCTTTTGTGCATGCATTTCCAGTGAATCTGGAATCGTCTGTGTATAAGCAGCAAATAGAAAAGTGTCTCTTCCATGCATGTGGTGAAGGGGCTAAATGATATCGGAAGTTGAGTCCCTTTACAAAGAGAGGTGTGCTCAGGCCTTCAAGCCTCACATTCTCTCTGGTCTGAGTCTCTGCTAGTCTTTTCTATTTGAGAAAATGTATAAGGATAAAACACCACTTCCACTGTCCTAGAAAAAGAGAGAAAGAAGGAAGAGAAAGAGGGAGGGAGGAAAAAAAAGAATGAAGAGAAGAGGAGGGGGGACCTAATTCAGATCTGATGTTTTTGTCCCTTGTTGGACAATACCTCATGAGTGGGAAGCGCAGCCCAGCCTCATGCATCATGTCTGGTTCCACCAATGAGTAACTGCCTTTAGAAAGAGTTTTGTGCCCTCACCCCAGTCTACTCCTCCTCACCCTTTCTCACCCCCAAGTCTCCACAACCTCCATATCCTACACACGCCACACACAGAATATCAAACATAGAGCCAGTATTTTAGTGGGAAAGTTAGCAAATATTATCTCATAGTTCAGATACAGAAACCAAAGTCACAGAGAAGCTGTAATTTATTTAGTGACAAAGATTCTGTGTTAGGAATCCCCACCCTGCATCTACTGGGTCAGGAATTATCAATCAATAGGGTTGATTTTTTTAAAATTATTTATTACACAAGTAACACTGAACATTGGAATGAAAAGAACCATCACTGCAATCCCACCTCCCCAACGAATCATACTGCTTCCCCACCCCCGCCCCCGTGTCCTTTGAAATTCTTAGTCCACATGCACATAAAGTAGTAACCAGAGCCCAGAGAGCATGAAGTGGTAGGCAAGAGCCCAGACACTGGAGCCACACTGCTTGCACTTATAGCCAATTCCACCATTGACGAACTGGGCCTTAGTTCCCCCATCTGTAAAATGGGAATATTAATAGTATGCACCTCACAGAGCTATTGTGAGGAATCACTGAGATATCCATGTTCAGTAGTTAGCAAAGTGCCTAGAATATAGTACGCACCTGGTAAATGTTAGCTGCTGCTGTTATAATTATTCAGTTTTGCTTTCTGCTTGTTAAAATGGATCCTAAGCAAATACAACAGAATTGTCTGATAGACCCCAAATCCCGACTATGCTGACTGCCCACTCCTGGTGGCACCACTTCCTCTGGGTTTGTCCTTCCTGCAGAAGGACAAGCAGCATCTTTCAGCCCCTCCCCTTTCCAGGCCTTTGCAGACCCCACCGGTTATAGGCTTCACTGCTATCCTGACCTTCTCCCCCTACAGATCTCAAGGTTTCAGGAAAAAAGAACAGGGTGGGGAAGTGAGGAGAGACCCACAGAAGACGCTGCCCTCCTTAGAGTTCCCAGGGCCTGCCTGGGTAGCTGCATCATTTGGACCAATTGTGTTCTGATTATTGCCGATGCTTTTCAGAATGATGGTAATAAAAGGAATTGTCATTTTGGTAATTTTAAAACTAATTTAGTATGTTTTGGACTTTAAAATTTTTTCTGAACTTTTTATGTTAGTATAATTTCAAACCGATAGAAATTTACAAGTATAGCACAAATAATTCCCATGTGCCCTTTATCCAGATTCACCAATTGTTAACACTTTGTCCTATTTGCTTTATGATTCTTTCGCTCTCTCTCTATATATATATAGAAGACATTCCTCTTTACACCTTTTCAGAATAGATTTTCTAGGAACGTGGTCTTTCTCTTCCGTGACCACAGTACGATGATCATAATCAGGGAATGTAATGTTGATACGGTACTATTCTCCACCCCACAGTCTGTTTTTGTATTTTTAAAGCCTTACTTGAAAAAGCAAGTGTGGGACAAAGATGATAAACGTACATCACAGCCTAATTAGGCCACTTGTTCACCTGGTGACCTTCTTGCTGGAGTCATTCTTCAAAGCCCAGCTCTAACAAGACTCCCCTGCAAGCCTGTGCGGGCTGCTCTCCCACCTGGCAGAAATGATTTCTCTGCCGGGCAGCCCTCTGTGCCGGCTGCAGTGAGAGCCCCTCATATCCTATAGCAACAATTTACTGTCTGTCTCTGCACTGGACTGTGAGCTTCTCAGGGTTCCCAGGGCCCACTAGGGTAACTGACAGATAATTGGTGCTTAGGAAATGTTTGTTAAAAAATGAATGAGCACATAGACAAACGGAAGCCTCCGGTGAGTTGAACTTGATCAAAAGTTAGAATGTTTTTTTAAACCTATTAGATGAAAGTTCAGCTGTACACAATACGGCGGATGAAATTACACATTCGTCTTAGGAACATCTTAGGGCAGGCAAAAAAAACATGTGTGGGATCGTGGCTCATGTCTTACTGCCACTCCCTCAAACTTTTTTTCTCCTCCCTCTGCCCCAAAATATAGTAACTGCTGAAAGAATACAGTTATGTGCCGGGGACGTGTATAGACTAGACTCTCAAAGAGCTGTGCCTGTGAGCATAAGAAACACAGCCCAGGATTTCAGCACTTGGCAGCGCTGGGCTTTCCATCGTTCCTGCCACGTTAGCACGCAGTAACTTTCCGTGCCGGCTCTGGGCCGTGAGACTGGGGGCGGAGCTCCAGCCTGTCCCCCTCGCCGCAGCAGCCACCACCGGCCGGGCGCCAGGGTGCCCAGCGACTGCTCCTCCTCTGGCTAACCCGAAAAGCCACACGTCCCAGCCCTGGGAGCGCTCCAGCTGAACCGCAGAACCTGGTAACTTCCAGGACCCTTGAACTGGAGCACGGAGCATGCTGTGTTCCCAAGAGCTTCTCCTCCTGGAAGGCACTGTCACCAACTAGCCCACTGGTCCTGGCAGCTGCTCCATCCGAGGCCCGTGTTGGTTCAAGTGTCACAAAACAAAGACAGTAGTTGAGTTCAACCTTTACTGAGCAGCTACCCTGTGGCAGGCACTATGGCAGATTTTGGCATTGTGATGTTATTTAGTTTTTATTTTCATTTAACAAATGCGTTTGTAGCATGTGCTGCGTGCCTGGCACTGTTCTAAGCACTTTACAATTGTGAACTCATTAAATCCTCATGACAGCCTATGAAGTTGGTACTATTATTATTTCCTTTTCTTTTTGGGTGAGGAAACTGATACACAGAGAGGTTAAGTATGTCTTTTTCTCTTTCACATTTTCTGCGTTATTTTCACTTACCTACTTTTCCATTTGGCAATTATCTCATCAACAATGTTATTTGTATCAATCTGTAAATATTCATTATTACTTTCTGTGCACTAGATATCCTGGGGCCTCCAGAGAAATCCAAGGCAGAGTCTTCACTCTAAAAACAGCTGAGTTTGGTTAGGGAGATGAAACATCTACACTGTAGCAACAAAGGGAGATGGTGAGAGGTGCTGACCATGGGAGTTTCAGGAATTGAAAGGAAGGAGAGAGTCTTATGGGCAGGAATGGCTGGGAAGGCCTCAGAGAAGGTGGATAGAACTCTTTGAAAATCGAATCAGCTTTGGATGAATGAAACCGAGAGGGTCAGCCTTGTGTGGACAATGGCTTCTTGTGCCTTGAGGCCTGAAAATTCAGGCAAAGATGCTATGCACCTTCTGCAGAAATTGCCTCAAGCAATGTCTGTGGATCTAGACCTTAAAAATCATAGAACCCTAAAATCTTAGGTAGTTTGGTTGTTCTGCCAGCTCCTGAGCCACAGTGAAGTGGTCAGAATGGATGATCTTTGTGCAGCAATCCATCGTGACTCATGATGAAGCAATGATACAGAGAAGCATGGAGGCAAGCAGAACTCGAACTTGCAGGCAGACAGAGGTCAGTGCTATGAGACCGAGGAAAAAGGAAAGCAGTTACTCTGTTTAAGGTTCCAGGATTATAAGTGAGTTTTTCAGTTTCCTTTTATGTTACTATATTCTTATACAATAAAATTTAAATTTTTTAGCAAACAAAGCAAAAACAACCATGCTGATTATGAATGGACCCAAAGGAAATCATCATGATACATCATCTGTGAACATGGGTGGCCATATCTGCAGCCCCAAGATATTTTACACCAAAATTGATCAAATGAGGTTGAAATGGCCACTGACAGTACATAAAACTAAATTCAATCTTCAATAATCAGAGGAATCAGAACTTGCCTTTGTCTCCAAAGAAAGATGATCTACTGAAGAAGATGTGTCAATTTTTGTAGTGGTTTTATTACCATAATCATGCTTTAAATCAAAGAAGCCATTACCGTGTATTGAATTCTAGAGAGTGCACTTTTCATTATGAAACATTACGGTAAGCAGCTTATGTCCAACGTGATTGCAATTAGAGTTTAGTGAACCACAAGAAGGGACAATCCGTGTAGGATACATCAGTGTAAACTCGTTTGCCAGGAACAAGTTTTAACCTTTGTACAGCTGGTGAGGGAAAGGTTCCAGTATTCCCTGTGAGAATACCTGTCAAGTTTTCATTTGAACGGGAAACACCTAGTTTATGTTTTCAAAGACCACTCCCTTTTTCAGCTGAGCACCTTTGGGCGTGTGTCAGCAGGAGGTGTTGGGACAGCTGGAAAAAAAAAATTGCACGAGCTTCAAACCCAGCAGATTAGCAGAATTTGGGGAAATAGCAAGACAGGAAAAACTCCAAAGAAATTGTCCATTCCCATAACATATAAATTTGGGGAAGTGACATTTAGAGAGTTATTATGGGGGGGGGTGAAGGGTGGGATTGTCTTTAAAAGGTAAAGCCCACTGGAAAGATGACTTGCTGCTCTCTTGAAATGAGAAAGTAAATTATTTTTATTTTTGTCACTAAAGTACAAAGAACATATTACCTATGTATCTTGTACCATAAAGCTCCTGTATGGAGAATAAATACATAGAAAAAAGTTATGTCCACATAATTTTATAATGAGTTGAAGCTTGGTAGGGACAAACACAGCATGGAGTAGGTACCCTGCCTCCTAATATTTTAATCTAGTCATCTGTCTTTTGACATATTTATTAGGCACTACTGCGTGCCAGTGGCCTGGAGTGTACCCAACAGGATGGGCTTCAAAATGTGTGTGTGTGTATGCATGTGTAAGGGCTCTGTGTCATTGTGTACTCCATGTGTTTGTGAGGGGCTGGGTGGGTTGTCAGAGGTCAGTCGGGAGGAGTGTAGCAGAGGTCCCCTCTTGGCTTTGCTCCACGTTGAGAGAGACTTGAGTCCTGATACCCAAGCATTGCTCCATCACTGTTTCTGAGCATGGCGTTGCCATCAGATTCTTGGAGTCCCCAGTCACCTCTTCCTCACTGCCAGGAACACAAGAGGGGAAAACCAGCCAAGCTAAGTGTTAATGGCCAAGAAAAGAAAAATGTGTGATAATAATTAGAAGAATGTTTAACAGCTTATCTGTGGCCTATAATAGTCCTGTCTCTATCTGATCATTAAAAATTGCCCTCAGGGGGCCGCCCCATGACCTAGTTGTTAATTCAGCACCCTCCACATCGGCGGCCCAGGTTCGGTTCCTGGGCGCGGACCTACACCACTTGTCGGCGGCCATGCTGTGGTGGCGACCCACATACAAAATAGAGGAAGACTGGCACAGATGTTAGCTCAGGGCCAATCTTCCTCAGGAAAAAAAAACATTGCCCTCAGATACAAGCCCCAGTCACTTCTCTGTGACTTAATAGTTTTAAGAACCAGAGTTTGACTTACCATTATCATTCTCAAGAGCACAATACCCTCTCAAGCATCTCTCATCCCCAGCTGCCTCCCTGTCTTTCCCCCGTGCACACAGGGCCACCTCAGTCCCTAACTCAGCAGGGCCCTACCTCTGAAACAGCCCTGCCCCAACTTGGGCTTAGCACCTGTTGTCAAGGACCAGAGGAAGCTTTCTGCCCTCTATGGGGCAAATCTGCCCATCACTAGATTTAATGGTCTTAATGAAGACTGGGCTGTGACCAACTCACAGTTATAGGTTTTTCTGTGTGAGTGTATATATATTTTTGCTTTATTCTTTCTTCCTTCCTGATTAATATGGCTCATCATCCACTGTGTTACGAAACTGTAACAGGCACTGAAATTGGCCCCTGACAGCTCTACTGAGAATCCCTCTGAGGGAGACTATGGACAGGGTGTTCTCTGAGAGGGCTTCTCACAGTTCTGCCTCTTGCTAAGTTGCTACCTCAGACCTCGATGCCCTTCAAGACAGTACAGAGTTCACCTTTTGCCCCCGTGTTTCTGAGGTAAAAATAGAGGCCCCAGATTTCACTGGCACCAGGTATAATTTGTTTGCTTCAATTAGTGGACAAGCACTTATTGAGACCAGCTGGGTTCCCTACCCTGCATGATTTATTTATTTATTTGACAAATATGAACAACCAAAATGGTACCTATTGTGTTAAGCACTGTGGTGGGCTCTGAGACTGTAACACTGAGCCACACAGAGATAGTCTCTGTCCTCATGGGCAAAGAATATATACAACCTCTGCCTTGGATAAGTTATGCTAAGATAGAAAGGAAAAATCATGGGGCTGCTGTGTTTTTTTTTTTCCTTTTGTGAGGAAGATCGGCCCTGAACTAACATCTACCAATCCTCCTCTTTTTGCTGAGGAAGACCGGCCCTGGTCTAACATCCGTGCCCATCTTCCTCCACTTTATATGGGACACCGCCACAGCATGGCTTGACAAGTGGTCCACGCCCGGGATCCGAACGAGTGAACCCCGGGGCCGCCGCAGTGGAGCGCATGCACTTAACTGCTTGCGCCACTGGGCCGGCCCCTTTTTTTCCTTTTTTTGAAGCATTTCTATATTGTGGAAGTCTTCCCAAAATGCACTGTCTTTTTATGTGGAGCTTGTCTGTCACAGTAAGAGCATTTCCCTCAAATCTTCTTCAAGTTATTTTTTTGGAGAACTGCTCTAGAGATATCTGTGACACTGGGCTGAGAACAGGGGGTTTCCTCCAGCCTTGCCACTGACTCAGCAAACCTTCGAGCTAGTTGGGCTGACCCTGGATTTGTCCCAGCCATAGAATGGAGGTGTGGTCATTCTTATTTGTACAAAGTGCAAGATTATTCAGGGCAAATCAGTTTATTTTTACCTGACAAGCTTCCTTTTCCAAGCTCTTTTCCTGGAACGCAGTTCTGACATATTTGGGGTCTGTTTTGGTTCCAAGATCAGAATCTCGTAAACCCTGTGGCCACTGGAATTCCTTGAGACTTCCCCTCAACACTCCTTTGGTTCTCTTCCAGACTCTTGATTTCTTTCTGAACCTTTCTAAGGACACAAGGGATATTTTCTAACTTTTAGTTAACAAAAGATACCAGTAAAACAACAAACAGAAGTCAAAATTTCTCAATCCTTGCCAACCAGCAACAGCCATCGTGCAACTGGGAGGGTGCCTGGCAAGCGTGGGAGAAGATTTTAATAGACAACAAGGTGAGAGAGAGGAGAGAGCTGGTGCATTTGTTGGCATTATCCTCACACACACTGAAGACAAGTCATCGCACCACCCTGGAGAAACACACACCCTTATGGGTTTGATCAACACTTTTATTTAATTGGTTAATACTATCAATTCGCATCTTCTCAAATTTACCTTGCTCTTGTGGATACCCAAACCACAAATACATATGTGTGTATGTATGTACACGTTAAGCAGGATATAAAGAGTTTTATGTGAGTGTGATTATATTTATAAAATGTTATGTATTTTCTAATACTCTTCATATTGATTTTGTGAGTCATATGGACATTCATTTGCTTCCCCTGGATCAGTAGCACTTTTTGGATGAAATAAATTTGGATGTCACCCAAATGAAACATATCCATAATAATGCTTACAGGTTGCCCACGTGTGAAGTAGCAGGATGGAGAGTGAGAAAACAGACTTCTTTTCCAAGGCAGCCCTCTCAACCTCAGTCCACAGGACTCCAGGCAGCCAAGGGTCTTCACAGCAGCAGGGCCTCATCAGTCATTCCTCGCTCATTAACAAAAGGATTTGTCATCTGGAGAGCTGGTTGCCATGTGTTTAGTGTTAGGAGTTCAAGACAAACAGGTTCCAGCCATGCACAAAGGTTTTTTTGGCAAACAGAAAACATAAACAGTTTCCTTATGAGCTGGTTTGGGAGGGAACAGCTTCCGCAGACCCTGGCTATCGTGCGCTCACATTCTTCCTCTGCCTACCAGGCATTGTCTGTCATGGGTTTTACTGGGTAATGTCAAATCCCATTATTAGCCTTCTCCTCCCCAGCTGCTGATGGAGCCCCAGGTACAGAGTTACCTGCCTGCTCCCAGTAAGTCCTCGGAGCGCCGTCTCGTGAGACTTTGGGGAGGATCTTCCTTCCCTTTCCCCTTGTACACATGTTGCAAGGTGCAAGTTAGAGATACTAGCCAAGGTGTTGTTCTTTTCTATTACCAGCTTCCCAGATGAGATAGGCAAATCTTTAGGACTTAGTCTGTCTCAGGGCTCAGTAGAGAACAGAAGCCCCCCTATGCCCCTTTATCTGTATCCCCTGACCCCAAGCATGGGGTATTACAGGATTCAAAATACAAGAATCAGAGCAATCAGCTCAGCCAAGTGCTCCAGCCTGAAGATGAAGAAACACAAGAGAGCATTAGGACTTGCCACTGTGGATAATGGCAGCTAATCCACCACTACGTTCTAGGAAGCAGAGTGGGGGCCTGTGGGGAAGTGCTGTCTGTTTTCACTGGCAGCTGTTAAACCCATGGCTCCCTGAGAAGGCTGTTCTAGTGACCTCTCTGTGCATACTTACCTGGATCGAGCCACAACCTTACCTTTATTAATTTTCTTCTTATCTAAGGATGGGGGTGGGAGTTCTTTTCTGCTCCCTGTAGCAAGAATAGGTACATAATTTGAGAGCTTACTATGTCCCAGGCATTTTATATGTATGTGTGTGTATATCTCTTTTAAACCTTATGATAACTATTGCTATTAAGTATAAATATGAACATTAATTGAGGAAACTGAGTTTCAGATGTTAAGCAACTTGCCCAACTCACATAGCTAGTGAGTGGCAGAAGTGGGCTTGAACCTAGTTCTGTCAAGCCCTGAAGCCCTTGACCATCCTGCCGTGCCATGCTGCCCCCCAGCCCCCGAGGTTCAAAGAACCAAAGGCAGAAGCGATGTCTTTATAAGCCAGAGTGTCAGTGAGCTGTATTCTAAACTCTTGAATACTTTCTTTGGGGCCTTCTCAAGAGATATCTAGCTCATCAGTGCACCTCATGGATGCCTTTTTTCTTTAAAAATAAACACACACACACCCCCAAAAGAATCAACCCCTTAATGCTGCCCACTACATGACTTGCTTTGTATCTACAACTTCCTCATTTCCACTTATTCCACCATCTCCACCCCCTTGAGCTCCTGTCTGGAGCCCACTTTCTCCAAGTCTGCTCCCCTCAGCTGGTGACCGTCCTCCAAAATTGTCCTTCCTTCTTCTTCCTCAACTCAGTTAACACTTGCATTCCCTCTATGCTATTAGGAGGAAAGTATTGCATGAAGCCAAATTATATTTAAGTTCCCTTCCTAAGATATTTACTTTTTGACTACAGAGCCCATCAACCTAAATGGATGAATCTCTAATCATAGAATTCCCTATTTTCCACCTAAACGTCCAACCTCATTATAAGAATGATAAAGGATATTATAGAGGAGAATAAAATGTATCTCTTTTTCTCACTAATCAACCAAAAAGATTGCCAGTTTTCCTTTTTCATCTTGTATCACATACATGTCACGTTTATGTTTTTGTCATTACAGTATAGATTCAATGTATTCTTTTTTCTGCATAATTTCTCTATAGCAGACATCACCTGTTTGTCTGAGGTTGCAGCAGCAAATTTACTGTCCCTTAGAGCTGCCTTCCCATGGATTATCTACACGAGAATTTGAGGGTGCCCCCTTTACTACACAGTAAAGATAAAGGGAAAAAGTCTTTCTCTCTGACAACCTTTTTCAGGTGACTTTGGTGACCCTAATCATAACACGAACGCCAGACGTCAAATTTGAGATGTTATGATTATTATTTTCTCTTACATATTAATGATTTTTAGGATTTTCAAAGATGATCAGAAAGACACATTCATTGAACACCATGTGCCTGGCACCCTGGTGGGCATGTTACAGTGAGCTGTCATATTTAAATAGCACAACAATCCTGTGGGGAAGGTACTATTACCCTCATTTACAGATGAGGAAGCCAAGGCTCAGAAGGATGAAGCTCCCTGCCCAGCTGACAAGTGACAGGACAGGATTCAAAGTTGGATCCACCTGACTCCAAAGCTCTTTTCAACTTGCCAGCTGACTCTCTCTCCTCTTAGAAAAAGCTTCACTAAGCAAGGACTAGTCCGTGTGTCATTTCCAAGGCATTAGAGCAAACACGACAAAGAAAAGGAAATGGAGAAGGTTTCCAGGTCAGTGACACACACATGTATTAGAGGCACACAGAGAATATGAAACAAATGTAAATTTATTCAAAAATTACGAGAGAGGCTGTTGTAGTGATACATGTGAACAGGAGACCTATTACTCGTAATTGATTTTACTAATATTTTAGCATCTGACCTGTTTCTCTTAATTGAATTGAAATGACTTATGCAACACATTTTGTTTTACTGACTTTGGAAAGATATAATCACCTTCACCTACACATTTAATTTTAAAATGGAAGTTTTTCTTAAAAAAAATAATTCCTGAACAATGGCCTTAAAGATAAGTAAAATGCAATTAGTGTTTTCTTCCCTAGGAAATGCCTAGAAAATTGCGGTTTTTTTGTTTTAAGGAACAAAAATAAAGAGTGTTTTGCACAATGATCAGTGAGGTCACCCTGAACGACAGTGAAATATGTCCGTTAAACTCTTCCCAAGAATCACAGATCGAGTCACTCGGGAGTCGCTACTCTGCCCTGTTTAACTTAGTCGCAATTAGTCATTCCAAAGCCCTTGAAATATAAACTAATTTCATGTTTGCAGAAAATACTTTACCACCGGGAACAGGGTAAATCAGAGAGAAGGAGAGAGGTCCTTATGGGAGCAGAGGCGCCTCAGGTCTCAGCTTCTCAGGACAGATGACTTGCTCTGCAAAACTGCAGCGAATACTAGTCTACTGGGCTTGCTAATGCCTGGGCCCACAGTATACCAAGGATGAGAATTCAAGAACATACCAGGAAATTGTTCACTAAAGCAGGTAAAAATTATGATTCTAACCTCAGGCTTCAACTGGGCACACATCCACCGTTTTCTGCCCGGGGTTAGTTGAGGCTTGGAGAAACATGCCAAAATCAGGGGAGGTTCATTTTTGTTTTTCAAGTTGGCAGGTCTTGTCTTGGAAAAGAAACTGAATCGGTATACCAGCTTTAATGGATTATAAGATGATTGGGCATTGGGCGAGAGCAGAAGGAAAAAAAAGGCAAGCAAAAAGAAAAAAAAATATTTTTGAGAACTTGCGAGAAATAGATCTTGCTGGCCAACAGTGGCCCTAGGTTGACATCTGTTGTATGTTAGCTTTGAATGCATCTGTTTCTTAATAAATGATCTCAGAACTTCAGTGATAGCATCCAAAGGAAAATTACAAAATGAGCTTGAGGAAACGTTTTTCTGGGTTCCTTCTCCCTGTGCCCAACAGGGAAAGAGCCGATAGAAGCCCTGCCTAGTCTAACTTGAGGCCACCCATTGGCTGGTAGGACTAGGATGAAACATCAGCACCTTTAATGTGGGGTTGAAAAACGGAATGCCAGGAAGTTAAAAGGACTTAGGGGAAAATGTCCTTTGGCCTTCCGCTGCGTGACAGGATTCTGAAGTGGCAGCTAGTGAGCAGAGTAGACTCAGTTAGTCCAGTCAGAGGAAAAAAGCAGCAAAACCAGAGGACCAACATCAGTAATATCTTTGAGTACAGTGATGAAAGAGTGAGGATGGCTGTGCCAGAAAGGCGGGTCTCTTCATCAGGTTTCCCAAAGCAGTCTGCGTCTCTGGCCAGCTGTCGGAGGCAACGAGCCCTGCCTGTTGGCCAGTATTTACTGAGCACCTACTAGGAGCTCCGAGCACTCTAGACCCTTCATGCAAAGAAGACTCCATCCTTCTTTATTTCTGCCAAACTTAAGATCGTTTGAGATGGAGACAGATGGTGATTTTGTTTTCTACCAGGACAAAGAAAGTAAAATGTGGATGGAACAATGAAAAAAAAACATTTTCATATTGATGGGAATCCAAAGACTGAAGACATCGAGAAGGGCTAATGGTCTGGCGAATTGAACCCCTTTTTCCTTCCATCTGTGCCCTGTTCTTGTGCTGATTCGGTGCTGGACACCTGGTTGGGTATGGGATGAACAGCCAAAGGTGAGAGATGGGAGAAAGCAGAACAAGGCTCCAGCCACTCCCCTTCTGGAGACTCTCTTGAGATCTTTTGAGATCTGAGAGATTGAACCCATTCAAGAGGAAAGAATTTTCCATTCCCCACTGCCTATGTAATAATACCCAGCCCGATAGAGTAAAGATAATCAAGTGGGAAGAGAAATTTCATTTCCCTCCATATGCAAACTCCCTTTGACTTGCCCCTACTAAGGAATACCTCCTCCCTCCCTTTTGTCCAAAATTAGATTAAAAGTTAGCACAGGCAAGACCACTGGCCCATAAACTTTAATTGACATGACTTCTTAGCTTTACTACAAATACATACATCACTTTTGATCATCTGATGATTTTATACCTTACGTGAACCAAAACACTCTCCATCTGGAGGTGTTATAGACAATTATCTGCATGAAAACAGAATAATTTTTAGAAATCTATATATTTTATTTCCACAACGCAATTTATCTGCATTGTGCTTGAGTAAAATTGAGAGTTTTTATTCGGATGATTGCCCTGGATTGGAGACAACCTTAAAGAGCCTCTCTGATCCTTTAATTTTTTCTTGCCCTCTCTCTCTTTCTCTCTGATCTGGGTGCTATTGCTGAATTGTGCTGTTTCTATCATCGCCTACTTAGTAGCAGCTATGGGAAATGAGCCTTAAAAGTGATAACCCATCATATTTTTTTTGTTCTGCTGGTCTCATAAAAAACTACCAGTCATTTATTTCATCTCCCTTATTGTCGATCAGTCCCTCATTTTTCACCTCCTTACGGTGATTCTTTGTGCTGTGGTTCCCATCCACGGCCCGCTTCCTGCTGAATTAAACTGCAACCCAGACAAAACCAAAGAGCATGTCTCTCCCGAAGTTCACTCAGAAGGTCGCCCCTGGTGAGATGGACATTGCAGATGTGCTAGAAAGATTAGAGGCTGCTTTGATAAAACCTGCGTCTGTTCTTTGCTCCGGGTCCTCAGAGTGGAAGATCGGATGGATTGCCATTGCCTTGCATTATTTAAGAGTTTTGATGAGCAGCTCCCATCAAAATTCCCCAGACTCCAGATCTGTGTGTGTGTGTGTTTTAAACAGCACTTTAAAATGATTGAGATGTTCAAAAGGACATTGCCAAATGAGCTCTTTGCAGGGCTCGCATTCCATTAGGTTGTCTTTCCTTAAGGTCTCTTGGTGGCCCTTCTGTTCTATTTGATGGCAAATTCTGTTCATTCCAGATTGTATTCAATCCCTTTAGCAGCTTCAAACAGCTCTCTCGAGCTGCAGTTTTAGCATTTGGGTGCTGATCACATAAGTCCCTGGACTTTTGTTATTTTCCACCCCTTTGATGGTTTTCCTCCGTTCTTCTGTTTTCGTGGGCTTCCACTTTCATCTCCACTGTCTCGTCTGCAATGGTGTTATCTATTCATTCGAGAGTCCAGCCATTCAGCCCTCTGAAGAAAAGGCCATTCCCTCACTTCTCTGGCCTGGCTGCCTAGTGGGTGGTCCCTGATTTGTGCCCTTCATCACTCAACTATGGCGGCCCCTTTTTGGGCAACCACTTTGGTGATAGGATAAGGATTAGTGTATCGTGATTTCATTTTTATCAACCTCTTCTGTGTCTTCCCGTTTTTAGTTCAGATGCAGTGGTTTCTGTTATGACAGATATTTTTATAAATGGCTTTGTCTCTGATCATCGCAAATCATGAAAGGTAGCCTACCTCATTTCCATCTTATGGACTTTCCACAGGTATATATTTATTGTCTCTTCCTAGAATGTGACCAAATAGTCAGAACATAGGATAGGAATGAGACCTTCAGGATTTTATTACTAGTTCTATCAGCATCTCTATCTGAGACTTTATATAAGTCGTTTAACCCATGTAAAATCCTTTCCATAAATGTTGCCGTAAATATTTTGCTCCATTAAATATTTCACATATTTTATTTCAAAAGCCCTAATACCAAATAATATAATTTTTAAAGGTAATACAACCTGTTATAGTTCTTTTATAAACTAATTCAATATTTCATACCAAGCAAAGGGTGGTAACAGCAAAGTCCTGTGGGGCAGAGATGCCAAATGAGTATTCCTTAAATGTGGAAGGAGGTTCATTTTAGAATTAATCACAGGAACCACTCCTTTATGCTGTTTGTAAACATGTGATGTAGCCTCCCCCCCCCCCATCTGAATGGATAAAATATTAGAAGGTGCAAGGGTACAAGAAAAGTTTAAATAAATTAATGAAAAAGAGAGCCATAAAAAAGAACAGACATAACTTCAAAATATATTCTTAACTTGTGAGACCAATGTCATGATGGGCACGGAGGCCCCTCACAAACACTCTGTGTATCTCTGTCACACGGAAAGAACTAGACGCTATGAAACAACCACCATAGGACCAGGTTTGGTTTATGCTCTGCATCATATGAGCTAGTTTTCCTCTATTTTCATGAGGTCCAATTAATTAACAATTAATTGGTGGCATATTGTTGAAGAGCCATGTAAATGATCTCTGTGGCAGGAATGAATAGATAATATAAAGATATATGAACTGAAAGGAAGATATAATTAGTGACAAAAATCTTCTGGAAAAATATAAGACAGCCTTGTGTTTCACTTTCAGAAATCCTCCTGTGGAAAATTTCCTTACACTTGCCAATCTGAGTTCCTCAGAATATAAATTCTTAAAGAGCAGGAAGTCGGTTTTCAATATCTAGCATGTGACAACATTTATCGAGCACTAGACTGAGAGTCAGAAATGCTGGTTGAAGTCTCAGCTTTACCATTAGCAGTGTGACCCAGGCTAAGCTGGCAAACCTCTTTGAGCTTCATTTTATTCCATCTGTGAGTGAGGATAATGATCCCTGCCTGCTGGCTTCCAGGGCATTTGTTAGTGTCCAACGGTACCCGTTAAACTGCATTGTCATTAACAACAACATCATCATCATAATAATAATAAATGTAATGCAGTTTGTAAGTGGCTATTATGATTTTAATACAAAAGCATTATTCTGGAGCCCGGACAATAAGTGGAGTGAAAGCGACAGAAATCGGAAAGTATGGCCTAGGACACTGAAAGCAGTGGCTTCCCCTTCCTCTGTCTAGCCTGGAGCGGGCAGAATTCATCTTGGGACCTTCGGCTCCTGCATGGTAGCGTCTGCACAATGTGGATCTAGCCTGGCAGGTGTAGAGGCAGCAGTTTCCATGACTCCAATAAATTAACTAGTGTTCACGGATGTTTTGCAGCTGCCCTGGAAACAGGCTAGCAGTTTTGAAAAAGAATTGTTGCCGCCACGCAGAAAGTGTTGGTATTGTGCGTGCATGCATAAAATGTACTTTTAAAACCTCTCACTTCACCTGCAATGAATGAAAACAATGCCAAATTGTGCCTATGTTTTGCTTTCTTTCTTTTTCCCCCATCAAACTTACTTTAACTGCTAACCTTTCTTTCTCCAGAATTCTGGCACATTAAACATTATTATATAAATAGCAATCGCTATTATATGAATAGCGAATATCTTAATATAATGATATATATTTAAACCTCGGCCCTGAACACTCAAAATTCATTCAGTTTTTTTCCCCCCAAAGCCCCAGCAGACAGTTGTATGTCATAGGTTCACATCCTTTTAGTTGCTGTACGTGGGACTCGGCCTCACGTTGGACGGAGAAGTGGTGCCTCGGGGCGCTCCCGGGATCCGAACCCAGGCCGCCAGCATCAGAGTGCGCGCACTTAACCGCTAAGCCACGGAGCCGGCCCTGAACACTCAAAATTCAAGTAAACAATTACAGAAATATTGTGGCTTTAAAAAGAGAGAGGGGTAGTTGAACAGTTTTTATTTTATTTATATTTGGCTAATGTTAGAAGTGAATGAAATACCACTGTATAAAACTGTTATCCTACTATGGAAAGCTCTTTATTTTTCCAACAGACTCAGAGTATTGCTTAGTGAAACTGGAGTAACTAAGACCCTGATTGTAAGGTCTTGAGTCATTAGGGTTATTATTTGAGGTATGTATACCAATGCTGCATTCACAGACGTTATTAAAAAAAGGGATAATCCAAATAAATTAGTTTTCTGGAGTTTATCTCTGTAAGTACCCAAACTATTTTACTTTATTTGGAGGTGGAGGAGGCCTTTCCAAATATATTCATTCAGTCCCTGTCTTCTTTGAGGTCATAGGTTAATCCATTCGTAATGTTTCAAAGTCATTATACACATTAATTATTATGGTGTGTACAGTATGCTGTAATACAGGATGACCTCAGAGTCTCTGCAGGTGTGGCTGTGGTTTGCCCCTACACTAAATAGCCCCATGCTGCCATACTTTTTGAGTTCTTATGTCTAACTTTGTATCATTTTTTTCTCTTTTCCTTCAATATTTATTGTTTTTCCTTGCTCCCATGAGCAGAACTGGCTACTCCTTTCTGCTACGCTTTTCTGTATATTCTATACACTGGGAAATCAGGTATCGAGGTTGTCAGCATTGTGTCTTACATAAGAGTAAATAGTCTCTGAGTGAATACCAGAGGGATTTTTTTTTTTTTAAAGCAGATACCAACTTTAGTTCTTGGAATTTTAGTGGTATCTTTGTGGATCTTTCTTCCTCCCTCCCTCCCTTCCTTCCTTCTTTTCTGTTTTCTTTTCTTCTATGTCCCATTTCATAAGGCTTTCGAATGAGAGATTGTTAATTATGAAAAATGTTATAGCAATTATTTATACTTTTGTGATAGCAGTTCTAATTTAGTATTACTTAGATAACCATTTGCCTCACCTTTGGATATACTGGAACCTGCACACCTTCTACTAGTCTTAGTGACAATTTTTGGTGCATAAGCAAGAGTAGGACTTTTTTAACTGCCTTTTTCAAATATCTCACACAGTGCTTTACCCACAGTCTGTTCCCAGAAAATATCTGATGATTAGCTGAGATTTAAAAATAATTATCATGCACAAGCTACATACAAATGAAACTTTCTAAGAACTATACTCGTCTTTCATGTTCTGGAAGATGCTTCTGTGCTTTTCACACTTTGGTTTAAAAAAAAATCAAGAAAGACCAAGTTGAGCATAAATGATAAAAAAGAAAATTTGTAAAGGAGCTGAAAATAGAACTCTTCACAGATATGAATTCCAAGTACATCGCAGCTTTCCTATGGGATTATTTTGTTGATGGAGGAATTTGTAGCTCATAATTAGAAACCCTTTAATTCATTCATTCGTTCCAACAATAGCATTTATTGAATGCCTGCTGGGCCCCACCAGGGATGCACAGGAGTATCAGACACAATCTCAGGAAACAGACATTTTGGCGAGAATTTGAAGGTTGCTGTGAGTCAGAGCCCGGCTGCCATATGTTAAAAGCATTCCCCCAGTTAAAACTGAAAGCTTTAAAATGAAGCTTAACTTGTTCTTAAACTAACCTTGATTCTATTAGAACAATCCCAAATATTTCATGTTCTGGGAAGAAATCTGGAGAAGCGGTGTCATAATGTTTTCCTGTTCTCTGACAAGTCATTCAGTAGCCCTGTCCAAGATCATTTAAAATAGCCTGGAAATAATCCGAAGTGATGTGTCTCTGTGGAAAACACTAGGAGGATGCCTGTCGGCAAATGATGTTTTAAACCCTAGGTTTAACTTAGACCTGTTGTTAGGTTCCTTAGAAGAATTTATGTGTTTAAAAAATGTCGTCTCAAGAAAAGTTAATATGAATATAATTTAGGAAACAATGCAAGTTTCATATAAAATAATAATTATTGATTCTGGGGTTTTACATATCTGTTCTGCTTTGTAATCAAATACACAAAGTTCACATCTTTTCCTCCCTACCATTAGCTTGCTTTGTCAGTGAATCATCCTGTTTTGCATATACTAAAGACCAATAATCTTAAATAGTGTCACTTAATCATATCTGATCATTGTAATTTTGTAAGGCAATCATGTATAAATTTTGAGTGATGTAACCATTGTATTGTTTATGCAGCTTCTTTTCCACAGTATTTTAGCATTTAGATTATTTTGTTAGCCTTAGTTACACACAGGAGGATTGTGATAATTTTATAGAAATTATTGATTTTTATTGCCTTGAAATCTTAAGGGACATAATAGATCTTAGTAAGAAAACATTTCAGGCAGAATCATAGTGTGCTTATTAATTAAATTTAATTCTTTGTATTTTTCAGGAGTGTTTGAAAGAGAAAAAAAAAAATCTTGTTTCCAGAGAGTACAAACGCTACTTATGTTATTGAGGAATCACTTTTAAACATTCAGAAAATATTTTTGAAATGGAGTAGATAAATCATCGGTTCTTATGAAGACATGTTCATAGTATATAGTGTACATATCCTTTGATCCTAAAGAGTGTGGCTGGATTGACAGAGTGACAAAACGTCTACTTCTAAAGTGAAACACTTTCTTAACTATTTGAGTTCTTTGAGGACATAACAACAAATACATGAAGAGTTGGTACTATCTGGATGGCTAAATAAACTCACTGTTGATACTGTTCATCAGTATATTTTACATTGCTCGTATAGTTGTAAACCTCTAGTTGTGGTTTATAAACCATTCCAATCCAATAACTATTGACTATCAACAGTGTACCAGATACTAATGGTTTTCATGTTTATTGTCTGAATTTTGAGGTCTTTAAAAATCTTGAAAGATAGGTATTATTTTTCCATTTTTTTATAGGTGAGGAAACTGAGGCTCAAGGAATATAAGTAACTTGTCACCAGTCACACAACCACTAGGTATTAGAACTGGGATGGGAAACTAGCTTTTCCACTTCCAATTTCAGTGTTCTTTTCACCGTACATGCTGTTTTCAAAGAAGTATTCATTTATTCCATAAATATTTATCCAACATCTAGTATATGCTAGGCACCGTGCTAAGCCTTAGTGCTACAAGAGATACAAAGGTGAACAAGACAGATGTGTTCCTTACCTCTTAGAGTCTAGAGACCAGTGAAGAAGACAGAAAAGGGAACAAATGATTACAAAAAATGGTGTGAAGAATCAGGTTTACAGAAAGGGAAGAACAGGATGCCAGTGGGAGCCCAAAGCTCATCTGATGTACGCCAGCAGTTTGACCAAGATCTCTGAAGGCAGTGACATTTAACCTGAGACTGTAGGACAGCAAAAATGATAGACAGATAGCTAGTTGATTCTCATTATTGGCAAATTCTGTTTTTGCAAAGTTACTCACTAAAATTTATTTATAACCTCAAAATCAATACTGGCTGCCATTCTCAGACTTGCACAAGCACAGAGCACCCTGATACATGTTACCAGCTGAAGTCTCACAAGGCAACGCTGTGCCTTCTTGTTTCAGCTCTCAGACTGTAAACAAGTGTTCTTTACATAGTCTATTTAGTGCCACATTTTTCTAATTTTTGTGCTTTTTGCTGGTGATCTTGCTGTTTTAAGTGGCCCCCAAGCGCAGTGCTGAAGTGCTGGCTAGTGTTCCTGAGAAGGCTGTGATGTGCCTTACAGAGAAAATACATGTTGGATAAGCTTCATTCAGTGCTACTGGCTATGAGTTCAATGTTAACGAATCAACAGTATATATCAAATAAGGTGTCTTTAAATAGAAACCACAAAAAACAAGGTTATGTATTGAAGCATTGACAAACATGTTATGAGCACAAGCTCACAGAAGCCTAACCCTATATTTCCTTTAGGGGCAATGATTCAGTATTCTCTAATTCAGTGATCCCAGTAACTTGATAGAACTTAACTACCTCAAATAGCAAAAATCGACAGTGGATAGATAAATGTCTGACAACACCAAGTGCTAGTGAGGATGTGGAGCAACTAGAACTCTCATACATGGCTAATAAAAATGCAAAATGGCACAAGTATGCTGAAAAACCATTTGGCATTTCTTTTTTTTTTTTTTCCCCTGAGGAATATTCACCCTGAGCTAACATCTACTGCCAATCTTCCTCTTTTTTTTGCTTAAGGAAGGTTAGCCCTGAGTTAACATCTGTGCCAATCTTCCTCTATTTTTTGTATGTGGGTTGCCGCCACAGCATGGCCAACAAGTGGTTTAGGTCTGTGCCTGGGATTTGAACCCATGGACCCAGGCCACCAAAGCGGAGCCTAAGGAACTTTAACCACTAGGCCATGGGGCCAGCCCCCATTTGGCATTTCTTATAGTTAAACTTCTACATCCCATATAATCTAGCTGTCCCATTCCTGGATATTTACCCAAGTAAAATAAAAACTTAGGTTCACACCAAAACCTGTATGTGAATATTCATAGCAGCTTTATTTATGATTGCTAAAAAATGGAAACAACCTAAATGTCCTTCAATTAGGGAATGAATAAACTCTGGAATGGAATATTACTCAACAATAGAAAGTAACAAATTATTGATATGCTCAACAATATGGGATGTATCTGAAATGCATTATGCTAAGTGGAAGAAACAAGAGTCAAAAGGCTACATAACATATTATTGCATTTAAATAATATTCTTTAAAGGCAAAACAATAGGGATAGAAACTAGATCTGTGGTTGCCAGGGTTTGGAAAGGGGAATAAGTTGGCTACAGAGGGGCATAGAGGAATTTTGGAGGAGAGGGAGATGGAAGTGTTCCACATCTTGATTGTGTTGGTGGTTATGCAATTAAATACCTTTGTCAAAACTCAAAGAACTGTACACTAAAAAGAGTGAGTTTTACTGTAGGTAAATTATATTTTAATAAGAGGTGAAAAAAACTGAGATCTGAAGGATGAATCAAAATACAATTCTTCTACTTTGCCAGAGTAATATCAGAAAATACCATTAAAACAGAGAGTACGCCATGTGTTTTACTATAGTTCTAGTTGATAAAATGCTGTTAGTATAAAATAAACACTATGTAGTAATTTGTTACACTATGAATTGAGCGGTGGATGCTATAAACATGTAAAACATGTTTTCTTTTCTCTTATTTTGTAATGCTCAAATTTAACATGGTTCTTACTGGTTTACAGGAAACAGTTTCCTCCTGGTTTTTCGCCAAGTGGTAAAATCTGCAAACTATTCTATAATTCTAATATATACATTATTCATAAGAGGACAAAACTTTTTCTGATTTTGATTACTCAGTTAAATGACATTTTGACCTTGGGATAATAGAGAAAACAGGACAACAGAAAATATATGATAATATCACATATCTTGCTTATATATACGATTATTTAACGATAGGCAGCTGTCAGACAGTTTAGCTGCTCATGTCCTTGGAAGCAGGAAGACCTACCACATGACCTCTTTGAGTGTCTAACAATTCTACTATTTCCCTTTTTTATTCTTCCTTGTTTGTAATGGCTTTGCCACATTATTTCTGTTATATTTCAAGGAGCAAAGATGTTGTAAATCAAATCACCATTATATTCTAGTTCATGAAAGTCAGTTTCACCACACAATACGTACTTAGCCTTTGGAATAATGGGCACGCTGGGTTTTCTGAGACTATTATTGTACTTAAGCCTTTAAAGATTTTATTTATTTATTTTTCCCCCCAAAGCCCCAGTAGATAGTTGTGTGTCATAGCTGCCCATCCTTCTAGTTGCTGTATGTGGGACGCGGCCTCAGCATGGCCAGAGAAGCAGCGCGTCGGTGCGAGCCCGGGATCCGAACCCGGGTCGCCAGCAGCGGAGCGCGTGCACTTAACCACTAAGCCACGGGGCCGGCCCTGTACTTAATTAAGCCTTTACAACAAATTCAATAATGTGTATCAATAGTGTCTCAATAATGTGTACCATCACTTACATAAACAAGTCACTCTTTCTCACTTGTATTACGACTTTTTAAAAATTACTTTATCTATATTTTACTTAAGATGTGTTGTCAAAACATCTCAAGGCTATATATGTACTATGTTTTTGTATAAATAACAAGCCATGCATGACTATAGTCACTTAGTAAATGTAGACAACCATCTATTCAAAGGGCATTGAAAATTAAGTGGCTCTGCTTAGGATTATTATATTATCACAGCCATTTGTTGGGTGATTAAAATAGTTGAAGGAGAGACTGGCCCGGTGGTGTAGTGGTTAAGTTCACGCACTCCACTTCAGCAGCCCGGGGTTTGTGGGCTTGGATCCCAGGTGTGGCCCTACACACTGCTCATCAAGCCGTGCTGTGGTGGCGTCCCACATACAACACAGAGGAAGATTGGCACAGATGTTAGCTCAGGGACAATCTTCCTCACCAAAAAATAAAAATAATAAAATAATAAAATAGTTGAAGGAAGTGGTACATTATATGACATGTTGCAAAAACTATTTATGAGAAGAGCAGCAGTGATACGATTTGGAAAAGTAAAAACAGTAAATATCTCTGTCTTGTGCTTTTTCTGTAGAATTGCATGAACTATGAAATTATTTTTTATGTTTTTTAACAGGTCTGTTATTTTGTTTGGAGTCTTTTAGAAATTCAGCCTTGGCTTTTGTAGTTTTTCGTTTCCTTGCAGTCCTATCTAAGATTCCATTTCCAATAGTTAGAGTTGTTTATTTATTCCCAAAATAGGAAAGAATTCCCCTCAAGAGTTAATTTAACATGTAGCAAGTGTTTCTTAAATGTACAAATGACAACATTGTTTCCAAACAAGACAAATACAACCATGTTTCTTCATTAGTAAGTAATTAAATAATTTACTAAATTGTGCAGTAATTCATAATGACACATGCTAACTTTGCTCAATTACAGGAGCTAGTGATAAAAGAATTTCTTGCACACATGCCTAAAATTTATTAGAATGGTAATTTTTTTTTTTTTTTTTTTGGTGAGGAAGATTGACCCTGAGCTAACATCCTTTGCCAATCTTCCTCTTTTTTAGCTTGAGGAAGATTCGCCCTGAGCTAACATCTGTGCCAATCTTCCTCTATTTTGTATGTGGGCTGCTGCCTTAGCATGGCTGATGAGTGGTCTAGGTCCACGCCCGGGATCCGAACCCACGAACCCTGGCTGCCTGAAGTGGAGTGTGCCGAACTTAACCACTAGGCCACAGGGCCGGCCCTAGAATGGTAATTTTTGTTTCCTGAAGAAGTCAGCTTGCCATTTTCAAAATACTGAGTAGTGCTCAATTCAAGGAAAACTTAATAAAATTTTTGAGAGTCGTAGCATAATAGTTAAGAGCACACACCCTGGAATCAGTTTACATAGGTTGTTCGTGTGGTTCCACCACTTACTAGCCTTGTGTTCTTGGACAAGTTCCTTAATTTCTCTGTGCCCCCATTTCCTCATCTGTAAAAAGAGAGTTCTGGGTAAGTTAAATGTTTAAAAGAGCATAAAATAAGTGCCTGCCACAGAGAAAGTCCCAAAGAATCGTTAACCAATAGAAGAGGTGAAAGCAGCAATAGCAGCAGTGTATATAATTATTGGAAAGCCATTTTGATTTCAGAAAATTATATTTGGGGACGCCAGGTTTAACTGGATACTGAAATTCTAATGTGAATTTTGGAGTCTCTGAATGGAGCGACTAACGTTTAATCTACCTCTATCTTACAAAATGTAGGAATAGTTTTTAATTCAAGAGAAAAGTATTGATTATTTTTTTAAATGTGAATCTAACATATTTAGAAGAATTTAATATTTTTTATTAAAACGGAAAGACACACGTCTCTTCTTGTCTCGGTACTCACAGCATACTTCCCCAGTGCAGGACTGGACTCAAGTAATAGGTGTACTTCTGAGAGCAGAGAATAGACTTCTGATCAGACACTGCCAGCTCAGTGAATCCCATCCTGGAAGCTGGAGCTTAAATGTGAGCATCAGAACCACTATTGACATGTGGCACAACTGTCTGAAATGTCAATAGTTATAAAATGAGTATTTCATAATGCAGAATAATTGATTACTTCGCTTGACTGAACAGAAACATATTTTCCCCGCGAAAGCAAAATAATGCCAGCATTTGCTCCCGGAACGTTCCTAGCTGCGAGACTCTGATTTCCCAGTGAAGCCCACGTTACTCTGCAGTCCTTGATCATGCATGACAAAAATAGGGAAAACCATCTGTAACTGCTTATCTTTTCTCCATTATTTGAAAATATATATTTAAGATAGTTCTTAAAAAATAAAATATGGCCCATATATGAAGCATCTACATTAACAGAACTGTCTCAAATAATTTTCAGAACTGAAATGGATGAGATACAAAATCAAATAACGTTCAATTTATCTTGTTCATCCTAAAACGCTCTGCTTAGCTTTTCGCTCTGATGAAATAACACCCATTTCCACTTTTATTCTTCTTCGGTGTGCTGTGATGTGGAACTCTTTTGCTCTATGTGTTTTATTAAGTGTAATTTAACTTTATAACTATCAAACCAACTATTAATCCTTACAATAAGACTATGAAATAGGCAGGCTGCAAAGAGATTTATTTTTTAAAGCCCAGTTCCCTTCTTCTGCCCTCATTTTTTCAAAACTCATTCTCTGAAAGTGTATAGTTTGCAAAGCTCTGTACTAGGCCCTTTGGGGGAAAGCAGAAGAAATACAGTAGCTACAACCTACATTTAGAGCTTTCTCCCCTCCTTGTCTATATGTACTTTATGTTACTGTAAACCTGCACTACTAGTTGTTCTTTAAGTAAGAAATGCATTTTCTGTCTCTGTACTTTTACCTGTGTTCTGCCCTCCTTCTAGGATGCCCTTTATTCCTTTTTCTATCCACTAAAATTTGATTTGTTCTTCAAGGTCTAGTTCAAGTAGTACCTTTTCCATGAAGTCCTTCTTCTCATAAAGTTTAACCCTGAACAAAGTGACATCTGTTACTCTTGGCTTACTTGCACCTTCTTTCTGAAACAGAGTATGTGTCACACATTCTGCCTTACGTTATAAGCATTGCATATAAGGATTGCAAGCTCCTTGAGGGAAGATCTGATATCTTAATCTTTATCCTTCCCTCTCCATGTCCTCACACAGTGTAATGCACAGAAGATGTTTATCATTGTTCATCAGATGGGAGCTTGCAGTTTTATAGCAAATAAGACATAAAAAAGTGAAACCATGAGGCCCCTTAGGTCATGAGATAATTTAATTTTTATTCATCTTTGTATTCCCAATACTTAGCAGGTACTTAATAAATGCTTGTGTTATACACATACACACACACACATCATTTCAAAATGTATAAATTTAGCAAAAGTCATGCTGATAGTCATTTCAATACATCTTTATTAAGGTCAGTAATTTGTGTTATACACACAGGCAGAGGCTCTGTGTGTATAACAATGTAGGAGCTGGTGGGGATGGTGATCATCTTTCCAATTGTAAGCCCTACTAAGAGATAATCACTCTGTCCTTTTAAAAAATTGTTTAATGTAATCCTTCCAGTGGCCCTACAAGGCCCTACTATCCTTATTTCACATATGAGAAAACAAAGGTTTGGTCAAGATCACTCAGCTAGCAAGCGAGATGAAGGTTGGTTTTGAGCCAAGCTTTGTCTAATGCTAGTGCTCATTCTACCACACTGTGGAGTTCAATGAAGCAAAGAAGGCTCCTTGGAGAAGTAAGTGGGCATGGTGCAGCAGAGAGAAAGGGATGAACGTGTTCTTGAGAAGTGGATGGGACAGGATCCAGAAAGTAGTCATGGGATGTTTGAGTTGCAGAAGCCCTTTGAGGTCTGTTCCCATTCCTTCATTGTACAGGTAAGAGACCTGATGTCCTGAGAGGTGAAATGACCTGCCCAGGGTGACATAAAAAGCTAGTGGCTCGTGTGAAACTTTAACCCAGGGCTCTAGGTTTTGAGTTTGCTTCTATTTCTTATATTCCTTTAACTAAAAAAATCATCGTTTCCTGAATGGCCTGTTCCCTGCCAGCTGTAGGAGTGGGGTGAGGACGCCCATCGGAACAGAGAGGATGGAGGTCCCTCTGATGTGCATCTCTTTCCTTGCTGCCTTGGCAGGTGTGTGTGTGTAGCGAGGCACCTGCTACCTACCTATTCTGTGGAGGTTGATCAGGTCTGTACACCTGTGAACTTCATTCACCCTTTCCCTCATTGTGAGGCTTACAAAACATCTGCCAGTACTTGAATTTCCTAATAGATGTCTGAGATATGTGGTTCCAGAGATCCCAGAATCTCTTCACCATTGTCTCAATCCAGCCAAATCTTTCACCTCCAACATCCCATCATACTCAGCCACACTAATGACTTGCAGCCGTCTATCAACTGTAAGAGGCAAAGTGCTGTGCAAATGTCTTTTCAATGGAGACACTGCCTGCCTTTACTTATGTTCACACTGACTCAGGGAACTGACTTCTGTATAGAGTTTTCAGAGCCAAAGTCAGCTGATGAGTGAGCTTCTCAAGATCAGGGCTACTGTCTTGTTCTCGTTTGATTCTTCAATACAGTGCCAGGCACCTAATAGGTATTCAGTAAATGTGGTTAATAATGTGAAATACATATGTGTGTACGTGTGAGTGTGTGTAAAATTGAAGATGTCTCTCACCATCAAAATAGTTTATTTCACGCACCATAAATATGCATACATACATGTATATTTAAATCTACATCTATATTTAAAATCATGCCTAAGACAGACAAGCTGTATTAATCTGTTCATCCCCTCCCCCTTAACATTCATAATAGAGGGGCCCTCTGTCACCTTTGGTTTCCAGGTCTCACCAGTATTATTTCATTTATAAATGTTCCGTTATGAGACACTGGCTCCTTCCAAACTCAAAGTTAAGCAAGGCTGTGATCTATTATAGGTAAGCTTGTGCCTTCTCTGTAGCTTCCCAAGTAGTCTTGCTTAGAACTCTCCGGGTTGACCCTGTCTGGTCTATAGGAGACCTAGTCCCCTGGTTCTATGTTGGCCAGAATGGCCCAGCTCCTACAGACCACAGTGCAGTGGTGGCTAAGGATTCAGTTGAATCAAGCTGCCTCAGACCACATTAACCTTTCACTGATCCCTTCCTTGTTCAGCTAGAAAGAAATTAATTGAATTAGCCAGCTGCCACACACTGGAGGGAGAGAATCAGGCCCGGGTGAGACAGAACCACAGAGCCAAAATGCTCTCTGTCATGTGCATCAGCAAACTTTGAAATCATCTTTGCACGAGGAGCCACTTGCCAACTCAGGAAAAATGTGTCAATCCATTGGTTTGCCATTCTCTCCAATAACACTACAGTGTGATTCAGGGTGGTACACCATGAGATCGAATCCCATTTGCTGGAAAACCAAATATACTCTCATAAAATCAAGTATCATTTTTTAATTTAATCTCTGAAAATGGGAAGATTGGCACCCATTTATTGATTATACTACAGTCTAGACCCCTGCAGAAATACAGCAGGCTTTTCTTTTAAGGAGCAACCTGGCGTCAGACGTGTCTCTCCACCTCCTTGCTAAGTGACAGATCAAATGTGAAACCCAGAACATAGGACACCGTGTGGGGCTGTGACTGTCTCTAGAGGACTCTGAGTTGACTTGCATGTGTTTATAAGTATGCAGTATGCCTTCTGTTTCTGCAATAGGCCAACAGAAACATTTGAGTCAAGAAGTAATGTATAACATAATCCCCCTCATGGTAAAGAATTCCCATCCCATTTAATTATCTTCATGTAAGCAATATTCTTTTTCCTTTTTTTTTCAGAACACTTAGTAAAAATTTTAAAAATTGAAGAAGTATATTGCTTAATGCTGTTTTCTCCCATAGTAGATACTCCATAAGCATTTGTTGAATATAATCCAAATAATTATTCCTACATTTTAATATATAGTTGGTAAAAGTTTGCACTGAAATGTGCATCATTTATGGCTCTAATTTGGTAGTATTGAAGGGAGACATGGATCGTTTCATTCTTGGCTGATTTATTTGGTTGAGGATTTATAATTCTGTAGAAAATGTGTATTTCAAGAGTTTTTTTTTTTTAAAGCCTCTCATTTTTACTTTCAAAATTTTATAAGATCTTTGTGTTAATATAAAGAACAATAATATACCCTGGGTTAAAAGCTGAAGACAGTTAATAGAGGCATGTATTACAAATAGCATCTAGCCACACAGAAAGGTTAAGACTTAATATCTGAAATTCTGTTGCTCATTAGCTGTAGGATGAGAATGAAATACATTTCTAAAGGGCAAGGTCAGTATTACATTATCCTGGAAACGTCTTTGTTGAATAAATGTGTAAATATTTCAAATAAGTATTATGAGGTTATATTTCTATTGGGCACATAGCTATAGGACGGATGATTCTACCACTTGTAATTGCAGGAGCACATGTCACATTACATGTCTTTCCTGGCTACCGATTTCATTTGAAATGATCTAGAAATAAATACCGATTACTAGTAATATAAGACTATTTGCCTTGGAGTCTGACGTCTGACAGGCAGGCTAGAGCTAATTGATTTGGTAATTTTCAAAGCCTTGTTTTCTAAAGCAGGATACTGTTTCAAAATAACTGAATTTTCAGAGCTGGATATCTGGATTCATTTGCAATGAGTATGGAAGAACATACCTGGGAGCATGCCGTCTCTGATGTTTTTCCATCCCTTAACAGTATAAAGGAAAGAAAATTATACCTGGGACCTATCTACAGGATAGCTGGCATTACCCTCCCTTGTTAAAGTCGTTAGGGCACGGGAAATCAAGAACCAAATATGAATGACGGTGTCCGTGTAACCGAGGGGTGTTGCCTCACTGGGAGATGCATTTGCATCATGGGAACATGGTGTGATTTAATTTCATAATTGTAAACATCACAGTGGATATGGTTGATTCATCTGAAACTCTTGTCCACTTCACTATGGCTGGACAGCTGAGTTAACATGGGTAGGTCTTGGCTTCACACTTTCATAATTTCTTTTCTTATTTTTGTGGTTTTTATTTGGAAAAAATTCTAAAGGAAAATACTGTGATAGGATGATTTTAGTTGAAATCAAACTTTTATAAAGCTACAGCTTGATTTAAGGTACGATGAATTATTTTGACTATCTAAATCAGAGCACTGTATAAATTTTGTCTTGGGGGGAGCATATGAATCCCAGTTTTTGCAAGTGCTGATTGTCTGCATGTGTTTTAAATTATGGCCCAACGCAGGGGCAAGGAGAACTCAGTTATATGGAAAAAATGCTGGGACTCTCCTTGTTTAATCACCACGAATACAACTAATAACCATCTAATATTTTAAGTTGTAAATGGAAGCAGACCATCAGAAAAGAGAGCAGAATTGAAATTGCCTGAAAGAACAGCAGTAGGTACGAATACTTGGCTTTTGAGAATTTTTTCTCTTATGCTCAATACTGTAGACACACCTGCCGAAATTTTAAATAATGCAGACTCTGAGTATGTAGCATCTGAAATTCAAAGTAGAGAGATTCATCTGATAATATCATGATTTAAGTTTCCATAAGGCCAGTTAGAATTAACCTTCAAAGTTTGGAGGGAATTAAGTCTTGGTTGCGAGTTAAAATTCACAAAGTTGACCTTTACAGGTCTTGTTCTTTCCTGTCCAAAGTACCCCAACGTCTCATTTTTAGGGTGTGAAAACTAGAGCCTTTTCACTTGTAGATGGGTTCTCTGCAGAGAATGCTAGATATGGAAGAGCCTGGGAATTGAGTGCCTCATATCGGCTGGAGACTGGAGTTCATTTAGGTGATTCACATACAGAGTTTTCTTCTCCTTCCAGGTATCAGTGGTCCTGGGGGAAGTGGAGGTGTAAACCACGACCTTAGGTGTTGGTGCGATGAGGGTTACCAACCTCTGAGCGGGCGGAGTTCCCCCTGCCCAGGCCGAGTCTCTCAGGAAAGATTTAGGAGGCGCTTATTCCACTCCCCTGAACAGTCTAGGTGGCTTCGTTGTCCACGGCCCGGGGGTGGGGGTGGGGGCTCTACTTCCAAATAGAGCTGGGGCGCTCTTGGAAATGGGAAATGGGGGTGACTGCAGCCCCCCAGACCAAACCCTCTTTTCCGCCAACGATCTGGCATATCTGTCACCCCTGGGGGATCCGGGAAGGGAGCGGAGAAGTGGTGTCGGGTTGCGCCCCTCTTGCCCCACGGGGTGGGAGAGAAAGTAGACGCGCGTTCTGCGGGGCGCCGCGTGCAGAAAGCGCCCTGGCGGCCACAGGTGCTGGAGAAGCTGCGGGTGCGGGCGCGGGCCGGGGGCGCGAGAAGACAGCGCCCGGCCGGGGTGCGCCCGCCGAGCCACCGCTGCTCACCTGCCCGCGGGGGCGGGGCGGGGCGCGGCGCTGGGGCGCGCCTGCCTCCCGCCTCCCGCCTCCCGCCCGGGGAGGAAGCGGAGGGGCGCGGTGTAAACAGAGCGGCGGCCGTGATGTCAGCCGGTCACATGGAGCCTCTTATGGCTCGGGATGGCTCTCGGCGGGCGGGCAGCTGCGGCAGCTGCTGCTGTGGCTCGGGCGGCGGCGGCGCGGCGGCGGCAGAGGGGGCTCCGGGGTCGGACCATCCGCTCTCCCTGCGCTCTCCGCACCGCGGCTTAAATGATGTATTTTGTGATCGCAGCGATGAAAGGTGAGCCCGGGCGCCCCGCCGGGGCCGGGTGGGCTGGCTGCTCCGGGGGGCGGGGAGGCGTGCGCACAGGGGGAGGGGTGGGCGCGCCTGCCCGAGCGCACGTACTGCCCCGGGCTGGGCGCAGGAGCCCCGCCAGGGCCTTCTGGGCCACCGCAGCGGCGCCACCTGAGCCCGGCCGCGGGATCTGCCTGCCTCCTGTTGGGGGCAAAGGCGCACGGGCTGGATCCCCCTCTTCCGCCCCCTCCGGCTCCCGTCAGTCGCCCAGGTCCACCTGGCACGCAGCGAGGCTCCCGGAAGAAAGTTTGCTGGGAGTCGCCACGCTTCTAGAAGGGAGGGGGGGTTCTGGAGAGCTCGGAGGAAGCCGGGGGCGCCCGCGGCCGGTCCTCAGGGCCCGCACCCCGGACAGCTCCGGCCTACGTAGGGAAGGCGCTGCGGCCGGGCCGGGCCGTGCGTGCGCGCGGACGCGATGTCATCCCTGGGGACTGGTCAGCACCCCAGGCCTTGCGCCCTCCCCCCTTGGCTGTCCGGCAGCCCCGAGCGCCAGCTGGCCGGGAAAGTGCGGCCGGTCCGCGCTGCGTCCCGCCGCGGCCACTTCCGAAAGCGCCCAGGCCCGAGTGAGAAGGGCTTTTCGACCGTGCCAAGACTCCCTCGGCAGCTGCGCGCAGTGGCAGCGCACCCCCATTTGATACTTTGGGTTGTGGATGGATCTGGAGAGGCAACTTATCTGCCCACAGGATTCGCGGGCAGCGGTGAAGGGTAGACGGCGGTGAGGGCCGAAGGGCGCGGGTTAGTCGTGGCCAAGCCTCCCCGTCCGGCCTTCCACCCTGATCAGAATTCCTTAGCGAGGCTGGTGGCGAGATGGCAGGGGGACTGGTTGAAGAGAGGACTGGCTCCGGGTCCTCCCAGGTGAGGAGGAAAGAAACCATGGCAAGTCAGGGAAGTTTCTAATGGGAAAGCCAAAGTTTGAAGGTGTGCAGGAAGTCGCCTGTGCGGCCCGGAGAAACCGAGACAAGCCAACAGCCTGGGAGAAGCTCAGCCCGCAGCCCGCTGCCCGCTTGTGCGCCAGCAGGTTCCTCGGTAGATAATCTGCCCGAGCGGCTTCGCGGACCCGGCCTCTGGGAGTGGGGATTTAGAGCCCCATCTGTTTGCGGCCGACAGGGCTCCCCTAATGCGCAGCATTTTTGCAGAATCAGATTGGCCCGCGGCTTGTGCCCATCCGTGCCGGCGCCGGGCGCTCGTTAAACGTTTGCTAGGTTGAGGTTTTGTTGCAATCCAGGAGGAAGGACACCAGTTCGGTATCTGCGCTGGGTTTACTTTCGGATCACCGAGCTTTGCCCTTCTTCACTAGAGATTGGGTGGCATCTCTTTTATTAATTATTAACGGGCCGAAAGGTACTGGACGCTAAGATGAGCTGCTTGAGATGAAATCTTTGTATACGACGTACCCGTCGCCAATTTCCATCTTTTCCCCTGTGGCTTGTGGGAAATGGGATTCAATCATTTTTAGAATATGCAACTGATAAAGTCAAGGAGAGAAAACCTTGTGATCCGCGTTCTTAAGCACTTACAATCATTTTGTAAAGAAAAAAACGTTAAGATTTTCTTACCGACTTATGTAAAAGAAATCTACGCTCCTCCCCATCCCTCAAAAAAACTTTTATACTATTTCCTGCGTTTCACTAATCCTTTAAGAGTAAAACAACTCAGCCTTTGTAGTTAAGACATTTTCTTCCATTTCTTTTCTTTAAGTAATGAAATTTTGCTATTTGGGAGGTGCGACTGCCAGTTTTCATCCATTTTTATTTAGTAAAATTTGCGTTGATTGGGGGAAGGATGAGAAGCTGAGACTGTTTCCCCTAATGAACAATGACCACCAAACAATTAATAAGGAAAGTACATTTTACTATTTTAGCTTAATTTTGATGCTTCCAAGTACATAGGATTTTGCTTTTGTAGTTCTAGTACAAAGTGAAGTTCCATACTAACCCTTCCTAATATAATCGTGAGAATCGTACCACCCTCCTATCCCCCCAAAGCTGTAGCTCACACATTTGTCTTGGAGTGACCTCTGGCTGTCAGAAGATAATAGATTCATAGTATTGTGCTTTAAGAAAAGTAGCTCAGAAGTACTGGTAATGCAGTTTTTCTATAAGCTCAGCTGCCTGAGAGAGAGAGAGAGAAATAGAATGCATCTAGACAATTAGAATATTTCATTCCCAATAGCATAACATCCTGTGTTTTAATGGGATTATCTTGCTTTGGCGAAAATTTAAACTGAAGAAAAAATAGTTTGTGGGAAAATTAGGAATGCTGTAAATGTTTCCATATCAGATTTAAGTGGAAAAAACTGGTCCCAAATCATATTAAATACTTCCCTACTGCCTCTCAGTTTTAATAGTTAAATTGGTTCCATATGTAAGAGAGTTTGTATAATTAGATTTTTCATGCAAAACAGAAACACTCTTTAGGATATAGCTTTTTGGTATGTGTATGCGTGTGGACGGGGGAGGAGAGAGCAAGCGACCATAAAAGAGAAACATTCTCTTTGTTGGCTGATTTGCTGATATTTTTTAAACATCATTAAATCAGGTCTCTTGAACTCACGAAAGAAGAAAATCCTTCCTCTGCGTTAGTTGTCAAATAAGTTTAGGCTTAAAGTGGTTTCAGGCTTAGAAGTAATAAATCTTCATTTGAGCAACTCTAGTCTCATCTTTCAGTTTTGTTTTTGTTTAATTAACAACAAAATTCCAATACCATTTGGATTGCTTCTTAGGCAAACAGAGAGAGCCAGCGATAACATTTATAATCAGGGGAGCACTTGTTCTGCTCATCATAGAAGTGAACTGGCCGAATGTCACGCGGCCACGCGGAATGCTGAAAGGAAATGCAAGCACTTCGTCTGTTTCAGTCGGTTATATATCCCTTTGCTTCATATAAGTGCTCAGCCCATGTTCAGTAAATGGAGTTATAAGAGTGAAGGGAGCTTAAAGGGAATTTCTGTCCCATAATAGATTCTTCCCCCAGCACAATTCATGTGCAAAGGCAGGGCACCTTACCACTTTGAAAATACTGTATATGTTGGTGATTAGTAGTATTTCCAACTCTAATAAATGTGATTTATGGTTTTGAAGAATTTGGCCTTTCTTTTTACCAAGTGAAATCTGAATTTAATCCCTGGTCTTATTTTAAGCCCTGTGTCTGTAGTATCCCTTCACTGGCATTTTTGTCCCATTTTTGTGACCTTTGATGGGTAGGATTAGGAGAGGGGTGATGGCTGGATCTTGAAACCAGGAAACCCAAATGGCTGTTCCACTGAGCAGAGTGCTTATTGGGCAAGGAAGGGTCAGTTCTTTTAAAGACAAAGGGGATCTCTGAATCCATGTGTCCATGGTAGGAGGAGGGGGGGCTCGGACACTCTGTGAGGTATCGAATATTTGAAAAGCACCATTTTCCTGAGCAACCTCTTGATTTTATATATTTCGATCACATCACTTGAAATGCAAAGCAACGTCATACTCAAGTAAACCACTTTGCCCTCGATTTGAATTGAGTACCATGTAATTTCTTTGCTGCTCAGTTGTAAAATAATACAATTTCTAAATAGAAATAATCCTTTAAATATCTATATATATTTAATCTATATCTATTTATATAGCTATTTAAATCTTAGGGGCTTTTTTAATACCTACTAGATATATTGGTAAATATGTTAATAGTTCTCACTAGACTCCTTTTTCCCCCACCTTTCCCTCCCAGCCAAGTGAATCACAATAAAATGGATGAGATCAGCAAGTAGATAATTGTAAAGCACCTGCAATTGTGCCAGCCACTTTGTAATTTGCTCTGGGGAGCCTAAGAAAATAATATTTACAAATGACCATGTACTGGGAGAAAGTTATTGGATAGACGGATGGATAGATAGAAAGATCTGCAGAGGTAGAGTTGGAGTTCAGTTTTTTTAGAATTAAATTATTTTAGCAATCAATAAAACCCCTTGTATGGAACAAATATTCTAAGAATACTTTGTCATAGAATCTTTTCTGCATGCATTCTAAATATTCACAGTATTTATTAATAAGTCAAAGCTGCCTTAACCTACGTATTTCTTATTTAGTAATTTTAAAAACCATATTTAGATGCTCAGAATCAGCAGCTATGCCATGTTTATGTTTCTCTGCTTAAAAAAATAATGATAATAATTTGGAGCAATCCACCAGTGACAATACAGGTGTGAACTGACATTTGATGTTATCTCAAAGACCACATATTGACCCTTTGAGGGATGATTTGCAAGTTCTTTCTCCTCCTCTAACTCCTCCACTGAGGATACCTCCCATCCACCCCAGGCTTTGAGTCTTGGACTTAAAGATTCATAGTCAGAGCCTTTTGTATCTGTCAGTATTGTGTGTGACATGATGGAACCTGGTTTTTCTGTAAATTGTCAGAGTGCTATGTCCAACAATAAGAGGTCTAAATAGACAGTTAATAGCACATATTCGCCAATGGGCAAAATGCAAGAAAGCAATTGAAGTCTTTTGTTTCTGGATTTTCTTTTTTAAGTGACAATTGTTAGACTTCATCATATTATAAGGAGATAATATGATAACTTTAAAATCTTTGCTCCTGCGAGTGTAAAAACTGGGTTTGACGATCCTTAGGTTGGCCAGCGATTTCATTTTTTGCTTTTGATTTCATTGCCTCTGAAGTTTACTAGGCATTTCATAAATAAATAGAGGGTTGGTGTTCATCTATATTTATTTTGTGCTTTATGATTTACAAACATTCTTCTCTTGTTTAATCCTCCCTGGAAAGTCATTGAGACTGACATGGTTTTTAGTTGAAGAAACTGAGGCTCACAGGCGTTGTGTGCTGGCCAAGCTCTTCCAGCTGATATACGGTGAAGCGAGGACTAGAGCCCTAATTTCTACCATCTTCATGCTGCCTCCCCTGGAGAAAGCTGTGAAAATGTCCTGGATATAACTTTGTCTCTAGTTAGTGGAAATTATAACTCTGGCATTTATAAGGGAAAAAATAGATTCAATTACGTAATGCTTTGCTGAGCCTAATATCTTTAAATTACTATTTAATAAAATCAATTTGGTACAAATGGGGTTGTTCTTATTTGCTTATCATTAGCTCTCTTCATCCATGATTTTCATTAAGTCCGCTTGTTATAAGAGGATCTGGGTGAAATGCAAGCATTATTTTCCTAAAGAATACGCCAGAATACCGTGAAGTGCCGCTAACCTGAGTAACCTGTCTCCATTGTGAGAGAATTGAGCTAGAGATTTATCTGTATGTTCCACTACTTTAGGCAAAGGGAGCATTCACAAATGTATCTTCTAATTTTAATATGCCTTTATGTATAGAAAGTTCATGAATCCTTGGACTTGTGAGTCCTGGTTGTTTCCATGACAGCTAAGGGGCATGATTGTAGACATATTCTTGAGAAATCTGTTGTCTTTTAGAAAATCACATGAGGAGTAAAAGTTTCCAAATAGATAGACCTGCAGAAGCTCATTTCTCACTTGGTGAGTGTTTCTCTCTCCGATGACTGGATTGAGGTGTGTGTGTCTGAAACCAAAAAGCATTAGTTCATAGATTGTTAAGGAGAGAAGAAACCTTAAAAGTCATTCAGATAACATGTCTTGTTGGCATCTGGTTTCTTCTGCCAAATGGTTGTCTGGTTACGCTTGAACACCTCCTGTGATGGAGAACTCACTATTGATAGAGGTAGCTTATTTCATCTTAAATTAGAAAATTATTCTTATATCGAGCATGAATCTCTCCTTTGTACTTGTAGTCCCTTGTTTCTGACCTTTTCTTTTGGAGCTGTGTAGAACACATTTAATCCATCTTTCATATGAAATATTGTCAGTTATTTGAAGACTGAGTATGAAACACGCACACACCTCTCTAACACACCATCTTCCCTGTCCCTCTCCACTCCATTTTGTTCACGGCCAGCCTTCCCACGATCTTGGTCAGTTTCTCCCTCAAACACACTTCGGTTTGTCTAGAACCTTTTGAAGTTTTAGGGCCAAAAGTGGAACCCGAGTCATAGTTGTGATATGATTGATTCATCACTTAACCCACCATGTAGTAAAGAGTAAAGATCTTAAAATTTTGCTTCAAATTTTTTAAGGTACATAAGTTAGGCTGTATCTTTAGATCATCTCGTGATCAACCTTTGTGATATCACTGTAATTTGTGAAAGGGAACGTTTGACATATTTAGGAATACTTTTAGGTGAACTGAAATTGATTATTAAATATCCAGGAAAATCAAAGATATTGCAAAAATAAATAAAGGAACATTAGAAGCATTTATAAGGTGTTTTCTCCAAAGTAGTGTGTCAGATCTGAGATAAGCTTGCCCTCTAGTGGTAAGTGACTCATGGAAAGCTAAAAGCCATAATGGTGCCAATGAATTTCCCATCAGGCTAGTGGAGAAGGTCAAAGGTTGAAATTATTTTCTCAGTTGCTCTGGGGCATTTTACATCAGATTCAAAAGTGTAGTTCACTGTTTTACATGGTTATTAGAAATGTAACCGTGAGGGAGATAATGAATTTTAAAAGTTTGCTTGGAAGGAGGTAAGGGAATTTAAAAAAAGACAAGATAAATTAAAGCTGATTTATAAAATTCTATTTGGCTCCATATTAAATTTAAAAATTTGAGATTTGGTGAGATTTGGTTTGTGAGTAAACAATTGTTATGACCTTTATGGTAATCCTTGTATTTATCTTTTAGAGTTTCAACCTCAATTCTATTCCCCTACCCTTGAATATTTTTTAGAAAGAGATTTTCAGTCGTTTTGATCAGAGAAATCCAGCATTTTCTCTTTTTAAATCTAAAGCTTTTTTTTTTTTTTAAAGAGAAACATTTAGAAAGAAGTAAACTATTGTAGCTCTTTTTGGCAATAAAACAATTTTAAACATGGATGCAAAACTATTAACCCCTTGGTTTCTGAACACTTATGGCTAAATCATCTGGTTCATTTAAGTATATACAATTTGCCAAAGAAATAGAGTATATGTTACATTGGTTTTTAGAACATTATATAGTTTATGCTTTACAACACTGCACAGAATAGAGATAAGGATTCGTTTGTGTAATTTTTAGGATAAATAGATAATACAAGTGAATTGTGGGTTCGATTTTAGATTGTGGCATATCAAGTGTGAAACAATCCTGAAATAATTTGCTTTGTGTGTTGGAATCAAAGTAATAAGTGTTGATCTTCCTGTTTTCTTAAATGTCATTTGTCGCCAGTGCTACACAGAGGAATGAGAAGGCAGGTTTACATGAATTTTGCATTGCTCTAGAAGTCAAGGCTTCTGAGCTGAGCTAGAATAACCAGGGTAATAATCATGACAGGTAATCACTGGGATTTTAAAGGATGACAGCTTGTTCCTACCGGAAAGGTGAAATTGCGTCTTCACGTGAAAAACAAGGAAGGAAAAAGAAAAGCAAGGAAAACCCGCTGTTTAAACCTTACCATCATAGAAATAAGGTAGTGGTTCAGAAGTGAAGACTTGTGGTTAAGTTTCAGATCAGTTATTGAAGCAAACGGTTTTTCAAACTGCGCCACCCAGAAGTGTGATTCTTTCACCACATGAGAAATATTCTCTTTTTCACAGAATGTTATTTTCATTTTTCAGTTGTTGGGTTTTTTTTTCTTTTATTTGTTTATCTCCTGTCAAATCTTCTGTCAAACACTGGGTATAAATAGTGAAATAAATTTGTTTCGGCAAATACTTATTAAGTGCCTACTGTGTGCTGGGTTATTCATGTGCCACCTGTGTGCCTTTATAATGGAACTGAGACACCTTCCCCCCAGTCAGGTCTCTTAAGCCATGAATCAGCGTTTGAAAACAGGCGCTGAGAAACTGGCAGCCACGCTTAACCAGAGAAGGCTGCTTTAAGACTATTGAGCTTATTGGGCCGGCCCCGTGGCTTGGTGGTTAAGTGAGCGCGCTCCACTGCTGGCGACCCGGGTTCGGATCCCGGGCTCGCACGGACGCGCTGCTTCTCCGGCCACGCTGAGCCCGCGTCCCACATGCAGCAGCTAGAAGGATGTGCAGCTATGACACACAGCTATCTACTGGGGCTTTGGGGGGAAAAATAAATAAATAAAATCTTTAAAAAAAAAAAAAAAAGACTATTGAGCTTATAGGGTTGCAGTTTCTATGAGCTATTTGCCATTTAAAACAAAGGAGATTTTGCAACACACAATGAAATGTTAATGTAATTAAATAAAGCCAATCCTTATTTATGTGTAAACATGATTTCCTTCCAAATAAGCCATAGGTTAGCTCTAAAATCCTGCCTAAAGCAGTAGTTCTGAAACTTCAGACTGTAGCCCGTAACCCAGAAAGTTACAAAGGCAGATTCCTGGGTCCCACCTGGAGAGAGCCTGATTCTGTCTGTTTGGTCTTCCTGACCTAGGAAGACTGGTATTTAAAAAGCTTCTATGCACCCCTGTGTTCACTGCAGCATTATTTACAATAGCCAAGATATGGAAACAACCTAAGTGTTCATCAATAGATGAATGGATAAAGAAGAATGTATATATACGTATATATATACACACACACACACACATACAATGGAATATTAGCCATAAAAAAGAATGAAATCTTACCATTTTTGATAACGTGGATAGACCTTGAGCTCATTATGCTAAGTGAAATAAGTCAGACAGAGAAAGACAAATACTGTATGATCTCACTTATACATGGAGTCAAAAAAACCAAACAAAACAGAAAGAGACTCATAGATACAGGAAACAAACTGGTGGTTACCAGAGCAGGGAGGGGTTGGGGAGTGGGTGAAATGGGTGAAGGGAATTAAGAGGTACAAACTTCCAGTTATAAATAAGTCATAGGGATGTAAGGTACAGCATAGGGAATATAGTCAATAATATGGTAATAACTTTGTGACAGATGGTAACTAGACTTATCGTGGTGATCATTTCATAACGTATATAAATATCAAATCACTATGATGTACACCTGAAACTAATAGGATATTGTATGTCAATGTTACTTCAATAAAAAAATATCAGAGAGAAAAGAAAATTTAAATAAAAAGCGTCTCAGGTGTTTCTGATTTAGGTCCTCCTCAGCACTCTCTTGGTGAAACCTCATCCTTGCCTGTCAGAGCTGGGGTGGGCAGTGGAGTCCTCTAGCCCTGCAGCGGTTCCCAAGTATCCTTGATCTTCGCAGTCAACTGGGAAGCATTTAAAAAATAAATGCCCGTTCTCCATCATTGCCTGCACAGATACTGCTTCCAATGGTCTGGGGTGAGGCCAAGGAATTTGAATTTGTAAAAGCTCCTCTGGTGACGGAGGATCAGGCAGGTTTGAGAACCACTGCTCTGGTCTTAGCCTCTTTTCTTTTTTTTTTTTTTTTTTTCTTCTTTTTCTGGTGAGGAAGATTAGCCCTGAGCTAACATCTGTTGCCAATCCTCCTCTTTTTGCTGAGGAAGATTGGCCCTGGGCTAACATCCGTGCCCATCTTCCTCTACTTTATCTGGGACGCCACCACAGCATGACTTGACAAGCGGTGTGTCGGTGCGCGCCGGGGATCCGAACCCGCGAACCCTGGGCCACTGGAGCAGAGCACGGGAGCTTAACCCCTAGCCACCAGCCAGCCCCCTCACCTTCTCTTCTTAGTAGTGAGGAAAGAGAAGCCCAGAAAAGTAAATGATATTAGAGTAAGCATAAACTTCCATTTGGTACACTGAAATCTTTCAGAGTAGAAGAGGTGCCCAACAGGAGCAACTTCTGCCATTATTTGGATGTTATTAACACACTCGAGATATTCTGATTATTTTGGCTTGTGTACCAACCAGTGTGTAGGAGGAAGTGGGCAGCCTCCAAATCGTTTACGCCAAGTGGCTCAAACAGGAGAGGACCCTGAGGCTGCTTTGGTGCTAGAGGCACCTGTGATATGTTCCAAACACCGTATGCCTTTTCTGCATAAATCTTGCCTCAGCTGTGACCTTCTGGCCCTCTGCCAGCCCCGGGGCTGGGTCTTGCCACCACTGTGACCACTAAGTGGGGGCAGGCTGAGGATTGTGCAGGAGTCAAGGCCAACTCCAGTGGAAACAAATGATGTCTTTACTCTGTTGCTTTTTTCAGCAACAAAGTGAAGGTTGTAGTGCCCCACGAGCTCCTCTCTGCTTCCTATTTACAAGATGGCGTCTCTCAGGCCCTGAGCACCTGACACCTATCTGTCTATGTCCAGGCAATGGAGGTGGCAAAGTCTGAATGAGGCAGACACAACACTGCCTTCCTGTAGCTTGGATTCTGGTCTGGTGAAACATAAAAATAGATCTGCTCTGGTTCATGTGGAGGAGGGCCTACCCCTTCCACACTGAAACTCCAGACCCCTCCTTCTTTGGAAAATGGTGGTGCCATATCCCATTATTGTGGCAGATCTGATGCTGGGGGCTGTGGGGCAGCGGTGAACACAGCAGACTTTGTCTCTGGTCTCTGGTCTCTGTGAGTGTACATTCTGGTGGGAAGAGGTAGACAGTACCTAAGTAAAACATAAATGAACTAGATAAATACAGGTAGTGACAACAGCTAGGCCAACATAAAACAGTGTAATGGCTTAGAAATGCTATGGCCTCATGGATGAACATCAGGGAGTGGAATCCAAGAATTTTTTTCCAACTGATGGTGAACGTTTGGCAGTAGACCCAGAAGGGAGCCTCGAGATTATCTGGTCTCTTAGTTCTCAACCTTGTCTGTACGATAGGCTGTCTAGAGAGCTTTTTAAAAAGTACAAGCTCAGGCTCCTCTCCTAGAGGCTTTGATTTTTTGGTCTAAGTAGGTCTCAAGTATCGGTAATTTTTTTAAGTTGCCCTGATGATTCTGGTTAAGAAATCCCTGAAGTCCAACACTCTTACTTTACAAGTCGTTGGTCCCCAGTGTAGGGAAACAGTGCTGGATGGTGGAAACTCCCCTCGTAGGGTAGGAGAAGTTGTTGGTTCTCCTCCCAGGTCTGCTACTCACTAATTGTCAGGTTACCTCAATTACTCACTTTCCCCATCTGTAAAATTAGAGGATTGAACTTGATAGTCATCAAGACCTTTTCCAATTCTCCCATTCTATGAAAATGTTTCTACTGAAACAGAAAAATGTTCTGTCTCTTGTTCAAGACTTGGAGGAAGCAAATGCATATATCTTCTAGTTTCCTTATGCCCTGTGTCAACCCCTAATTGCTATAGGTACCTCAATCAGCTAATTAGTTCCTTTTGGAAGTGAAAATTTAGGTAGAAGGAAGCGATTCCTTTTTGCCGACTATTTAAATAAATTTTAGAAGAAGCAAGCTTTCATTAATATTAATAACAAATATGCCCAGACTTAGTTCTGGTAAATTACAGTCATACCTTATTTATCAAATTCCAGCCCAAAGCCTTTCCATTTTTGATGGTTGAGTTAAAACCGAAGAGGTGGGGTAGGGAGGTTGCTTAAAAATGGAAACTCTGGAACAGTCTTAACCATTGCACACCACAGTCATTTTATTCCTTACCAAATATTCCAGGCCAGAAACCCAAAGAAATTGAGTTTCTCCTAATATATTCTTTGCAGTTTATCAGCAAGCAGAAACAGTACATCTCCTATGTTGCCAGCTTGTAAAATGAAAATAACAGAATGAAGCTCGATCATGAAAAATATCGTTGTACTTCCTCAGTTAAGACCCGGTATCTCTAAGAATTTGGGTTTCATTGAAACATTTATTCAGAAAGATAGCAGTTCATTATAAACCAGCATGGCGTGAGGTAAGCACTTTAACTTTATTTCTTTTTTGTATGGAATCTCCCAGTTTGATAGTTTGATAATATTCAGCAGTTCCAGAGGTGATAAAAGAGTTTGAAAAGTAAATCTGATGGGAACAGGTAAATGAAATTAGAGCTGTGTCTTTTTCAACAGAGATTTTTAAAGATGAGCATATTGCCTATTTGGCATGTATGTATTTAAAAAACTGTACACACGTTGTGTACACATCCATATGTTTGCCTTAAACATAAATTATGAAAAACCATCTTCCTCTAACTTGAGTTGCATCCGTAATAGCAAGCACTTTCTGAAAATATCGTTTAACAAAATAGTTTTGGCAGAAATCTATTTCAAAAACAATGTTTCTATCATAAGCAAAATCATGTAGAACAGAAGTGTTTTGTTTCTTGTATTGCAGAGAAACAAAGTTGTTTAAGGTGAGTTAAGATGTCTCAAAGTTTTGGCAGACTTTCTAAGCCCCCTGCTGCTGTTGCATTCAGAATTCCTTTTAAAGTGGCTTGGAAGTTTCTGTGTGATTTCAATGGCTGCTTAGGGGAAATATTAGCTAAACTACTCATTTTGACTGTTAGGATGGCTTGAGCGTTTTCAAAATGTTTTCATTTGCTAGAAATGTGTTTTGCGCTCAGGCTTCTCTTGTCGAAGAAGGTTGGTTACCAGCCATCTGATGAAGCCTCAGGGTGTTTACAGAAAATGTGGGTGCTGTAGTTATATTTGAGCACAACCCTCCCCCAGCAAAGATAGTGTGGTCATCAGCAGAAATGTGAAAACATATACTTAAGGATTGATGCTTGTAAAAGAGGTGCTGTAAAGAAACATGGTTGTTCAGATGTAGGAATTGACTGACAGCTCTCCTTGTAGGCATGCTAGTAACAATAAAGTCTAGAAGTTCAACATCAAAGCGATCACAGCTTACTCCACCAGTGACTTGCACATCAAAGAGGAAGCGCAAGACAAAGGAAGTGCACTGAGGTATGTTTCTGCTTCATAGCCAGATGCTCAGGGGAAGCTCCCAGAGCTCCTTTCATGAATGCAAAGTGATCTTTGCAGATCAGCGCCTTCATTTCATAAATGACTAGGAATATAAAAGCAGGGCAAATGAGCACTCTAATTGCTCCCCATCACTTTAAGTTTGGTTAGGAAAGATTCATCGCAGGAGACATTGGTCTCTCTGGTTTCCTTAAGTAGCGAATTCTGTAGCACAGTGGGCAGCTCGAACTTCACCTAATGTAGTACGGGAATTATTCACAAAATAAGAGTACAAATTGGATACATTTCAAGTTGGTTGCTTTGAATTATGCTTGAGAACATAAAGCTGGACCTAAATTTGTGGAGTTGTGCCTTTTTTTCTCTCTCTTGCTTGCTTTTTAATTGTTTAAAATTAACCTTGTGGGTGGATTTTTGCTGAATCAGGTGTGAGTTACTTAACAGGTGTATGTGATAATGAAACTTAGACCTGTTAAACTGGCTCTTAATTAATCACCAGATCTGTGCCTCAGTGCTCTAAATCAAATGCCAAAAGTAGAATTGGCTTTTGTTCCCCCCCTCTTGATATTAAATTGAAAATAAAATTAATCCTGCGAGTATTATGGGTGGTTGGAAATAATATGCTTTTTTTTTTGGCTTGCCTTTGAAATTTGAAGTTCTTTTATGGTTCATCTTAAGTAATTTACTCATTTTTAAATGCTATTGAAAAATAGTAGTGCTCTGTGTAATCATTAATAAATACAAAGCAGCTTTCTCAAGGCTCTGGGGAGACCTAATAAACACCACTGTGTTACTAATTGATGCTATACTGAGCTGACAAAAGTAGTGCATCGGTAAACAGAAGTTAGAAAGCAAGAAGTTGAACTATAGGGGATTATGTAGACATCAAGGGTTGGAAATTATAATAAGGCCTCTTTAGGGGAGCATTAATTTGCATGTGGCTGAATTAGGACACCCAGTTATTTCCGAGGACACTCTAAGAGCTCATCCGAAATACCCCCGAAGTGAAAGGTCTGGGAGGGTTGGGAGTTAGATGGGATAAAAGGGTGACTGAGCATGTCATATTTCCTATAACTCATGATAGTTTTCCCAGTAGCTTGTTGGAGTAGCTTTCTTTGTTAGGGAGAAAAATGCTGATGAAATCAAGTGAACTGCAATTTCTTTGTTCTATGCACACAATTTATGTTGAATTACCACAATGGAATTTTATTTTAAGCAGGGAAGGCAGGAGGGTGGAGACAGAAATAAACCTTTTAAATCTTCTTTACATGAACCCCACAAAGACATAAGCATTGAGCAGATTAGAGAGTGGATTTATAGTTACTATCCTTTGCAACAGTGGTCCTCAACGTGTGATCCAGGCACCCCTGGGGTCCCCAAGGCTCTTTCAAGGGTTCCAAGAGATAAAAACTATTTGCAAAATAACACTAAGGTATTATTTGCCCTTTTTACTGTGCTGACCATTTGCATTAATGGTACCAAAGCATCGGTGGGTAAACAACTCCTGGCACATTTGCAGGAACCAGGGCAGTAGCACCAACCTGTACTAATAGTCATTGTATTCATCATTACTGTGCACTTGCTGTTAAGAAAACATCGCCAGGTTCATTTGAGAATGTCCTTGATGAAGCAATAAAAATTATTAAGTTTATTAAATTTTGACCCTTGAGTACAAGTCTTTTTAATATTCTTTATGACAAAATGGGAAGTATGTATAAAGCCTGTGAAGCACTTCTGCTCCATACTGAAGGATGTTTGTCTCCACGGAAAAATACTTGTGGCATTGTTTGAATTAAGAGCCGAACTGGCTGTGTTTTGAATGGAATGCCATTTTACTTACTAGAACAACTGACTGTGGTTATTCAGACTTAGGTATATGTCATACATTTTCTCAAAAATGAACCGAGTGAGCCTGTCATTTCAAGAAAAACGGTGGTATTTACTGCCAATAAATTCAAGCTTTCAGGCAAATATGAGAATTTTAGAACACTTGTATCCAACACCATGAATCTGACAGCTTCCCAGTACTTAAAGACTTTTCTGATGATGTAGGTGGTGATATTAATAAATGTGGTTGCTTGATATAATCACATTTGGTAATGAAATATGTCAACATCTGGAAGAGCTACATAACTCAGTGAACTAATAGTTTCCAAGTGACCAATGCATGCTGTTATGAAAACATGTGTGGGTAAAAGATTCATTCATAGTGCAAAATGTACATTTGAATGTAATAGAGTACAGAAAGTTACTGATACAGTATCAGGTTCCATATTCCAACTAACCTTTAAGAAACCACCACTTGTTGAGTTTTGGTGTAGTATCAAATATGAATATCCAAAATTATCTGAAAAGGGTATTAAAATACTCCTCCCTTTTCCAGCTACCTGTCTGTATGAGGCCAGATTTTCTTCACACACTTCAACCAAAAGAACACAACAGATTCAATGCAGATGTAGATATGAGAATCCTCCTGTCTTTTAGTAAACTAGAGATTAAAGAGGTTTGTAGAAATGTAAAATAATGGCATTCTTCCTACTTCTTTTGTTTTGGAAAATATTTTTCATAAAAATACTTTAATATGTAATGAGTTTATTACTGTTATTTTTAAATTATAAATAAATAGTTTAAAATGTTCTGAGTTTTAATTTCCTATACAGTACTTATTGATATATAACCCACATAAACAAAAGCTCTTTGGGGCTTTTAAGGGCATAGAAGGATTCAGACACCAGAAAGTTTGAGAAGCATTGCTCTGCAATTTACCCTAGGAGACATAGTCAAAAGATTTTATGACAAAGCACAAGTTAACAATAGAAGGGGCTTTCAATTTAGATGGATTTATCAGCTAAGCCATGAATTATATATTAAAGCACTTTCAAACATGAATACAAGAGCAAATTTTCTAATCCCCATTTTCTTTATAGTGTCTTTATCTTTAATGGCCATGGAAGACCAGAATCATTGCTTATGTTACATTTTCAGAGTTTTTGTTTTCTTTTTTAACATAACAGAGATTTGGCAAAAATTGTGGTTTACGGAGGCTTTACGATTTATCTTTAATCATCTGCAATCTACAGTAGCAAAAATAGTAGTAAATTACTGCTATTTGTCTTTTTATTTTGGACTTGCACCAAGAAAGAAATATTTTGTACAATTAGTACCACTTCTAGAGATATCCCAATTGCTGGTAGCTGTGAGATTTTGCCACTAATGAGGGTGCTTTGGGGAATTTTATTACTGTCTGTAGTGATGGAAAGCCCTGCAGGTCCTGCCACCTCGAAAGTGATGGGGACGTCCATCCGAGGTACATCATTCGCATTCCCTGAGACCTTCTCCAGGAGGGAGGAGTTCTGCCCAGATACCCATCAGCACCTAGAGTGTGACAAAGTGGCTGCGCCTTCCAATAACATAAGATGCACTTGGCAGAATCAGTTCCATTATACTGATTAAATGTATGAAAGTCCAACCTTCCCTGAAATTTCTTGTGAAAAATAGCATGTGGTTAGAACGCATTGCCCAAATACTTGTTCTTAATTTTATAATCGCTTCGTTGGCATCTCACATGTAGACATTCACATGGCCCTTTGTAGCTGGGCCGTCGGCCTCTTTGTTATGATCTAATCGGGGGCACACAGGTCTTGCTTCTACTTGGTTTCCTATCAATAAGCTGTCACTTGAGTGGGAGCAAAAGCGTTTTGGCACATTCTGCATTTCCAGGGTCTTGCTCCTGACTCTTGTAGCTATGAGAGGAGTTAGTGCCCCAAGAACCAGACCATTCTCAGAGTTTCGGGATACCTCGCTCCCAGCGTGGTTTTATTAGCCAATTAAAGGTAGAGGCTGAAACACACTCACTGTGTAAACAGAGATTGTACAATTGTCCACAGCTAGCCTGGCTATGAGAAAAAGCACCTCATTTGCTCTGTTGATCTGCTCAGAATCAGGAGGGCTAAGGGGAGTGAGATGGCCTTGTTTCAGACAACTCACAGTGATGATGTAGGGGAAGGATGGGAGTGGAGAGGAAGGAAGCAAAGGTAGCATCCTCTCTCCTTAGAAAGGCTGTTGGGAAGGTGAAGCTCTACCCCTCTGTAAAAAGGGTTGGAGAAATGACTACGTGCCTGTTCGTGGTTAAAATGAAAACAAAACCTCCTCCAAATTTACAGAATAATTATCCTCTGAAGTAAAATGGCTCTTTTTAGGCAGAGTATTTTATTAAATTTCTAGCCTTTTCCTGCTAACTTAACTAAAAATAATAACTTTATACATTATGTTTTGCATTATTCAGTGGTTTTGACCCAGGCATAGAAAACTATTAAGAAACCAAACGGCATTTTTTTGTTGATCTGAGAGTGTTCACTCTGAAAATTCGTCAAGCTTGTATTTATGATTTGGACCCATTTCTGTATGTATGTTTCACTTCAGTACAAGCTCAGTAAAAGGCGAGGGCATTCTAGTACTTTTTTTGTAAATAATACCTTCACAGTACTGAAAATATTCTCTGGACTTGAGGCTTTGGAGTTTTTCACTGTCATTTAACAAACGTTTTGTTTATTCTCAATTCCTTTGTACCACCACTTCACAAATATGAAATTGAATCTGCGACCTTACAAGAGGGAAACTAAGGGCATTTATATACTTCAAGTATGTGTACAAAGCTGTAACTCTATATCACAAAGACCTAATAGCAACCTTTATGTTTCTTTACATTTTTGTTTTTTAAATGTTTTTAATTTTTTGTTTTAACGTTGGCTTTTGAACAACTTGTGAGGATGGTGGGAAGGAGAAGGTGAATCAGAAGACGTGGAGAACTTCCTGTTCCTATAACATTATCACCAAGACTTAATGCTTTCTGTGCACATCTTAGCTCTTTGCTAAAGGTTCTGGCCCTAGATAAGTATGGCCTGAGGAAAACTGGCTCTGTTTTCAAAGTCCACTGTCTCCTTTCTCAGTGCTCTCCAGAGGTCTCCTGGTTTGGCAGCCAAGGGCAGACCCCCTGCCACATAAAGATCAAACAGTGCATCTCTCCAGACCACCTCTTCCTCCCTCTCCTCTAACTCAGTGTTTCAGTCTTGTGTCTCGTTCTTTCTTGGCTCTCCCAAGTGACATGAGAAAAATGAGTAGGAAGAAATATAAGAAATTTGGCAAAGGAACAAGAGCATGTATGGATTTGGAAATTTTTCCAAATATAAGGTTTAAATCCCAGAAATGCTACATCCTGGCTGAAGGATCTTGGGCAAGTCACATAACCTCTCTACACCTCAGTTTTATCAACTGAAGATAAAAATAATAATAGTATTGACCTCATAGGCATTTTAGAAAGTAGGAAGTAACACATAGGAGGCGCTTACTACAATTCTCAGCTGTAACAGGTACTTAGCACGTAGTAGACACTGAGTAAGTGTTGTGATTCATAGCATCATTATCATGTTCCCATGTCAGGGTAATGATGTCATCCAGTCTTATCACAGCTGGCGCACATTGGCATTTTAACAGGGGCCTTTGCTGATGCCCAAAGATATGAGTTATGTGATCTGGTCAGATGGGGGCTGATAGAAGGGGCACTTGGACAATATTTCTCATCATATAACATAAGAGGCTTGTAATTCTGCAGTATCCGAACCCTGCCACTGTAAGCAGTAATACATGTTCTAAGCCTATCATTTTCAAAGCGCTTCCTTTGTGCCAAGCACTGTGAAATGGATTACCACATTTAATACTCACCTGAGCCTTTCATCCCCCTTTTTACAGAGGAGGAAGCTAAGACTCAGAGAGGTAGAGCCTCCTGTCCAGGATCACAGAGCTAGCACCTAGCTGCAGTGGGAGGCCAAGCCTGACTGACTCCCAAGGCCATGCTTCTAACCTCCTTGCTATTCCGACCCAGAAGCACGGCACTGTGGGAGTCTCACAAAATGGAGATAAACAAAATACACACAGATATTTATTATCTTCTGTGTGCCAGACACTGTACCAGGTACTAGAACCAGAGAGATGAAAAGATGTCATCCCTCCCTCCAAGGACCTCCTAGGCCATTGAGGACCCGAGGTGGAAATAAAATCACGAGACGCTGTAAGTGCCAGATTAGAGCAATGGAGGATATGATGGGAGCACAGAGGAGGAGGCCTAATCAGACTCGGGGGTTGGAACAGCTTTTTGGAGGAGGTGAAGGCTTAGCTGAAGTTTGAAGCGAAGGAAGGTTTTCCCAACACAGGGTAGAGTTTGTGAAAATTCTCAAAGACTAGACAGCAAGTGAGGCGAGTTGGGGGACAGCAAGCAGTTCAGTGTGGCCTGTAGGGACTGCAGGAGCTGAGGCAGCTAGAGGAAGCCAGTGGGGTTCAGACCATGAAAGCCCTGGCTGTCATTCTAAAGGAGTTGTTCTTTATACTCAAGGTGATGGGAAGCCACTCAGGGAGGTTGCCAAACATTTTTAAGGCACATGGAATCATTAGGAACAATCAGATGTTCTCAGTGTCTGCCTTTCCCTTAATCATTTCAGGGGGGAGAAAAGGAGCTTTTTAGATGTAGCAAAAGACCATCGGTGGTATGATTTGGGTTTCTGTGAGGACACTTTGCCTCTCGTGTGCTGTTGAGAGAGATATGAAAGGCATCCGCCACAAGACTCCTTCAATGGATTTTTGCACTTTGCTTGTTAGAAATTGATTCAGGGACTTCATTATGATGTCGCTAAGATGAATGGGGCAGTAGTGTTTTGGCTTGCGCTGCCAGGAGGAGGGAAAACAAGTTTCTGTGGTGCCGCAGTTCAATCACGCTGCTTACAGAAGCAGGGCCATGAAAGGATGGAGGAGTGTGTCTTTGATACTAGAAACCCTGTAGCCCTGTTGGTGCTACAAACGAATGCTTAAATTAAAGGTTGGAGCCAGCTTTCAAGTATTGACTATAGAGCGAAGCTCAGCCCACACTCATGCACTTACTCAAGCTTGTTAAAATAAAAACACACTCAGCCAGGCTCGTGTCACAACCAGTGTAATTATTACATTGAAGACTGTTGTTTGAATCTGAGTGGCTGCAGCACACGTTTATTTCAAGATATGCTTGGTAATTGAATACACGTTAGTCGGGACGTATGCCCAAACCATGAAGAAGTAAATATCACTGCCAGCTGCCTCTCAGGTTGTTTCTCCTTCATGTATTCAAGATAAACACTTGGCAGATTTATCTAGACTAGAGGTGATTAGACTTCCTCACCATAGGACCAGTTGCTTAACTCACTCAGCTCTCCTCTGCCAATGAGGATAATAATGGCGTCACCCTCAGTGGATTGTTTTGAGGATTAGATGAGATAATACATTTCAGGTGCTTGGCCCATCAGTAAGTACTTCATAATATAGTTTTATTATCGGTATTATTTACAGAGTTTTTACAACGGGGGGAGGGAGGATGACTGAAATGCCACCATTTTCTCGCTACCAATGATAAAGGCAGGACAATCCAGCTTTCTGTAATAGCTGTGGGCTTATTAAGCCCTTTGAGTTAACTCTGCATTTCTTGTGGTTGGGTTTGCCCAAATTATTCAAGTGTTCTGGAAAGTTGTGGAAGACTGTGCTAATGTGAGGTATCATGCTCATTTTGTGATTGGTTTCTTGTGGGTTCTTCCCCTTGACATACAAATTTCTAAGTCATTCCCCGCTCCTTGCCCTATATTGGCCATGTGAAATGCCGGACATCATCTTTCCAACAAATGAATCCACTTTATACCGACTTACTGAGCTGCTTTCTACATCTTAAGGCTATTCAACTTTGCTATGTCATTTTTTTGTGTGTGAGGAAGATCAGCCCTGAGCTAACATCCATGCTAATCCTCCTCTTTTTGCTGAGGATGACTGGCTCTGAGCTAACATCTATTGCCAATCCTCCTCCTTTTTCTCCCCAAAGCCCCAGTAGATAGCTGTATGTCATAGTTGCACATCCTTCTAGTTGCTGTTTGTGGGATGCGGCCTCAGCATGGCCGGAGAAGCGGTGTGTCAGTGCGCGCCCGGGATCCAAACCCGGGCCTCCAGTAGCGGAGCACGTGCACTTAACCGCTAAGCCACGGGGCCGGCCCCTGCTATGTCATTTTAAGGCCCTGAAATTGAAATCATGGATACAGAGGAACAGAGGACGGTATACCTATCCTTTCTGCAGACCTGAGGAATCTCATGCATGGTACGTAGAGGTCAGGCCTCCCTCTCCCCATCTTGGAGTGCTGTGATTTATGACCTCCACAGAATGCTCTGGTAGGTTTAAGTTAGGATATTATTCTCTTTATATAAATCAACCTCACACTCTGCACTTTTCCATGGATTATTACTTTTTAACGAGGTAACAGAAAAGTGGTGAGGTCAATTTATGTGTTGGCACAGTGTTCTGATGAGTGAATTGTGATAACTCCCCAGTTGGGAGCAGAATTTTGGTTGTGGAAGGTGACATAGCTAAAAACAACAGTCCCTTAGCTAGTGGGGCATTTTATAGAATATTAGATCTAGAAGCGACTTTAGAAGTCATCTAGTCCCATCCATTTACTTTACAAATCAGGTAGTTGAGAGATTAAAAGCCATCCATGCTCAGGATAAGTTAGTGGCAAGGTAAGGACTAGAATCAGAGTCTGCTAACTCCTCTCCCACAATTGTTCCACTGCTCACACATCATCTGAGAGTGCTAAGAGTTCACATGTAATAGTATTATATCAGAAAGTGCTATCAATGATGCGTTAGCCCTGTTTAACTCTTTAGTAACTGGGCCATATATTTTTATCAAAAGATCTGATTGCATAATTGTTTGAGTTTCACAGAAAAGGGAAAAAAATTAATTCCAGCTAAGAGTAACAGCACAAAAGAAGACCCATATGCACCCGAGCTTGAATTTAGTCTTTAAAAACACAGGAAACCACTTCAAATATACCATCACAATGAATTCAGACTGTGTCAGAGAAGCCAACAGAACGGTGTCCCTTCATGCTGAGTATTGTGAAAATCTATCCTTGTTGTTTGCTGTGGTCTCCCTGTGAGAGACACATTGAAATTCCTCCCCACCCCCAAGAAAAAAAAATAGTAGGAACAGTAAATAACAACCCTCAGATAATACAGATGGGTAAACATTTCCAGAATTGATTATATGAAGTACTGTTGACAAGCCACTAGCAGGCAGAATGAGGAGAGGGGGAAAAAAAGAACTTTTATCTGCCATTCAACTCTGGGCATGCAAGGCAGGAGAGAAACAGAGGGAAATACGTGCTTAATGTGGTAATGTACTTCTTTGCATGAGCAGGATCCTGAGAGGGTTCTCAGACTTATCTAGTCCAGGCCACGCCTGTTACTCCAGAGGAAATAGAAACTCTAAAAGGTTAAGTGGGTGGCCCAGCATCACACACTTCACAGCAAAGCCAGTTTTGGAACCTTGGTCTCTTGCCTCTCAGTCCAGTGCTCCCACTACTGTAGCGTGACCCCCTAATTGAATCTATAACAGGACCAGCGTCAAGGGTATAAGATGAGGCTCACAGAAATTTCTCTAGACAGCTGTTTTAAAGTTGTCGTTAAAACTGTCCATGGTTTTAGCATCTCCAAAGGGCAAAAACTTAATACGATATCATCTAAAATCTTAAATTATCATCATATCCAGAAAGGAAGGAACTTTTCTTGTCTATTTAGTTATTCAACAAATATTTACTAAGTGCCTGTGCTGTATTTGTGTGACCTGTGATCCATGATCCATTATCTTCTCTCTTTTCTCTGAGTCAAATAAGCAGAGGGATCATTGGATCTGTCCCCTTCACCTCCCTTCTGTCTGAGGATGTCATGCTCACATCATCTTACTCTTCTCTATCCTTTTAATCTGGTCTTGAAATGTCAGTCTCTGTTCTCGTCTCCTTTTCTAGCCAGTCTGGGTTTCTCCTGTTTATCTTGCTCTCGTTTTGCTGACGTATTTGCATCACTTTAGCTGCTGTTAATATCTGCTAAATCAAACCATATTGGCTTGAATAGCTTCCATTGATTTGTGAATAAAAGGATGCTTCAGCTGCTGGCACTGCTCTCTGTCCGTTCTTTGTCACCAGTAGGTTTAACTTACTCAAAACCCTCCTTGTCCTAGTCCCTCTTTTACCCAGTATTGTTCATCTTCCCCTGTCAAGCCAGCTCATCCTTTTGAGCTGTCATTACTGTAAACATGATCTCTGTTTTGGGGGGTGACTGCTATTTCATTTACTCATTATTTAGTGAATGAGGGGACCAATTGTCATTTTCCTTTGCTGTTGTCCTGTTTTCACTTTTAACCACCACTTCTCCCCGAAATTATCATGAGGACCAGAATCACTGTTGTCATTAGCTAAACCATGTCGAGCATCTCCTGCGTTTTTGCTAAGCATCGTTCAGAAGACTTGAATTTTATAAAAACAGAGCTTTGATTTCTTTAGAGGAGTGCAAAATGAACAAGCCACTTTCATTGATTAATTTAATTCAACCATACATACATATACATAATATCTATACATAATTTCTATACATAATACCTCTCACCACAGAGAAATGATTAGATTCTCTATGCCAGAAGAAAGAAGTGTGAAAAGATACTAACCACAAAAATATGATTTTGTAAGTCATGTCATCAGCCTATCTATTTTACACTGCAGGAAATGCCATAATCTTGGTACCTTTTTCTCAGCTCAAAACCAATCCAACCCAAAATCCATATGAAAAATATCAAAACTGTTCAGTCAGCTTTTACCTACTTGTTGGCTTTGTCATTCAACAAGTGCCTGCTACTCCTCCGCCAAAGAAACTCGTCTTTTTTACTTACACTAGGAAAACATAGAAAATCATTTCGATCGTTGGATAATATAACACTAATGCTTAGATTGAAGATAAACTTATATTACAGGGAAAACGAAAGAAGCTCTCAGATGAGTGAGCTCTGCGTCAGAGGCCTTAGAGTTGGAGGGCGGGGAAGCTCTGGAATGGCGTCTGATGTATTCTGAGATCTGTGGCTGGCCTGCTTTCAACCCCGCCAGGTGTTAGCAGCAGCAAGTCTTGCTTTCCCCCAGTGATACCCAGATGGACCTCACCCCTGCCTTGTTGGGGAGAAGAGGCTTCTTCTGTCCTGAGAGGCATTCTGACACCATGCTTAGCCAGGGTGTGTGAATAGGGAAGGTTGGGTCTTGGGAGTAAATCATGTAAGTTCCTGTCTTCTTTCCCTCAACTACGTCAGTAATAGAGAGCGTAGAGAGAGCAGCCTTCATTGCTGTGCCGCCTGCTGGAGGGGTTGGAAGTTTCTCACAGGTAGGAGAGGCCTCTGGGGCCTATTTTGGCTTCACTCGCTAAGGCTGCCTGGCTGCTCCACCTCCCTGTGGCTGGGCCCACCTTTATCTCTGGCAGAATGGAAAGATGCACAGGGGCAGAAGGAACGGCAGGAGGTCTAAGGCATTATCCTGTCCGTTGTGCAGCAGAGCACCACTCTCCTACCCAGAGCTTATTTTCCTGAAAACCCTCATACCCACAGAGCAGTGGTTCTCAACTGGGGGTGATTTTGACCCCCAGGGGACATATGTCAATGTCTGGAGACATTTTTGATGATCACAAGTAGGAATGCTACTAGCATCCAGTGGGTAAAGGGCAGAGATGCTGCTAAACCTTCTACAGTGCCCAGGATAGCCTCCTGCCCCCCCAATAAAGAATTATCCAGCTCAGAATGTCAATATGCTGAGGTTGAGAAATCCTGCCATAGAGCATGTCCTTTACCTCACATTCATCATGGGCTCCTCACACATGACTTCTGCATTTTCAACCCAAATAAATTTTATTTAAAGGTACTTATCTTCACTTTCAAATAAAGAAATAAATAGGAAACCTCATTGGCATGAGGGACCAAAAAAAAGGGAGAAATTTAATGCATTAGTAAAAGAAGCCAGCGACAATCAATATAAATTAAGTAATTTAAGTTAATTTATGCTGCATGCAATGGTAGAAAGAGTCATGCTGGTGAAAGAGGACATATCTCTAAAAGAGAAGGCACAAACCCAAATGCTTAGTGCCCCGAGGCAGGTGACATGAGTGTGGCAGATAGAAGAGGCACCTGGACCGCTGGACAGCACATATGCCATCTGGAGAGAGCCACCTCCCTTGGCTCTGACCAGCTGTCGCCATTTAGAATAACTGGCCCACCATTGCCAGCTCTTTTGATTTTTTAAGAGAATCTGGAAATCTGAACTTCAGTGTGAAATTCTCTGGTTATTAATTGTTAGAAACAAATTTAAAAACTCATAGGCTTTGTGTGGTTGAACATTGGGCAGATGAGACAAAATCTCTGGTCTAATAATACATGGATTTGAATAGTCCCCCTTTACCCCCCATCCCAAAAACTTTAAGTGACTTAGAAAATAAGTCCAAACTCCTTAGCAGAGTACTCAAGATTCTTCAGGATTAGGTCTTGCCAACCTAGCTACCTACTTTCCATCCATTTGCTCCTCTTTGCCCTTCCTTTGAGACATAGTGACCCTCTTTTGTGTGTGTGTGTGTGAGGAGGACTAGCCCTGAGCTAACATCCAGTGCCAATCCTCCCCTTTTTTCTTGAGGAAGACTGGCCCTGAGCTAACATCCATGCCCATCTTCCTCTACTTTATATGGGACGCCGCCACAGCATGGCGTGACAAGCGGTGCGTTGGTGTGCGCCCGGGATCTGAACCTGCGAACCCCGGGCCGCCGCGACGGAGCGTGCACACATAACCGCTGCGCCACCCAGCGGCCCCTAGTGACCCTCTCTTTGAACACGCCATGCGTGCTCATGCCAGGACCTCTGCCTGGCTTTCCCTCACTCCCATCTCAACTTTCGCTGCCTATTGAACTGTGATATTCATTCTTCATGGCCCAGATCAAATGACAAATGGTCTTTCTGAATTTCTTCAAAAAAAATCTGAATTGGTATATTTTGTTATTATGATCTTTACAACTTACCATGTATTCATCTAGTCATCTACCCTACCTCAAGTGATATATAAAACATGAAGGCTAAGAACCCAACTTTATTTAATCACTCTGTCTTCCATGTAAACTTAGGTGTCAATAAATTTAAATCACCTTCTCCTTAACCATCTACCAGTATGCACTGTGACTAACCTGGCAGTTTCTGCGTCGAACAACAGATTTTCTCTCTTCTCTTCCTGTAACCAAATTTACCTCCCCAAATTAAAATAATATTAAAATAATGTTATTAATGACAATAAGGAAATTATTATTTTTTTGCATAATCTAAGACCTTTGGTTAAGAGAAAAAGTAAAACGAGATGAGTAATACTTATTAAAAATTTGGAATAGCATTAAAATAAGTATTTTTACACAGTTAAATATTTGCATCTATACTTAGATGTATAAATTACTATTATTGAACTTGAAGTGGATTTTGAACTGTGCTCTCCATAATTATAATAATCATACATTTTATTTATATATAGTTGGGCTATATAGACATTAACCAATTAATTCTTGATCACATTGCCTAATAAGAAGACTTTCCTTGGTACCCTATTTTTATAGTGCACATATGAGTGTGGGTTAATTATAGACTCTGTTATTAACTTTTCATCATATTACCCAAAAGCTTACTTAACAATTTACCAACATCAAAGGGGTAGGTGGGCAAGAAACTTGCATCAGAATTAACTTCTGTTTTTAAGCCAGGAGGCAAGTGACATTTATAAATTCATCAAATACCTGCCCTGAGCCCAAGAACAATTCGTTTTCCTTAAGTGTTTGAGTGGTTCCAGGGGGTGAGTTGACTTTCTCAATTCAGGTCACATCATAATTAGCTAATTTATTTAAAAACAGGGGTGGTAGACGTATATGTTTGAGCCAAATTGAGTTTTATTATAACCCTGGTTCTATGTAGGTGATATAGCTAATAATTAAGTTATCCCCATTAGGTTATGCTTTCAGAAGTTGCTGTTGACTGCCGCCTATCCCATTAAAAAACTACCTTTCTCACTAATTTTAATATGAAACAGATTCATTTGGGGAAAATTCATTATGAATGAGACAGAGCTGGTTGTGGAATAACATAGGTTTAGGCTGAGGCTGAATATAAATGGGAAGATATTGGACAAATGCAATTCATCTCATTCAGCAATGAGATATTCCAAATGCCTCTGCTAATGAATACATAAAAATAGATTACATATAATGTGCACACTGTGAGTTGCATTTGCAGAATTATTTTTGCCACCTCTACCACTGTCTGAAACCAACATTGTTTGAACAGCAACAATATTTGAGCTTCTGGTTACAAGAAACGGCTCCTTTAAAACTGAAAAAAAATTAAAAAGGAAGAAAAGTCAGTGTCTTATCTGTGGAATTTACCTTTATGGAAGAATTCTTGGGAATACACCAATTTTATCTAAATCCAATTGTGTTGTCCCCTGTTAAACCTCTATTGTCCCTTGAAATCAGCCCACATGAAAAGAAGACAATGTTCTTCTTCAAAGCTCTGATGGAGGAATGCAGAAACTGAGGTTTCCTGAACAGTTTGTCTTTTCGCTGAGATACTGGTAGAACACAACAGATAATGTTCACTGAGCTCACAGGAGGTCACGGCTTGCCCATAGCACTTTGTAAGCAGTTGGTGATGGCATTGAATTTAAAGCCCCAAAGAGTGAAGCAAAAATGTATAATGATGCTATTATTGCGCTGGTTACAGGGTTTAAACGCAGGTGCTATTAAGGTATTGAGTTATTTAAATATCAATATTTTTATGCTTTCATATAATTTTCTTAGAATAATCATTATTTTACATTGTGAAAATAGTTTTAATCTAGAATTCTTTCTGATTCCCCATCCCCCAAATATGTTTGAACAATAAATTTGTTGAAAGTTGGACAAGTCAGAGATGACGTGCTCTCGAGGGCCCCCATCTTTCATGGTTACAGAAGTGTCCTGATGAGACCAAAAGATCAGATCTGTTACAGCCCACAAGCCTTCGAACACAGGAAGACAGTATTTTGCAGCCCTCGATCGTACCCCTAACCCTGACCAGCTCTCTCATAAGTGAAGGTAAGAGTAACTAAATGAGAGAGTGTGGATGATTCTCCCCAAGTTGTCATCACTACAAGTAAAAAAACAGCTCCAAAAGAAGATCTTATTTGGTGAGCCAGATGTGAAGAGCACCCTGTCAGGATCAAGTCAGCAACAGTAACAACAAAAGCTGACTTTTATTGAATCTTTTCTATGTGCCAGGCACTGGTCTAAGCAGTCGACATGAGGTTCACATTTAACTTGCAACAACTCTGTAAGTAGAGACTGTTGTTATCCCTCCTACAGATGAGGGGAACCAAGGATCAGAGAGGTTCAAGAGCTTGCACAAGATCACATAGTAGTGTGAACTAAGGTTTGAATTTAGGTGTCTAACCCCAGAGAATTCAACCATGTCCCATGGCCATGCTGTATACCAGTTGTAAGTGTGCATATTTCTCAGACGTTGGATTCATTGTCTGGACGTATAATTCACAGACTAAAGGAAAGAAGTGTGTGGTGAAAAGCATACTCAAGTTAGGAGGCCTGTGGAAGGCTGCACACGACAGGACAAAATGAAAGCTGGATCCAGGCCCAGGCATAGTGTGTGAGCGTTTCATGCCATGCTGAGTGCTGGGTTTGCTGTTCAGTAAATATATAGGCCATTGTCACCTGTGTGTGCACTTGCTGTATTGGAACAAATTTCCTAGTGACCACTAAGAATGAACCACAGTGAACTAGAACCTGTGTCCTCTGATAAACAATATCCGTGATGTAGCCACACAGGGAAAGCCATGGTTTGAACCTCTGGGGAGCCAGTCTCCAGGTAGACTCTCTGGGGTATACAATAAGAGCTACCATTTACTGAGCAGTCCCCTCTCCCCCAAGCACTGGACTATATCTCCTTTTGTTGTTAGAACACTGTGAGGTGAGGTGAGCGGTAAGATCCTCATGCTACAAATGAAGGCACTGAGGCTCAAGGAAATTTCCCTAAGATCTACATAAGCGGCAGACAGGAATCCTAAATGTTGTTGATCACTACAATAGTTGAGAATATACGTAAGGGCTAAAATCTCATGCAAGTTCCCTAATCAAACTCACGAGGTAGACTTTATTTTGAAGTGAAGTGAGACACCTTCTAATTCAAAAGCCTGTTTAATATCCTCCATCCATTAGAATAAACGTACACCTCAGCCACAGTACAGGAAGTAGAATCCCACGTGGAAAACTATGGCTGTATCTAGTCAGGCAAAGAAGCCTAACAGGCGGGAGAGTTGACTAGCACACGTGGTATTTACATAGTCAGAATCTTGCACACAGTAGGTGCTAAGCAAATATTTGTGGTTTGTTTCAGTAACAGATTTTTGTCTGAATATTTGAATATTCACCTCAATTTGGTTTTGCTTTGGTAGGCTGACTGTGTTCACTTTGGAAGAATTTCAACTTATATGGATATAGTTTTGGATTGACATTTACTTTCTTGCTGTTTTTCTTGATCCTTTTAAACATGCATTGGTATTTTACAATTTGGAATCTATTACGTTACGGAATGGGGTCTAGAAGCTTGGGAGCCATCTTGTGGTTAAAGCATCTTCCTCAAGTTTTCCTGGATCTACAACACTGGGTGAAACTCTTACCTTCACTTCAAAATTAGAGTTTAAAATTTTCTTCATTACTTTCTTATCACCACGATTACAATGATGTCTCAATTATTTAAAATTAATTTGCATTTTCCAGTATTTAAAAAATGGAAATGAAAACTTCCCATGTATAGAAACATTTATATTTTAAAACATCACTGCTAACGTGTGTGTGAGGATGTGTCTATACAGACATATACAGATTTGAAGACTTGATTATCTCCGGGAGTGAAGACTGTGAATACCTTTTTTTCTTTATACTTTTCTGTATTTTCTAAATTCTGTTCAATAAGCCTGTGTAATTTTTAAAAAGGAAAAAAAATTAGCCTAAAATGACAGTTAAATATTAGCAGCTGCTGCTAAGGGCAGATCGACAAATTGCCCAAGCAGCCGCATTAGAGGGAGGTTAACCACTTGAATACAGTTATTAAGCATAAACATAACAAAAATGGAATGGCAGCTCAGTTCCTGTGTTAATGAAATATTAAGGGTGTGCCTAGGACAAGCTGACCCTGGTTATGTCACATGAATTTGACTGTTTCAGAAAGCATTCTTGAAAACAAAAATAAATGAAAATAAGAAAAGAAAAAAGTTTTAGAAAAGCACTCTTGTTACTCAGTGTTTTTAAAGTGACGTGTATTTTATTATACAACTGGATGCATTTTGTGGCTGTATGATAATTTTCAACTTAAATCTCCTTAAGAAATGAGTCAAATTCTCTAGAGAGATCTATACTTAATAATCTCATAGGAAACACAATAAAGAGGTGCTCCGATAGACTTTTGCTTTGCCAGGTATGGATTACACGTGATTGGTTGACATGGTCCAAAAATGACCTAAAGTCATAAATTCAAATGATTCACAGACTTCTTGTTATAACTTAAGTTGCTTCCTTAAGAAAAAGCCAGTATAGTAAATTTTGACAATCTGTAATAAAGAATTTATAAAGTATCTATATTTGGCTTGGAATATTTTTTGGGAGCATAAAATTTGTCTTGCTTAAGTAATATTAAATCAGTTTGCCATTCCTTAGAGCATACCTACTTGAAGGCATTAAGAAGAGATCAAGAAACTTTCTCACACTGAATGTGCTTTCAATAATTATCAAGCCATAATGCAAAGAATAGAAAGGTGATTGTCGTACTCTGCACACACTTTCTCTGGGTAATTGGAAGAACATGGTCTTTGAATGACATTTTTTGCCTTCCTACTACAGTAGTACTTCACCTCTGGTGAATCTGTCCTCATGCAACCTCTTCTATCAGGAACCATCTGAGAACTTAGGAAGTAAGCAAATAGGCCTTTAGGCTGCCAAAGCAGAGTCCCAAAGTTCAAGCTCATGCACTTAACTCAGAGGAAATCCCTGTGGACCCAGTACACCCTATTTAGAATGGATTTTTACATAGGTCCTCTGACAAGTTTGGTTATCTGGTTAGGTTCGAAGCACACAGCTAATTCTAAGATGAAATATTAATTATAGGTAGCGGAGGGCCTCATAAGATCTAGCATATGACTAGAAGTGGAAGAAAAACTACTGATAAAGAGGGGAAAAACCATAAAAAGGACAACAGACTGGGGCATTTAGTTTTGGGGCAAAGTGTCATCTAAATCTCAGAAGGCCTTAAGAGCGTTACAGCGTATATAATAATTTCGTACTTTTTTTGGTAAGCTTCTAATACATTTCAGAAAAGTTTTATAATGACAGTTCATCATCAAGAAAGAGCAAATCATGTTCAAAACACTCTAAGGAAAAGAGAAATATGTCATGATTTTAGAAATATTCCATAAAAAGTATTTACAACTTCCCCCTTTGTTGTGATGTGCTTGCTTGGATAAAACTCCAATTATTTGAAAATTCGGCTATCTCAAATTACTTACTAGTGCCATAATTACCTGAGATTCTTTGCCGTTTGCTCTGGTGATGCTCTAAAATACATAATGTTCACAAAGGTTTGTGAAGTTAGGAGAATTTACTTCATTGAATTCTTCAAGAGAACTATCTAGAAAATGACTTCTATTTGTTTCCAATTTGCAAGATGTTTCTCTTGTAGCCCAAGGGAATGTGCTCCCCTTGAACAGTGGGCTTGACCAACTGGAGGACCAAGGACAGAATTTCCTATGTTTATCCTCCCATCCCAAAGTTTGTAACAGTTGACTCTGGTTATTTAAACTCTGGCAAGGCTAAGGTGGTATCTCATTACATAATAGTACAAAGTAACTTAGCCAAAACATGGTGTTCACTACCCTGGCCTTTCCTGTCGTGTAACCACAACCTCTGTGATTTTTTTCTTCTTCCAAATGAAGGCCAAACCACATGTGTCATCTTACACCTCCTCTTCTAGGGCCAAAAAGCCCCCACTCTCTAGTTCCCAGGTAGCCATGATAGCTGTGTGCGTTTTAGATCTTACTTGAGAAACTGGGTTAATTTTAGGTATGACTGTAGAGGGATAATGCAGATTCTTCCACAGCAACTTGAAGTTCAGCCTTCATAGAATCAGAGTACTAGACAGAAAGAACACAGGTATCAGAAAATTATTCCTGCCAGCAAGTAGGAGGAGGAGAAATTTCTTTAGAACAAAAGGAGAAAAAGACATATCCAGTGACAGGGGGATTAAATCAGACAGTCAGGGTCAGCTATTTAAAGAGTATTTATTGGGTACTTATTGCTGTTTAAGCATTTGAGGATGTTCAGACATTTGGGGATGATGCAGAAATATATGCTCCAGTAAATCTGTTTGTTGTCTTTTATCGTTGAATTGGGTGGACAAGCAAATGTTCCTGGAGGGAAAATGGCAAGGCAACACATTCACAAAAGGAAGATAAGGAAGTTAACACTGGATACATGAATGGTGAAGGGAAACATTGATTGTAATTTGCAAGGTTTCTTCATCTTAGAAGGCTTTTAGGAGGAAGTGAGGTTTGAATCAAAGATGGGGTCTCCAGTGAAACCTGAAATGATGAAGAGGGGAAGCCATGAACTTCCAGGCCTAGAAGACCTCATTGGTGGCCAATGAATTCATGGGTTGCTGACTTTGGCTTATGGCCACGGGCGCTTTGGCCCACTACACCTTCTCAGAAGAGTGGGGGTGGTGGCATTCAATGACAATATCTTCACCTACAGAGTAAACAGAACTGAGAAGATAGCCAGAACACTCAGAGTATTTCCCTAAAATATGTCGATAAGTAATGCAAAATTTGTTTTCAGAAAACTGCCTTAGTTCTCTACTTTTACGTGATCTGTTCATAAAAGGGAAGGAGCATGGGAGGAGGTGAAAATACACAGTTTAAATTCAGAACTTGTCGCTTAGGCCAGGTTGTTCTTCTTCCTCTTTCCATTTGTGAAACTATCCACAGCACCTTCAGTGTTGAGGGTAGATTTCATGTGAGGATGGACAAGGAACACAGAACCTCCCCCCACTGTCCCATTTACCATTGGGTGGGTCCGTGAGGAGAGAGAGCATGAAATAAAGATGAGAGACACCCCAAAATCCCTCTGCTGTCTATGCTCCATTGGAAAGTAGAGGGACTACTCTTTCAAGTGGGGGAGATTTAACAGAAAGAAACGGCAGAAAATAGGTCAACAAAGTCAAGTGACCTACACAGATGGGTGTTTTGAGATGCGTAAGCTGCGGTTCCACAGTCACTGCCCAGATTCACTTACGAATATTGGGAGTAAAGGCCGCAAGTGGAAAACTATTTTCTGGGCAGGTGGGAGTAGGGAAGAGGGAGAAGTGGGTTATCATTCTTCTTTCAAATAACTACCACTTGCAACATTTTTTAAAAGTTTCCTTAAAGTCATTTTGCTCAACAGATGACAGTATTTCTTAGAAAAGAAATAGAAAAAAAATTTCAAGAAATATGAGCGTCCTCCCAGCCACCTTCCTTCTCTTCCCACTTGTGAATAGAAGACAATTTTTTTTTTCCTTTATTGGCCCATTCTGCTTGAGTATTGCAACATTGTGCAATCACTTCTTTTTTCAAACAGTAACCTAATACCAAACAATTTTAACATAGCCACTAATTCTTTTGAATAAGGCCGTGTTGGCAATTATGAAACAGGGTAGATGTTGGCAAGCGCTTTTGGAATAATTATAGGATTCCTCAAGTAGTACAGTATAAATAATTGCTGGTTTAAAAGTGTTGTTGTGAGCAGCAATTTATACTAAAATTTATATTTGCTCCTTGAAACCAAAATATGTCGAGTGCCTCACTCCTACCCTCGCATTCCTACCTTGAGAGCTCAAGGGCTTTGCAACCTTTTGATTCCATTACGCTTTTAACTTAGCGAAGCAGCTACAAGGCACGGCCAGACTGTAGTAAATAAAGGTAAGAGTGGGCCAGCCCCGGTGGCCTAGTGGTTAAGTTCAGCACGCTCCACTTCGGAGGACTGGGTTTGGTTCCTGGGTCCGCACCCACACCACTCGTCTGTCAGTGGCCACACTGTGGTGGCGACCCACATACAAAGAGAGGAAGACTGGCAACAGATGTTAGCTCAGAGCAAATCTTTCTCAGCAAAAAAAAAAAGGTAAGAGTAATGCCTTTAATAAATGGGCGTGAATGAAGTAAGGAAACTATTCCGGCTCTGGCCACCCTGTGTACTCCCAGGATACTGACGTGCAGGAAGGCCATTTTGGTGCAGAGAGAAGCTAAGAACTGCAGTGGTATCACTTTCGCCTGGCAAGTAGGGCACACCGAAGAAGATTATCACCTCCTCTTTGGCTTATGGTGGTGTGGATGCGAGGCATGGAGGACTGAGACCCAGGAAACTCGTGGAGATAATGCAGCTCTAAAATAGCCACGGAGACTTATTAGAATATGTTTTCCTCTCTGCGGAAATGTTCATTTTATCCTATGGCACATTAAAAATGGGTAAGGAGGGGCCGGCCCTGTGGCTTAGCAGTTAAGTGCGCGCGCTCCGATACTGGTGGCCTGGGTTTGGATCCCGGGCGCGCACCGACGTACCGCTTCTCCAGCGATGTTGAGGCCGCGTCCCACGTACAGCAACTAGAAGGATGTGCAACTATGACGTACAACTATCTACTGGGGCTTTGGGGAAAAAAAAAAGGGAGGAGGATTGGCAATAGATTTAGCTCAGAGCTGGTCTTCCTCAGCAAAAAGAGGAGGATTAGCACGGATGTTAGCTCAGGGCTGATCTTCCTCACACACACACACAAAAAAAAATGGGTAAGGACATCAGAAAAGCGGGGGGTAGGAATGGGGAGTGGAGGGAAGCCTGGGTGATGGAGGGGAACTCTTTGTGAAGGGCTCTCCTCTCAGGGTGAATGATGAATAGAGGCCCTTTTTTTCTAAGCAGGTGACCATATGTGTCATCTTCTTGTCTTTCTGTTGATCCTAGTGGCTTCTCTTACCCAGTCTGAGAACTCCCCTGAGATTGTCACATCCTGAATGTTTCTCACCAAAGTAGCTAGTGTTCTAGGATAATGTGTTTTTTGTTTCAACTGCTGTTCCTGGTTTCTGCTCTCTAAAACTCTTTTAAGCCATATTTTCCATGATTATTCAGTGCTGGCTTTGGTATTTAAATAAGCCTTTCGATGGGTCATTAGCTCTGTAATTAATTCCAGCTATTTTTAAATGGTGCCTTGGTTATTAAAGAGCTGCCATATTCTCAACAGCCCTGTCTTTCTTGGAGCATCCCTAAGCATGAGCTGATTTTTTTTTTAGTGCCCAAAATACTGTAATTTTTTTCCTCAGTTTAAATCTATTCCTCATTGGTAGGAAAAGTCAAACTTATTGAATGAGGACAGAAAATATTTAACTGTTACTCTTCTGTTTGGTAGCCTTGAGCTTTATTTTCCTTTCAAATGAGATCCACAAATAACTGTCAAAGACTTCCTATAGGCCAGGCCCTGCCCTATATGTATATTTACTTAACGTTTTTAAAATCAATATTGGCAAATCACGGGATCTGAATAGGAAGTGTCTTTATGGAGAAGAAGTGACTGGATCAAAACTGAAGCCCAGACCTCCCGACTCTTAGCCCATTCTTTCCGTTTCTTTATGCTTTGTTATGTAACATTAACATAGCTGTTAGTCTCTGCAGCACTAGAAGAGGCTTACCGATTCTAATGTTAGAACCAGCGAGCCTATCCCACACCGTTAGCAAACGTCACAACGCATCGCAGCACAATGCGTCTCAACCAGCATCCCAAGCATCCCTGAGAAATCCATCTGACTTGGAAAATGAGCTGAAACCCACTTGCCACCTTGACCTTATAGTAATCCTGGGATAAAGCAGTAATGCCTGGTTGAGAAAAGCAGATGGAGATTAACTTTGATTATTGAGTATTATCTGAGATCAGATAAAAATACCAGTAGCTCACATAATAATAGCAATAGGGCTACCATTGTGTGCCAGGCACTGAACTAGTTGCTTAGATGTGTTCTTGCGTTTGAGCCTCATAACAAGCCTGTGAAATAGTTACTATTATCTCTGTGGTACAAATTAGGGAATAGAGGATGGGAGAGGTTAAATAAGTTGCCCGTGATCACTGAGCTAATAAGTGGCCAGCTTAGCCTTTGGGCTCAGATCTGTCTCTATCTCTAAAGCTACTTCTTGACATCTAATGGCACACACAGGGCGTCCATGTGCTGACGACTTGTGGACCAGCCCTTGATGTCAGAAGAGTAGTTACTACCTTTCTCTCCATGCAGAGTCTCCTCTCCCTGACCCCCAGCCTTTTTTTTTCAATCACGTGATTTCTTTTGGCATCTTTAGGTTGCAGGTTCTAGTAAATGTAGTTCAGAAAAGAATGCTTGCCCCAGGTGATTTTTTTTGTTTGTTTCATTTTATGAAAAATTAGGAATCCTTTATTTTGGTTCTTGCCATAGAGTTTCCTGCTAGAATGAAATGCCTAGGGCTGTCTAGGAGAGTTTCACAACCTTTTTGTTCCCTCTAGGGTAATAGAGAGTACATGCTTGGAGCAAGTGATAGGATTCCCTAATTCATTTGTTTCTTTGGAGCACCTGCTGTGTGTCAGGCACTGAGCTAGGACTGGGGATATGGGATGAGGAAGAGAGACAGGTCCTTGCTCTGTACGCTTTCCATTCTAAACATGTGGAGACAGCTAATAATTACGTAGTATTCCAGGAAGTGATAAATGCTATGAAGAATGAATCCAAGTATTACAATAGCAGATGACTTGAGGGTTAGAGGGCTAGGATTGCCTCTCCTTTTTTATCTCCTGTGGACCCTAGGACAAATATTAAGGGAGACTTTAAAAGGCAAGTTAAGCTTCTGCATCTCTAGATAGGTCTGCAGTGCACTCGTGGCTAGAACTGAGACTGGGGGCAAATATCAAGTGGACACAATTTTATTTCAATGGAGTCTTCTTCTTTGGCACCACTATCATTTTCCCAGTCTGCCAGGACCTCCTCTCCCTGATAACTCTCTCCACCCGCTGCTGCCCAACATTCTGCTTGGTGCCAAAGCTCGCTGCCTCTGCCTACCAGCACCACTGTGAACCATGAACTATTCTGTGTTTCGTGTCCTCAAGGTCGGGCCCCCTGCAGCTGCCAAGGCCTCAACCCTGATAAGCTAACCTCTGCTCACTCCTGCCAAGTGAGTGATTCCTATTGACGCTGGTTCTGTCTTTTCTTCTGTGAAATGGGGAGGTTGGAATACACCTGGTTGAAAAGAGGACAGGAGAATGGGCAGATGTGGCTGGTGATTTCTCCCGGGTCTCATCTCGACTTGGTCATCTTGGGACCGTCACTTTACCTCTCTGAGCCTTAGTTGCCTTGGCTAACAAGTAAGGGATTTGATTGGGTGACATCAGAGGTCTTTACAGTTCTGGAATTCTGTGATTTGAAAGATTCAGTTTAGCTCTTGAGAGCACGCTAAACAAAATAAAAACTATGGTTCAGGAGAGGCAGCACCTCTACCTTTATTATCTAACCCAGAAAGTGTTTCAGGGGCTGCCCCCGTAGTGTAGCAGTTAAGTGCACGCACTCCTGCTGCTGGCGGCCCAGGTTCGGATCCTGGGCGTGCACCGACGCACTTGTCAGGCCATGCTGTGGTGGCGTCCCATATAAAGTGGAGGAAGATGGGCACAGATGTTAGCCCAGGGCCAGTCTTCCTCAGCAAAAAAAAAAAAAAAAAAAAGAGGATTGGCAGGGATGTTAGCTCAGGGCTGATCTCCCTCACAAAAAAAAAGAAAGAAAATGTTTCAGACAAGGAAGGAGGCCAGCAAGGTATCATCGCACTGCAGTGGAGAAATTATTCAAGGTCTTTTAACTTCCCTTCCTGAGGACAGTTAGTGTGGAAAATGGACTCTTATTGAGATTGTTAATGAAATGAGAACAAAGATGACTCTTCATATGCCCGAACTATGTTTAATATCTTCAACCTTAGAATAGCAGGGTTTAACTAAGTCAGCCACATCTGCTGACCAAGATGTGGGAACTGAGCAGAAACCAGAATGAGCCAAAGCATCAAAATCATTTACTAGTATTAGTGACTGGCTTCTGCTTCCTTGTTATCTGTCATTTTACTCCATATTGAGGTCAGAGTGGTAAAGATATTATGCAGTATACATTTCCTTTTACTTAAAAGACAGGAGATTATCAAGACAACAGGCACTGAATTACTCTCACCAGTAATTTGCAAATACTGAAAACAGATGTGCATGGATGTATTCTACATGGAGATATTAATGTGTTGCATATTTCCTGTATAGCTAGAGTTATTATTTAATTGATTTCACTTATGGAATCCTGTGAAATCTTGCAGAAATCTGAAAATGAAAAGATGCTACTTAATTCATCGCTGTCTTGTCTTCTTCTAAAGGTGTTGGTTTAGTGCAATGAAGAACGAGTGATCCACACAGCGAATCTTCTGCACAAACTAAATTAGCAGAAAGAGCAGCAAAACCAGCATGGTTCTGCAAAATGCTTCTTTTGTTTTCTGTAAGTGTGGTAATGATTTCACACAATTGAAAACTTATTTTGGTAAGCTTGTGTTTGGTGTAATTTTGAGGTGTGAATTGAGCCATTCATTGCTTGCACTTTTATTATTTCACAATTAAAAGTAGCATTATTTAGGTTCCTTGACCATCTCCTTTGAGAGTCACCATTTACATGAGAATGTATACCTCCATTTACATCTTTTTCTGACTGTCCTTGAGGAAAACAAACAACATCAAAAAAAAAAGATTAATTCTTTTCCAATGGAAGCTAATTGGATGCTGACAATAACGTTAATCTCTGTAATGTCCAAATGAGGAGGATTGATAACTGATAACACTTCTCTTGATATGTTCCAGATGTGATTCTATAGCAAAATTTTTTTTAAAAATGTCTTTTTGGGGGCCGGCCTGGTGGCGCAAGCGGTTAAGTACGCACGCTCTGCTGCAGCGGCCAGGGGTTCGCTGGTTCGGATCCCAGGCGCACACCGATGCACTGCTTGGCAAGCCATGCTGTGGCAGCGTCCCATATAAAGTAGAGGAAGATGGGCACGGATGTTAGCCCAGGGCCAGTCTTCCTCAGCAAAAAAAATAAAAATAAATAAAAAGGAGGATTGGCAGGTGTTAGCACAGGGCTGATCTTCCTCACAAATAAATAAATAAAGTGGAGGAAGATGGGCACGGATGTTAGCCCAGAACCAGTCTTCCTCAGCAAAAAAGAGGAAGATTGGCAGATGGTAGCACAGGGCTGATCTTCCTCACACACACACACACAAAAAAATGTCTTTTTGGTGAGCACTAAAGGGGGAAACCATAGATACATAGATTATAAATTCTTTGGCTTTAAACATTATTTTTTAAAATGAATGTGTGTTGAGTTGGCTATGAACAGCTTAAAACATTAAAATTCCCATCCAGATTTCAAGTCTTAGATGTTCCTCTCCTATACTTTTTACTTGGTCAAAAGCAGCTCAAATATAAACAATTATGTCCTTTGGCCATTTCGTTTTCAAATATCACTTATATTTTGTTTTATAAAATGAGCTATGTTGTCCTTATGATTGAACTGATGGCTGGAAGTACAAACCCTGGGAGTCCTATTTGTAGCTATTTCACAATACAAATAACAAAATATAAATTTTATTTTTTTTGTTTTGTAGATTAAAGGAGATGGGAGAGGATGGAGAGTGACATTGCAGTTTGAATTTATAATTCGAAAGCATAGAAAATGAGTGAAATAAAAAGATTACCGTAAGACTATCACAGGATGTCCTGTCTCACCCCCAACACCCAGGAAATCCCTGTGGGAATTCACCTTGGGTTTTTGAAAATCATTGCAATAAAAAAATGCTATTAAAAATCTACCACTGTAGCAAGTATGACACATATGTGATGTCCTGGGAAACTGCAAAATATTTTCTTATCCAGAGTTTGGTACCTTGCTCTTAGAGTGTTTGAAACCCAAGAATATAGCAAATACTGTTTTATTTTTAGCCTATTCCCCGATGCCTTGCTTGTTTCTTAAATTAATTCATGGGCAATGAATGGGAGAGGAAAAGAACAGCAACAAAATACGCTGATGATGTGATAACAAATACCACTTCCTAACACTTACTCCCTGCCTAAGAAAATAGCTTTTTTTTTTTTCTCTTGTGCCCAACTTGATTGCATAGAGCGACAAAGTAGATGGTAACTCTGTTTTTTAATGTACTGTTAATTCTACCCAACATGCTCAATTCCCCATTCCTCATAACTTGGGGATGAAGTATAGTGTTTTATTGCTTGTTTACAATATAGTCAGACAGACACAGTACATAAAAGGTGCTGCATATCATCAAACATCAAAAATGCCAGAGATTTTTCTGCTTTTCTCAATAAGACCTTGTTAAACTGTACATATCAAGAAGTTCAATAGGATCAAGATAAAGCTGTTCTGCTATTGTTATATTTTTATCCATCACATTATTTCGAACCAGCATGTATCTTTAGTATTTAAACTTCTTGCCTCCCAAAGTTTGAGGATTTCATCAAGTTGCAATGTTTTCAGAAAGGAACACGTCCTCCCATGGAAATTAATGGCTGGCTTGAGCAAATTCAGGCCACCTATTCATTTAAGAGTGTTATATTTGTTTGAGTACCTGGAATGGATTGCCTGAAGATTCTCTTTTGGAAAAGTACCAGCACAATGCCCGAAATGCCAGAGAGTGGAAAGTCATGGTCTCGACAGGGGAATAACTGTAGTGTTCATGGAGACAGTGTTTTCGCATGGCTGACATTAATGACAACCCAATGCTATGCACTCACGAAATGTTTTCATTTCAGAAGAGCATCAAAACCACTGAGTCCTTTCAAGTCGTCTTCTTTTACTGCGAAACCAGAAACCATGCCGACAACTACTTTCAGTAATAACCTGTGTCCCAGCTGCAGGCTGTATTAAACTCCTTGTCATATAATTTTCTAATTTGCGTGTAGGTAGTTGTAGCAAACAACTTAGTTTATTTCAGAGCATGACATCAGAAAGCATATTTTAATGCAGCGGTGATGGGTAATGAAATCAGAATTTCCCCAAAGTCCACTCTAATTGAACAGTATTGTAAGGAGAAATAAAATATAAGATTCAGAGTTTCCTGCCAAAGTCATTTACATTATTAGGTGATGAGGCTGATTTTATTTTAACAAAGGTACTGGGAGGTATGCTTCCGTGTGAACATTGCCCCTTCAGAGCCGTCAACTGGGGAGGTTAAGCATCTGTGCCAAAAATGCTGTCACTGCCCAAAACTAGTATGTAATTCCTCTTCTGGAATTGCTTTCAACTCCGTTAGCAATGTTTTAATATTCTCCGTAGTGGCCGTTGTTCTCCATTGTTCTGGAGATGTGAATTTGATTTTTGAAAACGACCAATAGTGGTTAACATGGTAAATAAGGTAAGAGAAGAAACCAAAACAGGCTGTTTTCCGTAAAAAAAAAAAAAAAAAAAAAGACTATAAAGTGACATATTTGTCTTTCTCATCTCATTGGCACTGAGAGCAGTTGCAAAAGAAGTAGTTCAAAGTAGTTTGTGGCATTGACACCATCACTACTTTGAAGGTCAGTCCTCATTTTGGTGTCGAGGCTGGTGCCAGGGATTTGGTTGGAAGAAAATACTGGCTGCTAATTTTCTTCTTCCAGAAAATTAATATAGTAGGCGATGGCAACAACAAAAACAGAGGACACTCAAAGGCCATCCTCTGCTACGGCCCAGGGTCACCCACACACGTACAGCATGTGTGCAACATCCAGATCACCCCACTGCTGATCGTACACGTTTTCGGTTGTGTCAGAATGACTACTGCCCTGATAAAATTGTACGGCAAGCAGGGAGTGTGGGAAACTGAATGGAGGGAGAACAAAAGGGAAACTCCTGCCCAAGAGGACCCCTGAATGGTGACTTTCATTGTCATAATCTGATCGTAATCGCAGGAGAATTCTGACTTCAGTCACCAGTTCAGAAATCACTAAGATGCAGCTGAGTCTGATCGTGGGGCACCTCGGTACTTTTACTGCAGTCAGCACAGAGTTCCCTGTTTCGGGCTAGACAAACCTCACTTACTCAGCCACGGGTTCAGGACAAGGACACACTGGGGAACCGATGGAAATGTGGCACTGAAGCTCTCCCCCCGAGAAATCCTTTGGAACTATTGACGTTTATCTTAACCATTTTACAGTTTGGCGTGTCTGGGGATATAAAAGTGGGCTCTCCTAAAGTTTCATTTTTGAAAGTTCATGAGATGCCACTGAAGAATGTATAGAACTGCTACCTATTTTCTTGTCCCTGTGCCTTTCTCCCAGGGGTTGTTTCGGCTTGCTGCAGATGGGGAAAAATAGCCACACAGGAGTGAAATGAGTAGCAACATTCCTGGAGAAACCATTCTTAGGTCTGCCGCTCATAATCTCAAACCCCTTGGCCCACTGGCTGTTTATACCTATTGCTAGAGTCTTTGTGACTAATTTCCCCCAGCTTAGCAATTATGACAGTAGACATACCAAACTGAGGTCTCTCAGTAGACAGACCAAACATTAACCCAGAAAATAATTAATAGGAATTTAAGTTCCTATAATATTAAAATACATCGTTAGTTTAGGGAATTTGTTAGTTGGCCCTTGGGGTTTTCACTTTTCTCCTACTTCATCCTTTCTTGCTCCCCATTTTTCGGTTATAGTTGAATAAAATGTGGGGCCTGGCACAGTCAACAGGGATGGAGATGCCACACCATTTGTTTGTCAGGTTAAGAGGTAACTGAGAAACTGTGGTATCCGGGCGCACTAAGAGCTCCCCAGCCCCTTAACTCCCTGACGTAGGGTAGACTGAAGGCAGCCTGGTCACCACTGTCCAAGTTAGGTGTTGTCCGTTTTAATCTCTTCCTTCAAGCCCTTTTAAGAAAAGCTCCTGAAATGACACAATATGAAAATCACACAGATGTTTTAAAATCATTGCTGTGACTAGTCCTCAGATCTCCCTGCTTTATCAATGACATAATGTTTTTGTAAAGTGCCTTGAACTTTGATATAGGTTCTCAAAGAATATTTGTAAAATTATGCCCAAAGAAAACATTCTTTGAAATTAATTAGTAACGTCCAAAAGTCAAGAAAGGAAGGAAATTCAGGAAAGAAAGGAAAATAATAGATTCACTCTAAAATGGACTGTACTATCTAATTGGGCAATGATATGTACTTCTTGAGCACCATTTACCTCAACAGACCAGAAGAGGGGATAGGATTGCTCTGTCATTGATGGACTAATTCACTCTCAAGAAACATTATGAAATGGGCTGATATTTCTCTGCTCGAGTTACCTGCCTTGTTACTGACAGTGGTAAATTGTATGGTAAAGTCATCAGTTCATCTTGTTTAACTGACAACTCAAAAAGCTGATTCCAAGAACAGGAAATTGGCTTCAATACAAATACTATTTGTTTATTTTAGAGGGTGGGAATTTTAGTCCTTGGGTAAGGACTGGTCAAACTTATTCTTGCGACATATCTTAAATGAATAAAAATTCCTCATAGGTGCTAGCCATCCTTCTGATTATTGGCAGGTGTGTTTGAGGTGTGACTGATTTTTTAAACAAACAGTAAAGTTATGCTTGTAACCAAAGAATCCTGTCCCATTCAGAATCTCAATTGGAAGTCTACACACTTATTCAGATGATTCTAAGCCTTAATTCTTTTTTTTCTTGAGCTCCCTTTCTTGGCATTGCTTTCAGTGACTGCTTTGGGTCCCTTTGAATAACTGTGAAAGTAAAATAAGGGCAGGTCATGGTGAGTAGTTAGGATGATTTTCCTGGAGCACTGGGCTGACTCCAGTCACCCTTCTGGGCATTGGTTCCGCCACATCTCACAGGGAAGGCTCTTGTCTGATGAGTATACTTTTCTGTTACCACCAGACCCTGCCTCAGAACTTACTTCTCCGTGTCCTAATGGTGCTTGACATGGCCTTGGACAGTTGCAGCTGGGAACCATGTGGCTTGAGGTCCTAAAATGCCTCACTAATGGAGTAGGTTTTGTTTTGAAAAATAAATAACAATAGGAAATAGATTTGCATTCTGATGCTACCTGCTATGAGCTTTGCTTCTATTGATTTAAAGCAAAAGCACACACTTCTTCCAAGACAGAGAAAAACAGTAACAACCTAACTCTGTCCCAACACATTCTGTTGAAATTGTTTACCTAGAAGGGAAAAAAATACTTTATTTTCCATCAACACCATATTGGCATTGTGTTGCCCTGTCTCTTCTGTAATGGCAGGGTGTGGTATTGAAAGGAATTCTGTTTGATTGATAGTAGTAAACATTATTTTAAAAAATAGAAAAGGAGGGGGCAGGTATTGTATAGAAACAGTGTCCTAGCTCCAGTGGGTGCTCTGCCAGAACTTCTACTCTGAACCTTGATGAGAACATTCCAGTTTGTTCTCTTTCCTAAACCAAAATGCAATGGAAATAGACAAATTGGTTGCCAGATGGGCTTCTCTTCCACTTTCTGTTACTACTTTTCCCTGACTAGATGACATCAGCTGGATTTCGCCACAAAAAGATGTCCCTGATGTTGGGGAAATGCCAGTTCAACTGACTTTTAGTCATCAAATCACAGTATAATACAGCAGGACCAGATCCGGAAGATTATCTAGTGCAACATGATGGCTAAGAGCAGATGAGGGCAGCTGAGCCCTGGAGAAAGGTGGTCACAGAGTTTCACAGGTGTTTGGTAAATTGCACTCATTAACAGGCAGGTTTAGAAGGCTCCTCACCCCTGCAGTTCAGTCTCTTCCCCACTTGACCACACAGCTCTCAGAGGCCTCTCGCCCACTTCCTCCGCTCACCACCTCTCCAAGATGCCAGCCTTGCTGTGGGCTTTATCTAGAAAGTGGGTAGCTGACATAATAACACTCTGGTTTCTTTCAATGGTGCTTGGTACCTGCTTAGTGTTGTTTCTCATATTAGGGCCTCTGCGTTAGCAATAAAGCTGCTGAACTCTATCTAAAAGGAATGTACTGGCTATCCCTCTTCATTCTCCTTTCCCTCATCTCCTCTTGCAGCCCTTGCCAAATACTGCTGTCCTTAAAAGATAGTGATGATGAGGATAGCTCACATTTATTGAGCGCTTGCTATGTGCTAGGCACTGATTCTACAGGCACCTTACTTGGGTACTGTATGCTAATGAGGTAGGGATCGTTTTAAAGACGAGGAAAATCAGGCACAGGGAGATTAAGAAAGCTGCCCAAGTTCACATAGCTAGTGAGTGACAGGCCACGGATTCAACTCCAGGCTCTAAAGCTTGCAAACTGAATCTGTACACTTTACCTTCAAGGTTCTACTCAACTCTTCTCTTTTTTAAAAAGTTTTCATTTCCATCCATAATTCATATCCAGGGAAGCTAACGTAACAAGATGAAGTGTGCTAATGGGTTCTGTGTACGCTCTTTGTGTCCCTGGTGCCTTGTCATGCAGGTTCCCAGCAACTGGTGGTAGGACTTGCAGCTAGATAGAGCTATGTGTGAGTGTGTGTGTGTGACGATTTAAGATGGTAGCAGTCATTGGCGTTAAAAAGGACCTGCTAGTCAGAGCTCCAGCTGTGACAGTAAGAGGTGCCCGTAGCAGCTGTTAGCAATCAGAGTGTGTTTCCATCTGATGTGAAATGTGCTGCCATCACTTGACAAATGGATTTCAAAACCTTGCCATACTGCAGTACCAAAGCGTGTGAATGGGACACTTTTACTGCCAATTAGAAAGATGCACTTATTCCAATGATAATGTCACACTCACTTAAGCTGTCCTAAGTGACAAAGACACACATTGCCAAATGCTGGATAGCTGATCGGAGTATGTGCAGGACAGTCCTAGGATGTCATCTGAAATGTTTGTTTGTGGGCAAAACAAGCTCCTTGGACTACAGGAGCAGAAACTGAACAGGGGATAGAAGGACAACGTCGTGAACATTATTTTGGTATCTTTACCTGCCTGTGGCATTCCTAGCTCACCTCTAGTGCATGACTTACGTAAAAATAGGTAGCTTCAAAATAAACACCCAAAATATATATTTCCTTTTTTGGGAAAAAATGATATTTATTAGGTGTTATAGTCTGCAAATTGATGCTTAGATGTCAGACCTTCTTAAAATAAATCTGACAATCTCTTAGCTTGGTCCAGAGCATTCCTTCTCCTCGTATCTCAGAGCTACTTAATATCCCCAAGGCTCTTCTGCCGTTTTCTGTATATTCTTTTCCTGTGAAGAAAGAGCTACCAGCTGCTGCTTTCTCCTCTTGGGAATAGACCACAGAAACAACTGTGCTTCAGCCATCAGGAAATATTATTATCCATTCTCTGGTTGATCTTATATGTTATAATTATGAATGGAAATGTTTCTTTAATAAGCAAGTTTAAAGAGCATGCATTTAGAGAGAGAATCAGAAAAAACTCCTCAGGTCATTTGTCTGGTCATTCCTATGCCTGGCTGAACTAGTTGTCTTAGAAAGCATTATAAAAGAGAATTAAAAAAAAAATACTGTTGAACTGCAATCCAGAAATACATCTATGATGTATTTGAAGGCTTAGAACTTGCCATATCTATTGTTTAGATGTCGTTGGCTATGTCCTGGAAATTGGAGGTGGAGAACCTAGTAGAGTTTTTCTTCTAGGAGCTGGTCACTAATCCTTCAGGATCTTACAGTCTTAAAATGATTAATATGACATCTACACTTCTGCTTCTGACAAATCTAAATAATTTGCTTGTGATTTTTAATGAAAACCATACCCCTTCCGGGTCTCTTGCCCAAAGCCCCATTCTTCCTATCAATTCTTTTGTGTGTGTGTGTGAGGAAGATTAGCCCTGAGCTAACATCCATGCTAATCCTCCTCTTCTTTTGCTGAGGAAGACCGCCTCTGAGCTAACATCTGTTGCCAATCCTCCTCCTTTTTGTTTTTCCCCAAAGCCCTAGTAGATAGTTGTATGTCACAGTTGCACATCCTTCTAGTTGCTGTATGTGGGACGCGGCCTCAGCATGGCCAGAGAAGTGGTACATCGGTGCGCGCCTGGGATCGGAACCTGGGCCGCCAGTAGCGGAGCGTGCGCACTTAACCGCTAAGCCAAGGGGCCGGCCCCTCCCTGTCAATTCTAGGGAGACTGTGAAGTGGGAAATAGCACAGAGGTAGAGTCGGGATCCAGGCTGCGGGATAATCCTTTTAACCATCCTTACCCACTAAAATGATCTGTGGACCAAGAAAGTTTTGGTGTCACCAGTCTGTGTTCCTCTGGCCATGCGTGTGTTGTCGTTTTAGTCCTCTATGGCTTAATATAGAGGGATGTAAATGTATTTTCAAGGTTTAAAGTTACAAGTTATTTCCAGTCTTTTGCCATGAATCCAAACTTGATTTGCTTAGGGAATATTTTTGAAATGACATAATCTACTACTCAGTGAACAGCTGAATAGTAAATTCAGAGAGAACAGCTCTCTTAACTGATCTTCAAAAAAAACCACTCAAGCTAATGGGAAGAAGCAGTGGGTTTCTTTGCCTGGTGAGCTTTGATGATTTAACGTGGATTCTTGTTATTTTGACCCACTTCTGCACATCTTCATCCAGCTGATTGTTGTGATGGCATCATTAGGAGGTCGTAGAAATTGTGCAGTTGGAATTAGCAATCAATGGCTGACTTTTTAGGCGGGAGACTTTGGCCCTTTAAGGTGTATTTAATATTCCTTTAAGGAGTATTAATGTAATGAGGCAAACAGAATGTTTTGTTTGATTTATTCAGTAAACTATGATGCTATATGTTAAGCATTCAATGGGCCAGACTCATATGAAGCCATAGAACAAATAGATTTAAACAAATATCCTATTTATTATAAGACCCATTTCTGTGCCAATAGATTTTTGTGGCTTTTGACTTGTAATTGGATCACCAGGTTTGTTTATATTTGTAACAATATATGTACCCATTTAAAAAAATAAAAGCTTCTAACTTGAAATACCAAGATTGTACAATGGGTATAGCTTGAGGTATGCATAGGCAGGTGTGAAGTTAACAGAGCTGTAAAATGAAGTGGTTATCTCTTGGGCTTAGGTGTGAGAATTTTGGGGTAATTGTGTAAAGTAAGGATATTTCATAAAAGGCAGTAAGAGTAATTCTGATGTTTTTGGTTAAGCAGAAACTAGATAAGATCTCCAGATTTGGTTTGGTTTTAAAGATGTTCTTTTCTGTTGTTGTGAAAAACAGACTTTGAATGATGAAAGCAAAGAGCTGACCCCGTTGCTCTCAACTGTGAGCAAAGGAAGACTTAACCTAAATGTGGCACAATCGTACTTGTTAAGGGGAAAAAAGGGATTGGTATCTAGAGTGAGGTTGATCGCTAGAAAAGATTAGATGCAGTTCTCTGAGTCAGATGACATTTATTGGTCTAGTATTATCCAGAATTATATAAAGGACATGCACCTACTGTTGGAAAAGAAGTGATTAGGAATTTCCCTTGAGCATGGTCTAACCACTTAGTAAAATAAAATGGATTCTTTTTCCTGCTTATAAGAAATTACACTTAACTCACGACAAGAGATCCAAGAGAAGGATTTTTATTAGATATTTCTGATCTCAAGGTCCTAGAAAATCTTCAAGAACTATATATTAAAAAAAGGTAGTTAATTCTAGAATCTTAGAGGGCCTTTATCCCAACTGAGAATAATTGGCTGAATGACCAGTTAGTTACCTTTGCCTTGGTCCCTGATTTCACATAACCCCACAAATTCTCAACAACAAGTATGTTCTGTTGTTTACAAAGGCAAGAGAGAAGTTAAATTAGGAAGGACAAAAAAGAGAAAAGTATTGTATCGCTGATCTTAATGGCATCATCTTTTATTGGCATTTTATTCAGTCTTTGACCCACTGGATGAGTAAAGTAAAGTATTAGGGAGCTGCTTCTCTTGCTGTTCAATTATTTCATTCAAGGCTTAGTCACCAGGTAGTTAATAAAAAAGGTAAAGAGTCAATTTCCTTAAATTTAGGTATTTTGTGCATTCCTGTGTAGTAGGAGAATTCTAGAGAAAGCTTGATTTAAGAATCAAAGCTATCTACTGTTTCTCTATATGAAAAATCTGTTTCCTTTCTCATCTGACAGAATTTCCCTGTTTAGGGACAAAAGTGCTCATTTGGATTTGGCTTTTAGCAAAGATACATATGCATCAGGGAATGTGAGTCAGTTTCTCTGGAAAGCTTAATCTAGTAGGAATAGAAACATATTACAAAGGATTGATATTCGGTTCTCATTGTCAGAACCACCTGCATATTCACAGAAAGCCACATGAGAAGAAGTGCCTGTCTTCCCTATTCTTCAGAGATTTCCTGCACACACAGCTCCGCTTTCTCTGAATTCAAAGGGGGCATTCTGGCCCAGGGTTTTAACTCTTATGCACTGAAGTCTTACATGTGTAAAGACTGAAGAAAATAGTCAAACTTCCAAAACTCCAGTTTTGTCTTATTTTAGATTCACTTTGCAAATGCCTGATCTCTCGATTGTTTGAGGTGTGTTTATGTGTTTGTATTTGGCAGGTATATGCAGCACTTTTAAGATGATTTTTTAAAAAACTGTTAAGTTTTCAGCACAAATGACAATCAAGTTAAAGTTTTTAAGAAGTGGCTTTAAATAGTAGGTAAGGTGCAGGACTTTTGAGGGAGTGGGGAGAGTAAGGTGCAGGACTTTTTTTTTTTAATGGCTATAGCTTGACAGGGTCCTTTGAGTCAGATATCAACTTAATGCCAAGGCTCGGGATGTCGGAGAGTGACATGTATGTTGGCATGATAACAAGTGAGAATCATGCCATTTCCATGAAATCCCCGCAAGACTGCACAAGCCCTGGTGAAAGTTTAGTTCAGGGCCTTTGTGACAGCTGTTAGACCACCTATGTGCTCCTTTTTCCTCAAGTTGAGACTAAGATAGTAACATCTGGACCCGTTAATCCGTCAGGCAGGCATTTTGGAAACCAACAATTTTTTTAAAAAAACTTTAAGTGAATCTAGCTAGCAGATGAAAATTACAGTTCTATGTATTTTTCTTTATTCTCTTTGTGGCAGAGCCTGTTGTGGGTAGTGAGGGCACAGCATCCTGGTCCTTGCCAAGAATGATATGCCACGCTTCCTAAAGCTTCTCATTTATATAGGTCTTTTCATCTTCAAAGAGCTTTGTGAGCATTCATTTACCATCACCTGCCTGGGAGGTAAGAATTATTCCCATTTTATAGATGGAGGAAGCGGAGGTGTAAGTGACTTGCTTGAGGCCACCCAGGGAGTTGAGGGTCAGAGGGAGATTTGGAAGGAGTGCCAACCCCACTTCTTAGCTGAACCGACCTCCAGCTCTTTGTCTCTCGTGTCATTTCCCTTGAGAGCCCAGATCGATGATAATATAAATCTAAAGGCATCAAATAATCCTGAGTAGGAAAGAGATACCAAGTCTGTCTTTTTTTGTGGCTGTCTCTACAATTAAACCCTTGGAAATCTAGACACAGAGAAGAAGAAGTCATTTAACCCTCTTGAGGTTCATTTTCCACATCTGCAGAATGGGGGTAATAACACCCATCTGCCTACTTCCAAGTTGTGAGCACCAAAATCAAAACAAGCTAATGAGGACAAAAACCTTAAAAACTGTTATAGAACTCTGCAAATATCAAGACTTATTACTGCTGCCAGAAATGACCACGAGACTGCTCTACCAAAGGGGTAAGGCTCTTCTAATTAGGGGGCTGATTTCTTTGGTGATGTTCAGCGAGGATCAAGTACTGTCATGACAGAATCCAAAAATCAATGGAAGAAAGCCTGTGCTAGGGAAACATACTAGTAGTATATTTAGTATATATTTAATAGACAAAATGGCAGAACAAGTTGATTTTTAGTTTGCATAGTATGTAGCTGGAACTCGGCCCTCCTCACCCTGGAGGGCCGTTGAATATGCCTGGGCCATGGAACATATCCATGCTGCACTCCAAGCCACGTGTCCAGGACGACAGAATGTGCCAAACTGTTGGAAGCCCATGGAGATGTAATGAGGCTCTCTGAAAATCCTTACAGTGGCCCGGGGCCTCCAGCGGCAGCAGTGAGAAAGTGGAGGGAAAGGGTTTTGCTTTCTCTAGAAGCTGGGAGCTCCCACAGTCCCTCCAGGGAACCAGGTGAAGTCTCCGCTGCTCTCCACTAGCCGGCCTTGACTTGCAGGCCAGGCTGCCATCTAGGCAGCTGCAGAAGCCTTTAATACCGCAGCACTTTTAAACTGGGGATAAAATAAAGTGACTAATCCATAAAGGACTCAAGCCATTTTACTGAAAATAAAATCAAATGCCTTAGGGTTTTTCTTTTTAATCTTTATTGGTTTTTCTGCTTACAAAAGTAATAGATGCTGGTTGTAAAAAATTCTAACATTAGAGAAATATGTAACATAGCAAGTGAAAAGTCCTCCCTATTCTCAGCCTTCCAGAAAAAAACACTGTCAACAGATTGGTGTAAAAGGTAGTTTTGTTTTGTTTTTTTAAGCAGTAGTTCTTGACCATTTTTGCAAGATGCACAAAAATGCTTGACATTCATATGTGTGACATACTCTCATGGGTGTACCCAAGGTTTGGCCATTTCCTGGCAAGCCAGCAATCACCCCGCCCTGTTCAGTCCAATTCAAGAACGTATATGGTTGTGCAAGCGAGCTAAAGTGAAAGATATTATTGGGGTAAGCTTAGGTCCATATTAGTTTATTTTTTTATATAAACCAATAAAAAAACTTTAATTTTTTTACCATTATTAGTAACAGATTCCTTCTGACACATCCCACAACTGGCTGCAACATACTGCTGTGGTGCAGCAAAGAGTTAAGTGCCAGTGTTGTAAAGGATTGCTGTGGCGGCTGGTATGAACTGCCTGTCATGTTATTTGGAAGGATAAGCAGCTTTTCTCTATCCCCACTTTGGAAAGAGCTTAAAATCCGGAGAAAAGAATTTCATTTCGCTATAAGGCAGGATTTCTTATCAACAATAACAATAATAATAACTATTTATTGAGTGCCAACTATTTCTAAGAACTATGTGATGTGCATAGAGAATATGTATATAAAATAATCATATGTGCTGCATCATTTATACATCATATCACTGAATCTTCAGATATGAAACTGAAGCTCAGAGAGGTTAAGTAATTTGCCCAGCCTTAAAGATTGTTAAACATTGGTAGCAGTCACCTTAAGGTCAAAAACTCTACTTGGAATTTTATAAAATTGAGAAGAATGATCTAGAAGGTTGATGATTACTTCTAGTTATAAACTAGTCAAGTAACTCCCAGGAAGGCACCTTGACATCAGATCCTGAGTTGTTTGTAAGTTTCACGAACTTACTTATGAGATGTCTTTTGATCCTTGGTTAATGGTTGCATACCAAGAGCAGTACACTCCTGATGTTTGTTACTGGAGAGATTTAGCTTGGCCGGTGCAGTATGGTGAGAAAGAAAAAACAAACTACATTTTTAGTTAAAAAAAAAAAAGGCAAAATGTGTCCAAATGCCAGCCTTACCTCTTCCTAGCTCTCTGACTTTGAGTAAGTTATTTAGCCTCTCTGAGCTTCTGTTTTCTTATCAAAAAAATGCCGATAACAATATTAATGATAATAATATCACCTACCTCACTGGGTTACTGGAGGAGTGAATGTGATAATGCCTGACACATTATAAGCCCAAATACATGTTAGATATTATCTATTGTTATAAATCCATTAGACTATTATCAAGAGATCACTGCTCACCCACAGAATAAAGTGATGGGTACAACTCTTGTACAGTTGTCAGTTGTATTTTTTTAAATTCTTTGGGAGAATGGGCATTTTTCTCTGGGCCAACATATCTCCCAAAATAGGTCCTTAAGGATAAATGAGGTGTTAAGAACACCAGTGCCCGTGTGCTTGTTCCTTTTATAATTAAAAATCAGAAGGAAACTTTTTATGGAAGTACAATGCTAAATGACAGCCCAGCCCAAGGACCACTTGGCTAATTAGCACGCTTGCATTCCAGAATTTCCTGACACCCCGCTGCCACTTGTTGTCAGCTCCTTGAAACTGCAGAAATTTGCCTCTGCAGGTGTGGAGAGCCTGCTTGAATTACGTAGGGTGCGTGAGAGCAAATTATTTAGGCAATAGAGCTGAAAATGTGGGCAAATTAGAATTTTGCATAGCGAGATTGTTCATTGTTAAGCCAATTCGTGATTATGTGTGTGCGTCTTGCTTCAGATATTCTACTACACAATAAACCTCTCGGCTGCGATGAATATGTATGTGGACTAATTTAATCAATATACTTGTGACAGTAGTGGTGTCTGACAGAACTTTTCCTTTGAGGTACTGGCTGAGTTAATGTATGCAGTATATATATGGGCCAAGACTCATAATTTGTGTTAAAAGGAGATTATTTTGAAAAGATACAAAACTGCATGTTAGAAAATGGAAAAGCCTGAGGGATGGAAAGCAAAGGGCAGAGAGATTTTTGTCCCCTCCCCTCTTATTGGTCTGAAAACTCAAATTGATGGAACTAAACTGCCTTCCTTTTGAAAAATTTGCAAGGCGTTGACTACGTTTTTTTTCTCATTAATGCACTGGAATTCTGTTAACTGACTAAGAGGTGAAGGGAGGCGGCTCTTGTGCATCGTTGGATTAAACGGAAGATTGAGTAAGTGCGCTGCTCCAATCTGCAAATGTTTGCTTTCTGGCACTATCAACATGTGTGATCAGATTGCAGGCAGAGAGTTTGCTTTTTGGAGCAGGTAGATTTTAGTCATTTCCTAAAGAGCTCTTGCAACTGAAATTGTCTTCTGAGATAAGAGAGCCTCCCAGGGGGTAGGCTAGTAGAGTGGTTTAATCTGACCAATCAGAATACCTGAACCTTCCTTTGGGAGAAACCCTCCCATCACCTTACTGTGAGATTCTTAGTGAAGCTTGTTCTGACTAATTCTGATTCTTTAGCCAACATTGCCCGATGGAACTAAGCACAAACACAGTGCGGGGCAAAGGTCTAGGCAAGTGGCCCCTGCTTGGAAATACAGGTCACATACAGTGAGTCCATTCATACTAAGCATCTTGGCCTCCATAAATCTTGTGAAATCTCTCTCAACTTGAGTACCCTCCAGATCTGAAATACCCTGGGAGCTGAAGCAAGGCTGAAGACCAAGAGTTTGGTAGCCTGACTCAGGCCAGTTGTCCTGTGCAGTAGTAGCACCAAATTGCATTTGTGCTACAACGACCCTCCCCCTCCCCCCAGCCAGGCCATGAGCCATTCCAGGGTTGGAAGTGCTGGGCCAGGATGCACTCCGAGGGCCACCCCCATCATGAACAGACTCCTCCGTACCAGATCTCCATATCACTTGCAGGATTACAAGGAGCCATTAGCAGGCATTTTGGTCACTGCTTTAAACATCATTTCATTTCTCATGGGTAATCCACTAAGAGTCCAGGCAGACTGAACAGCAGTACATCATGTTCTATTTGATCCAGGTACAGTTTTACTCAGCATTCCCAATATGGCCTGTCCAGGGCCTTTATATCTTATAAAAAACTAAATAGATATGCTTGATCTTTCTGTTGTCAAGATGAGGTGAAGATAACTCTTGAAAGACCTGAGTCTAGCACTAGTGTTACTTTAATTAACTCAGGTAGTTTTGATGCTGACTTAAACCAGAGGGCCTAATGAAGTTTGTCTTTGTCTATTTTCTGTGATTACAGCTTGAAGTGAGATATAAGCAGAAGTTTAATGTTGTTCTTCATTTCACATATAAATTTTGTTTAATAGATGGTCCCAAGTACTTTGTGTTGCCTAATTCTTCTATTCCTTCGGGCTTGGGGAGAGGGAAGCTGGTTCTCATTACAGACTAGTTAGTTCATATGGGAAAATCCAGCCGTAACTCTCAGCTGATATCACCTTTCAGAATTTCTCTACTACCACGTGGCTTTTGTGAGTCTGAAAAATGTTGGGCATAACTCTCCCTCTCTAGAGTTGTAGACAATCTGTGGCACAAAACTTTGCCTCGACTATATTAAAAATATTGGAAGGGGCGTAAGTGTGAAATATTACTAGAGTTCAGATTTCGTAAAGAATTTTCCTTGAATAAATCAAGCTAGGCACTTAAGATGAGGCAGACTTGGAGATGATCATTTTTGTTAAATGTGATTTTATATCCTATTAAGTTGCATAACTCAGAATAGACATCTTAGTATACAAGGACACCATTATTTGAGTATTAGAAAGCTTCAGATTATGAAAAATATATTGGAGGTGAGATTTTGAACAATCTCTAACTCTAGACAATGAAACTCAGTGTATTAACACTGAAAGTGATTGGTAGGACTCTCCTTCTAGAATAGCTTGCACTTCCCAAAAGTCACCACAGTACTTGTACTAGGAGGTTAGCAGGTGCACATGGTTTATAATGAAGTTAAACCCAGTAATTTAGTGTGTGCTCTTTCTGAGTATTGAATACAACGTCCCATCAAATCCAAAGTAAGTTGTTGTGGAAATTATCCCAGGATATGGGATTACATTGGAAGAAAGAGTGGGCTGTGTGTATATGTGTGTTACATCGTGCAACATACACCTTAGACAAGTCATTGCTTTGTGTAAAGCGTGGGGCTAGGTAAGGGCTATATGAAAATGAATTACACTTGGGCGCTTGCAATTGTGTTTATGTCTGTGGTTTAATAGATAATCTGACATGATATCCAGTAGTGAAAACTGTGGAAAATAAATTTAGCTTAATGGAACATTCCAGGTGAACTGGTGAACGTTGCCATCCTGTATATGCCGCTCAGTGTTGGTCTTCTTTATTTCACGTATAAATTATATTTAATAGATGGTCCAAGTACTTTGTTTTGCCTAATTATTCTGTTCCTTAGGTTATTGTTTAATCCTTAATTATGCTCTTTCCAACTCTGCTCAAGATATAATGTGTTTGCTTAGAAATGTGCTTTGTCATATTTGAGAACTTTGATGTAATGTATATTAATTATTTGGTTAGTCTTCTGGCATGAGGTGTCTAGTTGGATAGAAACACATGCACGCTGTACCAGGAAATCAATTTCCAATGTAAAGAACTCAGAGCTACATATTTTTCAGGATTCATCATTATTAAATTCAGATAGGATATTGACTTTATGGTTGAAAGGTTTTGATCGTACACAAATGGGATAATTTTTAACACATGGAAACTACATTAATTAAAAAAAGATGAGTAAGGAATTCTTACCATCATATGTAACTTATTTTCCTAAGTAGTCTTGACGTTTTCAAGTATATTTTTCTCTACCAGTTGAGCTACGAAGCTCAGCCCGGATAGATTTATGACCTTTTAAAAATAGTGATGGAAAATGAGATTGGAGGAAACATTTTAGTATCTTCTTTGCTCTGAGGCCTAAACTACGAACTCTCCAGTTCTTGAAGGCTTTGAAATGCTGATTCCAGTCTTCTTGTGGGTTCTTAAACACCTTCTCAAATGACCCATTTTAATAACCCGAAAGCTATTATATAACGAGCAGCCATAATTTAGTCCAGGGCTCTGGGGGGTCTCTCACAGTTCAGCAATGAATAGTTAATGCAGTATAATGTTTAGCAGGTTATTAGTTTTCACTATACAAATGCTGATCAGGGAACGCTTTTATAAGGTGTTTAAAAGAAAATGTAATTAACTGGTTGCGTGCTTCTGTTGCAGCTCAAATTGAAATTATTCCATGCAAGATCTGTGGAGACAAATCATCAGGAATCCATTATGGTGTCATTACATGTGAAGGCTGCAAGGTAAGCCTTTTTAATTGTTGTTGTTGTTTCTATAGATGTTAGAATGTGTCTTTGTGATTTTTATTTTTTACTTCTATGTCTAAAAATTTAATTCCCTGGCATTTTGAGTGATGAGAAATGACAGAACAGAATTAATATTTTGGTGTTAAATTACAATTAAGGAAGTTAATATATATTTTGACACCTTCTATCAAAGTGACAGGAGGCTAGAGGAAGGTATTTGAGCATTGCTTGTCACTTCCAATTCCAGAACTGTTTGAACTGATGAATAATCTCTGGTTATCTTTTTAAAAAAAGAGATGACTCTAGACTTCCATAATGTCCCTGTTATAAGTTTTATAAGAAGGCATTTCCAATAGGTTTAATCAAAATGTGATTGAAAGTATTGTTGGGCCGGCCCCGTGGCTTGGTGGTTAAGTGCTCGCGCTCTGCTGCTGGCCGCCCGGGTTCAGATCCCGGGCACACACCGACGCACCGCTTCTCTGGCCATGCTGAGGCCGCGTCCCACATACAGCAACTAGAAGGACGTGCAGCTATGACATACAGCTATCTACTGGGGCTTTGGGGGAAAAAATAAATACATAAATAAAATTATAAAAAAAAAAAGAAAATCTTATTGTTGGCACACAGAGGTTGACACATCTGGCCAAATCATGGCAAGGCTGTTGGGAAGAACTGAGTTCTGGGTCTGGCACCACCACTTGTCCATATTGTTTTGAGCATGTCTTAATCTTTTAGAGACTCAGTTTCTTCATCTATAAAGTGGGCTCGACAGCTCTTCTTCCTACCTTTTAGAACTATTCCAAGAATAGAATGAAAAGGGGCCGGCCCCGTGGCTTAGCGGTTAAGTGCGTGCTCTCCGCTGCCGGCGGCCCGGGTTCGGATCCCGGGTGCGCACCGAGGCACCACTCCTCCAGCCATGCTGAGGCCGCATCCCACATACAGCAACTAGAAGGATGTGCAGCTATGACAGACAACTATGTACTGGGGCTTTGGGGGAAAAATAAATAAATAAAATCTTTAAAAAAAAAAAAAAAAGAATAGAATGAAAAACTGTAAATATAAGTTTTTATAAACTGAAAAGTGCTATTTAAATCTAAATATCATCATTCTTATTGCTGTTGTTAATATTTTAATTATTACCAACACTGATTTCAAGGCAATATGTACAACACATGCATAATGTGAGAATGGGAAATACAGACATTTATCCTAATCATTCAAGACTCCCAAACTCAGATTGCCTCTGTTATTCAGATTTCAATTTATTAAGATTTAAATCCTCCTGCTTATTTGGAAGGGCCTTGAGACAGCTTACAGGATAAAACAGTGCAAGATAAACAGAAGAGGAACTATTTAAACACGCAGGAGGCCTCAGAGACAGTTGATTGCTGCTGAACGGGCCTGAATTAGCCCTAAGGCATTTTGAGGCTGAAGCGAAAAATAAAATCCACGAATTTGGTTCACTTGCCTTTCGTGAAATTAGAAAATACAATGTCATAAAATACAAAATCACCTTCAGACACAAATTACTACTGAGAGACTTCAGGGAAATTTGCCTCATAATTTCCTTAAGTCTTTGTTTTACTGTTAATCATCGGAACATTTGCCGCTTTGTACATGTACAAATGCTTCATATTGATCCCGTCTTGGTGAAGCTTGAGATTTCTGTATACCGCCGAACACAATTCAGAATAAAAAAAAAAAAAAATCACCTGCTTTTTAGGAATAGAGAGTTTGCTACTTAAAGAGGATTTTGAGTTACTCATCTCTATGGTAACCTCAAGGCCTCAGGGTTCTGGATTACCAAGAAAAAAGGTTATGCCCTTTTACTTCTGCAATTTGTTCTCCCCCAAAATTAAGTAATTAATTAATTAAATAAATAATAAAATTAGACAAAATGAAATCAATTGCCTGGTCTACGCCATCCCAAGATGTAAGGAAGAGAGTGATCCGCCTGTGACAACCGTCACCCCATTAATTTTCTGAGTTCATTTGGCTGATGTGGCTGGGCTGCTGTTACACTTCACCCTCACTCACTCTGTGTTCACACCTTCTTGTCCCTGGTATGAGAGGACGTGGCCTTTCTTGATGAAGGGGATCTGGACGGCAGTGCTCCCCTACCCGGAGTTCCAGTCAAACTTGACTTTTGTGCATTGTGTATCACCCAGGTATTTTCTTAAGTGGACAGGCTCCCAGGTATAACCACGTGTACTTTCATCCTGTCCAAGAAACTGATCACTCTCTCTGACACTTTCAGTAATGTCACATGTGGTTTTATGTGAAAACTAAAATGAGAACCTAGGAATGAGGTCCGGGGCGGGGCCAGCCCTTCATATGAAACACCCCAACAATTCGGAAGATTAATTAACAACATTCTAATCAACAAAATCGGAATTGATTGTCTGAGTACCACTGTGTTTACATAAGCATAAACAATGTGTGTTTTCTTTTTACCCCCAATATTTATTTATCACAAAAATAAAAGCAATAAGAAAACAAAGGGCAGCTGTTATTTCACAGTTGTCATTTTTCTAGATTCCCTGCCAGATCTTGTACAGCCTCAATGCCAAAGTGTTTTTTGGTTCTCTGTTGTTCTGTTCCTCTTCTATTGACTTTATACAATGGAAGTCACAAAAACAAACAATTAAAACTTAATTTTATTAACAGATTGGGCCTGTGCCCCGCCTGGGACCTATACAATGGTATGTGTTTATATCTGATGCGTATAGTATTTGTCTGCATCAGAGTTTCTCTCTGCCTTAACTAACATTTTTGTGTCTAGTTGTGGTGAAGTCAAGAGACTTCTGCTTTTGCCTTTGATGTTAATGATTGATCATGTTCTAACCAGGTGAAGGTGGTTATATCATGACAAATTGTAAATGATTTATCTCTGTGATAGTATCATTAGACAGGAAAATTTCTAATTAGACATATAAATAGATATGAGAGGAAAGAAAGTGACTCAGTTGTTTTCTGAGCTAATCATTTGTGAATGTATTTTAAATTGCATTTTAAAATCAACAACGTGAAACCACAAGAAACTAGAGAACCTATTAATTTCTGAAAGGATTATCTATTTTACCACATATTTGCTCAGGTAAGCATTGCACATGAGCATCAAAAATGGTAGAAGTTTTGGTAGCTGTTTCTCGGGTTCCTGGGTATTCCCAGCTCACCCTATCCTGGTCTCCTTAGCTACCGGTAGAGGGACAGTATTGTGTCATGCTTATGTTCCCACTCTGGAACCAAACTGGGTTTGAATCCCAGCTCTGCTGTTCACCAGCTTGAGCAACCACCCGGATGGGGCCTCTGTTTCCCCATCTGTAAAATGAGGAGAGTAATTGTTACTTCATAGGGTTATCACATGTGTTTAGGTAAAGCACTTAGAAGGGGGCCAGGCATGTAACAAGCACTCAGTAAGTGTTGGCTGTTGCTGTCATCATTCCTGGCCAAACTCCTTATGCCTGGGTAATGCTGCTCTGTACAGTCAGGTATTATTTCTAGGACATCTGTGGGTCCAGTCTTGATTTTTGTGACCATTTGTGATTTGTTGTGTAGACTCTGCCAATAAAAACGACAAAAAGATGTGCATCCCCTTGATATAAGCCCTGTAAGGGATCCAAAGACATAGAAGACCTAATTTCTTCCCTCAAGCAATTTACAGTCTAAAAATTGTAGAAATGAGACCTGCATAGGAGAAGCTAAAGAGCAATGCAAGAACTAAATACTCCCAGAGTTAGGCCACAATCCATAATATGACACAAGAAGCACATATCCAGCAGGTAGCAAGAGCCTAGAAATGGGGACGTCTTGGTTGTATTTTGGGGACAATATATAACACAGTTTGACTGGAGCAAAGGTCACTTTCTGTGGATAGTAGAAGATAAAGATAGACGGGTATGCCATTCCCAAGTTTCTAAGGGCTCCATTATGCCAAGGTTTTTATTGTAAAAGTATTTCACGTGTTCTTTTGAAATAATGAAGGAACGGTGTACTAACACTGCCCACGCCCTGAACAGTGCATTTCAGAAGAACAGAGAACCCAGGCCTGCAAGGGCTTAGTTCTGTCAGTAAAGACGTTGCTGAGCTCTTAGAACAAGAATTTAGTCGCAGGCCTGGGTGAGCACTAGGAGGGGGGTAAGGTGAGCTGGTGCAGGCCTGCCAGGGAGGGGGCCAGGCCATGGAACATGTGGGCAGAGGAAAAGGCCAGAAATAAAATGGGAGGCTGTAGATGTTAGGGTTAAGGTTCAGTCTTCATAGTGAATAAAAATGCTGAAGAGTTTGTAGAAAAATGACCATTGGTTGAGGGTTTCTTTTGAGAAATGGTCCTATTTATCATTCAACTTCCTTCCTAGCTTCATCATTAGATACAGTGGCTGCTCAGATGCTGATGATGAAAAATTGATCTCAAATTAAAAAAACACCATCCGTATCCTTTTAGACTTTTTGGCTTTATAATTTCAACTATAACTTTTTAAATGATAATGTACAATTGAGTATTGGGGTTAGTGAATTGATTTCTGGTAAGTCTAATGATAGAGTAGCATTCGTTTGTCGAATATTTTGTTGTTAGTGTGGTCCAGTCGATTCCAACTCCTGCCGACCCTGTGTACAGCAGAGCAGAACGCTGCTCGGTCTTTTTGCACCATCCTCTCACCTTCCGGTGCTGTATCAGACAAGGCTCCGCTGCTATTCATGGGGCTTTCGTGGCCAATTTTTTCAGAAGTGGGTGGCGAGGTCCTTTTTCCTAGTCTGTCTTAGTCTGGAAGCTCCGCTGAAACCTGTCCACCGTGGGTGACCCTGCTGGTATTTGAAATACCAGTGGCATAGCTTTCAGCATCACAGCAACATGCAGCTGCCGCAGTATGAAAACCGACAGAAGGCTGGTGTGGTTCTCTGACCAGGAAACGAACCCTGTCCGCAGCGGTGAGAGCACCAAATCTTAACCCCTAGACCGCCAGGGCTGTCTGTCAAATATTTACTCATCAATTAATACATTTACTGTCTTATGCAAAGCTTCCTCTTCCACCCAGTAAAAGGAGAATTTGGAATAGTGTCTTTGCATTAAGAAATATACTATCTGAAATTAACAATAAAAAGCCTTTTCAAAGATATCTAGAGTTGTATAATTGGTAACTTTTTTTCCCCTGAAAGAGTTAAAGCAATTTCTGGAGCTTTTTATGTATTAGGTTAAAAAGAAATGTCTTGGGGCTGGCCCCGTGGCTTAGCGGTTAAGTGCGCGCGCTCCACTACTGGCGGCCTGGGTTTGGATCCCGGGCGCGCACCGACGCACCGCTTCTCCAGCCACGCTGAGAACCACATGCAGCAACTAGAAAGATATGCAGCTGTGACATACAACTGTCTACTGGGGCTTTGGGGCAAAAAAAAGAGGAGGATTGGCAATAGGTGTTGGCTCAGAGCCGGTCTTCCTCAGCAAAAAGAGGAGGATTAGCATGGATGTTAGCTCAGGGCTGATCTTCCTCACAAAAAAAAAATTTTTTAAGTAAATAAATAAATAAAATTTAGAAATTAACAAAAAAGAAACGTCCATAAGGGCCAGCCAGGTGGCGCAGTGGTTAAGTGCGCGAGCTCTGCTTTGGCAGCCCGGGGTTCGCAGGTTTGGATCCTGGGCATGCACCAACGCACCGCTTGTTAAGCCATGCTGTGGCAGCATTCCATGTAAAGTAGAGAAAGATGGGCATGGATGTTAGCCCAGGGCCAATCTTCCTCAAAAAAAAAAAGGGGGGGGGAGTATTGGCATTGGTGTTAGCTCAGGGCTAGTCCTCCTCAAAAAAAAAAAAAAGAAAAGAAATGTCCATAAATATTCCTTCTAGGCCCAAATTGTTTTTTAGAGCATTCTAATACTTTTATTTCAGTTGTGAAATGTCACTGGACCAATTTTGTCCTTTTCAGCATTGATACATTCATGCTCAGCATTTTTACACTAATGTTTTATAACACCTGACCCTAGTATTGAAGCTAGCCATTTAAGATGAAAATTAGACTTGGCTGTTATTGCATCCTGTAACATCAGAGTTTCAGTTCTGTTATATACAGGTGATAAGAAAAACTTTTTGTTTAAGCTAAATCTTCCAGTCCTGTGATGAAATGCACAAGCGGTAAGATGTGTTAAACTCCAATCTACATCAAGGTGATTTGTATTTTTTTTTAATTTTTTGTGTCTTTGTTTTGGTCTTAATCAAGTCTCAGTAACTGCTGCCCTTCCTCAGCTCCCAGAAAACTGGGGGTTTGTGGCCTTGTGGTAGGTGGGGCTCTAACATAGTGTCTGGCTCAGGGTAGGGCCCTCATGCTTGCTTGGGAATCCCTTTGCTGAATGTGTTCATTGGATTGGATTTGAGTATGGCAAATCACAGTATGGCAAAGCAGACATCTACACTTACCACACATGACACATGAGGTCAGCTTTAATCAGAGATCATTTGCACATACAATTCTACGGGGAGACCAGTCATTATTCACAGGAGAGAAGTTCAGGAGATCTGTGTTTCCATGATTTATTGCTGCCAGATGTATGAGTGTGGGGCTGTACCAGCTAACTTTTGTGAATGAGGTTGCCTGTTCTTTTCTAAAGAAGAAATTTCCTTCCTCATTTGCTTCCGTGGGGACTATTATTCCTGCTCCTCTTACCCCCCATTTTAAATTTTTCCTTTCTTCTGCCTCTTCCTCTCCCTGATTTTAATCTATGCATGCCCTCTCTTTACCCCTCAATAAAATTAAGTTGACAATTATCTTCTTTTTTCCTATATCCAGATACTTAACTTTCTGCCCATGTTTATCCAAAGATATTTCTTCTTCCTCACCCCCATACTTCTGAATATTCTCAACAGAAAGTTCCCAAAATAAATAAAACTGTAACCTAGTGCATTCTTTTACATATAGGATTCTCCGCTCTTCTCAGCCTCAGAAATTGAATGAGAGGTAGACATACACTCACTTCAGCAGTCCCCCCAATTCTAAATTTTTAGTTGTATTGGAAAATACAATAATTCAGGCAGGCCTGTGAACATTCACAATAAATCATAGAGTTATGAATAAATCTTAGTTGTCAAAAGCAAATGTGTAGCCGTTCCAGAGTGTCTGCCATTAGAATTCAGCAAGGCAGCTGTCAGCTGTTTTCTTGTAATTAAACAGCCAATGAGCAGCTAATTAAGACATATGTGTATACAGAAGTGGAAGTGGGTATGTTAATGAACTGTAGGAATCAATTCATTAAGTGAAAATTGTCAAAAGACCAAACATCGGATCAGCATCTCAGCCCGTGCTTCACTGAGAGGGAGCCCCAAGCAGGACGGGAGCCCCTCAGAGCAAGACCCTCTGAGCACCTTCCCAGCCACACCCCCAGTTCTGCATCCAGCCAACCCACACTTTGGGGCAAACTATCCATAACCCCAATAGGAAATGCCATGTATATTTCAAAGCTTTTTATCAAGTAGATCTAACAATGAAAGTGTTTTCCTACCTATATATAAACCTGGTATTTGATAGCCTATAAAATGCCATCTCCTTTACCTTGTGTCTGGACCTTTGACTATAGAACTGAAAAGTGGGGGGAGGCGGGAGGGGGAGTTGCTTGTTTGGTTTGTTTTGTTTCTCTGTTTTCCTTCGGTCTGCCCTATGTGTTTGTCTCAGTGCTTTTTTGGTGGTGCATTAAGAAGTCTTTGGCCTTTGGAATAAGGTGCACCCAGAGTTCAGGAATTCAAATCCTGGCTCCTCCCCTTACCTGCTATGTGACTTTGGACACATGGCTTAACTTCTCTGCACTTTAATTTTCTCATTTGTAGAACAGCTATAAAAATACTTACTTTGCAGGGTTGTTGTGAATTGCAAATAAATAATGTTTGTAAAGTGTCCTACAGGGTGCCTGGTATAGAATAGGTGCTCAGCATGATTGTCACTGCTGTTTTTGTCACTACCATCATTTTTCCCTCTGGTCATTCATTCAACAAGTGTTTGTTTCTCTAAGTACTGGGTAAGCTATTAGAAACAAAGAAATCGGGCAGTCAGTGAGGACACAGATTAGTAAAACAGCAAGTTAAAGGCTATGATGGGATCCCTCCAGGGCTCTAAGGCTACACATGGGAGGGGCTCCTCAACCAGCCTTGGGAGGGACAAGGTCAGAGAAAGTGACTGTCCCAGGGAATTCTGAAGAGCTCTCCAGGAAGTGAGCGTGTGTGGTGGGGGAGGGGTGTCCTTTGAGGAACTGTGAACACAGTAGTGTAGGTTTGGCCAGAGTGTGACTTTGAGAAGAGGACTGAATGTAGGAGAGAGGTGCCTGGACGGGTGGTCATCAGGAGGGAGCCAGTGAGGGCTGATAAGCAGAGGAGTGACTTGATCAGGTTTATGTTTTAGAAAGAGATCTTCAGTGACTGTGGGAAAATGAACTGAAGCAAGTGAGAATGGAAGCAGAGAGAACAGTGGGGAGGCTGTATCATAACCAATTTGGGAGATGATAGATATGGAAACTCGAGAAAATTGCAGTAAAGATAGAGACAAGTCGATGGATGTGAGAACTATGAAGGTGGCAAGAAACAGCCTAAGTTGGTGACTGTGTGGATGTTGGTGGGGAGGAGGCAGGGATGAAAGGAAGCCCATCTTTCTGCCTTGAGTTACTGGGGTGAAGGTGGTACCCCTCATTGAGCAAGACAACCCTGAAGGAGACCAGGCGGGGAAACGGGCAGTAGATCAGGATATGTTCTGTTCTGGAATGAAGATAAAACCAGTCAGCTCAAGTTTCTGAAGAGTGAATGTGTATGTGTGTGTATGTGGGGGTGGGGGACATGGGGCTATAGAAGGCCAATGACAGTTTGGCTAAATACCTATCCAAAGTAGGGAGGATTCATTCAGACAGCCTGACGGGAAGCTGGGCATCCAGCAAGGACTGGGCTCAGTCCAGTCACATGCTGGCCAGTTGTTAACAACCGGCTCTCTGGAAAACAAACAGTGTCTATATGTATGTAGTATATATTTCACTGATATAACCTCACACAATTTACCAATAGTAAAATCTACAATACTCTTTATTATAAACTTCATATAGACAAATGATTCTCCCTGAATGCTGCCCCTGATTTTTGCTGAACACTTACGTCCATACCTGTGGTTGCAGTTGACAAAAGACGGTAGCACCAACGTCAAAGTTAGTTGATATTTTCATTTACATTAATGAATAAGAGGAAAGTGAAACAAGTAAGACATATTTTGGAACTTCACTCATTCGTCATTGATGACGTGAGCAACGTCTTTGCTGAATCAGATAATAGTTTTTAAGTACTGGAAGAATGTTTCCTCAGTGTTTGTGTGCTGTTCACAATGTGATGGCTACAGACGTGACATACCTTTAAATTTAACCCTCACTGTTATTTTCTTCATCACTTTTTAAATATACACAATAAGCAGAACAATAAATCAAGCCCCAATTTGTAGCATTTGCCAATTTGGTATATGCTGCTGGTATAAATTCTCCCCTACATGGTCAATTTCAAGCCTCCCAAAATGACATCTCACTGAATGCAGAGTAGGGAAGAGATGTACAGTAGCACACCATCATGTAGTATCTCCACCATTTAGACACAATTGATGTAAATAACCTCGAGAACATGGATAATAGCAAAATAATAATAAAATAAGTTAATTTTTAAAAATGGTTATGTTTAATAATTGGTTCACAAAATTCCTGAAATTTTAACCTTCAGCTCTTGCAACCTGGTATGAGCCATCTTCCACACACCATGGCCTCAGTCCTGGTCCTGGGGAGCTCCAATCTAGAGGGATCAATGAACAATTTCATAGGGTGCAGCCATATTCTTAAAAAAAATTAGGAAGTAGAATTTTCTAGAGAAGAGAAGGCAGAGATCAGAAATAAAACTCACTGAAAGGCCTTTTGAAAGGCTGGGTGAAATAAGGGAGGAAACACTGGAGAGTGATCTTCGAGACAGTGGAAACTGAGGCAGAAGCGTGATGTGCAGGGAGTCTGTGTGTGAGCAAGTCATGGCCGCGTGACATCAGTTTTTCAGTCCAGCACTTAAGAAGAGATACTTACGTGAGAGGGCACTGCACTTAGAATGAGGACATTGGAGTTTGAGTCTCAACACTGACACCTACCAGCTGTAGGACAACCTTGAACAGGTCATTTACCATTCTGAGCTTCATTTCTGTTATCTGCAAAAATCAGAAAACTAGAGTAGATCTCTGGTTCTTAACAAGAGGAAGGCAGCCGAGTCTTTAGAAAGCTTTGTTAAAATATTTACCATACAAAATTGACATTTCTTCTCTTTTGACCTACAAAAATGGCAATTTCATATTGTTCAAACTTTTATGTATGCCTGGACTACATCCCCAAAGGTTCTGGTTCAATAGAGCTAGAGTACATTTTTTTTTTTTTTGGTGAGGAAGATTGGCCCTGAGCTAACATCTGCCATTGGCCCTGAGCTAACATCTGCCAATCCTCCTCTTTTTGCTGAGGAAGATTGGCCCTGGGCTAACATCCATGCTCTTCTTCCTCCATTTTTTATATGGGACGCTGCCACAGCATGGCTTGACAAGCAGTGCATTGGTGTGCGCCCAGGATCGGGACTGGCGAACCCGGGGCCACTGCAGCGGAGCGCGCACACTTAACCGCTCGTGCCACCGGGCCAGCCCCTAGAGTGCATTTTTTAAAAGCTCCATGAGTGATTCTGATGCACCGTCTGTTTGAGAACTACTGAACCTGATAATCTCTCAGCTCCCTTCCAGCTCCAAAGACCTGTTTGTATTATTCTACTATTTGCAATAGCTGCATGTTAGTATGCTGCCACTAGGTGGTGGTAGTGTGCCACAGTCACGCTCAGTATATACTACCCTGAAATTCATCATGGTGGCTCTCTGCTCAAGCCCACCATGTTTATAATAGCACATCCCTACGTATTTTAACATCTATAAAAAGTGAACTTTTACGAAAGCCAAAGAAGGAATTTATTAGCTCACCTTCTAGAAATAAAACTCCAAAATTATATACTTAATATCTTTCCCAGCTAACTTACAGCTTCAGCGCTTTCTCTCTTCTGTATACATACCTCCTCAATTCTTCCCCAAACTCCATGCACTCGCCTGTGCTGCCCGTGCTCTCTGTGTGGCCTCAAACTTCCCAACCCCTAGAACTCATGTCTCAGCTCACTCATTTCTCAGTGGGACCCTCTGCGGGATTGCTCCCCAGTCAGTCAAGACCCTGCTTCTATACTTGTGAGAATACTTCTACCTTTAGATAGGAAGATACCTACGAGACTTTCTACCTTTCTTCCTCTTCCTTCTCCCTCTTCTAATCCTTCTTCCTCTTTTGTGTTCATTAATTTTACATATTCTATCAGTTTGACTTCCCATATCCTTAAACCTCTGAGAAACACCAAGGAATACTGAAAAGAAGAGTTTTAAAATAAAGGAAGACCAAGCCTTCCTTCCGTCTGAAATGCAAAGTTCAGTGTTTATCTGAGTCACAGAGGCTAACCCTCTGTCTCCCTTCACAACTCTCACCTTATAACCCCACTTGACCCCTCCCCTCTGGTATTTGATAGCTGTTCTTGGGGGCATGACTCTGTTGACTTAGTCCAAAGAAAGATCACTTCTCTGGTTCTCGGCTCTGCCACTCCCGGAACTTTTAGCAGACACTAGCTCCACTGACTCAGTGAGGAATAAACAGTGCTGTGAAGAGGAAGGTGTGTCTGCCTGCTTGCTTGCTTTCCTCAAACCTTCAAAGCTGAGACATCTAAAGAAGTGTAGTCTTTTTCCAAGTAGATAGCTTGGAGCCAGACATTGGTTCCAGCCTCAGTGCCATTGCTCAAAGCGCATGGAATGCCTCATGGATTTGCCTTGCAACTTACGGCATAATAATTACTCAGACATCTTTAATGATAGCGACTCTGTGCCCTTGAAGTAAGTTTGTTGTTGTTGCTATTGCTCTGTCTGTTTTCTAAATGAGCCAAAGTAATTTAGAAATCAGTAAGGTGAATAAAAGGAGACGTAATCAGACATAATTACTGGTCAGAAATGAGGGAAGATCATGAAATCATGAGACTGGCTTTACCCTGTGACTCTAACCCACATCAGGAGGCAGCTGCAGAAGAGGAATCTGAGAGATGCCGGGGCAGTGGCAGCATGGTCAGCTGAAGGGGCCTCACTGGAAGGAAAACATGGATTTCAGAGGAGATGGGCCTTGCTCCTCTATTATGCATACCTGTTTCTATACACTGCCCAATTTAGTGGTTGCCCTTTATGAGAATAACTAAGTGGGAATCCTTTTGACACACAGGGAAGCAGAAAAACAAAAAGGATAAAAGTGTGAATTCTGGAATTAAACCACAAGAATTTGGGCCGGCCCCCTGGCTTAGCGGTTAAGTGCCTGCGCTCCGCTGCTGGCGGCCCGGGTTCAGATCCCGGGCGTGCACTGACGCACCGCTTCTCCGGCCATGCTGAGGCCGCGTCCCACATACAGCAACTAGAAGGATGTGCAGCTATGACATACAACTATCTAGTGGGGTTTTGGAGGGAAAAAATAAATAAATAAAATCTTAAAAAAAAAAAAAAAAACCACAAGAATTCATATCCTGCCTTTCCCCCATGCTAGAGGTGGGGTTCCGAGCAAGTCACCAGGCCTCTATAAGCCTCAGTTTCTTTGACCTTAAAACCAGGATGGTACCTGCCTCATGTTGCCCTTGGCAAAATGAAATGATGTCAGTCACAGAAAGTATAGGGTGCCTAGCACATAATAAGCACTGTTTTAATGATACCTGTGATTTGTTTTAATCAGTTAGGTAGGATACAGAGACATGAAAATGACTGCCATGAAGGAAGAAGTTTGTTACACTCACAGGTCCCTGGAAACAGGAGGCACAGCCTGCTGCGCAAGGGCACATGGTGGGAAGCACCAGGGCAGTCGGTAGGCAGAGGGAGCGAGGGGAAAAGATGGGCAAGACCCTTTATTGTGATTTCTCCCAGGAAGACGAGGCAGAGTAAGCAGCTTTAGGATTGGCTAGTTTAAGTAATTCAGCGAGCCCTGGCGTCTAGGGGCTGTCCCTAGTTGTCTGGTACCTAGTCCTGGAGTGATGCGGGCGGGGGAGTATTGGCCCAGACTGTGCCAGCCTTATAGAGGAAGTGGTTGGGTATATGGGCTCTGCATTGGTTGGTTTGCGTATGAAAGGTGTGTTCCCAAGCAGGTTGTTTGCTATCTCTAGGAATTAACTAGCAGTCCCTCCTGGGTCAGCAAGGCCGCAAGATGTCAAAGCATCAAAAATACAGACTGAAAATATATGATTAATACAAGCATTCATTAAGATTTCTCTCTCTATCATCATCGTTATCATCTTCCTGATGCCCTCTCAGAGTTTCCTTGTAGCAGAGCAAACTGGTGGTTCCATATGGCTTCTGTACTAACATTCTGGAATTTTATTAGTGGTGGTTTGATGTTAACTTGAGTTTAATATGTGGAAACTAAAAAGTAGCATCGTTTTTGTTAATGATCCAAGCGTTATTTAAGAACTGTGCCTAGTTCTGGATTTCAGATTTTTGAAAGAAGTGGAGAAATTGGAAAGGATCCTGAAAAGAAATACTACAGATGGAAAAGAACCCAGAAAGAAAGGTGATAGATGCTGTGACCTGGTCTACAGAGGAGATATTGGGAGATAGTCTGGCAGCCCTCAAGTACTGGTTCCATTTAAAGAAAAAAAGAGATCGCTCAGACATTCTCCATATTCATGATCATAGAACAAAATGGAACAGGCTTATTGTGAAGCAAACAAAATTCAGCCTCAACTAAAGGAAAAGCAAATAATTCCTGATTCTAGGCACCCGCAGTGGTAGCAAACACAGAGGGTCTGAATGGTGGTAGAGTCTTAAGAGAGAAATAACACCTTTCAGCTTTGACAGAAATGACGTGTCTCAGACTAAATTGAATACCTACACAGGTGACCTCTTCGTATCTCTTTCTAAGGATTATCTGCCTTTGTTACCATTTATATTTCTTGAATTCTCTCCAGCCCCCAAAAAAGCTTCACTTCTTCTCACTTCCTTTTCACAGAGGAAAGAAACACACAAAACACAAAAAAAATCCCACAGCTTTAGATATTTTGAGAAAAGAGAGATTGCTTTACAGAAGAGGCCAGACTTGATATAGGGGAGATTTAAGGTACAATAGAGGGACAGTCTGAGACCCTGGGCCCCCAGCCTTGCCCATCTTTAGGTTAGGGAGCAGCTTGGCAGAGAGCCAGAGAGGGTGAGAAGTCAGTGCCCGCCCCCCCATCCCAGGTTCGCTTCCAAAAGGAAGGAACTAGGAACTGAGGTCTTAGCCGTCATATCCATGACTTTTCCACAAAGTCCCCTAGCCACCACAAAAGAAAGCAGAGGTACTAGATTGTTCTTCCCGAGTAACTTATTCACCTGTCCACCTGCATATTATAGAAAAATCAGAAAGCACAGATAAATAGAAAATTAAAATCACTCATGGCTCCACCAGACAGTGCCAACAATGCTTTTCATTTAGGGGGCATAATTTTCCAAAGTTTCTTCTATGTTAAATATATGGATCTTTTTTCAAAAATTGGATTATATTATATTTAGTTCTTTAGCTTTTTTTTATTCAACAGTGTATTTTTTGTCACCTTTTTATGTCAATAACTGTGTTTCTGAAATACCATTTTTAGTGGTCACTGAATATATGGCTATCCAATTTGACTCTTCCAATTCACTGATGTTAGACATTTAGCATCCTCCTAAAGTTTTTTAATATTACAGATAGTGCTGTGATGAACATCCTTGTAGGTGGATCTTTGTACCATTCTCAATGTTCCTTTAAATAGATTCCCTAAAGGGTGATTACTGGTTCGATGGGTAGGCATGTTTTTAAGGATTTTGGTACAACTGCCAAGTTGGCCTCCAGAAAAATCTTCTGATGAAAAAGTACCCTTATCAAGTTTGCACACCACTCTGTCAGTTCTTCAGGATTTTACCTCTCCCATCTCCACTAGTGTCTCGTTTTTGGGGTCATCTATGTTTGCCATTAAAAACTTGAAGATAATCACACTCTTTTGTATCCTTCATGGCTCTGCTTCGTAGAATGACCCTGGTTACCTTCTTTTTCTTCAGAGTACATCCCTAGCTTGCAAAACAACTGAGAGAGAAGTCAACAGTAAAAAGATAACCAAAAACCCCCCATGCATTTGGAAATTAAGAAATGTGCATCTAAATAACATATTGAAATATGTTTTAAAAAAAGGTATTGAAAATTGGAGCATGTTTTCAAATGAATGATAATGAAAATACTACATAGCAAAACTTGTGGGTTACTATTAAAACATAACTAAAAGGAAAACTTGCAGCTTTAAGAAAAGAATAAACACTGAAAATTAATAAGCTAGTAAGAGTCCAACTCAAGAAATTAGCCAAAATGAATGAATAAATGAATGAATGAGTGAGTGAAATCCTTGAGGTCAGTGGCTCCTTAAGCATCTTTTACATGCTCTCATTTCCAAAACAGTGCTTAACAAATAAGAGGAACTTGATGAACATCAGATTGGATTTGTTTAAATCTTAAAGGCTATGATTCTGAACACGTGGTATTTCCAAATTTTCAAAAGTTAAGGAGTATCCCCAATCTGATTGATCTGACAAGATAACCCATCCAAGTGTCATTTAACTTCTTAGGGCAGTCGATTCTGACTGGGGGAATGCAAGACGCCTACAGGGTGGTGGATTGAAGTGGGCTACTGGAGGTTACCACGTGTACCAGGATTGCAGCAACCCTGGGGTATGTTGAGGCTGCATTTTCTTTATCTCTGGACATCCCAGAGAAGTGTTTGTTTTTATTCTACTAAAAATATTTTGGAGATAAAGGTTAAAGATAAGTGCCTTTGTACCATTCCATCAAGCACATAGCTTTGATCTTAGAAGCCAAGAACAGGGCCTGATCCTGTGCCTTTTACGAAGGCAACCATCTGTTGGAGTTAAAGAAAAATTTTTCATGTGTAAGGGACAGAGGATTACCCTCTGGGGATCAATTTTAGTCAAGGAAAAAGAAGTGACTTTAATTTCATTAATGGTCTCCTGGATGATTCTGCTACAAGTTTAATTCTCCATTAAATATTAATGCCGCTCAGTGCTTAGTATATTGCCTTCAGTATCATACTGCTCAAACGGACACTAACCTGTTTTATATTTTATAACTGAATCACAGGGCTTTTTCAGGAGAAGTCAGCAAAGCAATGCCACCTACTCCTGTCCTCGTCAGAAGAACTGTTTGATTGATCGAACCAGTAGAAACCGCTGCCAACACTGTCGATTACAGAAATGCCTTGCCGTGGGGATGTCTCGAGATGGTGAGCTCTCACAGCTTGAGTTCTACAGTAGCCTGGGGTTGTGAAATACCTTCTGAAACCTGGACCCAGACATGCCAGAATATGTCCCCTCTGTCCCTCACTCGCCCACACTCCACTCCCCCTCCCTGGTGGCTTTGTGGGTTTCACAGCAGTTACTTCCTCCTCTGTAATCCATCGGAGTCAGCTGACTGGGTGATGGGGAACAGCATGGTGGAGAAGTGTCTGTGTGGTCAGAACACCTTCAGATTTTTGACGTTTAAGACAGTACAGGTGGACGAATTGATTGACGGTAAGTGTCTTCCGAGGGCCTTAATAAATATACCCCCTAGAGAAATTTTCCCCAATAGGAAACACAAGCCAGAGATAATTGTTACATGCTTTATACTAGCAAGCTTATTGGCAGTTGGGATGAATTAGCTTTTATGCTAACTGGATATTTTGAATCACATGTCCAAGGCAAATATTTGTACATACAGAATGTGTGAAAATAGTGCAACGCATGGCTCAATGACAAATGTTCTTTTCATTAAAAGAAACTATTTTAAGAAATGGAGACCATGTACCATTCAATTGCAAAACATTTCAAGATCTTCCCGGAAAACTATCTTAAGTGCACTGAATAATCAACAGCAGACTTCAAGACAGTTTTTCTTATACAAGGAAACTGGGCAGAAAGTACAGTGGGTACATTTTAAGGACTTTTCTGAATATACTGGCTGGCTGACTCTCTTAAGAGATCCCTGTGAAGGAAACATCCCTTCCAGTGGAGTTTCAGCCTGTGGAAAAATAATTCAGAATGCTGGGCCTGCATTCTTAAAGCTTGCTTTCCCCGTAGTCAGATGTTCTTGGGGCCTGAGGACCCGCCCAGGCACAAGTTGTGCTGTCCTTTAGTAATGGTGCACAGGGTAGCCTCTTAGAACATGTAGAAACAAGAGGGAAGCTTCTGGCATTGGAAGATGCAAGTCACAGAACTTGCATCATATTCTCAGAAATTCCTGGTATGCAGCTCTGCAGATTGTATCTTCCAATTGCTCTAAACATACAGTTAGCTATATCTCTTATGAACTTGTAAGTTAAGAATCACAAGTTGTGTGTAGATTTTCTCAAAAGCTGATCCTTTCATTTCACTTACAGGATGGTATGATTATTGTTGTTAAGGCAAAAGTTAAAACATTTCACAGTCGCAGCAGAATGAGTTTCACCTATGGGTATTAATCTCCTTGGGTGTGCTAGAGTATTCTTTTCAAAAAAATAAAGCACTTTCAATATGCCTTGTGGAGATTTTGCATATAAGTGTCACTTATTTTGCATATAATTGACAGCAGATATTGTTGGCTTGGAGTGAATCTGGGGGCTTATACAATTATAGACCTGAAATTCAGAGCCCATATCGGTCTGACTGCTGTCTAACCAGCCCCGCCAAAGTTTGTTACCTGAGTTGTGGAAACTGGAAATTGACCAGTGTCCAGCTCGCTTGTTTCCTCTGTGCGAGAGGACAGCACATCCTCCTTGGCAGGAAAAGAATCCACCAGCTGGCCTGGGTGGTGGCCTGGTTCCCAACTTCACTTCTATCTATCCTGCCTCCTGCCCCTCGACTCATAGAATTATGATGATGGTGAGATGGGTGAATTCATCTACCCAATCAGGTATACATTTAACCACAATCAATTAGGAGATCCTAGTCCCTCCAGCAGAGGCTTTATCTGCATATACAGAGTCGGGCTGAGAAATAAATGGGTTAGTGGGAGAGTTCAGACCAGGAAATCATTGGGCATTTTTTTTCTCAGTTATCTGGGTGTTTTAGGAGAAATCATTTGGGATTCTGGATAAACTGGAAAGTTATGACAGTCATTGCTCCACTTTAAATATAGGGACACATTGCAAGGAGAAGCGTTGCAAACACAGATTCGGCCAACAGGGATCGTACACAGTGATTGCCCTTTCCAAAGTTCTGATAACCTTTCTACTTGAGGCTAAATCAGAGGAGTAGAAAGTGTCATTTAAAGATGAGTCCAAAGGTTTCACAGTGGCCACTGTGACCCAGGAGTAGGGGACGGGATTTCTTAGATCGGGTAGACTCAGAGATGTAATCCAGGGAATTGCAAAGGCCTTGTCCAGTTTGTTTAGGTCTCTCGATGAAGCCCCAGATTTGGATGTTTGATCGGGAAGAAACTCATCCGAGTATACGGAATAATAAAAGTTGAGGTTTGACTGCTTGTGCCTCAGTGTACCTCTGTGAGTCTGTGCATCCCTGGGCATTGGTCTGAACACTGGGAAGAGGAAGAGCTGGTCTAGGCCAGCTGCATGGACAGAGAGTGAACAAGCCCATTACGTCACATAGTGGCTCCCACTGAGCGTAGGGTTTTGTAACAGCAGAAAAACATAGTGGTCGTTGCTCTGGGTCTCTTCTACCAGTCCTGGGTCTGCTTCTGAAACTTAGTTCCTCTGGGATGCGTCTTTGCTGTTGGGGGTATGGAGCAGCCTGTGTGCAGTGGGACGGTTTTCACCTCTGGATCACGTCCTTATTTTGTGGCTATGTGGTTTTTGATTGCGACTGTCTGAGACTTCAAAGGAACCCCTAAAGCACGCTGGAGAGGATAATGAAGAAGAGCATATTGTACATGGTGTGTTTTGGCTTTTTTCTTCCAGCTGTAAAATTTGGCCGAATGTCGAAAAAGCAGAGAGACAGCTTGTATGCAGAAGTGCAGAAACACCGGATGCAGCAGCAGCAGCGAGACCACCAACAGCAGCCTGGAGAGGCCGAGCCGCTGACTCCGACCTACAACATCTCAGCCAATGGGCTGACGGAACTTCACGACGACCTCAGCAACTACATCGACGGGCACACCCCTGAGGGGAGCAAGGCAGACTCTGCCGTCAGCAGCTTCTACCTGGACATACAGCCTTCCCCGGACCAGTCAGGTCTGGATATCAATGGAATCAAACCAGAACCAATATGTGACTACACACCAGCATCAGGCTTCTTTCCTTACTGTTCTTTCACCAATGGAGAGACTTCCCCAACTGTGTCCATGGCAGAATTAGGTAAGGGTGTCCGTGTTTCCATTGGGATGCGCTACTCCTGCCCTTTGCAGTAAACAGGAGATGTTTGACCTTCCTCTAATGAGTTATGTTATTAAAATAATGCAACTAGAAGGGCAATTCACCTTTACCATTTGGACCACTTCATAATTCCATCCTGCTCCTTGCTTTTGACTGTGCACTGCTTCCCATCATACATTGACCTCTCAGCATCAGAGATGGGACAACATAAACTTAAAGCAGTCTTTAAATTCCATACAAAACTGTAAGCTCAGGGAATGGCCCCCATTAACTTCATCAGTTATTTACTTTAGTGATATTCCAGGTATTGCTTTATACCTAAAGTCATAGAAATGGCAGCCCACAAACTGAACCTGGTCCACAGACATGTTTTCTTGACCAGTGCAGAGTTTTAAAATTTTTGAATCAGTTGCTAAATGTTTAAACCTGGACAGTTCCACCTAAAAGTTCATATTTCCAGCTTCTTGTGGGAGGGAAAAAATAAATGATCTAGTTACACTGGACCAGCATTTGTGAATGGCACCAACCAACTGGAACCAGTTGGCTCTAACACCTTGAGATGGTCCCATCCCACTTTTCCCATTTCTGTCACTGCCCAGCCCCTGTAGGCATCTACATTTTGCCACCCTGATGTATTCTATAAATGTTAGAGGGAAATTGGCTTATTTATTTGCCAAAATGTTTTGGTGATGGAGATTGGTGACAAAACTGATGTATTTCATAAAAGACTAACCATGCAAAAAAAAAAACAAAAAACTTGTCATTTCCTTATTCCTGTGACAGTGTTGCTTCTTGGGAGATGTGACCTAGAAATATTGATAACACGAACAATGGGAAACTTTCCATTGCAAGGAAGTTGTGTTAACATCCTCTCTTATATTTAATCGATTTTTGAGTGCAGCACTATTATTAGAGAAACTTTGATAAGAACCTTTGCAGTTTTAGAATTTGATCTGCTCCTCCCTGTGATTCCTCACACAAGGTTATAATCCTTTGGGATATTTCAATTAGTTGCTGTGGAGATGACTTGGTTAATATGAGGAGAGAATGAAGACTTCACATGGAAAAGAACCGGCAGGTTCTGCCTTGAGCACAGACATCCTCAGTCCACAGAAATAATGGTTGTGTTCTTTAGATGGTTTCTCCACCTCTGTACCTCATAAAACATTTTTTACGTGAAATTTATATTTCCAGTAAAATCTTTCTCCAAATAGAACAAATTGAATGTTCTTTACGGTTTTTGCACAAGCACCTCTTTATGGGTCTAAATTTAAATCCTCAAGAGCAGGGACATTTTCAGCCTGGTCTTTAAGCACTGAACAGCATTCAAGGTGCATCGCAGATCTTTTGATTAACAGAGAAACCTCTGAACTAGAAGCCAAGCTGAGCAGAGGGAGGTTTGATTTTTTTTTTTTTTTTTTTTTCTTGAACTAGAACAAAAACCTTCCATTTTTGTCGTGAAATCTTGGTTGGCTGAGCCTTAAGCAGGACTGTAATGAAAGTAAAATTTTCAGAAATGAATAAGGATTTGATTGAAAGCTGACATGATATCATGAAAAATGACCTGGCTCACTTTAGGTTTGCTTCCACCTTATCATAAATACTAGTGAATCCAGCCTGTGTGCTTGTCAGATGTTCAGTCCTGAAATAAATCCACAGGGCTTAGCCAGAGTGTCGCCCTTGAAGGTGGCACTATGGCTAAATGTGTGCTAATATCTGAGTGGGACCAGAATGGCTAAACCGAGTCCCCCAGTCTCTCCTTCCCTCACAAATCAGTTTCCTCTTCCACAGTTGTCACCTCCTCGTGTAGTCTGGGAGCCCTGTGCCCTCATACATTCTCCATGTTTTCCTAAAGTAGGGATTTTTCACATGCGTTGTGGCATTTTCCAGGATGAATACAATTAACTCGGCAATAGGATTACTCATACCCAAAACTAAACAAGAATTTATCTGAAAAGGATATAATTGGGCTCTCATTTTCAACCCCATTTACATGTACACAAGAGCGTGAGGAGCTAAGAGTAGCATAAAAGTGGCCAAAGACGTTGCTGCTCCTTATTCAAAGCTCTCTGAAGTTCCCTGATATTTCCTTCAGAGCTAAAGTCCTGCTATCTCTTTAACTAAGATTCTTGACTTCATTTTAGGCTAAATTTTTTTCATCAGATTTTAAACAAATGAAACCAATGGTACAATTGGGAAATAACTTGTAGATTAACATCCTAAGCCCAATTCTATCTTTCAATAATAGTGTCTAGAATCCATTAATTTTAGTGGAGATATGCCTGCATTCCTGGCTAGGAAATTTTGCCCTTGATGTACAATTAATACCTGAATTATACACTCCAGATCAGCAAACTAGGTTCATTAAAAAAAAAAAGCTAACTGCGCTTGTTACTATAATCGATAACTAAACCCTTGTTCGGGAGAGACACCTGATATATTGGGCAAAGCATGAGACAAGAAGTCAGCTTATATGGGTCCTAGCTTTGCTGTAGGTTGTACACCCCAGCATGTGTCATGTAACCTCTGCAAGTGGCAGTCTCCCTACCTATAGAATATGAAGATTAAGAGCACAGACTCCGGAACCAGATTGTGTGTGTTTGAATCATTGGCCACTTGCCAGCTATGACACCTTGGAAAAGTCACTTAATCTCACTGTGGCTCGGTTTCCTCATCTGTAAAATGGAGATAATACTAGTACATTCCTCTTAGGGTTGTTATGAAGATTAAGAAAATATATATATTTAGAATATTTATATAAGTTATATGGGTCTGGCACATAGTAAATGCTCCGTAAGTGTTAACTATCATCATTATTATTGTTGTTATTGTCTGTAAACTAAGGAGAGTTTGGACCAGATGATGTCTAAAATTCCTTCCCACTATGAAAATCTGTGACTAACTCAGAAGTCAGGATTTTCCGTGTAAAATATCTAGACCTTGGCTCTATTGATGAAGCCATCATGGTTGAGGAGGTGAACTGTGTGAGTTATCCACTGAGCTCAGACCAGAAACCAGGTCTCCTAACTCCTAGTTCCAAGGTATTTCACTCTTCAAGACTGTTTCTCTGAGACACTACACTCACTTCTTAACTTCTACTCAGTCTGACCATATTCTCCTTTGCTGAAGTGGAGGTTTAAAAATAGCGAGGTGTCTAAAATCTTACACTTGCCAAATCAACTGTGAATTGGAATCAACGGCAGAAGGTGGAAATGCAGCCACTGCCCTCTACTGGTGTGTTTTGTGCATTGCATCATTCGTTGTCTCACTTCTACGAGCTGAACTTAAATACAGAGGAGTGGGAACAATTTTTAGGATGAAGTGAAACAATAAGATGCTGACCATATTAACTAGAAAAGAGGCATGATATGGAAGAGAATACTGTAAGCCTCTTCTCATTCTTCACCTCATAGGATGCCCCAGCTTCCCTGTGAAAACTTCATCATTTTTTTTTTCATATCTGCAAAAACTGATTTACTCTTTACACATTTATCTTGTTTCTGACTCCCCATTATTTTTTTGTCTTTATTCCCCTCTTCTCTTCACAAGGGTCATTGATTCTGAGACGCACTTTACTGGCTTCTCGCTCTTAGTTTCTCTGTCTTTCTTTGAATCTTATTCTTTTGTTTCTGTTTTATTTTTTATGATATTTATTTATGTTGTTTCTATGTCTGTGTGTTGTCAACTAGGGCTGTTAAGGTCTATTGTGTTTTGGTATCTCTAAGGAGATTCTAGTTTCAAGCTTCATTTAGGTGAACTTGCTGTGTTTTCACACTGCTTGCCTTGTTTAGTCTGATTCTGTTTGATGAAAGCAGTAATAGATTTCCAAATAAACAGACACTCTGACTAGTGTTGCCAAGTTTGCATGCAGCACCATTCTTTTACATGGCTTTCCTACTACATCTTCCAGACCCTGGGAGGGGGATCACTTTTGGGTATGGTTTCATATTCACGAACCTTTTCAACTTCTTTTAAAACACTTCTTAAATGTCCTTCCTTTCCATAACAATTGTTACCAACCTACTTCAGCTCTTAGTCCCTCAAATCTAGATTCCAGCAGCTTTCTATCTGGTCCTCCTGCCTCCAGCCTCTCCACCCTCCAATCCACCAATCACAAAGCTGCTTGTTCTATTTCCCCAGATACAGTGTTTGGCATGTCAGCTCCCTCTTAAGAAGCCTGCTGACTCCTTTTGTTAATCAAGTCCACACTCTCAATCCTAACGTTCAAGATCCTTCAGGATTTGGACTCCTACCTACTCATATTTCTGTTTTGACATTATCACTTTTCACATCTGCCTGTCTCCTATAAATGCCGTATTTGTTCCTTCATCTAACATCCCTCGAATGTGGAATTGGCCCACCTCCTCATGCCACTGGCCTCTACCTACCAAATCCTCCCCATCCTTCAGGGTCGAACTCAGATGTTCCTCTTCTGCCAAGAAGCATCCCCTAATTCCCCTCATCTCTCACTTCCCTGACAGCACCTGTTGTCTTTCTTTCTTTCTCTTCTGATATAAATTCAACTTTATGCTTTATTGTCTCATGGTTGAATTGTCCTTTCACTGTGTCCATACGTGTTCATCAGATTATAAGTTGCTAGAGAAACTTCTTTGGCTTCTATTACTTTTAATATCTTCAAACTCCCTACCCTCCCATAAGAACAAATGTTTATGTAGTACATGCTATGTAACACCCTCTGTTCTAAGTGCTCAACTCTTTTAATTCTCTCAGAAGCCCTATGAAATATATACTGTTTCCTTCATTTTACAAATGAAGAAACTAAAGCACCGAGAGCTTAAGTAACTTACCCAAGATCACACAGCCAGTAAGTAGCAGAGCTGAGATTCAAACCCAGGGAGAGGGTTCCAGAGGCCATCTCTTAACCACCTCACTATATATAGTGACACAGGAGGCCCTCAGTAATGCTTGTTCTGCTATCTGCAGGAAAAACAAAAGAAATACATAGTTGTCACAAAAGAATACCATTTCTTAATTTGTCGAGAGTAATCCTTCCTAGGTCAATGTATATGGCCGACGTGTCTTCATAAAGTGCCAAGAAGAGTCTGTCAGTCATTTCCCACACCTATCTAGGTCAATATTTGTTCATTCCCAGACATTGGTGTAAAGGCACAGAAGAAGGTCAAGGTCAGGAGGGTCTTTGAAGTCAGCAAGCCTTATTGCCAAATGTTGGCTTTGCGTGTCCTTCATCCTCATGTTCCAAAATACAGAATAGTTCCAAATTTCTTACTGAAATACATGAAGATAATTAAAACCGGTTCAGCATGTTGCTTTATACTTGTTACTTTTTAAATCAAGTATTAAGTAGGGAAAACACTGATTATCCGAAGAAGAGCTTAGCTTCTCATGTTTGTGATCTTCTGTTTTCTCCTTAGAACACCTTGCACAGAATATATCTAAATCACATCTGGAAACTTGCCAGTACTTGAGAGAAGAGCTCCAGCAGATAACGTGGCAGACCTTTCTGCAGGAGGAGATTGAGAACTATCAAAACAAGGTATAGTCTGAAGGGTTCTACCTAAGATTGAGACAACATTGGGAAAGGTGTGCGTGCAGGAGATGTGATCAAGAATACAAACAGACCAAAGAATGAATGTCTTTCATCAGATATCAGATTTCTGTTTAAAAATCTTTCTTCCTGAGCTGATCATGTACTTGGCGTTTTGTCTTCTTACGGAGAAGCCACTGTGTGAAATTTCAGCAATAGCCAACAAATTCTGTTGTGCCTATAACTATACATGTATCTCCTATCATGTGTCAACAGGGGGGCTAGATTAAGCAGCTTCCAAAAGCCTAAGTGAATTGGGATTTGTCCCGATATCACAATGGAAGATTTCAAGGGCTGGAAGATAATGTGAAAATAATCTCAGCCTTATGTTTCCAGAGGTTAAGAAGAAGGAGTTTAGAGAGTGTATACAAAAAAAGGTTTGGAAGCCGTGATCATAACTCCAGTCTGAACCTAGCACTGTGAGGCTGACAAATAGTGCTGCTATTTGCCTTTTTCTATAAAACTCTCTTATCAACAAGCCACCAAAATTGGAGGGCAGGGCTGGAGAAGGGGAAATTTTAATTATCCACTCTGCCTTTGGTAAAAGAAAATGCTGTTATTTTTGTCAATAATCATAGAAATTCAGGCTTAGGAAGGACCATAGAGATTATCTAGGCTAATCTTCCCCTTCATTTTACATTTGAGGAAACTAAAATCCCTTGGCATATGGCTGGAGAGTGAAAACATCAGGACCAGACCATGACTCCTGGCTCCTAGTTCAGTGTTTCTTCCACCCCATTATATTGGTAAAAACAGTCTTAAACTAAGGTTGGGGGAACAAGTGAGCCATGCAACAGATCCAGGTCACCCTGTCACTGAGTTGGAGCGTGGGTGTATACAAGGCATTAAATAGGACAGGTTGGGGAATAGCAACACATCACTTTATTTGCCTTGGAGGTAGCAGGTAACACCAGCAGCCAGAGTTACAAAGAAGCAAGAAAGCAGTAAGAAGCAGCAAGGCTGTGGAATGAGATTCAGAGTCAGAGATGCTGGGATTTGAACCCCAGCTCCAGTACCTATTAGCTGTGAAACTTCTGTGCGCATTCATATCTATTTATGGAAAACAGAAAAACGTTCTTGTGAAAATGAAATCAGACAAGGATGTCATAAAGCTCCAAGCTCATAGCAGGTGCACAATAAATGTAATTGATGCCTCTTTTCTTCCCTTCCCCCAGTAAAGTGGTGTTAAGTTCCCCAAGGCAAAATAACTGCTTAAAAGAAGATCCTCCTTTGCCACTTCATGGTCCAGGGTTAAAGCAGTGGCATGCATTGCTTCCCTGACTCATGTTTTCATCTTCTGCTATATACATACTCACAACATCTTCCCCCCGTCCCTTTGCCATCAAAATGGTAAGAGAAGAATTGGAAGAGATGAGAAAGGATTTGGAAGCAATTGTTATATCCCAAATAAACTGGCCAACTGTTAATTTTTTAATCCCCTAGGCTTTTAATTCATTTCCAAAGAAGGATTTTACAAAATAGGAAGAGTTAAAACAGCGGTGTCAAAGATTTGGGTGACCGTGTATGTTAATGTGTTTCCCTCTTCAACAGCAGCGGGAGGTGATGTGGCAATTGTGTGCCATCAAAATTACGGAAGCTATACAGTATGTGGTGGAGTTTGCCAAACGCATTGATGGATTTATGGAACTGTGTCAAAACGATCAAATTGTGCTTCTCAAAGCAGGTATGTGCTTTCCAAGTGAATTTTGAGATCCCTCCCTAAACTGCTTTCTCCGTCTTATTAAAGAAATGCTTGGTAAGGAAGGTGTCGGGAGCAGTTTTTCTCCAATGATAACAGCTCAGGTTTCTCTTAGCAGAAACTGAGTTCTTTTTAAAGGTTTTTGAGCTATTTGCAGGAGACATTCCCTCCATTTTTCTTCTCCTCTGGGTGAAAAGATTAATTTGAAAGACACCTGCATTCCCCAATTTTAGCATAACCGGTGTTTTGTTTTTACCCTTCAAATCCTCAGGAGGTTACGATAGGTCGTTAGAAAGAAGGTTGTTTGTGGAACTCAGAGAGATATCCCTGCGTTTTTTTGTTTGTTTTAATAAATAAGAATCAAGAGTTTTCCTAGCAACTCTGAGACTCCATATTGCAAGACAGAAGAGTGCCAAAGAAGTATTTGTAAATCAATCTCGCTTCGGTAATACAGGCTTTCACTTCAGCACAAGTCTTTAGTTACACTAGTGACCTTTGCCCTTTTAAATAGAGAACTGAGGAGACTGAGAGCCCACTGGCTAAACTGCACACGACACCCACTGCGCTGACTCAGAAAGTGGTCTTCACGTTAGTGCCTTCAGAATACACTCACCAAGGTGGAATAATCCCATCATTTCTGCCTTTGCTTAGGTTCTCTAGAGGTGGTATTTATCAGAATGTGCCGTGCCTTTGACTCCCAGAACAACACCGTGTACTTTGATGGGAAATATGCTAGCCCCGAAGTCTTCAAATCCTTGGGTAAGGAAATCTCTGGGGGCTTTGTCTTCAAATCAGGGCTACAGGAGAAGATGGGAGTGGAGTGAGAGCTCTTAGTGAACAAAATGGAAAGCGGTTATTTGGATACAAAAATTAGAGGATTTTATACCTAGGTTACTTTATAATTAGTCACTGTAGAGAATTCACACAGCTCAAACGTTTTTTGTCTGTTACATGTAAATGTCTAGAGTTTCATTTTATCTGGTTGATAATACAAGAAATTTATATTATATATCCTACCAGTTCCCTTCCAGATTTGCAGGGGATATATTATTCAGATAAACTAGAGAATGTGATTTGATACATAAAATCAAGCAAAGAGCTGAAAGTCAGCCCTTCCATACTCCTCAAATAAGAACCATTAATGAGAATTAAATGCAGATATCGAAGAAATAAAGTATAGCTAAGTGAAACTGTGACATAAACTTTAAAAATAAATTATTTTGGATTTCTAAAATTTAAATAAAGTGGGATATAGTCATTAAGAAGAATGGGACAGTATCCAAGATATGTTGTTAAGTGATTTTAAAAACAGTTAAATGACAGAAGATATGTATACTTTAGTATAGACCATTGCTATTTAAATATATACATAGCATGCAAATCCGAAAGAATAGACACCAAACTTAACTAGTCTTTTGGGGATGGATTATTTTTCTGTGGGACTTTCACATTTTATATTTTCAGTTCTGTAATAGTTATAATGATTTTACCACCATAATCTGTCATTTGTTAGGATTTTTAAGGGTTTTTTACATCAGATAGAGTAGAAAACAAAAAATGAGTGAATGTAACATTTCAGTTAGATTGTTCTGACTCCATTGGTTGGGTGTGGGCTCCAAAGTCAGGCAGCCTGGCTTTGAATCTCAGGCTGTTAATTCCTACCTGTGTAACCTTAGGTACATTACTTTTCTCACCAAGTCTGTTTTCTTACCTCTAAAATGGGAATGATAATAATACCTCCCTCATAGGGCTCTTGTGAAATAGTAGGACACCCAAAGAAGCGTCTTAGATCAGTACCTAACATAGTAATCACACAACAAAAGTTAACTCTCATTATTTTGAATGATGATGATGGTGGTGATGGTGATGTCGGGTAAACAGATTTTACTTTTAAGATTTAAAACTATTAAATGGTAGAAATGTTATCACTGTCCCCTTTGATCTTCAACTACTAGATCCCTTTTCACATTCTTCTATATTTTTCTCCTGGGATCATAATCAAAATCCTAAACTGTATTTATTTTAATTTTGGCAGGTTGTGAAGACTTTATTAGCTTTGTATTTGAATTTGGAAAGAGTTTATGTTCTATGCACCTGACTGAAGATGAAATTGCATTATTTTCTGCATTTGTACTGATGTCAGCAGGTAAGATAACCAAATAAAAATAAATGGTTTATTTTATTTTTTATTTTTTATTTTTTTTTTGTGAGGAAGATCAGCCCTGAGCTAACATCCATGCTAATCCTCCTCTTTTTGCTGAGGAAGACTGGCTCTGAGCTAACATCTATTGCCAATCCTCCTCCTTTTTTCTCCCCCAAAGCCCCAGTAGATAGTTGTATGTCATAGTTGCCCATCCTTCTAGTTGCTGTATGTGGGACGCGGCCTCAGCATGGCCGGAGAAGTGGTGCGTCGGTGCGCGCCCGGCATCCGAACCCGGGCCGCCAGTAGCGGCGTGCGCACTTAACCGCTAAGCCACAGGGCTGGCCCCTAAAATGGTTTAAAAGTTATCCAGGTAAAGAATTTTTATAAGGTGCATAACTTTTAGAATATTCAGGGGGCTACTGAGAGAGGCTGCCACCCTTATTAAATCCAATTTTAACTTTTTGGAAGAACAACCCCCCCACACACACACACACACATACATATATCCTTTTAAGAAGACCTCATGCTGTTTTGATAAAATCTTAAGAAATGAGAATTGAATAAAACCCAGTCCACAATTAACTTCCTGATACCAAGAGAAATGCTATGGTTGAGTAGGGTTGCCCTCCTTAACACCAATCTGCAAGATAACATGGTTTTTAAGACATCCTACTTTTCCTTAAAATCCATTTGGATATCATCTACAAGTTTTTCTGAATTTCATCTATGTTTTCTTTTTTTTGTGAGGAAGATCAGCCCTGAGCTAACATCCATGCCAATCCTCCTCTTTTTGCTGAGGAAGACTGGCCCTGGGGGGCTAACATCTGTGCCTATCTTCCTCCACTTTATATGGGACGCTGCCACAGCATGGCCTGACAAGTGCTGCATCGGTGCACGCCCAGGATCCGAACCCGGGCCACCAGCAGCAGAGCGCACGCACTTAACCACTAGGCCACAGGGCCGGCCCTTAATCTATGTTTTCAACCATTACTGCCTCTTGGGGATAATCAGTTTTGCAAATTTGCTATCTTCTATTTGGAATTCTTACACATAAAGACTTTATCCTAAATTAACAACCCTTAAGTCATTTGGAATTCTATTGACGATTTTAGTTGCCTTGGATTATAAGGCAATTTTCATATTTGCCAGAAAGGCTAGCAGGATTGATATGAGTATTTCATTCAGAAATGTAATTATTAGAAAGGCTTGAGGGGCCATAGTGGTTTCATTTCCATTCGTGTGAGTATGACCTTAGATTAAATGGCTATCCTTTTGGAAGGGGAGGGCCCTCCCTTCCTTTAAGTATCAGTAAGAATGAAAAGGTTTAACACTGTTTTATAACTGTCATACATCACTCTTTCACCTTTTTAGGAGCAAATTTCGAACAAGGACTGAAACTGGCCGTCAGTCTCTAGCTCTGCATTGTGGTGAATAATCTGTGTCTAAGGGTCAGGAGGGGGACCGGCCCGTGGCATAGCAGTTAAGTGCGTGTGCTCCCCTGCTGGCGGCCCGGGTTCAAATCCTGGGTGTGCACCGATGCACCGCTTGTCAGGCCATGCTGTGGCAGCGTCCCATATAAAATGGAAGAAGATAGGCACAGATGTTAGCCCCCCAGGGCCAGTCTTCCTCAGCAAAAAGAGGAGGATTGGCATGGATGTTAGCTCAGGGCTGATCTTCCTCACAAAAAAGAAAAAAAAAGAGTCAAGAGGAATTGGGTGTTCTGACTCCATGTTGGAGGAATACTAAGGAGTATCATTTTTCATGTTTAGATCGCTCGTGGCTGCAGGAAAAGGTAAAAATTGAAAAACTACAACAGAAAATTCAGCTAGCTCTTCAACATGTCCTACAGAAGAATCACCGAGAAGATGGAATACTAACAAAGGTGAGAACCAAAGGTGTCCAGTTGGCATAGCCTGAATTATCCCTTGCCACAGATCAGTGCTGCCAGCTACCCTTGTAAGTCATCTGACCAGCCCCCAAAAGTATCAGTAAGCAGCAGGCTACTGAAAAGAAAGAAATATCTCCATTTCAAAAAATTCTGTGGGACCAAAATTCAGGTTAAATTTATTATCATTGGTTATGAAGTGCCCTGCAATAGTAGGGTAATGGTAGAATTTTTTTTAAAGCATTAATACATTCTGGAAATCCTCCTCCTAGTCCATCAAAGTTGGGTATAAAGCAGAGTTAATGTTCTGCGTTGATATAAATTAGAAAAAGAATCTTTGAATTTAGAAGTAGGAAGTTATGAAGGACTAAAACAATTAACCAGGATAACCATATATTCTAATCTTAGTTCTATTTCCATTAAATTCATTAGTAACCAACAATAAATGACTTTTGTATTTTCTTCATCAATTTCCCATTACTACCCTGTATTCCAAGCATAAGGTTTCATTTTTGCTAATTATCTTTTGCAATAAAAATATAATTAGGATGTCAATTTAAAATATGCTAATAGCCTTCAGTGCTAGTGCTGGTAGTATATATTTAGTCTTAGAAAAATCAGCCGTATTCTGTCTTAGATTATTTTATGTGTTTTATTCTTCGAGAAGATGATTTGAAAGGTTTGGGATTTTTTTTCCTGTTTGTTTTCTTTTCTTTTCTCTTGATAGCTAGGTTAGGTCACAAAGGGGAGGTTGGGAGCTGATTACTGTTTTGTTTTTGACTTTGCACCTGTTAAATGAGAGATTGAGGCAGGAATGGGAAATAGAAGGAAGAAGAACTATCAGGAGTTTACTCACTTCTCCATCTTCCTGCCCCCATGCGAAGGCAGCATTAGGTTCTTTTATTGTAGAGAACACCTGACACCCGCACAAGATCTATGATTTGGTGAAAACTTTTCTTAGAAAGGATTATTCTGGGTTGAAATAATAAGTACTTTGCCCTTGTACAGTGCTTTAGAGTTTAAAAAGCATTTTTGCAAGTCATGTAAGTACCCTCAACTGGTACATGGTCAATGCTGGGACTCCCATCCAGGCCTTCAGACTATTCTTTATTTGTTTTTTAACTCAGGGCCTTTTGCTCAGACCTGGAATGGCTTTGTTATAGGCAACGCTCTTTCTGGAGAAGAAGCTTGTCATTGGAGCTGACTAGTACTTGTTCTGCATAAAATATGTAGGGCCTGCCATCATCTCTAGTTGCAGTGACCTCAGCTACCCGTGACTGTCCCCTTGCTCTCTCCTCTATCACCAGATCTCTTCTTTTTCCACAGTGGTAGAGGGGGAGATCGGGATGGTAGAGCAGAAAGCACGTTGGACTGGGAGGAGGATATGGGAGACTCAGGTTTTTGTCTCAGCTCTGCCACTTGTGCTTATGAACATCTTTTCAGGTTATTAAATTGTCTTCAAAATCATGTTTAATGTATACCTGGTGTTCTATAATATGACTGTATGATCATTTATTTTTATCAATCCCTATTACTGGACATCTAAGTTGCTTCAAGTATGTTTCACCGTTATAAACAATGTTGTAAAGATCATCCAGATCCCTAATTTTTGATTCTCATGTCTATTCTCTCCTGACAACCTGTCCTTTCTTCCACTTACAGTTGATATGCAAGGTGTCTACATTAAGAGCCTTATGTGGACGACATACAGAAAAGCTAATGGCATTTAAAGCAATATATCCAGACATTGTGCGACTTCATTTTCCTCCATTATACAAGGAGTTGTTCACTTCAGAATTTGAGCCAGCAATGCAAATTGATGGGTAAATGTATCACCTAAGCACCTCTAGAATGTCTGAAGTACAAACATGAAAAACAAACAAACAAAATTAACCGAGACACTTTACATGGCCCTGCACAGACCTGGAGCGCCAACACACTGCACATCTTTTGGTGATCGGGGTCAGGCAAAGGAGGGGAAACAATGAAAACAAATAAAAGTTGAACTTGTTTTTCTCATGCATATGATTTCCATTATGCCTACAGATATGGACCCTTTTTCTGTCTTGACTTCTTGATCGTTGACCTCTGTTTACAGCAGAAAGAGGGTACTAAAGTCGGAGGATTTCCTTTTCTTGTAGCTCACTGCCCACAGACTTTCTCCAGAGTCACCAATCTGTCAGTAACAACCGAGAGTCCAGCAACAATCGGTGACTGGTGTGCGTAGCGGAGGTTGTGGCATGACTTTGCACAACTTGCTCTTTGTTTCATGAAGGAAGTTTTTATTTCTTCACCGATTATTGCCAGTCAGCAGGATGGCATGAAAAGGGTCCATAGCACTAGCAACAATAGCATTATAATATATTACAGGGTAAATGGGCATGAAGACTATATATAGCTAAAAGAGATATTGTTTATATATTGTTTTAATTAATATAAAATGTAGTTACTGGTGTAGCTTTTCCTGTTGAATTGATAAGGCACTTTCATTTTGCACCTTTTTTCTTTAAATTAAATGCTAGCGTGTTCACTGTCGTGTCGCATGTGCACCAGAAACACAAGTTTAACTGAGAAGGCTTGGAAGGTACGTCGGGAGGTATTTATGCTGCTGTTTACAAAATTACTTTTAAAAGACTGGCTGGTCATATCTAGAAATCACGACGTTGATTATTTTTTTTTACATGTGAGTTTGGAATTAGAAACGGAACTCTCCCTAAATCATACTTTGCTTTTTGGTAAGTTTAAGGATAGATGTGTTTATGCTTCATACAAAGTTGAATGATCGATTGGTGCTGTGGACTTGTACCATCATGCACATTATTTTCAAAAAGCTTTTTAAAATGCCGCCTTATGGAGGCAAGGGAAGGGAGGCTCATTTTACACAATTCAGTAGTTAGACTCAGTCTCAACTTGGAATTCCTATGCTTTGAGAACAAATCAGTAACCAGAATATTTTTTGGAATCTAGCTTTTATTTATAAGGACCCAAAGATTATATCTGGAGCAAACGCACACTCCCCATGTGAGGACAGGAAGCGTTTACTTTGTGAATGTTTCTGTTCTTGGTATAATCTAGGCACCCTAAGAGTTTATCTCAGAGTGAACTATTTCTAGACTAGCTGCCTCTAGATGCTAAAATTCTAGAATATTGCTCTCCATATTTCATAGACAATGGATAGGAGGGCAAACGAGGCATACAATGTTGAACCAGTGTCTCTTATTTAAATATTAAATATTTTAAGCTTTGAAAGTGAAGTTGATGCTAGCTGCAAACATTTACTTTTGTATTTATCTTCACTAGAAAACTGTGGACTGTAATTTATTTTATTAAATATTTAGAAGATTGTTTGGCTTTTGTGTTCAGGTGAAAAATATTGCATTGTTTTTGTTTAATTTCGTGGGGTTTTTAAAAATAATTCCCAGCGGGGGAAGGGAGAAGGAACAGTCTGACATACAAGTGTGCATGTTTTAAAAATAAGTGACCTTTGGGAATGTAGGCATTGAGATGATGATTTTAGTCACACCCAGGGTGGGATTCAAACTTCTGCTCTGACATCAAAGACCATGTTTGTATAGAAAAGGGAACATCTTCCCGTAGTGTAAAGGTGGGAGTTTCCAAGCAGCCCTTTACAGGGAGAAAGTCTCTCCTCTACCACCAGGGTCCCTCTGGAATCTTCTGCAGGAATTGTGGCTCCTGGTGTCAGCTGGATCAGAGCGCCAGCTTCCCAGAGCCCTTCTCTGTTTTTAACTACACTGACTTCCTGACTTGTTTATTGAGGGACTTGGAAAAGGGGAAGGAATTATTCACACAGAAGTGTGTATGAAGCCTAAATAACATCTAAAAAATTTTTGTTTCAAAAATATAGTAAAGTTTTAACCATAAATGAAAGACGAGAGTAGTATTTACTTAAATTTCTTACAAGCATATAAAACTTTATCTGAGTGTTTATATAAAGAGGTTAACTATCAGCATATAGTATTTATATTTGGGCGAGAAGGGTTAAATCAAAATTTTAATTTAAATAAGCATAGTTCCTTTAAAGATCAATAATATTTATACTCTGAAAAGAGTACCAAGCTTAGTTCAATTATTTATTTGTCCATTTTTTTCCTATTGTTTCTCCTTTAGGGGAAGGTGGTGTGTTTTTATTTTGGTTTTGTTTTGTTTTGTTTTTTGTCATTCTGATTCACTAAATTTGGGGATGGTTTTATTAAAGTATATTAACTTCTTTTTAACCAAAGCTTTCTGAATATGACCAGCCTCAGGTGCTAGTGCATTAAAGAGCAACTAAACCTAATTCCAGTGTCCATTTGTGAAATGATAAGAGCTAATTGAACTTCTCTAAGGGTGAGAGAGAACATAATGTTGAACTTAAAAGAAATTCCTTTTCCCGGAAAGGATTTTGCAAGTACCTAATGCAACAAATGTTGCTCTAATCTCAGTAATAGTCACACCATGGTGACATTGCTTTTAGAGTAAACCAAGATGCATTGACATGATGCTGCTACTAAGTCTTTCTAAAAGAAAAGTAGGCTGTGGACTTGAAGAGCAAAGAACATCGACAGTGTGGGAACAGAGTAGTAGAGGCGTGCTCGGTGAAATGAGGGAACAACTAACTATTATTTGGATCGAAGTTGGGATCTGAAGTTAATAAATTCAGTTGAAAAAAATATGAAGTACAGAAAAGGATGTGAAAAACTTTGCATTTTTATTTTCTTCCTTATTATATAATGAAACACCTGTGTGATGACACAAACTACTTGGTGATACAGAACAATTATTCTTAATAGTTATTATAAAGTTTCCTAAACGTAAATGTCCAATAGTCTTTTAAAGATTGGAATCACATCATTGTTATCCCTGCTACTATAATGCCTTTTATACAACTTTTTACATAAGGTAAATAAGGCTTTTGTACGAAGCCTGAATACCTTCAGTTACAATGATGTCCAAATGGTTGCATTATAGTGGGAAGAAACTGGCCTTGGTCACATGAAAACAAAAGTGCAGATGAAAGTGCTTTTTTGGACAGTTTGCAAATTATGTTAAAGCTATGGATTTTTTTTTAAGTGTTCAGCATCCTAATTTGCGTTAAAGCTATGGATTTTTTTTTAAAGTCTTCAGCATCCTAATTCACCCTTCCTAACTTAAGGAAAACATGACTTAAGACACTGCTTCTAAGTTTGGTTGTTCTTTATAGTGTGGATACCCAGATCTCTGTGAGCGTATGGGGGTGGGCCGAGGGTTAGGTGAGGAGGCAGAGTGTGTGTGCGTGTGATTGTGTGTGTGTGTGTGGTTTTCATGTGTGTGATGTGCGGGTGTCGGACCGCTTCTAGGCTACTAAGTGTCAATGGAAAAGAAAATGTATTCAAAATACTTAAATCAAAACTAGAAGATGGGGAAAAAAAAGATTTATTCTATACAAAGCCTTGTCTGGACCACTTTAGAGAGACTTCTATTTTTTTAACCCTTCTATAAATATTTGATGGCACTTGAAATATTCCTGCAATAAAATGTGATTTGTGTAAAGAAAAAAAGATTTTGTAATGTGAAACAAAGAAAGAAAGTAATGTAATTTTCTAAAAAAAAAAATACAAACAAACAAACTTTGTATTATTTTCTTGATGGAATTTGTCTATCTGTCTTTGGAAACTTTTTATTTCATTGAATGTGCCATAGTAGAAATATGTGTTTTTAGTTTTAGACTAAGGAATAGCTGTTTGTGTTCCGACATTCCAAAATGCAAAACAACCTAGTAGACTCTTTAATGAAAAGGTTTAAGTAGGACGTAAGCTTCTTTCATTGTTGCTTTTTTGCACATGTTCTTCATTCCTCTCTAGTGCAATATGTACATAGAGCACTTGCGGGTGTACCTTGATCCCTCAGGGAAAAATACATATTTGTACAGTTGTGTTTTTTTTCCTTTTGTTTTTGGCTAAGGAATGTCGATTGAATCACTTGTTATTGAGGGGCAGCCAGATAATAATCCTAAAGCCACTGTTTCAAACATTGATTGTTTAAATCATGTGTCCTTCCAATGCTATTATTTTAAGATAATAATAATAAAAAGTTATTTTCTGACAGTTCTTTGTGCTGACTGGTGAAAAACAAAGGGTAAATAAGCACCTTATGATTGACTTACTGTGAATGACAATCCATCTTGATATCAACAATAGAAGCCCTATCATTTTGGAGTTGGGGTAAGAGTCAGAAACAATGTGCTCAGGGATCTTCTAAACTCTTAAAACAGGGTGGCCAGTACTACTGGGACAAATTGTGTTTTTTATTATTAATAATAATGATGATACTAACCCTCCAAGGCACAAGTGAACTGTGTAGAATTGCGTGCGTGTGTGTAAACTCTTCACTATCATCTCATTTTGTTGAGTTCAAAACTTATGTGTTCTTCAGTCTTGTGTACTTAAAAATGTTGAATAATTTCCAAAGCAGTACAAAGGTATGCGAGTATGTGCAAAAGATAAATTAATGGGTAATATACCAACAGAGCATCATTCAAAGTACAGTCCTGCATACTCCATTTACCATTTCTCTTATAATTAAGATATTCATGATAAATATATTTATAGCATTATCTGTTAAAAACTATTTCAGATTCTACATAGTATGCATAAAAATTGTAAAAACCAGTAATGAGATAAGAGCCCTGCCAATCAGTGTAGTGAGAGAGGTAAAAGATGAAACATGTTTTTTAAATGCCAGCAAATAACTGTTATTTTCACTGTGTTCTCCTTTAAAAGCAAACCAAAAAATCCCCTTATGTAACACAATTCTTCTACTTCAACATTTGTAGTTTTTATCTACTGAATTAATATGAGAGCTAATGTTTAAAGACAAACAAGATACACCTATATAACAGCAACACGAGCCAGCTTTTATGATTACATTTTACATTTTTGAAATACAGTTTTGTTCTCATATTTCCATATATTACTTTCCATAAAGTAAGTGAACCTTAGTGGAATTGTTGGCTTTGATTCTTCCACACCTGGAATACACATTCAGAAGAAGCTTTTTCGTCCTAACACAGACGAGCATAATTTGGGAAAACTTTCCATGTTGTTTAGATGGAAAAGAAAGCTTTATCTTCTTGTTTTTGATGAAGACTATGGAAATGGCAGAAATCTCTCTCTCTCTCCATGCATATACATATATATACACACACAGAGGTTATTGACATTTTTACATATTATAACATTTGATTGCTGCTTCTTACTTATAAAGATATGACATAGCAGAACCCCATAAAAACAACTTTATATTATGGATCACATTATGTGCCCAGAAATGGCAACTGCAACAGTAAATAGTCTATTTTGCTAATAAACTATTAGCAAAAGATTCTGAGAGACTATTATCTATTGCTAATAGTCTATGATACAGGTCTTAATTCTATCCCTAAACACTAGTATCATTAAAGAGGTTCCACAAGATTTGATTAGAGAGACATTCCTATTATTTTTTATTCTTAAGAGATGAGAAAGCTGGCAAGCAATGTCTTTACGAAGCAGTTGGTTTCACTTCTGGGTCTGTTTGCTTGTTTGTTTTTGTAAGTGAGATCAATTTTATCAGGCTCTCAGAACAATTTGAAAAATAACCCAGAAGCCTGGTTTCACGCCAAGGAAACATCATAGATGGGGGGGATCTCCATGTTTAACCAGACCCTCAGAACTTAGAGCAATAAATACTTTCAGTCATTTATTTATTTATAAATGAAGACAGAATATTCAATCCAAATAGAAACGACTTGTTTTTCAGCAATGCAACATAACACGGAGTCTTGTGTTAAGAAAGTGAATATGACTATTTTAGAGACACGCCTAGAGAATCATGTTGCTGTTTACATTTAGTGTGTTTGCCACATTAGCAGTATCACACTTCTTTTTCTTTTCTCCTTCTAAGAACTAATGAAGGAGAGCTTGCTATTAGCTTTGACATGCTGCACATGACATTGTGTTGTTCTCTAAGAGCAACTAAATTCTTTCCAGTGTTCGTGTGTGATTCCTTTCTCATTGTTACTTTAATGTGGATGAATACTATTTCTAGGAACTTGGTTATCATTGAACAGATTGCATATGTAAATGCAGATAATTCTTGAGCAATATAGTGAATATGATTTCACAAAAAAAAAAGTCCGTATGTACTGTACACATCTTCCTGAATCCAAAATTCTCTTCTTATCCACAATGGTTCAAAATCTCATATAAAACAGTGGTAAATTTTTAACATTAGGACATTAGCTGGCTGCTTCTTTAAATGTACCTGTATTGTCTGCCTGCTCCTTTTGTGGAGATGTGTTTTTGTATTGGATGTTTGGGCCAATGGGAGGCTTCAAGATACAACATATTTTCCCAATTTAAATATATTTAACATATGACAAACCCCAGACAAGGCTTTTAATATGTATAAAGAACTGCAGTGTTAGGTGGTTTATTTGCAAACCGTTTTCAATGTTGTCCATTTTTATGGCACCTTTAACAATATTCTTGTTTCCAAAGTACAAAAAAAAAAATAGGTTAAATAATCTAGCCATAACTGAATGTCAAGCAATAAAACAAATGACTTTTGTGCATAGACTTAAAAAAATACAAATTTTAGACATCTGCATGTAAATGCAATCTCTTGTTTACTGCTTTCTTCAACTTGAGCAATTGATTCCTTATTTACTATTAACTTAAGAACTTGTAATGGCCTGTAAACATTTTCTCTCTTACTCTTCTTTCAAATTTACCTTCGTCCCTGCTTTTGAGTCATAATATTTAATGTTGTTCTGCACATCTCTATACAGTTAACTTTTTGGCTTTCATTCTGTATAGATAAGAAAATGTTATATTATAAACAGCCTACTCAGTGCAAATATTTATCTGTTTATCAAATCCACAATATGCTGTATAATACTGGTTTTACTATATAATCTATTTTAGACATAGCTGTTTAGAACTAGAGTGTGCTATTTTTGTGTTTTTCTGATGTGTGGTGCTAGATAAGTTACTTTTGTGAACAACAAAAAAATCCCTTTTATTCCTAGACAATACCACCTTTGGGTCTTGTTAATTTCACTGAGTATAACTATATATTTGTATATATATATACATATATATATATCTACCTGTGCCCAACTGGCAGCTGTATCAGAGTGCTAGATTTGGGACATGCTTTTCTCTTTAAATACATAATATCATTATATAAATTATTCTAGAGTGTATTTAATTAGGATAAAATTACTTCCTTAGTATGGATATTTGACATCTATAGGGTGAATTTGTTTATAAATATGGATATATGAAAACTTATTAGCATATACTTTATGTTTGCTACTTGGCTTTATACCATATCTCCTGAGCTGAAAAATAATTTGCCAGGCCTTCAAGATCCTAAAGAAACACTCTAGATGAATGGAGTAATACTTTTTTTTCTTACTAATTAATTATATTATTGGCACCTAACAGAGTTGTGTACTTAGCTCCTATTATAGGTAATAGGTATTTACATAAAATAACCTTGGTGGCTTGGTGGCAGAATACAACTTTCCCCTCCTACCTGAGCCATGAAAAGTATGGAGACGTCCACTGTCATGGCAGAACATGGGCCATAAAGCAAATTCAACAAGGAATGTTCTGTTTTAATATGACCTCAACCAGTTCCATGAACTGAGTGAAGGACCTTCATTTTAAAAGTCATTTAATAATAAGCTTAGTTAAGCTCTTTCACCTATTGTCCCAAGACCTATTGGCATTGTTAAAAATCAAAGTATATCAAATATCTAACTAAGGATGTAGTTAACCTTATTAAATATTGATTAGAATTGTTCTGTAATATTACTGAATTTGTAAGATCTTTAGCAAAGATTTTTGAGCAATTTATAAATATAGAGCAAATGTTTCTGTTTACTGCACTTTTTGTAATTGAAGGTGATAAATTCTCAAGCCATGGTTATTGGCTTCCATGCACTGCATATTTACCCACAATTCTAGACAGTTTCCATTTTTATGGAAGAGTTGCTGTTACCTTAATTATAAATGCAATCATGTGGTTAATGAGAGCTAATGCTAATAGTTAACCTTTTCAAGTGAATTGGCCACAGTTTAGGGAGAAATCTCTTTTAATACAAATTACGTCATTCCTTATTGCTTCGCTTAGAAAGAGATTGAAACCTTTTTTTTTAAAGCACTATTTAGTATCCTAAGCTTCCTGAGGGTAGAGATTGTATCTCTTTGTGTCTGCACAATGGCCAGCACTTGTCAGCATTTGATAATTGGTAAATGACAAGTGTGCCCCAATTCAAACTTTTTTCCTGGATTGTTTTGGTAAATTTATAAAGTATGGCAAGCCTTATGGTTAACACTTTCTTCTACAACCAAGTATTAAAGCCACATTTGAAAAGACCACATGAAATGCTGATTCTAATTGTGTGTAGGTCTTGAGGATTAAGCACACAAATTTCACAAAACTCTGTGAGTAACAAACTCAGCCTTCTGTAAATATACATGCAAGTTTGGAAACAGTAATACTGTACCTATAAATATACGCTGTCTGTTTTGTGTACAGTATGTAAAAACTCCTTTTCTGCCACACTAAAAATGCAAGCCATTTATGGGAATCCTAAAAATAGTATTGTACTAAAACTTTGCTAACGATCTTTATTAGAGGATCATCCAACTTTTCACTTACATTGGGTTTTCTTTTCAATTCACTCTTACAGTAGTGTGCTTATTTCCAGCTGTTTATTTTATTGAGTCTTGAATTAAAAAAAAAATATTTTGATTCATTTTGTAAATACAAGCTGTAAAAAAAGAGAGATTTAATGTTGTCTTTTAAATACTCCAATTTTCATTCTAATATGAATGTTGTTATATTGTACTTAGAAACTGTACCTTTAATATTACATTACCTTTATTAAAAGTGCATTGAACACATCAATTTTAGATGTGCTTTATGTACTGTTATCCTATAATAAAACTTCAGCTTCTAATGGAACACTTGCCTTGTTTTTCTTCTTTTTTCTTGGTTATTGAGTAGCATTGTCCATAGTTTTCTAGCTTACATCTTATCTCCAGAGAATGGTCTAGTAGAACCTTGCTACTCAAAATGCGGTCCACAGACCAGTATCACTGGCATCACCTGTGACCTTGAACTTGTTAGAAATGCAGAATTCCAGGCACCACCCCAGACCTACCAAATCAGAATCTGCATTTTTAGAAGATCCCCAGGTGATTGGTTTGCATATTAAAGTTTGAAAAGCACTGGTCTATAGTACCGTGTAGTACTTTTTAAAAAATAATTTATTTCCATTTTGCAGGGGATAAACCATATACAAGGATCAAGCTACCCTTTTGATCTGAGAAGGCAAAGGAAGAAGTTTTAACTTGGGGGATACCATCTGTTGGTTGGTAGTAGCTGCCAGAAATGCACAGTTGAGGATTGTGAGGTTGCTTCCTGTCTCAAAGGAGAAGGGAGCCATGACTGATTAGTGACATCTGCCGAGTGTAGGAGAAGAGAAGTCCTGAATGCACACCATACTTCATCATCTTTGCTTTAGAAACCATTAAAATGGAATGCCAGGAACGATGCCAAAGACTTTAAAAACCTGACTTTACCTGGGCTAGCATTGTCCCACCCCAGCCCCAGCCCTTCTCTTCAGTAGATCATATAGGAATGAACCAATACATTGAACATCCGCTAAGTATCACACTATTTTAACTGTGCAAAACCTCATCATAAATTATATTTAAAGTGATTTCAAGGACATTCCAATTATAAGATATTCTGAAGTCAGAATAAAGGCAACTGAGTTGGCATTTTCCTCCACACATACTAGAATACGTATGCATCCCTTGCACTCAGTAAAATAAATATTTGAATTGATCCCAAAAGTTGCTGCATGTAAAAACAGTCCCTAATCCTGCTTTTATTTCCAACTACCTTGGGGAAGAGGAAGAATGTGATGGTGCATGTGAAACATTTGTAGACTGTCAAATTCTACACCACCTTCCCTTATCTGGGGAAATTGAGATTTAATGGAAATAAAGTGAAGTTCAAAATATGAAATGTCTCCTCTTGGCCTTTGGCCAAACCCATGCTAAACTCCTTCTGATAAAAACAATGGTTTACAGTCACCTCTCCATCGTGGCTTAGCTTGCTCCACTTCAAGAAGGGTACTTAAACGAAAGGATAAGAGGGCCTTACAGTTCTATTTATAATGATCTCATGGGAGAATTAGAAAGGAGAACAAGTGTCAGGTTATTAATAAACTCTTGGAGAGAAAGCAAAAGTAATAATCATAGTCAGTAAGACCTGACCACAGGTATGTCTTAGTTGCTACGTTACTACTAAGCTTTGTTTCATGAGGCAAGATCAAAAAGTCTAGCCCCTCGCAATTCGACTTCCACTTTCAAGGTGCACTTGGATCAAATGGGCCAGTGCAATGCAGGCCTCTGCTTCTCATGACAGGTCTGTGAAAAGACCATGCTTCTGTGCTGGGGAGGGTAACTGCTGATGTGCTGAGATACAGCTCTGCACCTTAGCTTCCCCTTCTGAACAAGAAACTGAAGATGGGGCCCAGTACTGTTCAAAGCCATGGTCCAAATCAGGCCATTAATGTCATGTAAGTCACTGGAGACAGGAAGAATAAAAAGATGTCTCTGTGCTTAAGGGATTTCAAGAACATGGGAACAAGGAAGGAATTTTTGTCAAGAGAACCCTCCTGGATCCCAGGAGAATCACACTGATGGACTCCCATCTTTTCTTAAGGCAAGCCTAGCCTCCTCATCGTGGCAGAAACGTCTTGCTAGATTAACAGGCACTCTGTCCTTTCAATGTGCCATCAGTTGTGAGCTGGAGAAAAATCCTGTTTTTTTCAAATGTCATTTATCTCTGATGTTGGAACGAGATAAAAACTTATCTTTGCGCATTTACTTTGATTCTGGATTTTTTTCTCCTCAAGAGGGGAAATATTGACTCCAGTAAAATATAGTCATGTCTCAGCAATTCATTTGTTGTTTATCCACTTGATGGACTTATCAAACAATACTTTTAATTCCAAGATGACTTCCTCTTTGTAGAGGAGAGGTTGCTTCAACTATTAAATGTTCTGTGCTTAGAGAACAAAAATTCATTTTAATATTAGCCTCACCCAAAGTGAATTATGATAGTAACCTCCTAACAAGTCTCACATCCACCTCTTCTAGCATTCTTTCTTTATCCTTCCAATAAAATACACACTATATTCTAATGACAAATATAAATAATTATTTAATTGTCCTACTTGGAATTATCTCTGCTATCATCAACCTCTCTCTGTGGGATAGTCAGGCGCTCCCAATAAAGACCAGAATTCAGATGAACAGTTATTTCTGGGTCTTTTTTCAGCCCAAGGAACATGTAATACAGAACACAACAAACTATACCTTAGAAAACATTATCTTCTGAGTAGAAAAATTTGAACACTTTAGCCATTCTGTTCTGACACAGCATATCCTGGGCCAGAGTATTTTGCTGGTTTTCAGGAGTGATGATAATTCCCTCCCCACTTGAAATACCATTTATTGCTGAAAAGCCTTATTTGAACAAATCACCCCTAGCAATAATATTCCCCCCAATAGTTTCTGAATCAATTACTAATTTGATACTTCTTTCAATAGAGGGCTATTTCTGGATTCTCACTGAAAGGGGTAAATCATGAAGCAATTCCCTGAGTAAAGTAGTTACCACACTATAAAACTCTCCTAGGCCAAGTTCACCCCAAATCAAGCAAAGGAAGCTCGTTAGCTGAAGGATAGGAAAATGACTTGGTACAGATGAAAAATAGATGCTCATGCACATTCCTCTGTCTTGATTTGGTCCACAAGAAGAAATACACATCTAGTAATAACTGTGATAACTTAGCCAGGTGGTTGCAGTTTTAAGAGTTCTTTTTGAAATTTTGGTCCGATGAAACATTTTATAAACTCAAGTACCTTCTGTTATAAATTCTTGCAAGGTGAAATTGGGTTCTCAGTCAACTTCTGAGTTTGTTTCTCAGTTTAGCAGAAATGGAAAACTAAATCTTTCTTCTGCTTCAAAATCCACAAAATAAAATGGTACTATCACTTTGGAAGACAGTTTGGCAGTGTCCTAAAAAGTTAAACATAAATTTACCATACAACCTAACAATTCCACTCCTAGGTATCTGCCCAAGAGAAATGAAAACACAAAGTTCACACAAAGACTTGTATACAAATGTTCATAGCAACATTACTCATAATAGTCAAAAGGTGTAAACCATCCAATGTCCATCGACTGTTGAATGGATAAACAAAATAGGGCATATCCATTAATGCACTACTATTCAGCAACAAAACAACTATTAACAGCTGTTACAACATGGATGATCCTCAAAAATATTCTGCTAAGAGAAAGAATCAGATGCAAAATACTACATATTGTATGTAGTCCAGAAATGTCCTGAAATGTCCAGAAAACTCAAATCTATACATGGAGAGAGCAGATTAGTATTTGCCTGGGGCTGGGGGTGAGAAGAGAGATTAACTGAAAATGGGCACAAAGGGTTTTTCATGGTAATGGAAATGTTCTAAAACTTGGTAGTGTTGATGGTTGTAAAACTCTGTACATTTACTAAAAATCAGTGAATGATACAACTAAAATTGGTGAATTTTGTGGTATATAGATTACACCTCAATAAAGCTGTTTTAAACACATACAGACACACACGCACACTGTTTTCCCATCACCCAGAGAATAAAGTCCAAATTCTAAATTCTCTACCAGGACATGAAGACCCTCTACGGCCCCCCTCCCTCCCCTTTCCAGTCCAATGGCCTTCATGTCTCCCACACAACGATGCAGTAGCTTTTCCCCTTCCCAGAACATGTAGCATTGTTTCACACTTCTGTGCTTTTTCATGCCTGAAAATCCACAGCCCCTTCTCTACCCAGTGAACTCCTACTCATTCTTCAAGACCCAATGTAAAGTGGTCTCTAAATTTTGTTTAGAGTTTGTCTCAGTCAAAATGAGTTCCTTCCTCATTGTGTTCCCATAAAATCTGTAATGTGTGTGTATACCATTTCTTATTTGTATTATAATCACTTATTTACAATGCCATCTCCATGGTGGATTTTTTTTTTTTTTTTGGCAACTACTAGCTACTATTTGTTGAACATTTACTCTTTGCAATGCACTTTTTACATATTACTTCTAATCCTCATAACAATCCTGTAAGTGAGATATTCTGTCTCCATTACCCAGATGAGGAAACTGAGGCTCTAAGAAGAGACACAACATCTCTAGGATCACATTCCAGCAAGCAGGAAAACTGAGATACAAACCCATATCTGCTAGACTCCAACAATCCATGTTGTTTTCATTAAACTGCTTCTGGTTTACAAAGCAAAGCATAAAGAAGAAAGGATGCATATATTTAATATATTGTAATAGCAAAAGTTATGAGATCAAGGCCAGCCCCGTGGCATAGTGGTTAAGTTCAGCACGCTCTGCTTCGGCAGCACAGATTCATGGGTTCAGATCCTGGGCACAGACCTATACCACCTGTCAACCATGCTATGGCAGCGATCCACATACAAAATAAAGGAAGAAGGGAATGGATGTTAGCTCAGGGCTAATCTTCCTCAAGCCAAAAAAAAAGGGGGGGAGATTGGCAAGAGATGTTAACTCAGGGCAAATATTCCTCAGCAAAAATAAAAAAGTTACGAGATCTGATTTTTGGTATTGGCTTTATCACTGATCATGTAATGTGGGAAAAGTCACTTAACAATCTGGGCCTCAGTTTCCTTATCAGGAAAACAAAGAAGGTTGGACTAGATAATCTCCAAAGTTTTTTCTGGCTCTAAAAATTCTGATTCTGTGTGCTGTCTTGCAACCACCAGAACTCAGATACACCAGACCAGAGCATACTGTTTGATGATAATCTGTAATCTCAACCCAGGCCATGTCTGGCAATGTTACCATACCACACTACTAGGGGATGGTGCATCCCAGCAGCATGAGTGCTTGAACAATTCTTGAGCAGTTGCTGAAGACTAGGACAGGACTCTCCACTCTCTCTGACTGCATGCTTTGTGAGATAGTACCCAACACTTGAACTTCTACACCGCCTTGACATCTATCTCTGTTCCAGCACAGGAAGTCAACATCACTCACCTAATAAGAAATACTACGTGCCCGGTGCCAGCCATTGCACCAGTTGATTTGCAAGCATTCACAAGCACTGTCTCCTAACTGGCCTCTTCCCTACAACTCATTCAACACCTTGCCAGATAAACTTTCCTGTAACATAGAGCTCTGAGTGTGTCATTCTTACTCTTATAAGTTCCCTTCTCCCCTCAGTCTTCGATTTTTTATACAACAAAGTCAAAATCCTTAGTCTGGCTTATAAGGTCTTCTGCAGTCTGGTCCCAACCTATTTTCCCAAACCCTTTTCCTCTACTACTCTTCATAGACCTTGCATCAGGCAAAATAAACTACCTAAGGCTCCCTGTATTCAAAAGAGATTTTTAACATAAGTATAATTTTTATGTAAACATAATTTTAAACCATATCATAAATCATTCTAAAATTTAGAACATGCTTTCCTGCTAGCATACAAACTGGACTCTGTTCACGAAATAGGTTTATGCTGCTCCTTGTCTGGTCTCTGTCTAGAATGCCCTTTCCCATCATCCACATACGACAAGTTCTCCAAACGAGCTGACATGTCAAGTCCAATGTAGTAACTGACATAGAAGTACTCAACAGACGTCTTTAGCTATTGAAAGCTGCTTTCTGTCCCTCTCACTAGTAATTTCTCTCCCTCTCTGAACTCACACAATCTTTTCTAGATACCTCTCGCATGTAGCTTGTCACTATTTTGTTTTATAAATTATTTAATGTGAATGTCTTAGATTCCCAATGATCAAAAGCTCTTTGAAAAACCAGTATTTGGTCTTAGTCCTATGTGTACCCAGCACCGAGCACAAATTATAAGTGCTCAATAAATCTTTCCTTAACGAATGCGAATAAAACCAGTGGAGAGCCAGAGTGGACGCTGGTGGAAACTGACATCTAAAACGGGACGGAGTGGAGGCGCTACTATGCGCCAGGTACTGTGCTGACCACAGCTTCATCCCTTATTTCATTTAATCCTTTCAAAAACCCTACTAAGAGCTAATAATATCTCCATTTTCCTGATGAGGTGTCAGAGTTAGGGAAGTTAAGTCACTTGGCTAAGGTCACAGACCAGTCTGTTTGGGTCTTTCCAATACTGTACTTGTCCCCTGTCCTCCTTCCAATTTATCACCCCCGCAAGGCTAAGGGCTTTCTAGGACAACAAGCAGCCCCCAATCCCTTCCGTCAGACGAGCCCCGGCAAGCCCCCTCTCGCAGTTTCCAGCCGGAGTGCACGGGATACTCGGATCCTGGAGCGACCCTTTGGAGTCGCACAGCCCGTCCGCCGCGTCGCTAGTGACGTCATCACGCAGGGCCGAGACGGCGAGACCACGTCCTTTAAATATGGCGTTCCTAGGGCTCGCGGCAGTGTGAGGAGTGGGGTGGAGTGTATGTGTGTGGAGTGGGGCTCGCGGCCCTGGCCAGAGCCGCGCGGACCAAGAGGTGGGCGCAAAGGCTGTTTTGCAGGCGAGACGCGAAAGGAGGGCGCTGCCCTGCGGGCGGCCGGGAGGGAGGGAACATGGCGGCCTCCTCGGCCTGGCCAGGACCCTCCGCGCCTGCTTCCGACGCGGCCCCGTCCTCCGACTTCGCTCACCCCTTTCCCTGCCTTCCTGGAACCTTGTTTCTCTTTTCGTCCCCTTTCCCTCGCCATTCCTTTTGTCTTCATCGACTCTCCCTTCCCAGCCCCACACTGGGTCGAAGTGTGAGAGGTGGGTTAAGGGGAGCCGGTCGGGCCCGTTGGGTACCGAGGCACCAACTTCTCAATTTGGTAGCTTTTCACGTGCCACTTTTATCAGCCCGCCCCTGGTGACAGGAGAAGCACTGGACGTGGACTGGTCAAGCTAGCTTTGTAGTCCTGGCAGTTCCTCTAAGTGATCCTGTGAAGTGTCACTTAAGTTGCCTGGACATCGGTCTCCTCATAAGTGAAGTTCTCTGAAAGATTCTTGATATCCAGGCAGCTTTTGTCCTGCGTTGCTTGCTGGAATCTGCCCCATAACCGTGTATGGTTGGGAAAACGGCAGCAAGATTGATTTTGCCGGTGAGGGGGTCGGGGGAAGCTGAGTTAAGTCCTACAGCTCCATGCCATAAAGTGATCTAGTATGTAAACAGTGAGAACACCCTTCTGTTTCGACTCTCCTCAGTGAGTGTCCTGAGAATGACATTCCTGGAGTAAGGTAAATGGAGAAGGACTCATCCTACATCAGCATTGCTGTTCTGCTACAAAGAACCTTGGGAATATTCATCTGTCTGCTGTATTCTGTTTTAGATGTCCATGTCACTTGAGGGTAGGTGTTAGGAACAGGTTCCTACTCACCTGCGTTAAAAGCACCTGGCCGAGCCAATCACTTGCTTTTGATCTTGACCTTTTGTTTTCCTTAATTGAGTGTAGATTGTGGAGAAATCCTGCCTACGTTGAACCCTGCACTGCCAGGCGGCAGAATTGTGAGCTAGAGGGAAACAGAAATCTAGGAATATGAGCTCCATCATGGCCATGGGTGAACCAAGGCTGAACTGGTGAGTGACATCTGTCTGTAATCCCCTAAAGAGGATTGAAGTGGAGCTAGTGCGTAGATTAGGAAAGGAGGGTTTCTGGCCTGGAGAAATTTGGAGGAAACAGGTGGCTCAGAATTGACCCCATTCTCATCTTCACATACTGAGCACTTTTGAGTTCTGGCTGCCTGCACTTCCTCTCCTAAAGCAACAACAATCCGGCGGGTGCATTGCTACTAGGTATAACTCATCATGTGTTTATTGTTGATCTCTTAGTGAAGGGCAGATGCTGGAATTTTCTTGTGTCCAGGAACCTTACCCATTTCTGTACAAGTCATAGAAAGACCCTCTTTAAGAAGGGACAAATTTCCTTTTGTTATATTGGAATCTGTATCAAGTGATAATATAAATGCATGGACTATATTTTATAAGTGTATGAGAACTTCACAGATAGAGGACTTGGTTAAGCAATCAAGTGGCTTTCTAGAGATCTAACTAATACATGTGCTGCTTTAGATAAATTTAACATACATTTACTGAGCATCTACTCTTTGCTAGTCAAGGAGAAAACAAAAGTTACAAGAGATTACAAAGATGATTAAAATATTAAAAACCTGACTCAAGATTCAAATAGTATGTGCTCAGTAAGTATTTGTTTATTGCAAACAATGCTCCTTTCCCCCAAGGAGCTCACAATCCTCGAGGCCCATGACTTTGTTTTTGTATGATATGCAAAAACCTTAGAATTTAATAAGATGTCACAGATACAGTACCATAACAAGTAATAAGAAACCACTCTGGTGCATAGCAAGTAAGATGTGATTTTACCATTTATACCTTAATCATAGTTTTTTAGGTAAACACTCTTAAAAACAATAAGAAAGGAGTATGGAGCAAATATGCTAGAATTTCCCATTTGGGGAATGGGCCAGCCAGAAGTTGCCTTCTGATTGGATTGTTCTATTGTGAGTTTTAGGAGGCATGTACATTTATGCTCCTTGCCATAAAGAAAGTTCTGTTGCAGCCCAGATGCTCTTATATACCATTGACAGTGTGAAACCAAATGTGAACTAGAGCCTTTGCACAGTATTGTAGCTCTTGAACGATCCTTTTCCACAGAATCCTATTAATCTTTGTCTTCCCTAAATTAATGGTTCTCAGTGTTTTAAATTGTTTAATTCCTTCACCCAACCAGCATTTATTGGGTGCTTGCTATATGGAAAGCGTTGACAATAATATGTTAGTCTTTAAATTGATTATGATGTTATGGAAAATCATGCATGACCTTAGAAGTGGTTTTAGCAGAGGCACACCATTTATAACATTTGCCAAGTTAACAAAAATAGGTAGGACATTCAGTCTTTGTAGTGTCTTTTGGCCTGGTGCGATAGTGCATGAAACAAAAACAAGTTGAGAAGCATTTTCTTTCAACAACCAAACATCTTCATGTTATTTCACAGAGCCTGAGGTGAGCCCTGCCCCTGACAGACCCTTGATTGTACTTCAGTCTGTTCTATCTTTAACTCTCAAGTATCTCTGACATTTTATTGGGTACTAAAGGAAAAAGCAAGGCTGATTGTTGGAACCAGAGAATTTTAGAATGGGCCTAGGCTAAAAGCTACCCAAGAACTAAAGCATCTGAACTCACGCATCTGGTACATGAAATTAAAATTATTAAAAGGTGATTGTCTGGGAAAGGGGATGTAGAGGACATGCAGTTATAAATTACATTTGTATCATTACGCTGCTTAATCTAGCATGTGATTTTGAATTGTCAAATGCAAGTAAATTACTTTGTTTTACAGGGATATTTCCCCAAAAAATGGCCTTAAGATGTTTTTCTCTCGAGAAAATTATAAAGATCATTCCATGGCTCCAAGTTTAAAAGAACTATGTATTTTAGCTAACAGGTAATATGTTTATTTGATTATTTATTTCCATATTTGATTGTTATTTTTCTGATAGTTGAAGTTTTATATCTGTCTCTATCTGCTATTAAACATTCAAATTATAGAAATGTAAAAATTAGAAAATAGAAGAACCCAGGGGCCGGCCCCGTGGCTTAGCGGTTAAGTGCACGTGCTCCGCTACTGGCAGCCCTGGCTCGCATCCTGGGCGTGCCGACGCACCGCTTCTCCAGCCATGCTGAGGCCGCGTCCCACATCCAGCAACTAGAAGGATGTGCAACTATAACATACAACTATCTACTGGGGCTTTGGGGGAAAAAGAAAAAAGGAGGGGAATTGGCAATAGATGTTAGCTCAGAGCTGGTCTTCCTCAGCAAAAAAAGGAGGATTAGCATGGATGTTAGCTCAGGGCTGATCTTCCTCACAAAAAAAAAAAAAAAAAAGAACCCAGTACCCAAAGATGACCACCTTCAGACCTTTCTCCACACATAAACAGATATATATTAAAATAAAAATGAGATCATACTAAAAATACTATAAAATACTGCAATTACTGTAAAACTGTTTTGCAGGTTTTTTTTCATTTAAGCTAATATTTCCTGTATCTTTCCATGCCCCTACATATAGCTCAATCTTCTTAATGGTTGCATATTGCTTCATTATATAGATGTACTTTTAATTCATTTAGCTAGTCCTATATTACAAAATGTTGTCTTCCTCTCTTTTTGTAGTTATAAACAATACATTGATGAAATTCTTGTAGTCATTTCTATAAGATAAATTCATAGACATTGAATTGTTTGGTCAGATGGTATATACATTTTATATTTTAACAGATACTGCCAAATTGCCAGAGATTTTTTTTTCCTCTCTCCTATGAAAAATTTAGTGATAATTTTCCCTTCTCACCTCTTGCTTGCTATAACAGCTCTTCTTTCCTTTGTGATTGGCTGTTTCTACTCTATTGTGGATGAACCTTGAAACCAAGTAATCGGATTTACTAGAAAGAAATGTAAATATTCCAAATGAGGAATTGGGGACCTCCCTTAGGGGAGCTCAACATTTAACTTTCATTCTTTCTTCACTCCTTTTGCATGTTTCCAGCCTCTGCATCAAATGGGACCTCATCTTTTCCTTCTCAGTACCCTTTCTGTCAATTAGCATCCCCTCTTACCCCTCTACTTTCTCTCTTGATCAATATTTAAATGTGCTCAAGTTTTTCCTGACTCAATCCCTGGACTCGACTTTCCCTCCTGGTTGCCTTCTTACCTCTTCTCTCATTTGTACTTAAACTTCTTTAAAGACTTGTATATACTTGCTGGGAGGAAATGAGAAACAAAAAAGCTGTAAGACATACAGAAAATGATTAACAAAATGGCAATAATAAGTCCTTCCCTATCAATAATTACTGTGAATGGATTAAACTCTCCAATCAAAAGACTGATTGAGAGAATGGATTAAAAAACAGGATTAAAAAAAGACTTCCCTCACTGCACATCCCCCTGCTCTTGCTTTCACCGAACATCCCACTCTAATCTGGCTTCCACCCTCTGTAGTCTACTAAAACTGCTCCTCTCAAGATCATCAATGAGCTCCTCTCAATGGAGATATCTCACTCTCATAGTTTTCCAGTGACTGGGTATTTCTCAACTCTTTTGCCATCTTCATTTTCAGGCTTACCATACCGGCTCGTCAGACTCTGGAGCTTTTAAAAAATACTGATTTTGCACTTTCATAAATGAATGTAAACCTTTTGAATCTAAACCTTTGAGGATATGTTTATGGAATCAGTTAATTGACCCCATTGATATTCATTTAGGCTGTTTCCATTCCTTTACTATTACAAGGAGCATTCTTTTTATACATGTGCTGGTATTAAGTAGGATAAATTCCTATAAGAGGAGGGTATTGGGCCAGCCCTGTGGCTTAGCGGTTAAGTGCGCGCGCTCCACTGTTGGCAGCCTGGGTTCGGATCCCGGGCGCGCACCGACGCACCGCTTCTCTGGCCATGCTGAGGCCGCATCCCACATACAGCAACTAGAAGGATGTGCAGCTATGACATACAACTATATACTGGGGCTTTGGTGGAAAAATAAATAACTAAATAAAATTATAAAAAAAAAAAGAGGAGGGTATTATGTGTTTTTTATTTTGATAGATATTGCCAGATTGCCATTAAAAACATTAAACAAGTGCTTTTTTGATTCCATCAGATGAATAGATAAGTTCACATAAAGGCAAGCAGAAGTTGTGTTAAAGAGACCGTTTCAAAAATAAATGTTTTAAAGAGGCCATTTCAGAAGCAGCATTCTTCTTGCCAAAGTACATAATTATAATGTCTTTGCTAAGGTTAAGACCTTAGATCCTTTATGACTGTGCATCTGTGGATATTTTTTAAAAGCTATTTCTGTTACCCAGCTTTATACCATTTCTTGGGGATAACTGATTTCTTAAAACTTCTCAGTTAAATAAAGTAAGAATTGTCTTTGTTTATGTGAATCAGAGTGCCTATCAATTCTAGTGTCCTGGGATTTAGTGAACATATATCTTTACCTCTTTTAAAAAAAAATTCTTCACTATTTCATGAACTTTTATCTCACCTTCATCTTTTCAGACTAAAAATTTATAATATTAATATTCTTCATCCTGTCACTGCTTCTTAATTATTTTAGTGGTTCTTTTCAAGTGCAGTTCTATTCAACATATACCAGGTGTCGGTTATAGTCTAGATTATGTGAGAGAGAGGACATCTTGCCAGCAGTTGGGTACACCTAACTCATAAAGTCTTTTTTTCTTAGCGTATGCTTGTTTTTCTTTAGATTTCTATATAGCAAAAACTAATTTATTAGTATAATTTACCTTTTAGTATAGAAAAAATAAAGATACAAGGCATCAATTTCATTTATTTCTAGTCTTTTTTGCTAACCTTAAGTTTTACTAAATTTTATTATAGTAAAGAATGAATTTCCAGACTATATTAATTTACAACTGTTTTCTTGGTGGAAAAACTAAGAAGAATGTAACATTTTTATTGGCCCTAATTTTGTATTTTTTGTGTTCTCTAACATTTTTTCCCAATATTTGGGAAAATCTTGATATCTCTAATTATGCAACTTTCAACAATAAGAGGTTTTTATTTAACGCTTCTCCCTCCACTGAAAGGTAAATATTTGCCTTTTTTTAAATTACAGTTTCTGGTTGTAGATATTTATAACTGAGTTTTAAGCCAACAAGGAATAAAGTAGCTTCAAATACAAAAAAAAAGATTATGAAATTTTAACATGTCTAATATAGAAAAGTAAATCAAATTCAGGAGGTACAAGTAGACTTTAGATGGAGGCTGGAAGCACCATTTCCAAATGCTACTTAAAGAAGCCACCCAAACCAGTAGACTTAAAGCACAGGAAACTAAAAGTTTTGAATTCTGCCTTTTTTCCATGGAAACTTTAGGTAAAAAAGGAGAATAGGTAGTTGACAAAATGAAGGAGGAAAACTTCAAATCATCAACTGAAAAAAAATATAATGCTGTAAAGGTGGATTGAGAAGCTCTGTCAGATGCTTTTGGCTTGCACCCTGATGAAGATTTTGACAGCACTGTACATGGAAATGATCTTGATGTGCTGCCGTTTTATTCTTTGCTGAATGTAGCCAATTTAAACTGCTAGAATTTCTTGACATTCCTACTCTGGCATATCTGAGTCAGCATCTTGTTGCTGCAGCAGCTTAATTAAATTTGCCAGTTTGTGCCATGAGGACAGACATGTTCTCATATTCAGAGAGACAGCTGTGAAGCGGTATTGTTAAGAGTTGTGGACACAATGCTGTTAGGTTTGAATAGACATTTTTTAGTGAGAAATCAATTTGCTGTAATACATTTCTCCCAAGATCAGCAGTTAATATTCATTTTGTTAACCTAAAATACGCTTTTTTTTTATACAGTTATTGGAGAAACTTTAGTAGCTAAGTATGTCTTCTTTTACCTGTATTATTTTCAGAGCCAGTCTAAACATCCTTATTTTAATTTCCAAAATTCTTTTCCCATTCGCTAACCAGCTATTTTGATTAGTTTTCCATCCGTAGTTTAGCTCTACAGGAGTGGTCTTGAATATTCTGCTTTATTTGGAGGCCCTAAGTCTTTTGGAATTTTTACTATATTTATTCTACTGTCATAAAGTTGCTTTAAAACAAATCAGTGGTAGTTTTGGATGGGGCTTAACTCACCCTTTGTCCAGACATATATCTGGATTGGTAATTCTCAACCTTATCAGGCCAAAACCCTCCCACTTTTCATAATACATATTTATAAAAAAATAAGACACCTTCTTTACTATCCTGAATTGAAATTCATAGATAATAATAGCCAGAGAAAAAATATTTTAAATAATGTCCTAGATATATAAATATGAAATAAAAGGAAAATAATTTATATTATAATATGTATTTTACTATGTAAATACATAGATACTACTACATTAGAAGATACAATGAAGTAGTCAGATGCCCCAGCTAAAATGATTAAGGTTGGATTTAAGAGAAGTAAGATAAACTATACCATACAAAAATCATAAGAAAAATAAAAGAATAAAATATATTTTGAGGATAAGTAGTAACAGACCAGGCTTATTTGTATGTGATAGGAGAAAGCCTGAAGTCACCTTTGAAAGTTGTGCAGGACACCATCATACATTACAGGCATCTAGTATTCCTTACCTCTAAATGCCTTTAATTCTCCCCCTCTTCTGTGACAACCCAGATGCACCCACAGGCTTCCAGAATGCCCTGAGGGAATTAATACTGTCATGATTGAGAACCTCTGCTCTGGATATTTCTTGCCCCTCCCCTTCTCCCTCTTAATCCCTAATCTCGATGTCCTTAGGATTCCTCTCAGTCACCTATTCAGTATGTTCAGTTTGGAAACCTGAGATTTCTATAGTCACATTGTATTGATGTACATATTTACTTTTCTTTCTTCCCCATTCATTTGTCTGATCCACTTGTTTATAAGGTCCTAGAGGATAGAGACTGTATCGTGCTCAATGTTGGTCTTATCTCCAGTACCCAGCATAAGGCTGGCACATGGTAGTCACTCAGTCAATGTTAATGAATGGAGGAATGAAGAATGAATCAACCGACCTCTATCCTTCCATTAGTTTCCCTTCCTCTTATGTTATTGTTGTTTAATTTGGAATCAAATCATAGGGGACAATTACTGTGGTAGAAATTGGAGTTGTAGAGGCTAAGGAAATGTACTTTTGTGTGTGTGTGTACTTTAAAACACTCATTAAAAATGTAGATTACAACAACTGAAAAGCAGGAATAGAGACAGATTATGAACAAGATGAGAAATGTGTATTCTTATACTTTAATTGGGGTGGTAAGGTGATTTTTAAAAAATTGGGGATAGCAGTTCGTAAACAAATATGGTAACAGTTCTCTAGCTACTCACTGCTTTCTCTAGTGCCTTTCATTTTAGATGTGCCAAGATTTCTCTTTTGTATCCATACAAAACGTGAAGACACTTCCATGGACTTAGCCATGTACATGAGTGATAGAGGATTGTACATCTTTTCTAAAACCACTACTGCTTCTATAAAATATGGCGCACAGTTTTGGAATTTTCTTTTTCATTCTTAAGATAGTTAAAGCAGAGGAAACTAGAAAATTTAGAATCTCAGGGAATTTGTGAACTTCAAGTTTGTGATCCCATCATATCCTGCTCTTAGTGACTCTTGTTCACCAGATTAACTGATATATCTTACTGAAGAATTTAAGCATTAAAGAACAACTTGTGTTGTAATAAAATGTAAACACGAAGTACCTGCATATATAATTGGCAAGAGTGATTTACCCTTCTTCAATAAAGGGAAAAAACTTCCAAATTGAATAACTTGTCTAAGGATTATGCCTCTTCCTCTCCATCAGATAATTGAAGGTAAGCTTGTAATGTGATCTTATCCTGCAGAAGACTTAATTTATACCAAATAGCTAAACATCAAAATGCAGGTGGCAGAGTTAGATAATAATCCAGAATTTACTGTGTTAATCACGCTATATTCTCCCTGGTGATTGAGAATCATGAAGTTCCATGATAGTAATCTTCATGTGAAAGCACATATTTGTAAATTGTTTTTTTTTTTTTCTTTTTTCCCAGACGTATAGGAGAAAATTTGAATGCCTCAGCAAGTTCTGTAGAAAATGAGCTGGCAGTTAGTTCAGCAACTCAAGCAAAGGAAAAAGTTAAAACCACAGTTGGAATGGTTCTTCTTCCAAAACCAAGAGTTCCTTATCCTCGTTTCTCTCGTTTCTCACAGAGAGAGCAGAGGAGTTATGTGGATTTGTTGGTTAAATATGCAAAAGTTCCTGCAAATTCCAAAGCTATTGGAATAAATAAAAATGACTACTTGCAGTACTTGGTATGTATTCTATTCTTCAGCTTCAGTAAAAATATTTAAGTTAGTCGGGAAATATTTTAAATTTGCTTTTACGTTTTTAGGTGCAATCATATTAACAAAAAGGGAAAATTTAAGGAGTTTAATTTACAGAGCATTGGTGCTTTAATTCTTTTGTTGGTTCTATTATAGTTCAGACATTTTGCTCTAGTTCTGAGCATATTTCACTCCAGTTCATCTTAAGTACACAGCAATAGAACTTTACATTGCTCATTGAGCCAGTTTTAAATTTTTGTTTAATTATTACTTTAAGTAGTTTCCAATTGTATAAATGATGCTATGTTGAACATCCTTGTTCATATTTACGATTGTTTCTTTGAGATAAATTCTTAAAACTTTATTTGCCGTACCAAAATCTATACGTATTTTTAAGGCTTTGATCTGCAGTGACTTGTGGGTAAATTGTTCTGTACAACATTTAAACCAATTTATTTGTACCACTATTGTATGAAAGGTTTTTTTTTTTTTTTAATATCTTCACTAATACTGGACATTACTTTTTTTGCCTCTAATTTGATGTGGAAAAAATAGGGATCCCTTGTTTTACATTAATGTATAGTAATTACTAATGAAAATAAGCATTTTCCACGTGTTTATAAGCTATTTTTTCTTTTTAAGAACTTTTTTTTGTGTGTGGAAGACCAGCCCTGAGCTAACATCCGATGCCAATACTCCTTTTTTTTTTAGCTGAGGAAGATTGGCCCTGGGCTAACATCTGTGCCCATCTTCCTCTACTTTATATGGGACGCCGCCACAGTATGGCTTGACAAGTGGTGTGTCGGGGCGTGCCCGGGATCCGAACTTGTGAACCCCAGGCCACTGAAGCAGAGCACGCACACTTAACCGCTGCACCACCAGGCTGTCCCTTTTATAAGCTATTTCTCTTTCTTCTTTTGTAACTTGCATATTCATATTGTTTACTCATTTTTCCCTTTGGATATTTGTTCTTTTTTTATGTTAATTAAGAGCATTTTATAAAATAAGCTTATTAATTCCTAAGCATATAGTATAGTGTTAGTCATTTGCTTTTCTATTTTTGTGGAGTTTTTAATAACAAGTTTGTCATTATATAATAATTTTAATTTTTTCTTTGTGATTTCTGCTTTGGACCTGATAGTTTAAGTATTCTTTCAGTCCAAATTATTAGCGCAATTATTGAGAAGTGATTGTTTTTAACCAAGCTTCTTATCCCAAGACATCTCCTTTTTTAAAAATCAGGATATGAAAAAACATGTGAACGAAGAAGTTACTGAATTCCTGAAGTTTTTGCAGAATTCTGCAAAGAAATGTGCACAGGATTATAATATGCTTTCTGATGATGCTCGTCTCTTCACAGAGGTAAAAAAAAAAAAAAATCACATTTACTTAAACTGCCAAGTGAATAGGCAATAGCAACATTTTAAAATGTATGATGATTCTGTCAAAAGCATATGGAAATATTAATATTATCAGTTTATAGAGACCAATTGTAGGTCTTCTAATTACATGTGTTTAAATAATAGGAATACACCTCAAAAATCATGTATTATAGTATATTCATATTTGGTTTTTTTTTCTTTTAATGATCCAACTACTGTATTTGAGTTATATTCTACTCACATGGATGGTTCGATCTGATGCGCTGATTTTCTTTGTGAAAGAATGGATGTTTAAGGAGTAGTCTTGGTCCTTAAAAATGTGAATGTCCTTTAGAACTTAGTCACATAAATTTGTATTCGTTATCTTCATGGTAACCAGCCACCAAATGGTGAATTTCAACTGTGAGTTTATTTTTTGATACTTAAATTCAGCATGTAAGTTTATTAACAAAGCATGTAAATCACTCTCCTTTGTACTCTACCATCATTCAGTGGGCCCAGGAGAAATTTAGAGTACATACTTAAATAGTAGCTACTAATGTATTTTATTGTAGTAGAGTTCATCTACAAACATTGACACCAGTCTGAATTTTTTTCAAGCCTTTAAAACTGGTCACTATATACAACAATGTGATGCATTTAACACTATTGAACTCTACACTTAAAAATGGTTAAGATGGTAAGTTTTATGTGTATTTTACCACAAATAGAAGAAAAGCAAACTAGTCACTGTAAATTGGGGGACAGCAGAGGGTATTAATTTTACCTTTAAAAGAATTTTTTTAAGGTGAAATTTTGTGGTTAATGTGAACTAGAAGAATGATTCTTCTAAATAAAAGGAAAAATTCCATTTTTTTTCTCTGAACCTAAATATGATATACTAAAACAGAGTGTCATATTTTTCTATGTGGAAGATGAACTAACTGTAGCTGTTTCCATTTTAATAGTGCCTTTGAAAGAACCAGAATGATGGGTTTTTTCTGTTTGCTTTTTGTGAGGGAAATTAGCTCTGAGCTAACATCTGTTGCTAATCCTCCTCATTTTGCTGAGGAAGATTGGCCCTGGGCTAACATCCATGCCTTTCTTCCTCTACTTTATATGGGACGCCACCACAGCATGGCTTGACAGGTGGTGCATCGGTCCGTGCCCGGGATCCGAACCTGCAAACCCCAGGCCACTGAAGCCAAGTGCACAAACTTAACCGCTACACCACTGGGCCAGCCCCTAGAATGATGGTTTTAAAACATAAACCACATCCCCTCATTTCACTGGTTTAAAGTGGCTTCTCATCTCACTCAGGAAGAGAAAGTCTTTGCAAGGTTCTACAATGCCCTACATGATCGTGCCCCCCACCACCCTCCTCAGCCTGCTTCATCTTCTACCTCTTTCCCTCTCAGTTCCACTCAGCCTACTGGCCTCTCTGTGTTTCTTGAATACTCCAAGCATGATCCTGCCTTAAGGCCTTTGACTGTTCCATCCTCTGGCAACCTGTTCTCCAGATATCTACATGGATTAGTTCCTTGATTCCTTTAAGTATCTCTGTTCAGATGCCAGGTATCAATGAGGATGCCCCTAATTCCCCTATGAAAAATAGCCTCACCCTCAGTGTTCCCTTTACCATGTTTTATTTTTATTGTCTTTCTCCACAACACCTGTATGTAAGTACTGTTTTGTGCACCGCTGTGTTCCCAATGACTAGAACAATGCCTGGCACACAGTTAAGTGCTCAAGTGCTCAGTGTAATTATTTGTTAAGTGAATATTAAAAAGTTTATTAACAAAGTACATTATTTGGTAGCTAATAATCAGCATTAAGTCTTGTTTTTTAGCCAGATTGACTTGGCAGCACATTTTCTCTAATTTGCATTTTAGGTCTCTACCCCAAAGATTCACCACTATATTTTTCTAATTTTTTTTTCTACTGTTTTAAAACTTTAATTTTATATTATGAAATGTACCTATGGAAAAGTATATAGAAGAAATATATACAGCTTAACAAATAATTATGTAGTGAACACCTATGTAACTCTCTTCCAAGTCAAGGAATAAAACATTACTGGTAACCCAGAAGCCCCCTGTGTATCTCTCCTTATAATAACATTCGCTCTCCTTGAGGAAATAATACTGTCGCAAGTTTGGTATTGTCACTTTCCATGCCTTTTTTTCTGGTAGTTCTTTGACTCTCTTTTGCCTGCTTTTGAATTTTATGTGAACAAAATTACTTTGTTCTTTTATGTGAACAAAATTCTTCCCTCTTTCACTCAATATTATGTTTGTGAGATTTGTATGTATGTGTGTGTGTGGTTGTAGTTCATTCATTTTCATTTCCTCACATTATTACATTATATGAATAAACTACAATTTATTCTGTTGATCAAAATTTGGGTTGTTTCCAGTTTGGGACTATTCCAAGCAATGCTCCTATGAAAATTCTCCTACATGTCTTTTGGTGCACATACGCACACATTCTACTGGGTGTATACCTAGGAATGGAATTATTGGGTATGCGTATGTTCAACTTTAGTAGACAATGTCAAACTGTTTTCCAAAGTGATTATACCATTTTGCATTCCAACCAGCAGTGTTTGAGAGTTTCGTGACTCCACATCAACAGTTGATAGAGCCATTTTAGTTTTAGCCAATCTAGAGGATATGGTGCTATATATATATATAATAACACTGTGCACCTTTTCATATACTTATTTGTCATTTCTTGTGAATTGACTGTTCAAGTTTTGCCCTTTATTCTACTGGATTTTCCATCTTTCTATTATTATGTGGAAGTTCTTTGTATATTCTAAATACAGAAATTGTATGGGTTATATATGTTGGAAGTTTTTTCTTTTATTTGATAAAACTGTCTCTTTTAATCTATAAATTCCCCCTTCCTCCCTTTCTTTTCCTTAAACTTTGTCTCTTCAAGAACCTGGGTCATTTGACCTGTAGAGGTTCCCACAGTCTAGATTTTAAGGATTGCATATTCATGATGGTAGTCATGTTCCTCTTTTCTCTGTGTTTCTTACAAATTGTCAGTGAAGACCAGAAGCTTGATTAGAATTAGTCTTGCCAACAGCAACTAGAAGGATGTGCAGCTATGACATACGACTATCTACTGGGGCTTTGGGGAAAAAAATAAATAAATAAATAAAATTAGAATTAGTCTTGCCAAAGGAATTGAACACATAGATGGTGGTGTATTCTTTAGTCGTGTGGCACATAATGTCTGGTTGTTTCGTTTTTGTGATTGTTGGCAGCTGTTGATGCTCAGTGCCTAGATCCATTCATTCACTGGAGTTTGCATAATTGTAAGATTGTAATTGCATCATTTATTTTTATTTATTAGCTGGGAATATTTTATTGATATATTTTCCCTCATCTTATATTTGGTTTCCCAGTTCATGTAGCAGAAAAAATGCTAGATGCTTTCCCTTTATATATCAGTTTTGAAAAAATTATCTGGTTCCTTTTTATTCTCCAATGGGTGATCAGTGTTTTCTTTTCTTTTTTATTTATTAATTTTTTTTTTGCTGAGGAAGATTCACCCTGAGCTAACATCTGTTGCCAATCTTCCTCCTTTTTTGCTTGAGGAAGATTAGCCCTGAGCTAACATCTGAGCCAGTCTTCCTCTATTTTATACGTGGGTCACCACCGCAACATGGCTGACAAGTAGTGTAGGTCTGTGCCCAGGATCCGAACCTGCTAACCCCAGGCCGCCAAAGTGGAGCGTGCCGAACTTAACCACTGCACTACTGGGCCGGCCCCACTAAGTGTTTTCTTTTTTTAAAATATTGTTATTGGGGCCAGCCCGGTGGCATAGCAGTTAAGTTCACGTGCTCCTCTTCAGCGGCCTGGGGTTTGCAGGTTCGGATCCCAGGCGCAGACCAATGCACCGCTTGTCAAGCCATGCTGTGGCACCGTCCCATTAAATCATGGAATTAAACATATTTGATGGGTTTTAGTCCACTACAATTACCCTTTTTGAAGTTCAAATAATACCAGCTTTGGCCAGTGACATGCTCTTCATACTGGCTTTTGAGTCACTCTAGTAGTCTTTGAGGCTCGTTTTGTACATTTGTTGTTCTAGCCCTGGAATCAGCCATTTTCCAATCAGCCCTTGTTTCTTTTAGTGGAAAATGATATTTCAAGACCACAGTCTGGTCGCTGGGGATGCCCATTGCTCCTGGGTTGGTCATTGTTTCTGAGAATATTTCAGTAGATGGAGCTAAGAAATATATATTGAAAGAAAAAATACCGCATGTGTCTCATTTGCTTTATCCCACATTATACTCCCAACAGCTTCAGAATAACAGTACTAATACTACTAATCAATAGGATTACTGCAAAAAAGCACTTTGAAAATTTTTTTCGTATGTTCTCCCCAATCTTCCCTACTTTTGTAAAAGATTGTACTATATCTATATTGTTAGAACATATAGCCGTTACATACTAAATTAACTCTCCCTTTTTAATCCACATTTAATTTTTAAATCACTTTTACTGAGGTGTAATTTACATATAATAAGTATCCATTTTAAGTGCATGTCAATGCATTTTGACAGATGTCTACACCTCTGTAACCTGATATGGAATATTTCCATCACACTAACAATATCTCTGTGCCTCTTCCCATCTCTGGCCCCAGGAAACCATCAATATGCTTTTTTTTTTTTTTAAAGATTTGTTTATTTGTTTTCCCCCCAAAGCCCTAGTAGATAGTTGTATGTCATAGTTGCACAGCCTTCTAGTTGCCGTATGTGGGACGCGGCCTCAGCGTGGCCGGAGAAGTGGTGCGTCGGTGTGCGCCCAGGATCCGAACCCGGGCCGCCAGCATCAGAGAGCACGCACTTAACCGCTAAGCCACAGGGCCGGCCCTATCAATATGCTTTCTGTCACCATGGATTAGATTTGCCTTTTCTAGAGTTTCATAAAAATTGAATCACATACAATGTACTCCTTTTTTTTTTTTTTTTTTGAGGAAGATTGGCCCTGAGCTAACATCTGCCAATCCTTTTTTTGCTGAGGAAGACTGGCCCTGGGCTAACATCCATGCCCATCTTCCTCCACTTTATATGGGATGCCACCACAGCATGGCTTGACAAGCGGTGCATTGGTGCGCGCCCGGGATCTGAACCAATGAACCCCGGGCTGCCGCAGTGGAGCACGCGCACCTAACTGCCTGCGCCACCGGGCCAGCCCCACAATGTACTCCTTTTTGTCTTGCTTCTTTCACTCAGCATTTTTTGAGATTCATCCACATTTATGCAAGTATCCATTTATGCAAGTATCCATAATGGGTTCCTTTTCAGTCCTTTTTATTTTGTTGTATGATTGTGCAAAAATTGGTTTATCAATTCAGCTGTTAATGGGCATTTGTGTTATTTTCAGTTTGTGGCAATTATGAGTAAAGCTACTATGAACATTCTTGTACAAGATTTTTTGGGGGCATATGTTTTGATTTTTCTTGGGTAAATAGAGGTGGAATTTCTAGATCATATGGCAAGTGTAGTTAAATTTTCTTAGAAACTGTTTTTCATAGTGGATGTACCATTTTACACCCTCACCAGCAATGTTGTAAGAGTTGCAGTTGCTCTACACTTTTGCTAACACTTAGTACTATTAATCTTTTTTAATTTTAGCCAACCTAATGGTTGTGTAGTAGTGTCTCATTATGTTTTTAATTTGCATTTCCATGATGAGCAACGATGTTTTAACATCTCTCTTTGTGCTTATTGGCTTTGTATATATTCTTTTGTGAAATGTCTGTTAAAATCTTTTGCTGATTTTATTGGTTGTTATTTTTATTGAGTTTTGACAGTTCTTTATATATTCTGAATACAAGTCATCATATATATAGTTTTCTTCCAGTTTGTGATATGCTTTTTAATTTTTTTAAGTGTCTCTCTAAGAATTTTAATTTTAATGAAGTCTAATTTTTCAAAATGTTTTATGGTTGGTGCTTTTATGTATTCTAGCATAGAAATATTTGCTGACCCTAGGTGGTTCTCATTTGGGCTCACTTTTACTCCTTTACTCCTGCCCTCTCTCCCCCAGGGGACTTGAGCAAGGTCTGGAGACATTTTTGGTTGTCATAACTGGCAGAGTGCTACTGGTGTGTACTGGCTAGAGGCCAGGGATGCTGCTACCTGTGACATCCCCCATAACAAAGAATTATCTAGCCCAAAATGTCAGTAGTGCTTGTGTTGAGAAATCCTGATCTGGAAGTTTTATAGTTAACTTTTACATGAACATCTATGTTCATTTCAAGTTATTTTTTGTTCAAGATGTGAGGTTTGGATCAAAGTTCATTTTTTTCATATGGATACCTAGTTGTTCTAGCATAGTGAGTCTCAACTGGGAGTGATTTTGCCTCCCAGCAGATGTTTGGTAATGTCTGGCGACATTTTTGATTTTCACAGCTGATGAAGGAGTGCTTCTGGCATCTAGTGGGTAGAGCCAAGGATGTTGCTAAATATCATACAATGTGCAGGATGGCCCCCCACCACAAAAGAATTATCTGGTCCAAAATGTCGATACTGCCAATGTTGAGAATCTCTGCCTAGCGCTATTAGTTGAAAAAGCTATATTTTCCCTTGTTGAATTGCCTTGTCACCATCAATGTGTGGGTCAATTTCCTGATTCTATTCTATTTCGTTAATCTATATATCTGTCTTTATGCCAGTACCACCTGGTCTTGTAGTAAGTTGGGAAACCACATGGTGGAAGTCCTGCAACTTTGTTCTTTTTTTAAATTATTTTGGCTTTTATCAGTATTTCCTTGTAAATTTTGGAATCAGCTTGTCAATTTCTACAAAAAAGCTAGGTGGCATATTAATTGGGATTGCTTTGAATCTATAGAACTTGTATTTTACAGATCTCTCTTAAAATAGTGGTTAGCTAGATTGCTTTTTTTTTCTTTTCTTTTAAAATAAAATCTGACCATCTCTTGTCTTCTCATTAGAAAGTTTAGTAGTTTATGATAATTGATGTATATGGACTTGTTTGTAATTTCTATTTTTCTAAACTTCTTTTACTTCTTTTGAGAGAATTGACTATTTTCCCCCTTCCTTTTTCCCCTTCCTTTTCTATTTATTTGAAATTTATACATTGTTTTTCTGTTCTCTTAGTGGTTACTCTTGAATTTCTACTATGAATGTTTTCCCTCATTGAATTACCATGTCATGATCGATGTGTGGGTCAGTTTCTTGACTCTATTCTGTTCTATTAATCTGTATATCTGTAGAGACCATGTAGAGCATTTTGACTTGAATCATATCCCTCCTGATTGATATTGTTGTGTTAACACTGTCTCTTTTTTAAACCTACTTAGATTATTATTTTATACAGTGTTTGTTTTCATTTATCTACAAATTTTGACAGTTTTTTGGCTTTCCATTTCTTCTTACTTCTTAAATCTACCTTCTGAGATCCTCTTCATTATTCCTGAAATGCCATATGTTCTAGATGTTCCTTTGATGAAGATCTCTTGGTGATGAACGTTTTTGTTTATCTGGCAATATTTTTATTTTGTTCTCACTCTATTAAAATAGTTTTATTCCATACATAATTCTAAGTTGACAGTTTGTTTTATTTCTCAACATTTGAAGATATAATTCAACTTTTTCTGGCTCATATTATTGTTATTGAAAAGTGTGTTGCCTGTTATTTCTTTTAGGGAATCTGTCTTTTCTCTCTAAACACTGTTTATTTTTAGTGTTTTACAGTTTCATTACAATGTGGTTCTTTTTTTGTTTGTTTTTTTAAAAGAAATTCTACTTGGTTCATTGTGTTTCTTGTATCTGTAGATTCATATCCTCCATCAGTTCTGGAAAGTTCTCAGCTGTTTTCAGTTATTGCTTCTCCTTCATTTTCTCAACTGTGTCTTTCTAGGATTCCCAAATTTTGTAGGTTAGACATCAGTCTGTCTTCCGTTTCTCTCTTTTTTTTATTGTGGTAAAATATACATAACATAAAGTTTACTATATTAACCATTTTTAAGGAAAGGTCAGTGGCATTAAATACATTCACACTGTTGTGAATGTATTTCCTCCTTCCATCTCCAGAACTTTTTCATCTTTCCAAACTGAAACTCTGTACCCATTAAATAATAACTCATCATTCCCTCCTCCCTCCAGTCTCTGGGAACCACCATTCTACTTTTTCTCTCCGTGAATTTGACTTCTCTAGGTACCTCATATAAGTGGAGTCGTAAGTTTGTCCTTTTGTGATTGGCTTATTTCACTTAGCATAATGTCTTCAAGGTTCAGCCATGTTATAGGGGGCATGTGTCAGTTTTTCCTTCCCTTTTTAAAAAATTTTGTTTTAATTGTGGTAAAATACACATAACATAAAATTTACTGTCATAACCTTTTTAAGTGTGCTGTTCATTGGTATTAAGTACATTCATATTGTTGTGCAACCAACCTCCAGAACTCTTTTCATCTTGCAAAATTGAGACTTTATACCCATTTCTGAACTGTTTCTACTCACAACACTGCTGACACCAAATATGTGGAGTTTTCTTCCCCTACGTCAACCAGTTCTCCAACTCTCTAGACAGTAGGCCTAGGGTTCCTATGACCTTCTCCTTTGGTTCAGTAATTTGCTAGAATGGCTTGCAGAACTCAGGAAAGTGCTTTACTTAGTATTTCCAGTTTATTGTAAATGATAAAACTCAGGAACAGCCAAATGAAAGAGAAACAACTAGGGCAAGGTATGGGAGAAGGGGCACAGAACTTCCATGCCCTCTCCAGGCACACCACCCTCCCAGCACCTCCATGTGTTCACCAACCCAGAATCTCTCTGTACCCCATTGTTTAGGGGTTTTTATGAAAATTTCTTTTCTTAGGCATGGTTGATTAAATCATTGACTGTTGGTGATTACCTCAACATCCAGCTCCTCTCCCCTCCCCAGAGGTGGGGAGTAGGGCTAAAAGTTCCAACCCTTTAATCATGCCTTGGTCTTTCTGGCAACCATCCCCCATCCTGAAGCTATCTAGGGGCCACCAGTCATCTCATTAACATAAAAAAGACACTCTTATCACTCAGAAGATTCCAAAGATTTTAGGAGCTGTGTGTCAAGAACCAGAGACAAAGACCAAGTATTGTGATGCAATTCTTATTGCATCACACCCATTAAACAATAACTCCCAATTCCCCCCTCCTCCCAGCTCATGGCAACCACCATTCTACTTTTTGTCTCTGAATTTGTCTACTCCAGGTACCCTCATATAAGTGGAATCATATAGTATTTGTCTTTTTATGACTGGCTTATTTTATTTAGCGTGTCATCAATATTTGTTCATGTTGTAGCATGTGTCTGAATTTCCTTCCTTTTTAAGGCTGAATAAATATTCCATTGTATGATGTGGACATTTTGATTATCCATTCATCCATTTATGGACACTTGGGTTGCTTCTGCCTTTTGGCTACTGTGAATAATATTGCTGTGAACATGGGTGTACAAATATCTGTTCAAATATCTGCTTTTCAAGGCTTAAATGTGGGAGTCTCATGTTCAGCTCCCCACCTGATCTTAGAACTGGTTGAGGCATTTGCCCTCAAGCCGCCTCATCTTTCATGTGTTTTCTTACTGTTCACTGTTCCTGTTTCTCCTCATTCTAGGTGTTTGGGGTTTATTTATTTATTCATGGTCCTTGGAGATTCTCCTTGCTTTTTACCAAGCCCAGCAATGAGTAAAAATTGTTAGATGTAATTTATCCAGGGTCTAGTATTATTTGGATAGGATTGCTCTTCAAGGTACCTACTCTACCATACTGCCAGAGGTATCTATTTGATTTTTAAGTTTCAAACGTGTATGATACCATATTTTTCCTTTCTGGCCCAAAATAAAATTTAGGGAGCATAGTCGTTTTCACCTTTCTTTGTAATGATACATTTGTATTGTGTACATGCGTGTGCTTTTGGTGTATTTAAATTTCAAGATATTTTGAGTGTTAAATAACATTCAGGAGGTGGGTGATAGGGAACAGCCTGAATCACTTAACCTTCTTTGTTCGCTCAGCCTTTTTCCAAGACAAGTAAATTATTAGTTAAAACCCTTTTTTATTAAATATATCAAATAATGATCTTTTAGTTGCTTAATACCTACCAGTTGTGAAATACCTTTAATAATACATAACGTATCTGAGCATAGGTGTAAAACTGTGTTAGATTTTCCTTTGGGTCTTTATCTTGCCATAATTGCTAAATTTAGTAAAACTCATTTAAAAGCACTGTAACGTTCAGCAGAGTTTTACCAAGCAAGATGTACCAGTAAATATCTAACCAGAATAGTCTCAACGTCACATTATATTGCTTTCCTTTGCATGTTCAAATTCTTTTTTTTTTTGTGAGGAAGACTAGCCCTGAGCTAACATCTGATGCCACTCCTCCCCCCCCCTTTTTTTTTTCTTGAGGAAGATTGGCCCTGAGCTAACATCCGTGCCCACCTTCCTCTACTTTATATGGGACGGCGCCACAGCATGGCTTAACAAGTGGTGCGTCGGTCCACGCCCAGGATCCGAACCTGCGAACCCCGGGCTGCTGAAGCGGAGCACACGCACTTAACCACTTGCGCCACCGGGCCGACCCCATGCATGTTCAAATTCGTTTTTTTTTTTTTTTTTTAATTTTTTGTTTATTGCAGTAACGTTGGTTTATAACATTGTAAAAATTTCAGGTGTACATCATTATACTTCTATTTCTGCATAGATTACATCATGTTCACCACCAAAATACTAATTACAACCCATCACCACACACATGTACCGAATCATCCCTTTCACCCTCCTCTCTCCCCCCTTCCCCTCTGGTAACCACCAATCCAATCTCTGTCTCTATGTGTTTGTTTATTGTTGTTATTATCTACTACTTAATGAAGGAAATCATACAAATTCTTAACGACTACCACAGGACGAGAATGTTGGGAGTGTAAGTTAACTAATATTGTAAATGAGGAGCAAAGATATTATGCAAATCTGAGTTTTCAGTTGACTAGGGTTTTTAAAAACAAACAGAACTTTTCCATATTAACCCACATCTGCCTTAGTTGCAAGTAATATCCTGAATTAAATATCAAGGTCAGCATTGAAAAATGTGGATGGAGGGGAAGAATGTGAAAGATAGTGGGGAGTGAGGATTGAAGAAGGGGATATGAGGGGCCGGCCCAGTAGCATAGTGATTAAGTTTGTACTCTCCATTTTGGTGGTCCGGAGTTCATGGATACGGATCCTGGGCACAGACCTACAGACCACTCATCAAGCCATGCTGTGGGAGTGTCCCACATACAAAATAGAGGAAGACTGGCACAGATGTTAGCTCAGGGACAATCTTCCTCACCAAAAAAAAAAAGAACAAAAAGAAGGGGATATGAAACTATGGATGAAAAGATATACAGGAGTCAAGTTATTGATCTGTAACTTGACACATTTTATAAATGTCTGAAGGGAAAGGGGATGTAGAAATATTATAAAGATATGCTTATTGCTAAGAGCTTTTTTGATGTAAAATATATTCTAAAAGGTTCATATTAGGTTCTTTGACTGAAGAAGAAAAAATACATGTCTTAGAAGATAATGTATGTGTGTTTTAATTATAAACTCCCTCCCCCCCAAAATTGCTGTGCTTCTTTATTTACATGTTATCACAAATGACATATATTCTGCTTGGGTAAAGCTATGAATTTTATTTCCTTCCTGATTACATTTCCTGGTAAGTTATTAAGATTTTGAAAACAGTTTGGAGAGCAGGAAGTACTAAATACTCTATCATTTGAATTAGTTATAACATTTCTCATTTATTTTTTAGATTGTAGATTAGAATGACTTGTAAGATAACTACTTTGTTAATTCATTGTGCTTGGGAATCTTTTTAGGATATTAAACTTATTTATTTCTAATCATTCATGTGGCTCCTTTTATTGCAGTAAAGTGTGTTGAAATTTTCGTGTGGCTTTATTTCTTTGACAGTTTCTTAAATAGCATAGAAAATATATGTCTTCTCTAATTTTAAATTTTAATACAATTGCTAATTTTAGTATAAGTAAATATCAATATTTTTAAGAAATTAGGTTGAAAAGAATTATTATGAAAAAGAAGACATTAAATCAAATAAGGAATATACAATATGCCTAGATTGTTAGAAGTCTGATTAATGAAATGAGGCTAATATTTGAAATGAATAATTATATAATGACATGTAACTAAATTATTTTTGTTGCATTATTAAAATACAATACAAATGAATTTCTGTTAATTTTTATTTCCTAGAAAATTTTAAGAGCTTGCATTGAACAAGTGAAAAAGTATCCAGAATTCTATACTCTCCATGAAGTCACCAGCTTAATGGGATTCTTCCCATTCAGAATAGAGATGGGATTAAAGTTAGAAAAAACTCTTCTGGCATTGGTAAAGTTTACCATATGAAAGTAAAAACTTATTTTTGTCTGAAACATTATCTGTATTTCACAGATAGTATTTATGTTGAAATTTTGAACAATAATGAGATATAACTTTTAAACTATGCAATATAAATGTGCCCCTTTCTTTTTATTTTATGGATACCAATACTTGATATTTTTTAAAATGTCACTACAATCATGCGCCACATAATAACGTTTCGGTCAACAACGGATCAAATATATGATGGTGGTCCCATAAGATTAGTACTGTATAGCGTAGGTGTGTAGTAGGCTATAGCATCTAGATTTGTGTAATACACTCTATGATGTTCGCACAATGACGAAATCGCCTAACAATGCATTTCTCAGAATGTAGCCTTGTCATTAAGCAACACATAACTGTACCAACTTTATTTCTTGATTTTCTTTTCTTAGTTCCCATCTTTCTTTTTTTGTGTGTGTGTGTGTGTGTAAGATTAGCCCTGAGCTAACATCTATTGCCAATCCTCCTCTTTTTGCCGAGGAAGATTGGCCCTGGGCTAACATCTGTGCCCCTCTTCCTCCACTTTATATGGGACACTACCACAGCATGACTTGACAAGTGGTGCATTGGTCCGCACCCGGGATCCGAACCCACGAACCCTAGGCCACCAAAGTGAAGCGTGTGAACTTAACCACTACGTCACCAGGCTGGCCCCAGTTCCCATCTTTCTTAATGTCCCTGAATACAAACAGGAAGTCCCTCTTCTTTTAAATGATTTTATTCACAATCGTATTGGAAGTAAGTGTGTATAGAGAGGATATTTTAGAGTTTCTGCTGTACTGTGTTAGGATTTGTACCTCATAAAATGAGAAGTTAGAATTTAAAGTGGCAGAGAAAATTCCATGGCACCCTTGTCTTGGACCCTTTTTTAAAACAACCTATATGGTGGTTGGCAAGCCAAAACATGAAAGTCTTGACTTAAGAAGGCTCTAAAATTGACGTTTGCATTTAGTAGAATGAAGAATTTTAAAGTGAAAGTTTCATATGATGAAGGGATACTTTTCTTAGGGAAAAAAAATACATCAAGATTTTTGCAACAAAACATTCATTTTTTTTCTTATTTAGGGTAGTGTAAAATATGTGAAAACAGTATTTCCATCAATGCCTGCAAAGTTACAGCTCTCAAAAGATAACATATCAACCATTGAAACACCAGAACAAACAGCTGCAGCTATGCATTATGTAAGTAGGAAGGTGTTTTTGGATCTTCTGAGTAATCTTCTGTACCTCGTAAAGTACATATAACCTAATCGTTCTAAAGTCCCCTTCCTGCATCTCTCTCTCCTTTCTATTACTTTATCAAAGAAACTTCCAGTAAGTAGTAACAAGTTATATGTTGTTTTTCAGGACATTAGTAAAGATCCAAATGCAGAGAAGCTTGTTTCAAGATATCACCCTCAGATAGCTCTAACTAGTCAATCATTATTTACCTTATTAAATAATCATGGACCAAGCTACAAGGAACAGTGGGAAATTCCAGTGTGTATTCAACTAATACCTGTTGCAGGTTTGTGATTTGCCATATCAAGTAATGCTCTCAAAAGAGTTGGAACAGTTTTATTTCAACTGTCTAAACATAGGTGGTCAATTGTCAAATACAAAAATCTAAGTTTTGATTTAAAGAGGATGTAAATTTGACATTTATATTCAGTAGAATTTTTTTAATATGTACTGCTACTATAGAATTGATACTTAGAAGTGAGCTATTAGATCTACAGAATGTATACTCATGTTAGGGGGTGTGGGGTAGTTAGAGAAACAACTACGGTTTAGAGTGGCCAAAATTACATGAAGTGGTGAAGTTCTTCTGTCTTTTAGTGAAATGAAAGGAATGCAGTACTTTAGTAGACAACCTCAAATGGGTGAGTTTCCAGGACTAATTTACTTGTCTGTTATTGAAATTCAGAATTAAAATAGGTGTATACTTATAAGCATAGGATAGTCTCTCTTTTAACAGTAAAATCAATATTTGCACATAAATTCCTTTGTACAAAAGATTATTACCTTTCTATTTTGGTTTATATTTATTTAATAATTTTTTCATATCTTCTAGAATTAATATTATTATGTGTAACAACATAATTATAGTACATGAAGGACTATGTCTAATGAAACAAAACTACAAATCAGAGTTAAATGTAATATGTTCCCTGTGGTAAAAATTTTGTCACTTTTTGAAAGTATAACCCTATAAGAACTGAGTAATAATGGCAGTAAAAGTATAACAATAAAAAGCAGAGGATCCTTTAAAAAAATTGTTAGAAAGAGAGCATATTTTTCTTGCCAGTCAAATTCTCTTGCCCGTAGATCTCTAAGGGACTTGAAAGATCTTCTAGTTCAAGGGTGGCAAATAAATGAGACACATGCTACCACCTTCCTATCCTGTGTCTCGTTGTTTAGTGATTCTTCTGTAATACATCCTGTTTTGTTTTTAAGTATAACTGCTAGAAACTAATCACCTCCTTCCTTCTGTTTCTGTTTTAAGGTTCAAAACCAGTTAAAGTAATTTATATTAATTCACCACTTCCCCAAAAGAAAATGACCATGAGAGAGAGAAATCAAATCTTCCAGGAAGTTCCATTAAAATTCATGATGTCTAAAAACACATCTGTTCCAGTCTCTGCTGTATTTATGGACAAACCAGAAGATTATATATCTGAAATGGATGTATGTAGTGCTTTCTTTTTTTTCTCAAGGGAGTGTACTTATTTATCCTTTTGAAGCATAAAGTTTTATTGCAAGTTTTTTGATCTATTAGATAAAAATATATTTTTACCTCAGTTTTCTCCTTTTATAAAAGAAAGGTGATAAAACCTACTTCACAAGATTGTTATAAGGACTAAGTTTGATATCATATGTAAAATGCTGAGTGTAGTCTTTAGTATGTATGTACTAAAAAACTCAGTCAATGATGGTGGTGATCATGGTAGTAGTTTTATTTAATTGGGCTCATTCATATTCAAGAGATTTTAAGAGTGAAGAGGAACAAATGAGTTTGACTGGTGCAAAAAGTATTTGGTCATACTGTTAATTCTTTTCAGCATACTTAGCAGCTTTGTGACCTAGGTGAGCTACTTAATCTCTCTGTGTCTAGTTTGCTCATCTGTAAAATGGGTATCTTGATATTACCTAACTCATAGGATTTTCTGGGATTAAATGAGTTAATACATATAAAGAATTTAGAGCAATACTTGACACTGTAAATACTAGCTTTTGTTATTTTCTGTATTTTAAAATATTTTCCATGATTGTTAAGGTAAGACATTCTGTTTTTATACAAAACTTTATTCATTCATTCCACAAATATTTATTGAGCAGACACTGTTCTATGCACTGAAGATAAAGCAGTGAATTTAAAAAAGTGTTTTTTCTCTTGGAGCTTGCAGTAGTGGCAGAGGGCACAGATAATTAATAAGATAATAGCAAAAAAGCAAGGGTGATAAATGCTGTGCAGAAAAATACAGAAGGTTAAGGAGAAAGAGATAGGAATGAGACTATTTTAGGACAGGAAATATGAACAGAGACTTGGATAAAGTGAGAGAGCAAACAAACTTATAAAATAAAATAGAAAAACATTTTTCTTATTTACACCTAAGAGCTCATACTATTTTAAGGGTATTGGCTTTTTGTCTTTCATATTTTTTAATGTGTTTTTCTCTGTTTTCCATTTGCCTTTAATATTTTTTATGATGTGTATGTTATAAAGCACTTCCAACTTTTCTTAAATTTTCTTTTTTTATATTTTTAAATCAACCTAAAACTTATATTGGCATGAGGTGAATGTCAAGAAGTAACAAGTGCTGCGAAGTGACGTGAAGTAGGTTAAGAGGGATGTGAAGTATGTTAAGAGGGATGAAAAGTGACAGAGTAACTTCTCTCACTAATGGCAGACTAGGTAATTTGGACCTTCCCCATTACTGATGACAACTGAAAAAGCTGGACAAAATATAAAAATTTCTTTCTTAGAATTATCAAAGAGCTAACAAAATAGTGAGGAATTACAGGACTGAGATAGCAGAGAAGAATAGAATCCAAGGAGATAAGTCTATTATTTAGGGTCATTTTTGCCCTGGATGGTATTTGTCAGTTCTGAAGAAAAAACAGAAAATAAACTGTGTGTTTGGCAGCATCACAGGAGTAGGACAAAAGTCAGAGTTCAGTTTTCCACCCAGGGCTTAGACCCCTGCAGGGCTGCACCCCAGGAGCAAGAGTGAACCAGAAATAAATCAGCTTTCGGAGAGATTGTAGCCTGAGTTTTCAGGTCTTGAGCTTGGATTCAGATGCTTTTGGATTGCTAGTGCCTTTAGACACTTAGTAAAAGCAAATGAAAATAATTCTTAAGAGAAACATAACGTCATTTTGAGCCTCAAATTATTTCTACAAATAACTTTTAAAAGATAGCATCCAGAAAACATTTAAAAATAACTAGAGACAGGAGAAGACTAGATACTGTGAGCAAGAACCATCATAAACAATGACCAAAGATAAAGACTCACAGAAATGGATCCTAGAATTATCAATCACAAACTGTTAGCCAACTCTGTTTAATTATACAACATTCAAGGAAATTAAAGCCATGCTTGAAAATTTCGGAATTTCTTGTAGTTCTGAAAAAGTTTCAGAACTAGAGCCTTTTAAAAAAGATAGCAGATTTGAAAAAGAACTAAATAAAAATTTAAAACTGAAAAATATGGTAGGTACAGTTAAGAATTCTATAAATGGGGTTATTAACACATTAGATAAAGCTGAAAAGAGAATCAATAGACTGGAAGATGGTTTTGAAAAAGACTATCCATAGTGAAACAGACAACAGAAAGATAGAAAATAAGGAGAATAGGGCAAGAGATATAGAGGATATAGTGAGAATGTCTAACGTGTAGTTGCACCGAAAAGGATGGTGTAAAAGAGATAATGGGACCAAACCATACTTAGAGACAAAGAAAAAACTCTTAAAAGCCGCCAGAGAAACAAAAGGCACATACCTATACAGGACTGAGAGTTAGATTTGGGAATAACTTCTCAGCAACAACAATGGCAGCCAGAAGGCACTGGAACAATATATTGTGCTAAGAGAAAATTTCTAAAATTCTCTAACCAGTGAAAATATCCTTAAATAATAAAAAATTAAATAAAGATATTTTCAGATAAAAACAGAGTTTGCTGCCAGCAGACCCTTTTTTTTTTTAAAGCTTTCATTTTTTTAAACTTTATTTATTGTTCTCCCCAAAGCCCCAGTAGATAGTTGTATGTCATAGTTGCACATCCTTCTAGTTGCTGTATGTGAGACTCGGCCTCAGCATGGCCAGAGAAGCGGTGCGTCAGCGCATGCCGGGGATCCGAACCCCGGGCCACCAGCAGCGGAGCGTGCACACTTAACTACTAAGCCACGGGGCCAGCCCAGACCCTCTCTAATAGATGTTCTTTAGGCATAAGGAAAATAATCCCAGACGGAACGAGGATGGTGAAAGATGCAAGAAGGAATGAGGAATAACAAAAGTGAAAATAGTATGGATAGGCTTTAAGTTGTGGGTGAGTGCAGCAGCACTCAGGAAGTTAAGCGAGTTCTGAGATGAGCTGGGTCCTAACAACTCTAGAAACTAACCAACCAAAGTCCTTTCCAAGACAGAAGCCTTCACTCAGGAAAAATCTCTGGTAGTAGAGTCCATATTGAGCAGAACAAGGACCTTAAAGGTAAGAAAAGAGAAGTTTTCAGATAACTGTGAGAGAGGGGACTAGAGGAAGCAGATCTCAAAATGTACTAAAGATTTTATGTGCACACACACACAAACCTACATGTGTACGTACATACATACTTTGTGGTAACAATGAAGCATGAGCTTAGAGCCATGAAGCTAAAAGGGCTATCCTGGCATGCCCACACACAAGATTGTCCTTCCATAAGAGCAGGAAAACCCATCTCATTTAAATATGAGGAACAGAAGCAGATTGAGGGAAGCCCTTGCAAAGATGTTAGAGGAAAAAGAGATAATTGCTATAACATTTCTACAGTCAAGTGAAGAAAGATGTACCCACAAAACAGGTGTAAACTAATGTGCACATCCTTTGCCCTAGAAATCTCATTTCTAGAAATGTAGCTGAGAAGTACATTAGGAAAAGGACAAAATGTATGTGCAAGATGTTCATTGCAGCTCTGTTTGTAGTAGCAAAAGATTGGAAATAATCCACGTGTCCCTTAATAGGGTATTGATTAAATAGGACTCAATAGCATACTATGCATCTATTAAAAGGAATGAGAAAGTTCTATGCAGCTATAGTGTGATATCCAAGATATATTAAGTGAAAAAGGCAACACATTTTGTGTACTATGCCACTTTTTATTTATGAAAGGGGGAAATACAGAAGTACACACACATACACATGTTTGCTTATATTTAAAAAGAAAAAAACTGACACCATGAAGAATAAATCTGAAACTAGTGAAAATGGTTAACTATGGGGGTGGGATGGAACAAAGTAGAGGAGGCAGGGATGTCAACTAGATTTGTCTGAATGTATTTTATTTTATAGTTTAGAGTTTTGAACCATATAAATGTTTTACATGTCTATAAAACAGATTTTTTTAATGTTATAAAAGCCTGTCAAAGCTGAAATGAAACAAATGAATCCTCTGTGTATCAAGTTAGTGGTATAACCACTCAGAGAAGAATTATTTTAAGTGATTAGAAACTTAGTAATTTGTACATCCCTAAAGATTTATATCCTCAGTTCAAAAGTAACTGCCAGAAAGTCTTAAACTGCATTTAGTAACCATATTGTTAGTAATGATATTTCTATTATTATTTTGAACACATTAGATAGTATGATAAAGCAAATAAGTCATTATATTAGGAACCAAGAATTTTAGCATTAGAGATACAAACCCCAATCAAAGAAGTTAAGTAAAAACCCTATAATAATATTAGAATTGCATCAAAAAGATACGAGAGCCAACTTGAAGGGTTTCCGATTGGCCAGAGATGTGTCAGTTTGACATGACAAAGAATGATGGCAATGGATTGAAACATATGAAATATGTTAAAATCCATGAATTCATAGTGATTCTTAAAAATAAAAGTACTGGGGCCGGCCCCGTGGCTTAGCAGTTAAGTGCACACGCTCCGCTACTGGCAGCCCGGGTTCCCATCCCGGGCACGCACCGACGCACTGCTTGTCCGGCCATGCTGAGGTGGTGTCCCACATATAGCAACTAGAAGGATGTTCAGCTGTGACATACAACTATCTACTGGGGCTTTGGGGAGAAAAAGAGAAAAAAAAAAAAGGAGGATTGGCAATAGATGTTAGCTTAGGGCCGGTCTTCCTCAGCAAAAAGAGGATTGGCATGGATGTTAGCTCAGGGCTGATCTTCCTCAGAAAAAAAAAAAAAGTACTGGTCTCCTTTGGAGGATGCTATTGCATAGTCGTTATTCTGAAACTGATAAGAGGAAAAAATCAAGTATTTGTCTTGCCTTTCCGGTACAAACTATTTCAGGGTAATGACAGAATAGGACTGTCACCATTTTGCAGCTCCTAATCTAATAGTGAATCTAGACAATGATCATCACCAATGGCTGCTAAAATCATTAGAAGATCAATGAGGAATTTTATTTTTTATTATTATTATTATTTTTTTGTGTGAGAAAGAACAGCCCTGAGCTAATATCCATGCTAATCCTCCTCTTTTCGCTGAGAAAGACCGGCTCTGAGCTAACATCCATTGCCAATCCTCCTCCTTCCCCCCCCACCCAAAGCCCCAGTAGATAGTTGTATGTCATAGTTGCACATCCTTCTAGTTGCTGTATGTGGGACACGGCCTCAGCATGGCCGGACAAGCGATACGTCGGTACGCGCCCCGGGGTCCGAACCCCTGCCGCCAGTAGCGGAGCATGCGCACTTCACCGCTAAGCCACGGGGCCAGCCCAGTGAGGAATTTTATAATGGATAGATTAGGTTGACAACACTTGATGAACCAACAGAGCAATTGTAATATCACAAGAAGAAAGATAACCAGACATCATTAGCTTCCTGATTGAAGTGGGAAGTACACAGTACAACATGTAGCATATTCAAGTTAAAAAAAAAAATTGTACCTGAATCTGATCAAGCTCCTAGATCATTTTAGTAGGAAATTCAGGGGAGAGAGATATGTTAAATGACAACATAGGGATGCAGAAGTTAAAATCCAGAATGTGTAAATTTTTACAGGATAATGTCGGGGGAAGAGGGAGAATCTCCCTCTGCCCTTTTCCTTAAGGTTCTTATGGCTGGCCAAATAATCAACAAGACAGGTTAGCAGGAGAAAATAATACCAAGTTTAATAACATGTATACATGGGAGAAACTCAGAAATGAGCAACTCGTCCCTCTGTCTAAGCTGCTTACTTAAGTATTGCAGCTAAAGGCGAGGAGCGTGTTGGGGGTGGGTAGTGGCCTGGGACTTCAGAGGGCAAGAGGACAATTCTTTTTGGGGTCATCTATAGATAATGTGGTCAGGGAGAGACAGAGTTTTTTGATAAAAGAGGCTTGGTGCCTTTGCTATTGTAACCTCTATCCTACATTGTCTTTATAGCCATCATGATAGAAGATCTGTTCCAGGAAGGAGCCACCATGTCAAATTCTTTAGGCAGTTAGTGGGGGAGGTTAAATGTCCCTCAGAGAGAACAATGAAGGTAAAGAGATAAATTTCAGGGTGGCCAAATCTTGATCTCCCACAATAACTAATCTGGTTTCTTCTACAAATATCTAGTGGATGTGGAAGTTGGCAGAGGTAAGGGGGAGAGGCATTTAGCAAATTAAAGAAAATTGAAAGACATGTCAGCCAAATGCAATGTAGGGATCCTGATTGGATCCTGATTCCAATAAACAATTGTAAAAAGACATTTTTCAGACTGAGAAATTTTAACACTGATTAGATATGACATTAAGGAATTATTAATTTTTATTGATGTAATTAATATCTTTTATAGAAGAATTCTTTTACAGCTATATACTAAAATATTTACAGATAAATGATAATTTTTAATTTCATCTAAATTTGTTCTCTTGGAGGTGAGAGCATTGTTTTTCAATTCATTAGTTTTTGGTTTTTATTAAATTTCTTCATTTTATTTTTATGATTATGTTATTATTTTCCTATTTCTTGAAAAGAAATTCAAGCCTTGAAAAGGCTATGTGAATTATACTGCTGATTTTTAATGTCTAGTGTTCTAATTTTTGTTGCTTTGTAAGTATTCTGTAATTATTTTAATTTCTTATTTTGTCTAACAATTTGGAGTGGTTTTTAATTTCCAAGTGCTTGGGTTTATTGTTATTTACATTTTTCTTAATGATTTCTAATTTTATTTCCTTCTAAATAGAGAGTAAGACCTTAGATTCTGCTTTGTGCTATATTGATGTTGTCTTTGTATATTAATTTATAGTCTGTCTTTGGAAATGCCCCTTGGATTCTTGGGAGGGAAAAGGTATATCTTTGTAGTCTATATATATGTTTTCAGTCATTCATATATATTTGTTTCAATCATTTAATATTATTCATACTTTGTATATCCCTATTTATTTTTACTTAAAGACAGTGTGTCGTTGACCAAGATTGTTCCAGATCTTAGAATGCAATTGTGTTTCGGTCAAATTTTCCTTTTATTTGTCAGTTTTGACTACATATTTTGATATTGTTATTTGGCATGTCACAATTTATTATCTGTTCATCATGCATTTCATCTTTTTCAACATAGGATTCCTTTTTCTATCTAATGCTTTTTGCGTTGAATTCTGCTTTATTCTAACACTTAATATTGCTATTCCTTCTCATTTTATTTCTTGATGTCATGTCCCATTGTTTTGTTTTTAGCCTTTTTATGTAAGAATGCTTCGTGTAAACAGCATATAGTTTAGTTTTGTTTTTTGACTAAATCTGGAAGTCTTTTTATTTTTAGTAAGAGCCACCATTTACTGAGAAGCTACTTACTATGTGCCAGGGACTATGCCAAGGAACTTTCTACATACAATTTCTTATTTAATCCTTAGAACAAATCCAAGAAGATGACCTCATTATCACTATTTTAGAGATGAGGAAATTGAGGTTTAGAGAGTTTAAGTAACTTACACAGGTTGATCTTTCTTACTCATTGCCTGATTGCTGTCAGAGTATTTCTCTCTCAAATCTTAAACTGTAAGACCTAGTGGGTGTGTATAGCCCGTAACCAAATTTTCATGGTATTTATCTAAAATGCTCTGCCAGATTGAAGAAAGATCTGCTGCTGCTTGGGGAGAGGACAGTTTATTCCTGAATAAATTAAAGCTGTCTGTAGTTCTTCCATTACCAAAACAGTACATGAAAAACTACAGTCTCAAGGGTTTCGTGTCCTAGAATACAGTAAAACCACTTCCTGTCCATTTCTCCTCATATTACTGAGAGTTGTTTTCTCTAAGTAGATGTAGAAAGTAAGTCACCGATTGATGTTAGGGATGCACTGGAGGCTGGCAACACTTCCCCAGCTGCATTAGAAAGCAGCTTCCTCACAGTGCCCAAGAGGCTTTCCCCCTGGTCAGCAAATTCAGGTTGTCTCTGCAAGAGTGTATGGAGTGGGTGTGAATGAAAATCTACTCCCTTTCTGTTTGGCCCAACACTTCTCTGTGGTCCTATTTTTTCATTAGTGGAGATTCCTCTTGGAATGTGGTAGTTCACAAGTATTCCCCATTTCCTGTGCTGTTACAACTTGGCAAATTTGTCTGTGTTTTATCAACATTTCAGTGGAAAGGTAAGGTTAAATAAATTAGTTGCCAGTAGTTTATTGTCATGTTAAGCAAGAACCTTTCAGAGTCATTAGACTTTTCTTTCTACTTTTAAAGAGCATGAACTATGTATATGAGGGGTAGTGACATTCAGAGATAGATGAGGGGGGTGGCCTGGAATTTTTGCTAATAGTTTACTAATATATTTTCTTAAGATGTCTTATGAAGTTAACGAGTGCCGAAAAATTGAGACCCTTGAAAATTTGGATCTGGATTTTGATGATGATGTCACAGAACTTGAAACTTTTGGAGTAACCACCACCAAACCATCGAAGTCACCAAGTCCAGCAAGCACTTCCACAGTACCCAACACGATAGCTGCTCCCACAGCCCCCAGCACGGCCACCACATGTGTGGCATCAACTGCACCAGACATTTCTGCTCATTCTAGAAGTTTATCTCAGATTCTGATGGAACAGTTGCAAAAGGAGAAACAGCTGGTGACTGGTATGGATGGTGGCCCTGAAGAGTGCAAAAATAATGATCAGGGATTTGTACCATGTGGTGAAAAAGTATCAAATTCTGACAAGTCTTTGATGCAAGATAGTGACTTGAAAATGTCTGATGACTTACAGTTAGAAAGTTCTATGGAAATCGAAACCTCTAATAAAAATGATATGGCTACTGATGTGGTGTATGCCGATGAAAGACTAAACGTTCTAGAGAATACAGACAATTCAAAGGAAAAGACTGTTACATCAGAAGCAGCTAGAACTGAAGACGTAATTCTTTGCAATAGTGATACAGATGAAGACTGTTTAATCATTGATACAGAGTGTCAAAATAATAGTAATGGAAAAACAGCCAATGTGGGTTCTAATTTAGGTTCTAAACCCACTAGCCCAAATTCTTCCTCAGGACAGGCTTCTGTAGGAAACCAGACTAATACTACTTATAATTCTGAAGAGTCATGTGTTTTAAAAAAACCTATCAAACGAGTATATAAAAAATTTGATCCAGTGGGAGAAATTTTAAAAATGCAGGATGAACTCTTAAAGCCAATTTCCAGAAAAATACCTGAGTTGCCCTTAATGAATTTAGAAAATTCTAAACAACCTGCTGTTTCCGAGCAACCCTCTGCTGCTTCAGATGCCTGTAGTTGGCCAAAATCTGTATGGCCCTCTGCATTTCAGAAGCCAAAAGGACGTAAGTAAACATTTACAAAGAACTTGATATTAACTATTTTGCCAGTTCCTTATCCTTAGGTTTTTCTCCCTCATTCTCTCACTTTCTCTTTGTTATAACCTGTTTTATAATCTTTACATAGTCATTGATAAGTCATTTTTCAATCTACTGATCAGTATTTCAACTTCCAAAACCTTCTCTCTAAATATGCACCCAGAGTCGTATGGATTTTTGTAACCTGTGTGTATCTACCATGTACAGTGGCTACTAAGCTGTAGGTAATGTGGTTCACTGAACTGGTGAAGGGGAAGTGGATCAAAAATCAACATTTCTTAATCCAAAAATTTATTTCTTCTTGGTGTTAGACTGCAGTTTTATGCTTTTTCATTTTGTAAAATAGATATAAAGCTGCACACCAGCTCCGCCTAGGTTAGCAATAACATTTTTTAAAACTCTCTTTTCTTCTCACTTCATATGTTGTCTCACTACTTTATGCTCTGCCTAGGGTTAGTGAAGGTAGGAATTGAGAAGAAGAGAACCTTAGAGCTTTGATTTCAGGTCTTGCTGCAGTTCCAGTAAAAGTAAACAGAAATAGTAATAGTGTGATGGTCAACTGGGAGGAAATAGAAAGTTAAAGTTGATAGCAGTTTAAAAATAGATAATTGAATTGTTTTATCTTGGACTATGATGGATAAAAGGCCAATGTATTTTAAAATAAAAGTGAAAAATATAATTATTTTTAAAGGCTTGCCATATGAACTTCAGGACTATGTTGAAGATACATCAGAATATGTAGCTCCTCAGGAAGGAAATTTTGTTTACAAGTTATTTAGCCTGCAAGACCTGTTGCTACTTGTGCGATGCAGTGTCCAGAGGATAGAGACCAGACCGCGTTCTAAAAAACGGAAGAAAATCAGAAGAGTAAGTTGTTACTTGGGGAGTTAGGATGTGGTAGCATAATTAGATAATCAGCAAATATTTAATGTGCCATTGTTATGAAATTTGATTTTAAATTGTTGATCACCCTTATAGTAGTTTTTCCAGGTTGAGGGTTTTTTTTTAGTAAAATACTGACAACACTTTTAATAAGGAAAAATATTTAGTTAAATACAATAGTCATGAATGCTGATAACATTCTTGCATGAAATATACAAATTTTTGAAAAATGACACCATCATAGATTTGACCTGGGGCATATATTTCTGTTTTCTCTGTGAATTTGGGTTTCCATTGTGACGTATTAGCCCCTTTCACTCTTGCTTGGGGCATCTTCTTGACTCATTTTAGAATAAGTCCAAGTTTTGAAAGGTGGGCTTTCACGCACATTGAACATGATGTAATCTATGCAGAAATAGAAGTACAATGATGTACACCTGAAACTTTTACAATGTTATAAACCAATGTTACTGCAATAAACAAGAATAATTAATAAAAAAAAAAAAAAAAAAAAAAAAAAAAAAAGAAAAGTCTTCCCAAAATTGTTAGAAAACCAAATGTCTTCCTTTCTTTTTCCCTTGTTGTTTCTTTTGGGGTTTGATGTAAATATTTGCCCCAGTTAAAAAAGTTTTTGCTACAATTTGAGTACAGTAGTCTCCCCATATCTACAGTTTCGCTGTCTGGGGTTTCAGTTACCCACGGTCAACTGTGATCTGAAAATTTTTAAATGGAAAATTCCAGAAATAATTCATAAGTTTTAAATTGTGCACTGTTCTGAGTATCGTGAAAATCTCACTCCAGCCTGCGAGGGATGTGAATCACCCCTTTGTTTAGCATATCCACATGTATATGCTGCTTGCTCATTAGTCTCTTAGTAGCCACCTCAGTTATCAGATGGACTGTCATAGTGCTGCAGTGCTTGTGTTCTAGCAACCCTTATTTTTCCTAATAACGGCCCCAAAGAACAAGAGTAGTGATGCTGGCAATTCGGATATGCCAAAGAGATGCCATAAAGTGCCTCCTTTAAGTCAAAGGGTGAAAGTTCTCGACTTAATAAGAAAACAAAAAAAATCAAATGCTGAGGTTGCTAAGATCTATGGTAACTTTTATTACAGTATACTGTTATAATTGTTCTATTTTATTATTAGTTATTGTTGTTAATTCTTACTGTGCCTAGTTTGTAAATTAAACTTTATCCTGGGTATGTGTGTATAGGAAAAAACATAGTATATAGAGGGTTTGGTACTATCCGAGGTTTTAGGTGTCCACTGAGGGTCTTGGAACTGTATCCCCCATGGATAAGGGGGGACTACTGTAATTGGTTCTTGCAACAGTTTTCCATATTTGATATTTGAAGTTCTCTTGGATTAGTTTGATTTTTTTGTGTGTGACCACTGAATTCTGCTAAATAAAGAGGAGCTTCTATATTATAATTGGTTATATAAGAAATAGTGAAGTCTCTAATTTTTTCTTGAGAAGATTTTTTCTGTTGTGTACATTTGTCATAGTACACTTCTTTTTTCCCTAAGTTTGATGTCTGTGTCTCTTCTTGTCTAACCCACCACCCAATAAGAATCTTCAGTGACCACTTTAGAATGTCAGTGTGTTTTGGGCCAGGGATCAAATAGAATCAAGAATGTTCCAGCATTGACTCTTGTGGATCAAGTCCCTGACTACTACTTTATCGTATTAAGGAGTAACTGAAAGAAAAAGAAGTGCCATCCTTTCTGAACTGCTAGCAGCAGTGTGAGGGTCTGTCATGAAAAAACTCTTAAGTCTAACCCATCAGGATATAGGATATATGCTTTGTCCACCAGAATCAATGGACTTGGTTGATCTTTTGGTTAATGGTACTTTTATCCTTTGTTAAATAGAGGAAGATTATGAATAAATTATTACATTCTTAATACTCATAATTTGATTTTCATCACTGCCTTAGACTTGAAATTTTAGAAACCAAATGATTTTGAATTAAATGTATGGGGGAGTATTTTTTATAAGAGAAAGTCAAGGAATGACAATATACTATAGGGTTGATATTAGTCTCCTCCTAAAAAAATACTAATATTTTCTGTCTTAAAAGATTTTACCTTATTTGCTAATTTTTCCTGTCTCATCTATATATATATATATATATATAATTATTATTTTTTTTTTTTGCTGAGGAAGATTTGCCCTGAGCTAACATCCACTGCCAGTCTTCCTCTTTTTTTTGTATGTGAGCCACCACCACAGCATGGCCACTAACAAACAAGTGGAGTATGTCTGTGCCCAGGAACCAAACCCGGGCCACGGAAGCAGAGTGTGCCAAACTTAACCACTATGCCACTGTGGCTGGCTCATCATCTGTATTTAACAGGAATTAATTTAATGGCCATAGCATGAACATCTTGAATACATGTAGTGTCAGTGCTGTGGATTGTATTTTCAAGGTTTTATTTCTTTAATTCTTATTTGCTATCCCTCTGATTTATTTGGCGGCTACCCTCATTTCTTTCACTTTCTACCCTGTGAATCCATATCACTTTGTACTGATCTGCCAGCTTACAACACTTAGAAATTATTGACAGCCAGTATCCCTTAAGTAAGAGTAGCCTAGGGATGTTTTGGATACTGATTTAAATTCTTGAAAGACACAGCCTGTTAAGGACATCATCATTCACTGGACTAAGGTGAAATTTGTAAATGTCAAGACAAAACCTTATAGGAGAGAATTCAGTCTTCATCAAAATGTATCAAAACAATCGAGCACCAAAGAATACCTGAATAGGAGCCTTATATTTCTTATTGTGTCAAACCCAGAGTAAAATTTTAAAATTTTCAGTGAATGTTTATCATATTTGCACCTATCACTATATGTAATAGTTTAGTACACATGGTTTAATTGCCTTAATAGAATGTATTCCCCTTAGCATCATGTCCTATTCATCTCTTGTTTCTCCCCAATTTTTTTTTTTTTGGTGAGAAAGATTAGCCCTGAGCTAACTTCCGATGCCAATCCTCCTCTTTTTGCTGAGGAAGATGGGCCCTGGACTAACATCCATGCCCATCTTCCTCTACTTTATATGGGACACCGCCACAGCATGGCTTGACAGCAGTACATATGTCTGCACCTGCATCCAAACCTGCGAACCCTGGCCACCGAAGCAGAGTGCACGAACTTCACCACACACCACCAGGCCAGCCCCCCAAACTTAATTTTTATAGTTTGAAAACTTTGTACTTAAAATTTCACTTTAATTTTGAAATACCAAGATAAAATATTCAGTTTCTCCTTTCCCTTGGCTTCCTGGAGATGGCAGTAGAATACATATAGAAATTAAAACCAGATTCAGAACACAGTTTTATAGATCAGAATTATCAAAGAAAATCCCCCAAAGTATTTTCTTTTCAGAAATAGTAATATTTTTCTAATTAAAAAAATCTAGAATTAACTTGATTATCTATTCATGATCCAAAAAGAAAATCTTTATCGTTTATTCTTTTCCCAACTCTGCTATAAACTGGCTATGTGTTCTTGAGCAAATTCCTTAACCCTCTGGGCCTTCGTTTCTTTATCTCTAGCTTCTATTTGCAACCATAAGCAGCTGTAATTGCAGATTACCAGTTGCTAAAGAATTATTATACAATAAAATGCTTATAGCAATAAAATTATCCTAATCATAATTTAATTTTTTTTTAAATGAGAAGACACTGTAGGGGCCTTACTACTTGAAGTTTGGCCCCTCAAACAACAGCTTGTTAAAAATGCGAAACCTTGATCATCACCTCAGATTCTGCATTTTAACAAGATCGCCAGGTTATTCATTCATATGCACATTGAAATTTAAGAGACACTGCTTTAGAGTTTTGAAACATTCAAAGGTAATCATATGAACCAAACTTATTGGTAACAGAAATTTTACTGGATTTGAATTGGTCCTACCACCACTATGTACCAGGCCCACTAAATTTGCCACTTTATGAAAATCAAGAATTCCAAAACATTTATGAAATATTTTCAAGTGCATAAATGGTGACAGTTTAGCATAATTTCAAAAGTACTAACTAGCCATATCACTTTGAGTAAGTTCCTTAAATCGTTATTATTTCTCCTGCAGCCGGAAATGAAGAGATTGCTGTTGAGTAGAATTTTCTTTGACAGAAATGAGATGACATAAGCACTGTGAACATGACTAACATTATATTATTTTACAAGCATGTATTTCCTTACATATCCTCCTTTAGACCAGTAGTGGGTACAGTCATTTTACTTAATCTTTTTAGTGTCCTGACCAATAAATTCAAAATGGATAATTTGCCGGGTACTTAATGTCTGTAATAAAGCCTTTGTATTAATGAAGATAATGACATTCACAGGTGTTAATGTAGGTATTAATGCTCATATATTTATAGAAAGAAAACAAATTGCTCAGAGTATTTGAGCCTGAGACAATGTGACTAATGCTTTAAAGGGGCAAAAAATTCTACATTTTTTATCCTTTTGAGAATTATTAGTGTATATTACAGTCGTTGTATCCCAACATCTAGCTTTGAACCTTTGGGCAGTTGTGTATCGTAGGCTCTGTTCCAAGGATTCTGCTGTCAGTCACATTTCCTGATAGAAATAAAATGTGTGCATATGTGGGGAGGTGTGTTGATTCTGGTTGGAGGTGGGGGGAGGCAGTTGCTTTGAGATCTCTTATCCATCCACCTCTTGTCCGCATGTACCGAGGGTTCTGCCCATCTTTTTGTCTGAATCCTACTATATTTGAAAGGATGAAATAAGATTACCTGAAAGCATTTTGAAAGTAGGAAAACTATATAGGCAAATGTATTTGCTGCTAATAGTAAATTAATGGGGCTTTGAAAAAGTATAACCTTGCATTGCAGCAATTTCCAGTTTATGTACTACCAAAAGTGGAGTATCAAGCTTGTTATGGAGTTGAAGCTCTGACTGAAAGTGAACTTTGTCGCTTGTGGACTGAAAGTTTATTGCATTCCAACTGCTCATTTTATGTTGGTAAGTTATACAAGAGGCTGTATTCTTTTTAATTCCCTTGTAAATACATACTTATTAATTCAGTTGTAAATACTTCCATTCTGTACTTTTTGTTTTCAGTTTTCCAATTGTGTTAACATTCCTTTCTATTAAAACACCATTCCTACTCTAGAGTTAAATGGCGAGTTAGGACTAGTGATATTAATTTCCCTCTTATTCCCTGTCTGTTTAGTTGTATGTGAATGTCAACATAGTCATTTTATTTTTAAAATACTTAACAGTATAATTTACTAAAAATATAGATGTTTTCTAGCAAGCTTCTTTTAAAAGTACTATTTAATTGGGTTGAATGTTTTAAAAAATTATAATAACTGTTTTTAAAATCTGAAATGTCTTGATGAAATGGGTTTTTTACTTTGTTTTTGTTTTGTTTTTTGGGGGGCTGCATAGTTAGGCAGGGATTTAATTTGTGTTGGCTGGGTTCATGTATAGTTAACATACTTCACGTGAAGGATTACTTGCTAATCATTATTGATATTGTTTCCTTCCATTGGAATACCTAATCACATACTTCTCAATCCATCCCAGCCATGTCAAGCTGCCCCTTCGTGAAGTCATTTCCTTCCTTTAATCTCTCAATACATTGTCTTTTTTACTGCTCTTATGACTTGTTACTTTCTTCTCTATTGTTCTTTTTTTTACACTATCCTGTCTTCCCGTTAGATAATAAGTAGTTTAAGGTCAGAGTCTGATGAAACTTTGTATTCTTATAGTGCTTAGCATAATTCCTGGTATGTAATAAGCGTTATGAGTGTTATTCTTGCTTAATCAAAAAAAGGTGACTCCCTTGAAAATTTTTTCCATCTTTTGGTTAATTAATATTTTGTCTTATTTTATGAGTAGTAATAAGATAATTGATTCACTCTCTACTTAACCCAAAAAGGAAGTGGCTCAGTGCACTACTTGGTGTTCCACTAACCCTCCCTCTTCATACCCACTGCTGGAAGTTTGTTGTAGTGGTTTTTGGCCAGTTACCACGATTTCAGTATTCCTCCAAAAGACCTCTTGCCATGAAACACACCAACAGTCTTCATGTCAGCTACTTGAACGCAATTGCCAGCCACATCCATTTTAGGAAAGGGCCAAACAAAAACATCATTGAAATCCTTTTTAAAGTACTGATAAAGAATAGAGACTCGTGACTAAAACATTTAAAGTGTTTTGTTTTTTTTTTTTAAATATGCAGTTTAACAGATAAAACTGCTGTCATCTATATGGCTTACTTCATCTAAAGTGTTCTTAAAAGTTCTAAGTAATCATTGCTCTGTGTGCTGTTTATGCTCTGTAAATCCTACCCACTTATAAGCCATTTGTTTTAATGTAATAAGATGGTATATTTGGTTTCTTTGACAACTATTTGGTGAGAAACTTACGTTGTATTGTTGTATGGTTGTGTTTTATTTGTTTGGGCTTTTTGGGCGGGGGAGAGTTGGTTTTTTGTGTGGTTGAATATGTTTTGAAATGCTATTTTCAAAAGCATCTGTAAGTTTTGAGTTTTTTTAAATGTTGTTATATTTCTCTTTTAATTTAAGAAAAATGTTGCAACAGGAAGGGAATGTAGGAGAAAGGACTTCTAAGTAAGTTTTTATTATGGTTACTTTCTGGAAACAGGATAAAAACAGAAAGCCAAAATTTGTCATTGTAGTGTCTGGAATGACTGACTATAATTAAAATAAGTTATAGATCAGATATGACTATAAAGTAGTATGTGTGACTCATTACTTCGTGTCTTTATTTTATAGTTATACCTAACATAATATAGACTTAGTGGTTTTGGTTTTAAAGGAGAGTGCCTATCTACAGATGGTCAAGAGTTAAAGGAGATGTGTATAAAATACTTAGGACCTCACTTCAGAAGCATTTATTATTGCCCTTTGACCTCCAAATAACAGGCTAATTGGAAATTATTTTTACCTATATGATACTTTGCTAGATATGAGTTATAGCGTACACTTAAAAGTGGTAATGTGTTTCTTTTCAAATATTCTGTTCTTTGATCCTCTTTGTAATATGTCATCTTCCTCCCTGCACCACTGCCCTCCTCCCAGCCTCCCAAGGTACAGCTCATAGAATATTGTTGGGTATTTGGGGATTTTTTTCTCCCTTTGGTTCATTATATACCTACCACTCACAAACCAAATTGTATATTATATGATACACTTAATGCTCCAAAATCATCCTTAGAAACTATTGAATATATGTATGTATGTGTGTGTGTGTGTGTATATATGTGTGTGTGTGTATATTTTATAGATAGAGCACTGTTTCTCATTCTCATTTATCAAGTACGTATTGGGGGTCATGGACTGTATATATATCCATTATTGTTAATCCTCACTATTCTATAAAATAGATGATTTTTATCTTTGTTTTACAGAGGAGGAAACTGAGGCTTAGAGAGTTTATTGCTCAAGATTACACAGTTTGTGGGAAATCTAGACTTTGTGTTCATATATTTTATGATTCCACAGCCTTTGTTTTTTCCACTGTAATGGAATAGTGGAAATCATGCTAAATGTGGGAGTCAGAAGATATGTGTATGAGTAATTTATATTTTACAGTTCTTTTCCCTTGGGTAAAATCGTTTAAGTTCCCTTAGGCCTCAGCTTTTTCATCTACATATAATGGATATAATAATATGTTGTTCAACCTACCTCAGGGACTGTATATACAAATCCTTTTCATTACAATTATTACAGAATATATTGCCCCAAAGTAGATTTCTCCTTGGTGAAAATAGATACCACAAAACGATGAAGTAATGCTTTATATATTTTTGTACTGAGGAAAAAATAGCTATTAGCTTAGAATTTAAGTGAAAATATAGAAGATCGCCTTTATGATACAGGAGTAGGAAAAGGTTTCTTAACCAAAAACTAAAAGCAGACTAAAGCAAAAAGGCCAATAATAACTTCTCTTTACTTATACATAATTTTTTAAAATGTCTATATCGTACTCCTTCTGTTCTAAGATACTGTCCATTGTAAAACACACCATTGATTTAATAATACGTTTTTCTCCAACATTTTTATCATTTTAAGTATAGTACACATTCAGGAAAAGTGAAAAACATATAAAGGTACAGCTCAAGGAATTATAACAAAGCCAGCACCTCTGTAACTGGCACCCAGATCAGGAAGTTGAAAAATACCAGTGCCCCAGAAGACTTCCATCGTGACACTTCCCAATCATAGCCTTCTTCCTCTTCTCGTATGGTAACTACTATCCTGGCTTCTAATGTAGTAGTTTTGTTTTGCTAACTCTGTATAAATGGAATCATAAAGTAGTATTCTTTTGTTATGCCTTCTTTCACTTCACGTAGTTTTTGAAATTTACCCATATTGTGTTTAACAGTTTATTTATTTTTATTGTTTTGACATATTCCTTTGTCATACTGCAGTTTATCTATTTAACTTTGGGAGCCTGCTTGGGTTATTGCCATTTTAATGCAACTATGAACATTCTTACAAATGTCTATTAGTGCAGTGTGCACACATTGCTATTGGACATATATCTAGGAGTAGAATTACTGGGTCATAGGTTAAGCATACATGGTACTTGAGTAGCTAATTCCAAAAAGTTTTCCAAAGTGGTTGTGCCAAATAACACCTATATTAGCAGTACATGAGGGTTCTAGTTTCTCCACATGCTTGCCCATACTTGGCCTTATCAGTTTATTTAATTTTAGCTATGCTGCTGGGTAGGAATTATTAATATCTCACTATTGTTTTAATTTGCCTTTCCTTCGTTATTTATGAAGTTGGACTCTTCTTTGGTGTGGTTAATAATTATTTGGATAGTCAGTTTTGTGAATTGCCTATTCAAACCTTTCTTCATTTTTCTGTCAGGTTTTTGTTTATTTGTTTGGTTGTTCTTTGTTGGTTTTAAATATAATAAATATTTTTCTTCCACTCTGTGACTTACCTTTTCAGTCTCTTAATGCTGTCTTTTGAACTTAATGTACAGTCATATGTCACATAATGACAGGAATCTGTTCTGAGAAATGCCGTCGTTAGGCAATTTCGTCGTTGTGCAAACGTCACAGAGTGTACTTAGACAAACCTAGATGGTATGGCCTACTACACACCTACGCCACATGGTACTAATCTGATGGGACCACCGTTGTATATGTGGTCCTTCGTTGATCGAAAAGTTGTTATGTGGCACCTGACTGTAGACCAGTTTATTAGTCATTTCCTTTATGGTTATGCCTTTCTTTGCCCTGTTTTAACAGATCTTCCCTACAGCAAGATAATGAAGATATTCTCCTATATTATCTTCTAGAAGCCTTATTTTTTTTACTTTTTATTTATGGATGCACAATTTATGTGGTATTTATTTCTACATGGAATATCAAGATTTTTTTTCAATTTTCAGCACCATTTATTGAAAAACCCACCCTTTCTCTGCTGCTCTCTATTGCTACTTGTGTTATAAATCTTATAAGTGAATCTAATTCTGGACTCTGTATTTCTCTATCCTTGAGGCAGTACCTGTCTTAATTACTCTAGCTAGACAATAAACACTGTCTTAATTATGCTAACTTTATTAAATGTTTTACTATTTGGTAAAATAAATCTTATCAACTTGTTTTTCTTCAAGAGTTTCTTGGCTGTTCTTAGCCCTTTGCATTTATAAATTTTGGAATCAGCTTGTTAATTTCTACTAACAACAAGAAGATTGGCATTTTTATTAGGAAGTGCATTGACTCAGTCAATGTGGAGTAAATTAACAGCTTTACAATAACACATCTTCCAATCTGTGAACTTTATATGTTCCTCTATTTATTTATATCTTTAATTTCTCTTAATGTTTTATGATTTTCTAGGTAGATATCTTGCACATCTTTTGTTAAGTGTATTTGTTGGTATTTCATATTTTTATGCTATTATGAATGATATTTCTGAAATTTTCTTATGGTTTGTTACTAATAATAGAACTTATTTGCATATTGATTTTGTGTATTGATCTTTTATCTAGTGACTTTGCTAAACTCATTCATCCTAATAATTTAGATTTTCTAAGTAAACAGTCATGTTCTCTGCAAATAATGACCATTTTATTTCTTTTTTCCAGTCTTTATACCTTTCTTTTTTTCTTGCCTTCATTGCCTAGAACTTAAATAGAAGGTAAATAATGGGCATCCTTGTCTTGTTTCTAATCTTAAAAGGGAAAGTTTTCAAAGTTTTACCATTGTGTTTTTATTTTGTATAGGTTTTTGTAGATACCTTTTATTAGAATAAAGAAGTTTCTTTCTATGCCTAGTTTAAGAATTTTAATCATGAATGGGTGAAAAAACTTTATCAAATATTTTCTCTGCATTTATTGATGTGATGGTATGACTTTTCTCTTTTATTCTATTAATGAGATTAATCATATTAGTTAATTAAAAATTGTTAATCCAACCCTGTGTTCTTACCATAGACCCAGCTTAGTTATGCTATATTAATTTTTTTATATATTGGTGGACTTAGTTTGTTAATATTAATTTTGCCATCTGTGTTTATGAGTGAGACTGACCTGTAATTTTCCTTGCCAGGTATTGGTATTAAGGTTATGTTTATGTCATAAAATGAGTTGGGATGTATTTCCCTTTTTTCTGTCATCTGGTAGAATTTCTATAAAATTGGTGTTATTTCTTCCGTAAATGTTTGGTAAAATTTACCTGTGAAGCTTGTGGGCCTAAAGAAGAAGGTTCTAATTATTGATTAAATTTTTAAATTAGTTTTAGAACCATTCATATATTTAATTTCTTGCATCAGTTTTGGTAACTCTTATGATCTTTTAATGTCTGTGGTAGCTGTAGTAATTACTACATAGTACTAATAAATTTGAGTCTAGGTCTATCATTTTAATATATGTTTTCTATTTGACTCATCCGTTCAGAGATTTTTTCTCTTAGTGCCTGCTTGTGAATTGAATATTTTTCCATTTCATTTTTTCCCTTTATTAACAGGATATTTATATGTTAAAATAATTATACACTCTTTTATTGTTCTTTTTATGGTTATTCTAGAGCTGTCCTGTCTAATACATTAGCTACTAGCCACAGGTGACTATTTAAATTTATTAAAATTAAGTAAAATTTAAAATCAGTTTCTCAGTCATACCAGTCATATTTTAAGTGCTCAGTAGCCACATCTGGTTACCATATTGGACAGTGCAGATATTTCCATCATCACAAAAAGTTAAATTGAACAGGGCTACTCCAATGATTATAACATGCAACCCTGACTTACCACCATTAATTAGTTAGCCTCATCTCAGACAATAGTATACATTATTATTAGTGTATACATTTGATATTCATTTACATTTACCCATATATTTCCCATTTTAATGCTTTTCTTCTCGCATCTCTAAGATTCTAACTAGTATCATTTTTCTCTGCCTGAAGAATACCCTTTAGTATTATCTTTATTATAGATCTGCTAGTGACAAAGCCTCCCAGTTTTTATTTATCTGAAAATGTATTTTTTTATTTTACCTCTATTCTTGAAGGATAAATATTTCATTGTTTCCTGGATTCTTTTGTTTCTATTGAAAAGTGAGCTGGCCATCTTATTTTTGTTCCTTTGAAAGTAATATGTCTCTTTTCTCTAGCAGACTTTAAATTTTATCTTTCTCCCTGGTTTTCAACAATTTTCCTACAGTGTGCCTAGGTTAGGTTTTCTTTGTAAGTATTCCTGTTGGGGTTCATATTGCTCTTTGAATATGTGATTTGATGACTTTCAACAGTTTTAGAGAATTCTCAGTTATTATCTCACAAGAATCACTTCTTCCCAATTCTCTCTCCCCTCCTCCTCTGGGATTTCAGTTGCAGTATGTTACATCTTACTGTGTCACTAATGTCCCTTACATTCTTTTCTGTATTTACCTTCCTTTTGACTCTTCATGCATCATTCTCAGTATTTTCTCCTAGTTTACTAGTTCTCTCTTCAGCTGTCTCTGATATACTGTTTAACCCATCACCTGAGTCCTTAATTTCAGTTTTTGTATTTTTCAGTTCTAGATTTTCCATTTGGTTCTTTTTTATAGGTTATAGTTTTCTCCAGAAGTTCTCAATCTTGTCTTTCTTAAGCATATTAGGCAAAATTATTTTAAGGTCTGTGACTAGTACCTCTGTTATCTAGATTCCTTGTGAGTCTTTTCAATTATCTTTGTGTATTAGTTTCCTAGGGCTGCCATAACAAAGTCCCACAAACTAGGTGGCTTAGAACAACAGAAATGTATTGTTTCACGATTCTGGAGCCTAGAAGTCCAAAATCAAGATGTCACAGGGCCATGCTCCCTCCAAAACCTATGGGAGAGAATCCTTCCTCGCCTCTTTTACCTTCTGGTATTTGCCAGCAATCCTTGGCATCCTTGGTTTGTAGATGTTTCACTCTCATCTCTGCCTGTGTCATCGTGTAGCATCTTCTTCCTGTGTGTCTCTCTCCTCTCCTTATAAGGACACCAGTCATTGGATTAAAGGCCCACCCGACTCCATTATGATCTCATCTTAACTAATTATATCTGCAATGATCCTATTTCCAAGGAAAGTCATAGTCTGAGGTACTGGGGGCAAGGGCTTCAACATATCTTTTTGGGGGACACAGTTCGTGCCATAACATGTTGTTTCTCTTTTTTTTATTATTCCATGTTGTTATGATGTATGTCAGCCTGTTCTTTATCAAGGGCCACATAGTGTATATGAAAAGTTGTAGAGATAATATGAGAGCTAAAATGTTATCTTTCTCTAGACAGGATTACTTTTGTTTGCTTTTGACAGGCGGCCAGCCACACTAGCAATGCTGATTTACCTTAATCCAGTTACAGAGATTTAGATGATTTGAAGCTTGACTTTGGACCCTAGAAAGGCCATTCTGATTCTCACTTATTGCTGGAGTGTAGCCACTCAGAGTCTGTGCAGATAAGAGTTAACATAGCTGACTGACATGGCCAGTCACTGGAAGGCCCTGCTTGCAAGGCTGGCCCTTGGCTGGTGTCTGGGAACTTGGCTGGTAAACAGTTCCCTACACTGATATCAGACTTTCTCCAGCTGATTAAGGATGGCTCATTGTGCCTACACTGTTTGTACAAACAATATACATCTTACTCTGAACATCTGGTTTCCTTCTGAGAGTCCGGAATTTTGGTATGTGCTAGGTAGAGGGTGCCTACATCATGAGCCCCCAGTAAAAACCTTGAGTGCTGAGTCTCTAATGAGCTTCTCTGTTATACAAAAAAGAGGTATAATTCCTCCTTGTTGCTGGAGGAATTAAGTGTATCCTGTGTGACTTCGGTGGGAAAGGACTCTTTTTTTTTAATGGTGGTAAAATATACATAACATAAAATTTATCATTTAAACCATTTTAGTGTACAATTCAGTGTACGTTTTTTTAGTGTATAATTCAGTAGCATTAAGTACATTCACAGTGTTGTACAGCCATCACTACTGTCCATTTCCAGAACTTTTTCATCATCCTGAACAAAAACTCAGGAAGGGACTCTTGAAGATTGCACATGGTTTCCTCTGAACTTCACCTCTCATGCCTTTTCCTTTTGCTGATTTTCCTTTTGCTTTGTATCCTTTTGCTGATTTTCCTTTTGCTTTGTATCCTTTTGCTGTAATAAATTTTATCCATGAGTACAGCTGTATGCTGAGTCCTGTGAGCCCTCTTAGAGAATCACCCCTGACACAGGGTCCCAACTCAGAGCTTAAGTGTTCAGCTCACTGATAGACCTTGAACCCTAGTTTTGATTCCTCTAATCCTGAGAGGCTGTTGAAAGCTCTGGTCCATTTCTTAGCCTCTCAATTGCTTTTTCCAGATTAACAGACATTCCTAGGAGAAAAACAGCCCCAAGTGCGAGGCTCACGTTGCTGGCTCCTTTACCCTTTATCCACACAGGTATATTCCCAATCCCTTTTCCTGGTTGCCACTAAGAAATTATGTAATCTAATTGCTTATGATATTTATTGCCTGACTTTGTGTCTTTTGTTTCTTGATATATCCCAAGCACCTAGAACAGCATCTGGCACACGGAGGTACTCAATAAGTATTTTTAGAATGAATGAAGTTGGCTTTGATAATTGGTTGAAGAAACAGTAAAAGTCAAGGAGAGAAGGGAAATGGTAGAAAACAAACCATTGAATTTATATGCTTTATTCTTTTTACTATCCCTAGATGTATGTAAGACAAACCATTGGGATGCAGGAAGAAAATATTATAACTCTTACTTATTTTTTCTCTAAAGAAATTAAAAAGTAAACATTACTCATAATTAAGTATGTGGATTGACAAGTGGTGCTCTCTCTCGGATGCTGTCATAGAGTCCTGTCACATATAATGTGGAAAGTATCCTCATTATCTCCACATTGCACACCTCTAGGGAGACAGTGTGCTCAATCCGTTCCGTGCGAATGGCTACCCCCAGAGTTGTGCCGTACAGCATCCTCGGGTATGTTAAGTATGATTTTGTTGCCAAAAATGAAAGATGTCACCTATTTAAAAATAAAAACAAAACTCGTATATCTGTATACGTTAAAGACTTAGAATCATACTAGAAAAAAATCTCTCTGAAAATCTCTCAAAGAGCCTCAAGGATAAGAATGCAGCTCCTGTCTTAAATTTGTAAGAAAAACTGATTAACGTCAGGGAAGATGGACATTCACTAGCAGAATTTCAGCAAAAACCTTTGTGTAATTGGTGTGTGGTGTTAAAAACAATCAGTGTCACGCTTTAGCCCAGCAATGAGGCACTTGTTCCGTTTGGTTCTATGTATCCTTATTGGTATCTTTTTTTAGCTATGGCAGCCATTAAAACCTATAGCGAAATGAATTGAACTTTCAGTCCATCCTTCAAATAGTTGTATCACACAGTATTAAACTAAGATTTTTTAAAACAACAGAGCATAGTTAATCATATATTGCATATTACAGGCATACGTCAGAGATATTGTGAGTTTGGTTCCAGACCACCACAATAGAGCAAATATTGCAATAAAGTAAGTCACACGAATTTTTTGGTTTCCCAGTGCATATAAAAGTTATCTTTACACTATACTGTAGTCTATTAAGTGTGCAATAGCATTATGTTTAAAAAAAACAATGTGCATACCTTAACTAAAAAATACTTTATTGCTAAAAAATGCTAACCATCATCTGAGCCTTCAGTGAGTCATAATCTTTTTGCTGGTGAAGGGTCTTGCCTCAATGGCTGCTGACTGATCAGGGTGGTGCTTGTGGAAAGCTGGGGTGGCTGTGGCTGTTTCTTAAACTAAGATAAGAAGGGGCCGGCCCAGTGGCGCAGCGGTTAAGTGCACGCGCTCCGCTGCGGCGGCCTGGGGCTCGGAGGGTCGGATCCCAGGCGCGCACCGACGCACGGCTTGCTAAGCCATGCTGCGGCAGCATCCCATATAAAGTAGAGGAGGATGGGCATGGATGTTAGCCCAGGGCCAATCTTCCTCAAGAAAAAAGGGGAGGATTGGCATCGGATGTTAGCTCGGGGCTAGTCCTCCTCACACACACAAAAAAAAGATAATGAAGTTTGCCACATCAATTGACTCTTCCTTTTACGAACAATTTCTGTGTAGCATGTGATGCAGTTTGATAACGTTTTAACCCACAGTAGAACTTCTTTCAAAATCGGGATCTATCCTCTCAAACCCTGCTGCTGCTTTATCAACTAAATTTATGTAATATTCTAAATCTTTGTTGTCATTTCAACAGTCTTCACAGCATCTTCCCCAGGAGTAGATTCCATCTCAAGAAACCACTTTCTTTGCTCATCCTTAAGAAGCAGCTCCTCATCCATTAAAGTTTTATCATGAGGTTGCAGCAATTCAGTCACATCTTCAGTCTCCACTTCTAATTATAGTTCTCTTCCTGTTTCCACCACACTTTCAATTTGTAAAAAATGCAGTATCTACAAAACGCAAAGTCCAAAGTGCAGTAAGATAAAGTACGCTTGTATTTCAGTCTTCCAAAAATTTTTGGTATATGTTAATTACTATTAATGAACAGTTTTTAATGTATGTAGACCACTGCTCTAAGCAAAAGAGAAAAGTAAAGCTCGAGAATGATTAAGTAACTTACTCACAGATACTGAGTTAAATCAGTGGCAGGACCAGAATTTAGTCACAATTTTTAAGTGTTAATAACTTTGCCATAAAACTAAAAGGAGCTAGCGAAGAATTTGGGGGTGGGGGTTGTCTGATGTAACAAAAGTGAGGTATTGTGTGTGTGACAATATTAATCAGTGTAGCTTAAGACAAATGATTTATTGTGTCTTAGAAATTAGAATCTTAAAATTTTAACCAGAGGATTTCCAAGTGCTCATATTCTCTTTCCTATGTACTTTGCACCATAGTCCTTTCTCAGTTGTGGCCTGAGTTTTCCTCATTCCACTGTTGCTAACCACTCCTTCATTTAACTTAAGCATTTCATTGTCAGTTTTCCCTTCTAGGCCTTGAAATCTTAAGATTTCAAGGAAATTTAAGATAATTTCTCCTCAGAAATCAAAGTTGGGGACCAGTGCATTAGATCTTTTGGGCGTAGCAGTGAGGGTTGAGTTTACCTGTGTGATTAAGAGATTCAGATAAAGCATATCTTACAAGTCCAAGTGATATAAGGTCTTAATTATTTTCTTTAACTTAAGAGCATGTTGGTTTATAGGACATGAGTTCAGCAATTCTCAAACTTGATTGTGCATCAGAATCACTTGTAGGGCTTGTGAGAGTGGAGATTGCTGGCCCTGACCCTGGAGTGTCTTATTCAGTAGGTCTGTATTGGGACTTAAGACTTATCACTTCTAGCATGTTCTCAGGTGATGCTGATGCTTCTAGTCCAGGGACCGTGCCTTGAGAACCACTTCTGTGGTTCATAGTCTCTTTTTCAGGTAGAATAAACGTACTTGTTTTTCGTTGGTCTGCTTTGCTTTGCCGTGAACATGTTCTCCTCTTCCCCTAGAATGCAGTGTTCTTTTTATCTTCTTGCCCCATAAAAACATTAAGATGTACTCCTTAAATAAAATTCCGAAAATAATCTTATCACAACTTTTGTATCTACTTTCCAATCCTTTAATGTGTATCAATTCTATACAGTTGACATATAGACAGCCCTTGCTTTGCACAGTTCCGATATACACAAATTTCAGTTATGATTGTATGTTAACTGTAATTGTATAAAATACAAACTTTACTGCTGACTCTTCAGTCCGCAAATCACTACATATCACGTTGTGACCAGTGACCAGTCATGTCACCTCTTTCAAAGTCTGTCAGTAGTTGGTCACTGTACCTGTTACTGAGTTCACACACAGAAAGCAAAGTGTGTAGTTGTGATCCCTCCTTGTGTCCCAGTGATAAACTCATGTGACATTTCACAAAAGTGGATAATCAAAAGAAGGGATTGGCCAACAAAGATTAAAGCACAGCAAAGAAACAAAAAATGATACTGCCAGAAGTGGAATTCGAATTGAACATAAATGGAGTTATAGAAGAAATAGGTGACAGCAGAAATGTTGACACTTTTGCTGTTCAAGAGACTCTCGATATGCCACCAGAGGAACTTGGTGAAGGTGAACTTACTGACATAAATGAGGAAAGTGATTGTGACATAAGGGATGAAGAGATGACACTGACATAAGCTTTTACGTTAAAGGAACTCTTGGAGATATTTCATACATTGAAAACACAGAGGATACAATGTTGGAAGCTGATCCTAACTTAGAAAGGAGTGTGACAGTTCACCAGGGCATAGAAAAGATGCTTGCTCATCTATAGATTCAATGCAATCCCTATCAAAGTTCCAACAACATTTTTCACAGAAATAGAACAAAGAATCCTAAAATTTATATGGAACAACAAAAGACCCCGAATAGGGCCGGCTCCGTGGCTCGGCGGTTAAGTGCACGCGCTCTGATGCTGGCGGCCCGGGTTCGGATCCCAGGCACGCCTTTCCCAGGCACGCCCCAAGGCACCACTTCTCCGTCCAACCCGAGGCCGAGTCCCACGTACAGCAAGTAGCAGGATGTGAACCTATGACATACAACTATCTACTGGGGCTTTGGGGGGAAAAAATGAATAAATAAAATCTTTAAAAAAAAAAACAAAACAAAAACAAAAGACCCCGAATAGCTAAAGGAATCCTGAGAAAAAAGAACAAAGCTGGAGGTATCACACTCCCTGATTTCAAAATATACTACAAAGCTGTAGTAACCAAAACAGCATGGTACTGGCACAAAAACAGACACACAGATCAATGGAATAGAATCGAAAGCCCAGAAATAAACCCACACATCTATGGACAGCTAATCTTTGACAAAGGAGCCAAGAACATACAATGGGGAAAAGAAAGTCTCTTCAACAAATGGTGTTGGGAAAACTGGATAGCCATATGCAAAAAAATGAAAGTAGACCCTTACCTTACACCATACACAAAAATTAACTCCAAATGGATTAAAGACTTGAATGTAAGACCTGAAACTGTGAAACTTCTAGAAGAAAACATAGGCAGTATGCTCTTCGACATCAGTCTTAGCAACATCTTCTCAAACACCACGTCTGACCGGGCAAGAGAAACAATAGAAAAAATAAACAAATGGGACTACATCAAGCTAAAAAGCTTCTGCACAGCAAAGGAAACCATCAACAAAACGAAAAGACAACCTAACAATTGGGAGAAGATATTTGCAAACCATACTTCTGATAAGGGCTTAATCTCCAAAATATATAAAGAACTCATGCATCTTACCAACAAAAAAACTACCAACCCAATTAAAAAAGGGCAAAGGACCTGAACAGACATTTCTCCAAAGAAGATATACAGATGGCCAACAGACACATGAAAAGATGTTCAAAATCATTAACTATCAGGGAAATGCAAATCAAAACTACAATGAGATATCACCTCACGCCCGTCAGAATGGCTATAATTAACAAGACAGGAAACAACATGTGTTGGAGAGGATGTGGAGAGAAGGGAACTCTCATACACTGCTGGTGGGAGTGCAAACTGGTGCAGCCACTATGGAAAACAGTATGGACATTCCTCAAAAATCAAGGATAGAACTACCATATGATCCAGCCATCCCACTGCTGGGTATTTATCCAAAGAACTTGAAAACACCAATTTGTAAAGGTACATGCACCCATGTGTTCATTGCAGCGTTATTCACAATAGCCAAGACTTGGAAGCAACCTAAGTGCCCATCAAGGGACGAATGGATAAAGAAGCTGTGGTATATATACACAATGGAATACTACTCAGCCATAAGAAATGATGAAATCCAGCCATTTGTGACATCATGGATGGACATTGAGGGTATAATGCAAAGTGAAATAAGTCAGAGGGAGAAGGTCAAATACCGCATGATTTCCTTCATTAAGTAGTAGATAATAACAACAGTAAACAAACACATAGGGACAGAGATTGGATTGGTGGTTACCAGAGGGGAAGGGGGGAGGGAGGAGGGTGAAAGGGATAATTCGGTACATGTGTGTGGTGATGGGTTGTAATTAGTATTTTGGTGGTGAACATGATGTAATCTATGCAGAAATAGAAGTACAATGATGTACACCTGAAATTTTTACAATGTTATAAACCAATGTTACTGCAATAAACAAAAAATTAAAAAAAAAAAAAGAAAAGATGCTTGCTTCCTATCATAAGTTACACCAGAAGAAGGCAATAAGCACTGTTCAAACTGCTCTTGATAAATTTTTTATAAAGAAATAAAACACTTGAATTCTCAATGTTTTCAGTGTTTTAAATTAGTGCACTAAATAAATATTAGTTTGACTATTTTTTCATTTCCTTATACATTTATAATTGATGGAGAATTTACAATGTTTTGACAAAAAATTTTCAAGATAATGGAACAATAGTAATTTTTCCCATTGATTATTAAAATTTCTTGCACAGTTTTGGCTTATATGATTATTTTTACCATCCTATACTGCATTCAAACCAAAGACTGCCTATGTTTATGTATGTATGCATGTATATGTGTATGAATGAAAGCATGTATATAAAGCCTTTATTTGTATTGTATAAAGGCCTTATTTGTACCATATAAAGCAGTGCTTCCCAACCTTGACATACACACAAAAAACATTTGCATAGCACACTGTGATATACAGAAGAGATTGCCCATGGCTGAAGGGCAGTGACTAAGAACCTCTTGCCATCCCAAGCCTTGCTCAGCTGCCCCAAGGGCTGAGGAGATAAATATCTCAAGCACAAGTATAACTCATTTGAGGCCCACAGGTTACAATGCTCCAGTGTTGAGAGAGTTGTAAACTCCTTGAGGAGGCGCTTTAAGCCCTCATAGCACTTAGTATGGTATTCTCTGTATAGGTTTTTTTGGGGGTGTTTTTGTGAGGAAGATCAGCCCTGAGCTAACATCCATGCCAATCCTCCTCTTTTTACTGAGGAAGACCGGCCCTGAGCTAACATCTATTGCCAATCCTCCTCCTCTCTTTTTTTTTTTTTTTTTACCCTTTTTCTCCCCCAAGCCCCAGTGGATAGTTGTATGTCATAGTTGCACATCCTTCTAGTTGCTGTATGTGGGATGCGGCCTTAGCATGGCCCGACAAGTGGTACGTCGGTGCGCGCCCGGGATCCGAACCCGGGCCGCCAGTAGCAGAGCACGCACACTTAACTGCTAAGCCACAGGGCCGGCCTCTGTATAGTTGTGTTTGACTGACCATATTTGGCATATACTATAACACATACTTTTCATTGAGATTTCTTTAAAAAGGTAAGAACTATGAGTGAGTCTTCTCAAAGGTATATTTAGTAAATGTCTAAAGATATTTTATTGTACTTAATATTTCTTTTCTACAGTTATTAACCGTTAAAATATGTTATTTGAAACATCACTATATAATGAGTGTTAGAAATGCAGAGGTGAAATTAAAACTTAACATAGGAAATAAGTAGGTGTGGGAAAATGGATTTGTTGTCTTAGAAGAAAAGTATTTGGTAAAAATTTTTCTAATTCTTTTTATGAGCACAAAGCATATGAAATGAAAGAGGGCTAGATATGAAAATGAGATATTAAATTATGTGCATTTTTTTGTTGTCTTGGTGATTGATGTCAGCTTTCCAGGTATTGTGTTTTGATAATTAAATATTGGAAGTTAAAAAAATAAAAACAGAATGGTATTATTTTCAGCCTTGGTGAATGTTAGACTATTACCGTGTTAATTGATATTTTTAACTGTCGTACAATAACATGATTTTTGTATTGACTTGATTATATAACATTTAACTCAGGGCTGTCTTTGATACCACTCTTCCTTGTTACATTTCAAGGCCTCAGTGTTGTATGTATCTCAACCTGTTTTGTTGTAGAACATATATATTGCTTCTAAAAATAGAACTGTCATCTTGAGGGTAGACTATTTTGTGTTTTGGAATTCTAGAATTATGTCATATTTGTAAGAAAGTAAGACTTTGAGGGCTGGCCTGGTGGTGCAAGTGGTTAAGTGCCTGCGCTCCGCTTCGGTGGCCCGGGGTTCGCAGGTTCGGATCCTGGGTGTGCACTGACGCACCACTTGGTAAGCCATGCTGTGGCGGTGTCCCATATAAAGTAGAGGAAGATGGGCATGGATGTTAGCTCAGGGCCAATCTTCCTCAAGAAAAAAGGGAGGATTGGCATCGGATGTTAGTTCAGGGCTAGTCCTCCTCACAAAAAAAGAAAAAAAGACTTTGAGCAGCTATTTTGATTTTTTTTTAACCATAGGAAATGTAATGATGTGCTTTAATTAAAAATAAGTCAGATTTTTTTTAAGCTTTATTGAAGTATAATTGACAAATAAAATTGTAAGATATTTAAAGTGTATATCATAATGATTTGATATACATATACATTGTGAAAGGATTTCTCCCATCTAGTTAATTAACATGTCCATCACCTCACATATTTGTATTTTTTCTTTTTTTTTTTTATGAGAACATTTCATTTCTACTCTTTCAGTTATACAATACAGTCTTATTGTCTTATTGACTATAGTGACCATGTCATACATTGGGTCAGACCTTATTCATCTAATAGCTGAAAGTTTGTACCTATTTACCAACTTCTCCCTATTCACTCTTCCCCTTCGCCCCTGGGAACCACTTTGCTACTCTCTGTTTCTATAAGTTTGACTTTTTTTTTTTTGAGATTTCACATATGAGTGATATCATACAGTATTTATCTTTCTCTGTCTGGCTTAATTCACATAGCATAATGCCGTCAAGGCATCTATGTTGTCATAAAGAGCAGGATTTCCCTCTTTCTTGTCGCTGAATAATATTGCATTGTATATATACCGCATCTTCTGTTTCCATTCATCCATTGATAGACACAGGTTGTCTCCATGTCTTGGCTATTGTGAATAATTAAGCAGATTTTTATAATCTAATTTTTATCTTAAGAACCAAGTATATCTTACAGGTGTATAGAGCATGCCCAAACTATAAATTTGACTTTATCTGCTTGCTTTGATAGTAGGTACATATTTCTCTAAAAATTTAATCTCCATAAAAGTCCCACTTTAATAGAAATTAGAAACACTAATATTTTAACAGTTGTTATTCTTAAATTGTAGGCTCAGAGCTGAATTTTTGGTGTGAACATGTGTAAATTTTTCCACATTCAGCAAATACATATTTCTGTAGCATTAATACATATTTGTATTAATTGTAGCATTAATACATATTTCTTTTATAATCTGACTTTTTAAAATACAGCTTTACTTAATAAACTTAATAAAATGTATATTTCTCCTCTTTTTAGAATGTAAAGTTCCTTTACAGTTATTACAGTTTTGTAAAAACATCTTGAAAGAGACTGGATAACTTGCTTTTTTGTTTTTTAAATACTACAGTTGTTCTTTTTAAGTTTGATATTTTATTTTAGGACATATTGATGCATTTACTTCAAAGCTTTTCCTGCTAGAAGAAATTACCTCAGAAGAATTAAAAGAAAAACTTTCAGCACTCAAGTAAGAAAGTTTACTTTGTTGTGGGAATTAAAAAACTTGTTAATATGATCTCCAATTTTCCTTTATCTCTAAATATTGGTTAAGTTTAAATCATTTATTTTCAGGACTTTTAATTCTTTTATACATTGAGGCTTCCCCTGACCCAATTTGTGATCCATCTATACTAATTATCTCCATCTCCAAATTAAATATAATGCCAGTTGCACCAGTCTTTCTACTTAAGACAAAGGAGGCTAGAGCAAGAGAGTAGCCCACCATCTTAGAGGTGCCCAGGAGCATACATTTCACCCTTTTTTAGGGCCGGGAAAGAATAGAGCCGTCACAAACTCTTAGCTCTCAGGATTGTTTTGTGTACATTCATTTAGACATCCTAACTTCTAAAAGTTTGCCCTTCTACCAAGCATTACTGTATATCAGATTGAAATGAATTTGTTGTATTCAGAACTCCAGGTACCTAAATGCAAAGGAAAATAACTTATCGACATTGTCTAATTTGTATCTTATAACTTTCTAGGAAGGACTGGTGGTAGTATTATCTCCATTTTATGTCTGAGGAAACTGAGACTTGGAGTAACTTGCCCCAGAGCACACAGCTGAGCTAGAGTGACAGCCTTGGTGTTTAATATGTTGATTCACCACTTAGGATGAGAAATTGTCCTGACTTATACTAGTTGCATAGGTCCAGCTTTGGGGCTTGACACAGTTTTTGAAGGGTCCCAGATTCAAACTTGAATTCTCTGCTTGTACTTCAGAATGTCCACTTCTGTTATAAGGATTGCTTCTTTTGAGGGGTAACTTCTTATTTACATATGTGAATAGAAAAGCTTTTCCATACAGTGTTCACTGCCTGCCCCACCTCTCCCAGTGAAAACCATTTTTAAATAATTAAGGGAATGAGTTCAGGTCTAGAACAGACACTAAGGAAATATCTTACATTTCATTTCCCTTTAACTATCCTGTCCCCAGTCAGTGGCTTCTCTGGCATCACACATTTAAAGTACTTCTCAATTTCTTTGGAAGCCAATTCACCACCATCTCTGAAAGGCAGATTCTTCTGCAAATTAGTTCTGCTAAAGACTTCTGAACATTTTTTAAAGTTTATAATTTGAATATTAAATAGTTATCTCTTTACAACTGCTCTGATTCACACAAGCCAAATACTTTATGATTTTGAAGAGAAATCAGGAAATGGCAAAAACTAAGTAAATATTATAATTTAATCAAATTAGAAATAAATTTTGGTATTCTGTGTTTTGCATTATCTCTTCTGTTGTTTTCTTTTGTTATTAAGGGCATTTCTCTTCCTGAGGAGCTATAATTGTTGAGTAAGTTTTTAAATTTCATTTAACGTAAATTTCTTCTGTTTAATAGGATTTCAAGTTTATTTAACATCCTCCAACACATTCTAAGGAAATTAAGTGGGTAAGTATTTTTTTGACATTTTGTATTGATAAGTCTGGTTTTCTTGGATGAAAATTAATAGAAACCTTGACTATATGCTGTTAGGGTTAGATAGAAAATAACCTAGAAATGCAAGGTTTATCCTATTGTGTCAAAGTTGAAATTGTGAAAATATAAATAGAAAGATAATATAATAGTATCTGGCTTTAATGAGCTTGCAATTACATTTTTCTGTAAGGCTATTGTATTGGTTTCCTATTGCCACTGTAACAAATTCCCACACACTTAATGACTTAAAACAACATAAATTTATTCTCTCATAGTTCTGGAGGTCAGAAATCCAAAATCATTGTCAGTGGACTAAACTCATGTCAGCAGGGCTGGTTCCTTTTGGAGTCTCTAAGGGGACAATCATTTCCTTGCCTTGATTTTCAGCTTTTAGTGGCTACCTGTATTCCTTGACTTGTGGCTCCTTCCTCCATCTTCAAAGTGCATCACTCAGATCTCTGCTTCCGTTGTCACACTGCGTTTTTAATCACATTTGCAAAGCCATTAGAGGTAATATCCACAAGTTCTGGAGATTAGGATGTAGATATTCTGGGGGACCATTATTCAGCCTACTATAGCTATACTGTTTACATTTTCAGGATAAGGAAGCAACATAGAGCTAGTGGTCAAAAGTCATTAGGTCCATGGCAAATCTTAGAATATAAATTCTCCATCTAATCATTTATCAAACTGTTTTGTTATGTGAACTTTTGCATTTATTCTGTTATACACTTACCAAAAGATAAACTAAAAGACAATTCAAGAGTCTGAACTAAAAATCAAAAATCTCCAAGTTCTAACTCTCCTACTTTGCTTATTATGCAACTAGGTATCAGTTTCCTTATGTATAAAATGATGGTGTTGAATTCAATAATTTCGTAGGTACTTTTCTGTTCTGAGATTCTGTGGCAGAATTTTTCTTTTATATATTCTGTCCTTCATGTGAAGCACAATGATTATACATGAAATTTGCCAAATGCTCTTTGAAATTTTATTATCAAATATCTTAGTTTGTGTATTAGTTTCTACTGCAGATGTAACAAATCACCACAAAATTAGAGTTGTAAAACAACACAAATTTATAATCTTGCACTTCTGTTAAGTCAGAAGTCTAAAAGGTTTCCTTGGGCTAAAATCAAGGTGTCAGCAAGGCTACGTTCATTTTTGTAGGCCCTGGGTATGGTCTGTTTCCTTGACTTTTGTATATTCTAGAGGCCACCTGCATTCCTTGGCTCCCAGTCCTCTTCCTTCATCTTCAAAGTTTCAAAGGCAAATTGAGTCCTCCTCATATCACATCTCTGACCTCTGCCACAGTCACATCTCCCTCTTAGTCTCTTCTGCCTCCCTCTTCTACATTTAAAGACTCTTATGATTACAGTGGCCCACTGAGATAATGCAGGAAAACCTTATCATTTCAAAATCAGCTGATTAGGAACCTTAATTCCATCTTAATTCCCCTTTGCCATGTAATGTAACATATTCACAGGTTCTAGGGTTTAGGACATAGGCAACTTTGGGAGGGCCATTATTCCGCCTACCCTACTTTGTATCCAGCCATGTACATGGCATTCCTATGGCACTTTTAAGATACTGTTCCTTGGAGTGTCTTGTTCTCCATGAATTCTCTCTGTAAACCAAAGCTTTCTTCATTTTTAGTGAAGGTAGTTAAGATATATGATTCTCATTGATAAAAGCTCAATCTTTGAAATGTTATTTATTCCTATCACCAATCAATTATTATTCATTTCCTTATGTGGAAATATAAAAGTGATTGGGAAAAAAATTCTCCCGAGGATAAGAATAATTCTCTGAACTTCCCTTATCAACACCTATTACTTTTCAGTTTAAAAAATTAATGAAAACATAACTTATCAGGTTTGTAGGCAGATCTGTATAACTCAAGTATGATTGATCCTTATTTTATTATTTTTTTATTTTGTTGAGGTCGTATTGGCTTTTCACATTGTATAAATTTCAGGTGTACGTTATTATATTTCAGTTTCTGTATAGATTGCATCATGTTCGCCACCAATAGTCTAGTTTTTATACGTCAGCATACACATGCACCCCTTTACCCCTTTTGCTCTCCCTCCATCCCCTTTTCCTCTGGTAACCACTAACCTGTTTTCCTTATCTGTGTGTTTGTTTATCTTCCTCATATGAGTGAAATCATAGGATATTTGTCTTTCTCTGTCTGTTTCACTTAGCCTAATACCCTCAAAGTCCATCCATGTTGTCGCAAATAGCATGGTTTTGTCTTTTTTTATGGCTGATTAGTATTCTATTTTGTATATACACCACGTCTTCTGTATCCATTCATCTGTTGATGGGCGCTTAGGTTGCCTCCACGTCTTGGCTATTGCAAGTAATGCCACAATGAACATAGGGGTGCATAATCTTTTTAAATTGTTGATTTTCTATTCATTGGATAAATACCCAGTAGTGGAATGGCTGGATCATATGGTATTTCTATTTTTAGTTTTTTGAGAAACCAAAAATATTGTACCAGTTTGCATTTCTACCAGCAGTGCATGAGGGTTCCCTTTTCTCCACGTCCTCTCCAATGCTTGTTATTTCTTGTCTTGTTAATTATCGCCATTCTGAAAGGTGTGAGGTGATATCTCATTGTAGTTTTGATTTGCACTTCCCTAATAATTAGTGATGTTGAACATCTTTTCGTGTACCTCTTGGCCATCTGTATATCTTCTTTGGAAAAAATGTTTATATTCTTTGCCCATTTTTTGATTGGGTTGTTCATTGTTTTGTTGTTGAGTTGTATGGATTCTTTATATATTTTGGAAATTAACCCCTTGTCAGATATATGATTTGCAAATATTTTCTCCCAGTTGATGGGTTGTCTTTTCGTTTTATTGATGGTTTCCTTTGCTTTGCAGCTTTTGAATCTGATGTAGTCCCATTTGTTTATTTTTTCTTCTGTTTTCTCTTGCATGAGTAGACATAGTATTCGAAAAGATACTGATAAGACTGATATCAAAGAGTGTACTGCGTGTATTTTCTTCTGAGTTTTATGGTTTCAGGTCTTACATTCAAGTCTTTATTCCATTTTGAGTTAATTTTTGTGTATGGTATAAGATAATGGTCTACTTTCATTCTTTTGCATTTGGCTGTCTAGTTTTCCCAACACCATTTATTGAAGAGACTGTTCTTTCTCCATTATATGTTCTTTGTCAAAGATTAGCTGTCCCTAGATTAATCCTTATTTTTAATGATATATTGTGGAAAAGAACTGATGTTCTCTTTAGCACCTTTGAGCCAGAGGAGTGTACAATCCCAAGAAAGCACAGTTTATTAATCATACCCTGTTAGCTTGTTATGTTGATACACTGAATTCCTTAAAGCTTTGTAAGGAGAAAGGGAAAATGTAGATTTGATGTTGGACAGAAGTGATTATTGTGACAGGAGAGGATCCTGATTAAGGATATGGCCTGTGGAGTTCAACTACCTGGTTTTATATCTAAGCCCTGCACTCAGAACTTTGGGCAAATTGCTTAGCATCTCTAATTTCTGTTTGTCTCTAATATAGGGTTAATAATTAATATTATGCCTTGAAGGTTTGTTATGGAGGATTTAACGACAAAATGGATGTAAGCAGTACAACAGTTGTTCATGATAAACATTCAATACCTCTCAGCTGCTATTGTTACTGTTGTTCTCATAGCACCTCATATTGTATTGTGATTGTTCCATTGACTGTTTCTTCCACTTTATTTTAAACTACTAAATGTAGTGAATGTGTCACATTCACTTTTGTATCTCTGGTCACCTATCTATTACTAGATACAAAGTGGGCGCAATATTTGTTGAATGAATTAAAATGCCCTGTATAGGAATGCTATGTATGTACACTCATAAAATGCTTTTCAGTATATGTTGTCCATGGATTACAGAATTAGGCAGAGTATTTGTTTCCCATTAAATTATTGAAAACTTACAAATTGACTGATAGAACAGTAAAAAGAAAATAATTATATGTCTTGAACTTTGGAATAAGAATTAAAATTAGTTGCCTAAAAGGCATGAAAATAGTTAAAAGTTCTTAAGTCTTATTTGATTATAAAAGTATTTTTAGAGGTGGTGTTCCATTCCCATAATTGTTTTCAATTTTACTAATAGATTATGATTAAGAAAATGCTCTTGAAATTGACACAGTAAGCCAATGAGTTGTTTCATTGTGTGGATTTAGCTTGCAGGAGGGTTCCTACTTGTTGTCTCATGCAGCAGAAGATTCTTCACTCCTGATCTACAAGACATCTGATGGAAAAGTTACTAGGACAGCATACAATTTGCATAAAACACATTGCGGCCTTCCTGGTGTACCTTCCAGTCTCTCAGTTCCCTGGGTCCCATTAGATCCCAGTCTCTTACTACCATATCATATCCATCATGGAAGAATACCTTGTACTTTTCCGCCTAAATCACTAGATCCCACAACACAACAAAAGGTAAGATCTTTTTTGAAATTAAATGTTCCATTAGGTTGTTTATTGTTAATCTGTTTCACTGACTGTACAATATTTCAACCTGATGTCCACATTTGCCATATTAATCACAACACCATTCTAAAAACTATATCTATAGGAAGGGTAGATAAAGTTGTATACTCTACTGAGTCCAGTTGTTATGTCAGTGGAACTTTCTATTTTTGTAAGGTTTATAAGTCAGCTAAAGAAAATTCTGTTAGCTTGCCCAGCAGGGGCATGAGTAAGGCATCCACATAGTTAAATCTCCATGTTTCTATGAAAAGCAAAGTTATATTTTTTTGTAATTTTTATTTATGTAGACTGTTTCATTTCATTAAATATTTGAGGCAATTTCCAGAAGAATACATACAATAAAATTATCATGATACAATTAAAAATTGATAAGTAGGATATAGAAAAATATAAAAGCAAGTGTTAGTAATTAGTGAATGTAGTGCCTTATTAAAAGTACAATAAAATGTTAAGGACTAAATTGTGTTTTGCTAAGTATTGTATAACTCAGTATTTATTGAGTTATAATTAATGTTACTCTCTTTATAGAATCCTTGCCAGAAATACTGGTTGAATGATTTTTCTCTCTGTGAAACTTGTGTAAAGCCATGGCTAGAGATACTTTTTACCATGTCACTCATTCTTTATATCGTATAAGAAATTCCAATTTGAGTTTAGTTGTAGGAAAAGTTTTGTTCTCTAAAGTGAACCTGAATGTTTAGGAAACAAAAACCTGGTGTATTTTTCTTCCCTGCCGCCAAAAATCTTTGAGTCAAAATTACTGTCTGAGTTCTATAATTTTCTCAGTGTGTGTGCCCCAGAACATCTATCACTTGTGTACCCTGTGGATATTTTCTCTTCTTTTTTTCTATGTTATATTAAATTAATCTATAAATGTTCCCAAGTCCTTTGAGAAATAACTGGAATGCACATATTGAGGATATTTTATAATTTATAGTGAATGGGGTTGTTTCTGTTTTTCAGTTCTCTACCCTAATGTTACTGTTTGGAAGGATCCTTTTAGAAATGAGAACTCCTTACACATTCTTAGTTAAATTTGGCCAAGAAAATATATAAGTGTGGTTAACTAGTTGCTACAGTGAAAGAAAGAAGAAAGTTGTTAGCATGTTAAGCCATTTTATCTACAGTTTTGGTTGGCTATTTCCAGTTAAATTTAATATCAGTAGTGATTTTTATAACCTCCTATGGCAAAATTTTCTTAACTAACTTAAAAATAATAATTGAAAACTATTTTTTAAGGATTTATGTTTTTTATAGGATAATGATTTCCTTTTAATTTAGAAACTCTGATTGTAGTCTCTTACCTATAACACATAATTCTGTGTGGGAGTGGCTTATTCCTTTTTAGTGAAAATAAAGTTTAAATTAATACCTTGACACGATTTCATATGTTCAGAGTTTGGCCACATAAATATAAAGTTAAACAATTCAATTATATATATATACTACTGAGCACTTGTTGATTTATATTTTTTAACTTGCTTCATACATTCAGTCCAGGGACAAATACTTAGCGAGATTATCCGGGACCTGGTTGTTGTACAGTCTAGCATTAGGTACAGTAGACAATTAGATAACTAGTGCTTGGTTTGATGTTTTTCAAGCCCATGGAAAGTTTTTGGTGATCTCTTACACATCTCCCTAAAATATGTCTCTGCGTTTGGTGGGAATTACCCCACCTTCCTGCCTGAGTTCCTCCTAGCCAGGATGGGACCTTCTAGTCCATCCAAAGTGAGCACAGATAGGGATTCTAGCCTTAGCTGCAATAGGAAAAGACCAAAACTTCAGGAAACCCAGAGAAGTAAAACCCTATATGAAACAGAAATCATCTACATATTACAAGGTGTAAAAACTCATATAACAAATGTTTCTGCCTCTAATACGATCCCTTAGTCCCTAGTCCACTTGAACTCAGATCTCTTCTTTGTGTTGTATCTTAGGCACTAACCCTGAGAGATACCCCAGTAGAGTCTGCATCTGCCTCCTACTGCGTGGAGCAGAGCTTAATAGGAGGACTCATTTGCTTCCTGTGCTATGCCTGACTTCTTCCACTTCTAGTCGTTTTGCAATGGGTCTGTCCCTCTCCCTTTTCTCCTTCCACAACTTGTGTAATAAACATTCATTACACGCACATACGCATGCACACAAATACATATGTAATCTTGCAGTGGAAGTTTCAAAATGCTTGCTCTCCTCAATGATATAGTTGATACAATTACTGTGGTCAGTGTACTTTTATAGTAAATACCAGCTGAGTGGGAGTGGTATAGATAGTCTAAAAATCACAGCACTTTTCAAATCAATCTGTTATAAAAGTTCATCAGCCTCAGACAGATTGACAGACTCAATTCCCAACTCAAGTTTGTCCTTTCTAGTCATCAAATTGTAAACCAAAAAATACCCCTAGAGAGACAAGATTCCCTTCCAGTGAGGGAAGTTGGATCTGATTCATTCTTAGTGAGCCAGTAGCCCCTTGGAGCAATGCTAATAATATGTCTGTTGTATTAGGAATATGAGAGAGTGTGCTTGGAGTTACAGTATCGCCCATCACCCCCAGATCTGGAATTCACTGGACAAGATGTGAAGAGACAGAAAGGGTGCAAGGTGGCTTGGGAAAATAGGGACAGCTATGGGGACAGGTTCTGAGGAAATGGTTTCAGGCTACACAGCTTTGGTCCTTCTCTGCAAGCCCTGGCTTTCTCCATTACCCCTTTAAAAAATTTTATGTTCTCGGGGCCGGCCCCATGGCTTAGCAGTTAAGTGCGCGCGCTCCACTGCTGGCAGCCTGGGTTCGGATCCCGGGCGCGCTCCGACGCACTGCTGCTCCGGCCATGCTGAGGCCGCGTCCCACATACAGCAACTAGAAGGACGTGCAGCTATGACTTACAACCATCTACTGGGCCTTTGGGGGGAAAAATAATAATAATAAATAAAATTATAAATGATAGCTTCTAAAAAAAAACAAAAAGAATTGGAAAAAAAATTTTTTTTATGCTCTCTCTCTGAGTGGCCAAGGAGATGACAACATTTCCAGATCTCTTCTTCAGCAGGACTATAATTAGCAAGGGATTGTGTCCTAGGGCTACACCTTCTCTCTTTAGACTGCGTGAGCTAGAAAGAGAGGATGAGTAGCAACTTGTGCTGAGAAGAGTGGATATGAAGGTAGAACCAGCACCCCAACAAAGTTTCTTCCCCCACTTCCCTTCTTCCTCTTTTCCTATCCTCTGTAGTCTCCTTCCAGTTTTTTCCTCCACCTTTTCTTTCTTTCTCTCCTGCAAGAATCTTTTCTTTCAACCCCTCAGTTTTTCCTTTCTACTTGGCTTCTTTTCTCTTTTCCCTTCCTTTCATGTTTACTCTTTATTTCCTCCTTCTCTTTTGGACTCTTCTGTTTTTGTTACTCTCCATTTTGTAATTTCTTTTCCCTCTGTGTGACCTCTGACCTTCTTCTTGTATTTCCTTTCCCTCCCTTCATATTTCTCATTTCTTCCTTTCTCCTGCCCTTTAGCTTCATTATTGCAAACACATTGCTGACAACGCCTGTCATTCCCTCATTTTCGAATTTAACATTTCAACCTCTTCCAAATTTAAGACGGAGAGTGGTTTCCCCTTTGCTTCTCTCCATCTACCTTCATCTGTCGCCTTCCCTGGTTGTTATTTGAAAGTTTAGTACTTTAAAACTGTGTCAGATTAAAGTTTGTTTAGAAGCAGCCAGGTGACTGGGGATTAAAAATATATAAAGGACCATTAGTAAGGTAATTAGTCCATGTGCAATCTGTAAATAATACAGAGTTAACTGTATATAAATACGTTGTAAACATGGTAAGCTATTCTGTTCTTTGCTTCCTCTCTTAGGTTGGTGGAACAAGAATGCCTACCCGCAGCCGCAGGAATCCGATTTCCATGGAAACCAAAAGCCTGCCTGCTCAGCAAGTTGAAAATGAAGGAGTGGTTCCAAATAAAAGAAAAATAACTTAAGGACTCCACCATGGAAAATGAAGAAAAACCAGTTATAACAATGTTCAATTTAGAAAAGTTTGAGGGGAGATATGCCTAAAAGATCAGTAGACGAGATGAACATTTTTCTTTTAGTGTCCTTGAAAGTTCTTAGAGTGCCTTGAAAAAACATGTTGGCTATGTGAAGGAATGTTTCAACTAAAATAGAATATTATACTCTTAATACTTGATGTTTGAGGAAAATCTAGATATGTTTTAACCTTAGCATGACAGGGAGCTATATAGAGAAGAAAAATATTTTTGTAGTGGGCCTTTTCTAAAAATTGTAAATAAGAAAATAATTTACTTTTTTCAAGAGCAATATTTATCATTGTACGTTATGTTAATAATTTGAGTTATATCACCAATCTGTTGAGATTGGCTCAAAAGGTTAAATCTTGCCGCTGTCAGAGATAATTTTGAGCAACACAAACCTTGTTTCTGATCTATTGTGACAGTTTTTATATACTATTTTAAGATGATTGTTGCAGGTTAATAAAGTTAATACCTTTAAGAACTTGGTGAAATTCCATTGCAGGAGCCAAAAATTAAAATTAAAAATAAAAAATTCCTTGCCTCTGAAAAGTCACAAGTTAACAGTTTCTTGTTGGGCAACCATCGGTTTGTTAAAAAAAAAAAACAAACAGAAAACTTTGTGGTGTAGCAGGTTTGGTGACAGAATGCTTCTCTCTTAGCACAAATTCCGGGTGAGTATGATATATACTATTGAAAGCAAAGAGATGAGCATGATTTCCAGAAAAGTCTCATTATTTCAACTGACAAGGCTAATGTGTGGTACATCATCAGTTATTTTTTCCTCATCTATCCTAGTTAATTTAAATTTTCCAGGACCACATAGATGATTTTGGAAAAGGGCACGCTCAGCTGATGTTACTGTAGCGAATTTGGACTTAAGAAGAAATGGACTGACTTAATTTTTGTATCCCTGTTCTTTAAAGTTTTCAGAAATATGTGCATCATTTGTAAAATGCAAGTTTTGTAATCCAAAGCAATGTTTGCTTTGTTTTTGGAAATTTTTATGTGTTTTATATTAATGTAAGAAATTAGTCCCAGAAATCTTCTCACTATTATTAAGTAACAGTTGAGTATTTTTATCCTCAACTCCCAAGTTTTGTTTTGATTTTTTGGTCAGTTATAAAATATTTTTAAACTAGTGAGTAATTAGTAAAATTGTGTTATGTATTTTAATATATAATGTCCCATTCTGCCATTTCCTTTTTGAAACATTGAGCTTTTTTTTAAAACAGACTTGATCTTTTTATTTTTTAACTTTGTTACATACTCCCATATCCCAGAAATATTTTAGTTGTGAATCATTTGGCAGTGAACAAAGGGAGAGGCAGGGATTCCCTTGGAATTTGCTCTTTTAAAAAAGCTAGACAATGATTTCTTCAGACTCCTGGATACCAGAAAGACTTGGCTTTCATTTTTTTAATGTTGCTTTTTACTTACTAAAATGTATGATCTTGCAAGTGATTATTTTGAAATGATCTTAGCCATACATTTGAGTAATCCTGATAGTATATAAAAGCTAGCCTTAGTTTTCCACTTGTGCTTAGTCAAGCCTCTTTCTTTTAATGTATATTTGATCATATCTTGTGTTCTTTTTCTTGATTTTTAGTACTGAGAGTGTATAAGCAACAAACTGATATTGACAATACAAGCAAAGAGTTTTTTTAAGAAAAATTCAGACTCAGTGTTGGCAAGGATATGATGAACCTGGCCCACTTATACCTCCATGGTAAAGGTGTAATTTATACATACCTCTTGGAAAACATTTAATTCAGTAAATGTTTGAGTTCATGTGTGTGCCACACAATCTAAAGTAGGTCCCCACTGTTACTGTCTCATAAAACGTTCTCTTTCCACATATCACAATATTTTTTTTTTCACTTACTGTCTTTCTTCTTGAATAGACTCCAGGCTGTACAAGGGCAGGGGCATATTTGTTTTGTTCACTGTTATGTAACAAACACCTAAAATAGTGTCTGTCATGTAGTTGCTTAGTAGATATAAGTTGGATGTGTGAATAAATGAATGTCTAGGTATCAAGGATAGATTTTTTTTTTTCCAGGAGCTCACATTCTACTGGAGGACACAATACTGATCTATGTGATAAGTGCTCTTATAAAGTGATATAAGAAAGCCATATAACCTGGTCCTGATAATTAAGGAAGGTTTTCTGAGCTAGAGCTTGAACTGAGTCTTTTAAAGAAATATGAAAAGAAGTGATAAGGAAAGAATGAAAGATCTTCCACACAGAAAGAAAGCAGCATATGCAAAGGTGAAAGATGGCCAGATTATAGGCTATAAACATGGGAGATGAGAAAAAAAGCTATATGACAGGGACAGACATGCCATGAATGACATTTGCATTTTGTCCTCTGCAATGTGTAACTAGTAGTGAATTTTAATAAAAAGAACATGATCAGGTATGTTTTTGAAAAAGTTCTTATTGGCGTTAGTCTAGAGAATGGAATGGAGCTGGGAAAGACTGTAGGGAAGAAAAAAGTTAGAAAGCTGTGTTGTAGTAACTGAAAAATAGTAAAGGCCTTGATATAAAGCAATAAGAGCTGGGATGGGCTCTAGTGATAGGAGAAAAAAATAACCTGGTGATGCAGTTGGTAGGTAAAGTCAAATATGGCTTACAGGTTTCTCATTTGGGATACTGGGTAAATAATGGTGTTACTCATTGAGAAAGTAGGAGGGAGGACTGTGATTAGAGTGGGAAGAGAGTTCAATTAAAATCTTCATTTCCTTTCACCATTTCTATTCCTTGGATTCTGGGTTTGGATGCAATATTGGTTATGTATTGCTGCATAATTACCCCAAAACTTAGCTAGTTAAAACAGCAAACATTTATTATCTCAGAGTTTTTGCAGATCAGGAGTCCAAATGCAGCTTAGCTGGATGCCTCTGGCTCGAGGTCTCACGTAAAGTTGCAGTCAAACTGTTGTCTGGGACGGCAGTCATCTGAAGGCTTGACTGGAGTTGGAACATCTGCTTCCAAGAAGGCTTACTCACGGTGGTGGTGGAAGTCCTCAGTCTCTAACTAGTCATTGGCAGCAAGACTCATCCTCACTGCATGTACCTCTCCCAAGGTCTACTTGAGTGTCCTCATGACATAGCCACTGGCTTACTCCAGAGTGAGCAATCCAAGAGAGTAAGGTGGAAGCCACAATGTCTTTTAGTCTTGGAAATCAAATACTGTCACTTCCGCCATATTCTTGTTAGAAGTAAGTCACCAAGTCCACACTCAAGCTCCACCTCTTGAAAGGAGGAATATAAAAAGAATTTGTGAACATATTTTTAAACCACCACAAATGCCATGAAATTTTAGGGATATAGAAGAGGAATTAGGTTTAGGATGGAGAGAAAAGAAAGGATACTTTTATTTTTAATTGTCTTATTACCAACATGTTAAATTTGCAACAGAGATAGTTGACATCAAAGATAGCTGATAAGTTGAGTTTTGAACTCAAGAGAGAAGCCTGATCTCATAAGTACAGATTTGAGACTCTGGTGTATCTGTGGTGACTGAAATCAGAGGAAAGGATAAGTTGACATAGAAATGAGTGGATGAGGAAAGGACCATGAATGGAGCTGTAGAGAAAACCATAGAACTTCAGTAAAGGGAGAAGTTTCTTTAAAGTGGCTAGTACTGGGGCCGGTCCAGTGGAGTAGTGGTTAAGTTCGCTCTCCTGGTTTGGCTTAAGTGGTTAAGCTTCAGCGGCCCAGGGTACACAGGTTCAGATCCTGGGCATGGACCTACACACCACTCATCAAGCCATGCTGAGACAGCGTCCCACATACAAAAATAGTGGGCGATTGGCATAGATGTTAGCTCAGGGACAATCTTCTTCAAACAAAGAGAGGAAGATTGGCAACAGATGTTAGCTCAGAGCTAGTCTTCTCACCAAAAAATAAATAAAATTAAAAAGTGGCTAGTATGGAAGTCAGATTTATAAACATTAAGGTAGGGTGGAAACAATGAAATTCTTCATTGTCAGTTGATCAGGAAAACTTGGAAATAGTTTCACTCTTGGGATCTTCTTTTGCAACTACAAAGGAAGTTAACCTGTTCCTTTCCGATTCTACTTGGATTCTGGGTTTGGATGCTGTGGATGTTTTATTTATTTATTTTATTGTGAGGAGATCAGCCCTGTGCTAACATCTGCCAATACTCCTCTTTTTTTGCTGAGGAACGCTGGCCCTGGGCTAACATCCGTGCCCATCTTCCTCCACTTTATATGGACGCCGCCACAGCATCACTTGCCAAGCAGTGCATTGGTGTGTGCCCGGGATCCGAACCGGCGGACCCCAGGCTGCCAGGCTGCCACAGCAGAGCACACGCACTTAACCGCTTGTGCCACTTGGCTGGCCCTCTGCTGTGAATGTTTTAGAGATATTAGTAGGAGGTGTAGGTTTAGAGTAAAGAGAGGAGAGAACACTTCCTTTTTAATATTTTATTACCTACATGCTAAACCCAAAGTTCCTGATGGACGGGCAGGTAAAGATATTAAGATGTTTGTTTTGTCTTATGTGGTACTTTTTAATCAAACCTTGGAGTATTTGATATCAAGATTTATTGAGTTTCTCATTGAGTTGTAGAAATAAAGGGGATGCATTTCACTGATCCTTCAACTCTTTCCATGTTCTCTTGGCTAATGTCCAGACTTCTTATCAAGGTATATAAGGGCAGACACACAAAGCATCTGTCTGAGGATTGTGTCTGATCTGCCGAGCAAAGCTTGCTGAAAGAGTTGAGGCCAGATGTATTTCTAGGATGGGTCTCTATATTCCCTCATCAAGTAGGAAGATTCAAACAGTCAGTGGTTCGCCTTGGCGTATATGTTTGCTTTCAACGTATGAGCTACTGTTAGAAAGTGATCAAGCAAGGAGCTACAAAGGGGTTGTTTTTATTGCTGTACATGCATGGTATAACCTGGTTAATTCTCTAAAGAATGGGAGGAGTCCTGAGTGTAAATTAATTGCTGTTTTGAAAGTGAAGAACCTAAAGAGTCTGTGGTTAGTGAGTTGAATTCCTCTTTCCCTTTTCTTGAGAATATGCATTTTTTTGGAGGGGAAAAGGAAATCTTTTCTGTATTTCCTATCCTAGGGTTCACTTATCCAAAAACATACAGCATGGGAGAGTATGTGCATGTTAATCTTAAAGGTCACACTCCAGTAAAGCAATGCCACACTGATGCCAGGGGTTTTGGATCTCTTCCAAGCGCTGCATTAATGCAACATCTGCTCCAGCCAGGCTTTCCCAACACACAAATTAGCCATTCTTGTCCCTGCCTGCACATTTGCACATAAAGCTACATTGGTTGGATTTATTATCACCTATCAAAACTTTGCGTGTCCTCTATTGAAATGATAATACATTTTTTAACATCTATTGGGTGTATAATACATTATACCAATCTCTTGGGATTACAGGTAAATAATATTGGTTTCTTAAGGGTATTTTCTAATCTAGCTGGGGAGATAGATGTGCACAACTGGCTATAATACAGAGCAGAATATTCAGGTAGTGCAGCGTAGGAGTAAGAAAAGGGGATGCTTGGAAGTAAGAGAAACTCATGGTAGAAATGATCTTTAAGCTGTGTTTGAAATAAGTAAAATTAATATGGACAACAAGGAAGCAGAGCATTACAGCATGAGGAAAAATTGTATGAAAAGTGCTTGTTTTAGGAAATAGCAAATATGTTCATGTAACAAGCATGGGGGTAAAAGGCGATAAATGGAAGAGGAAGTTGAAGAGGTAAATTAGAGCTTGATAGTGGAAGGGATGGACTGTTATTCCCAGATAGTTTGATTTGATTCTGAAAACAAAGAGGAGATATTGAAGGCTTTTTTGAGAAAGATAACATGGTCAATTTTAGGAAATTTAAAACATAAAGGATTATTTAGAGAGGAGAAAGACTTATGGCAAGGAGGTGTTAACTGTACAAATAGCAGGCAATGGAACAGGTGTAGATTGGAAAGCCGTTTAATTAGCTGCTCTCAGATTTGACCCTACTCTCAAAATGAATGTTTACCTCATATAACATTGGGTCACTAGGTGTTGGGAATACAAAGATGAATTAAAGGTCACAGCATATGAAAGAGCTTGTGTCTGTGGAATTATGAATTGAGAGGTTTCAAAGACAACTGAAGTTTTTAGCCTGAGTACTACCACTGACTTAAGTGAAAATATTAGAAGAAAAATATGGATGGGTGAAAAGACAACTAGTTATGTTTTCAACCAGATGTCAGCAGTACAATTAAGGTGATGTCCTATAAAACCTATAGACTGTCTTATAGAACCTAAAGAACTTAGGGGAGAGAAATAGATAGGAAGGTTGGAGGCCCACCTTTGGGCTGATACACCAGGAAATTGGGGCTGGCATGTCTGGGACCAAGCTGGCCTTTCCTTTTTTTGTTTCCTTCACTTCCCCTTTATTTCGGCCAAGGGGCTGGGAGTTTGGTTACATACCAGGTTAATTGAGCAAATAAATACAATGAGAATAATGAGAAAGGAGTAGGCAAGAATAAACCCTGTGGTATTGGATTAGAATTGGAAGTATCAGAGTGAACTAATGGTACTTAATATATACACAGAGAGAGTTGGAGAAGCAGGTATAGCTGTGTGTCTGTACATGTGCATACATATTTCCTAATTCCACTGAGAGGGTCTTGAAGCAATGACACTCTAGTAGCAATGAGCACACCTAGCACCCAGATTTTGGTTTCTAAATCCCATTCTTCACTAAAAGAAATCAAGGCTTCTTGGAGAAATTACTAATTCCAAGACTGGGGCAGGGAAAATACAAGATGAACCTAGAATGATGGGTACATGTCAAAAGAACACAGGAGCTAGCTTAAAGGAGTTGCCAGGTCTGGGAAATTTTCAGCATGAAATAATGATGGTAACGGATTGTAATCCTTGAGTAAAATAGTAATCCACAAGCCCATACTGATATAAATGAATTAATAAATGGGGAAGGAGGGAATACTCTGTTCTACAGTAGAATGCCAACCAATAAATCTAGAGGGGATGATGGCATTAGAAAAATCCCAATTTGCAAACATTATAGTAATAATTTTTTAGCTAAGAATCATCAAAGGATGCTAAATGTGGTGCGTGAAAATTTGATGGCAAATAGAAATATTTACAGTCTTAAAGAATCTCCCTACAAAATAGTTATTAATTATTATTAACAAGTATAACGTACTTATTAGTTTACTTAATGCTGAAGAAACCTGGCAGAAATTATCTTAACCAAGTGTTTAAAGTTAGTGTCCCCAGTAATAAGACAAATCAACAATGTGTCTTTCTGGGTATGCACGTAGAAGAGCACAGCATCACTTTTGTGGTATATTCCTGCTAAATATGCATAAATCATGAGGAAATATCAGAGAAACCCAAGTTGAGGGCTTAGTGTATAAAGTAATTGATCAGCAATCTTCAAAAATGTCAGGGTAGGGCCGGCCCAGCGGCATAGCAGTTAAGTTCTTGTGCTCTGTTTCGGAGGCCCAGGGTTTGCAGGTTCAGAACCCTGGTGAGGACCTGCATACCGCTGGTTAAGCCATGTTGTGGCAGACATCCCACATAAAATAAAGGAAGATGGGCACAGATGTTAGCTCAGGGCCAATCTTCTTCAGCAAAAAGAGGAAGATTGGCCACAGATGTTAGCTCAGCGATGTTCTTCCTCGCCAAAAAAAAAATGTCAGGATCATAAAAGACAGGGAAGCACTGTAGGACTGTTTCACTTACAGACTGACTGAATGTGACTCATCCTGGTTTGGATCCTAGTCCAATAAAGGACATTATTGGGACAACTGGCAAAACTTGAATGGAGTTTGTGGATTACATGGTAGTAATGTATAGATGTTAATTTCCTGATTTTGATGAGGTTATGTCAGAGCTTGCCCTTACTTAGGAAATAAACACTGAAGTATAAATTGGTAATGGGGCATCATGTCTGCAACTTATTCTCAACCTGGAAGATTCAGGCAGAGAAATGTTAACAAGGAGTCTTGATGAAAGGTATATAATAGCTATATGTACTATTTTTGTAACTTTTATATGAATTTGAGATTATTTCAGAATAAAAACTATAAAAGGAGTATAATTCACAGTGTTAGGTACTATCGGGAGGTCAAGAAGGATGAAGACTGGCGGAAAAAGGCTGTTGGATTCAACAGTCAATCAGGCAAAAGGTAAAAGTGTTGAAATGAGATAGGGGGAAATCAGGAATTCCTGTTTTTAGGATCCGGGGCATGAAACTTTCCTTACAACTCAAACTCCTAAAAGCCTGTTCTCCTCTCAATTCCTCCTAATTATAATACCACAAATTCTGAGTCTCAGATGTTATCCTACATTATTCTCTTTTGAGTATTTTGTGTACATCCCTAAACAGATTTTAAGCTCCTTGAGGGCAATGATTGTGTCTTTATATAGCTGTGTGTCTAACCCAAGACCAAGACCAGGGCTACGCCAATTCCAGATGCTCTGTCAACAATATTAAATTGGGCTGATACCTAAGAGCTCCCCATACATGTGTCCAGGCGGGAAAAATCACCTTTCTTCCCTTCCTGTGTTCTTATGGCTGGACTAATAATAAAATTGACACAAGACCCAAATAGGAGGAAAACTCCGTTTAATATGTACATATTAGAGATCACAGAGATATGATGCTTGGAGAGTGAACAAAGCAGGGAGTATACATATTTTTTACACAAAGAAACTGTAGATATGTGAGGAATGACAGGACAAAGAAACTTAGATTTGAGGCTCCTGAAACTAAACTCTAAGATTTGAGGTATGTAATTAGTAAGGAATTTAAGCAGAGTTTAGGCTTGAGGTAGCAAATTAGCAAGGTTTGTTTATACAGGCTTCTAGGCCTTGAATTCCCTGGCTCTGCTGATAAGGATGCAGGGAGAGCACCTTTCACAAGGAAAATTTATTTCCTGCTTTCAGGGGAACAGAGACTGGAGGGTCAGAACGCCATTTTTCCTTCTCAAGTAACTTTAATTCAAAATAATCAATATACTATTGTGGGATATTTTGGGGCCGCATGCCCTGGGCCCCCATACCCGCATGTAGCTAGGTTGACTCCACCTCAATCTTAGACATCCCTACTCAAGGGGAAGTCTATGGGCAGCTATGACCCTGCACCAGAAAAGAAATTTAGAAACTTGTGTTTATTAAAGGCCACACCAGTCACCCTTCAAGAAAGAATAAAGCTTGGTGTTTTGGATATATTTTTACAATACTGTCTACCTCGTTTAATGTTACTCGATCTCATTTAATAGCAACAGAAGAAGTACAAATTCAGGTTAGATTTAACAATTTGTAAGATGCCATATTTCAAAACCTCTTAAAAACATCCTAACTGGCAGCTAAAACTTGTCTGGACATTAAAATGTAGTCTGTAATTCTTCCTGGGGGAGCCAAAAAAAAAAAAAGCTTATCTTATCAAAGGGAGAGCCCTGTGTCCAATCGCTGGCGTGCTGACAAGAAGCCTGCTCATTTACACAGCTCTCTGGCCTCACCATCAGCAGGTGATCTTCTCAGTGCCAAGTAAACACAACTCCTCTGCAGTTTGCAAACAGGTCTTTCAACAAACCTCTACCCAACTTAAGCTCCTGAAACTAAACTCTAAAAACTCTTTTGGTTTTAGCCTATTAGATGGGACTCCAAATAAATAAGGAGGATATTATGTCCAGGAACAGTCTTACGGACTGCATAATCCTCCATGAGACAACATTTAAATTTGCTCCTGAAGTTGTCAACTAAAAGTAAGAAATCTTCAGTCCACAGTAAATAATCAAGTGATTCAAATCTCTTTATTTACTTGAATGAGAAAGTTAACATTCCTATACAACTCAGAAATAGAATGTACTTTATGGAGTTTGTGTTTTATTTTTAACTATTTAATCATGGGTCCCAACAATATGCAAACAGCAGTTTTACTAAAGTGAAAGATAAATAATTGAATGCGTTTTGCAAGTATAATGTTTGCCCTCTGCCCCACGGAAGGTGATGCAAATTATGGTTTCCCAAGTGCCACAATGGGCAGCTGGAAATAGTCTCTGTCCAATTCTAATACGTAGTCTCACAGAATTGCACAATGAGTCCTTCTGAGTTCAGGAAGAGGGTGAGGGAAACTGAAATCACAGTGCATTAGGCTTGAATGTCTCTGGGTATGTATGCCTCTTGGGAGGCTGATAAAGTGGTAGGTCAGCCCCTAATTCAGTTTGGCTTTTTTTAATGCTACACTCTAGTACCTGAAAACTTTTACTCTTAAGGAGAAAGGACTGTGTAACTTAGTAAGTGCCTAAGGCCAAAATGTCATTTTGCATGCAAAGGAGTGCTGAGTTTGCTGTCAGCCAAGCCTTCTGCCTCCCAGGAGCCTGTGCTAGAGTTAATTCACATCCAGCAGTTGGGAAGCCTTCAGAATGTTAAGACTGTCAGCTTCTACTTGGAGAGAAGTATGAGAGGTTGTCTTGGAAGTAGGCAGCCCAGAGTTGGAGTTTGTTGGAAGAGGCAAAGATGCAGAAGAGTGGAGAGCATCGAGTTAGAGTCGCAGCTCCACCATTTGCTAAGCCATATTTCTTCCCTCTTTGAGCCTCGGTCTTTTCATCTTTAAAATCCAGATATTTATGCCTTCTCAGCACATTCTATAGGCTCTAGTGACCTTCTAATAAATAGTGGATATAAAAGTTCTTTTTAAACTGCAAGTCACTGACTGTATAAATGTGAAGTATTGTCAGATCAAATCAGTGAGAGATGTCATCTGAGCTAAAACTTGAAAGGAATTTGCCAGCCTGGAAGGGAAACTTCAAGCTCAGGGACAATGTATAGTCGATGTTGCAGAGGTACAAACGTGTATAACGTGTTGGAATGGCAGGTCATCCAGTGTGGCTAAGACCTGGCCGGGGTGACTATGGTGAAGGGACCAAAGGGAGCCTAAGAGAGCGTCCTCAGAGAGCACGCTGGGGAGAACTTGTCAATAAAAAGCCCTGCGTGCCTTATTAGAGACTGCTGGTTTTGTCTTGAGATGAGGAGTAATCAAAAGCTTTTTAATGGGGGGTGGCAGTGGAGGTGGGCAACACAGTTAAACCTCTAGAATGGAAAGTGTGGCTGTAATATGTAGGATAGAGTGGGGGCAGAATGGAAACTAGGGAAGTCTGAGGGCAAGGAGATCGGGGGAGGCTATTTTTCAATCTAAATCTGAGGTTATGGTGATCAATCTAGCTTGGCAATCTGTCACCTTTGTTTCTGTGGCACCAAATATGCCTGCGACTTTTGTGAGAATGTGGCCAAGCCAATGAGATAGAAGGTGCAGATCTTAAATCTACTGGAGTTGGACAAATCAGAAATAGGGTGATAAGTACTGCAGACCCTCATACGAACTGGTCAGATGCCTCTCCTTCCTCTGGCTCAAAGCTAAATGGGGTAAGGTTTCCTTTGCAAAAGTAATTCTTTGGGGAACTAAATTCCAACTACATCATTTGGAAGTGCACTCTAAATCTGGAAAAATGTTGGTATCCTTCCAAGAAAGCCACTTAAAAAAGGATGGGTAACTCTTTAAATGCTACTTTTACCTAGTTGGTCTCTCTCCTAACCTTTTAAAACTTGGACATTGGGGTATAGGAAAGAAAAACAAAGTGAGCCTGAAGCCATGTACCTGAGGGTTACTGTAGATATTCAATAAGAACATGATTGCCTTTTGACCTTGTTATGAATCTTGTCAATTTGCTGTTTTCTTCTTCAACTTGAGGGGTGACTCAGGTCTTGAGGATTTCTAAGTTTGTTTTGCAGAAGAAAGAGAATGCCTTCGGGGAGGTTGCAATCACCAGATGGCTGCCCCCAGCAGCTGTTGCACATTGCCCAGCGACTTATCAGGAGTGACCCCTTTGTTTCTCCAAAGCTCCTCCTGCCAAGCCCCTTAGCTCTATAAACCTCCCCTGCTTTTTGCTCTGGTTAAGGCAGATTTCAGTGAACCCATGCTTCTGCCTTCTCTTGGCCAACTCAAATGGTGCCTTTCTCTGTCTCCAAGCACCGTTGTCTCAGTGTTTGGCTTGCTGCACATTGGGCACACGATCTTGAGATTAAGATGTTCAGTATTAAACCAAGCAGCTGAGCCCAGATGCCCAAACTGAAACCTAAGTTCCCCTCCTTTGATGGGCCTGAGGGTCGGGGTAAGTCATGCCATGAGCTCCTCCCCAGAATGTTTTAATGTTTGCATGATATTTATGTTAATGTTTAAATGTTTAAAATGGATACTGTAGCCTTGAAAGAGAACATTGGGCTTAACCAGTTAAAACTAAATAGTAATATGGAGACCAGCATTGCCAGCCCATATGGGTCATGCCCCCCCACCCCGGCATTCCTTTTCAGTTTGATATCAAGGGCGTGAAGGCTTCATGTGGTTTTTTTAAACAATACAAGGCAGATAATTTTACTATGTACATAACTTATTGACAGACTAATTTGTTAAAAGGCTAACAGAAGCAATGTTAACATTCTGAAAAACAATTTCTGTTGATGAAGAATAACTATGGCTCCAGGAGAGTGGTCAACCTTTGTGAGGACTGGCTGGCGGTGTCTCTGGACCAACTCTGTATCCACTAACTCTGGGCCTTCTCCTTTGCCTCTTTAGCTGGGGTCTGGGGTCACATCTAAGTGTGTTCCAGCTCTCCAAACTGCCCCCAAGAATGCCATTTGCTCTGGAAGAGGAAAGGGACTGATGGTATTAACTGAATCCATTTTGAAGGAGACCTACTCGAGGCTGATGTCATTCATTGGAAACTGCAACCAACTTGGCTATTCCCTTGCCTATGGGAGTATTGGGTTTTGAGACTGTTCTTGGTGTATAAGTACTTCATCCATAGATACATCATCATTGAAGATTCCATTTCAGTTCAATATATTTTTGGACATTTTCACCAAAAGAATTATTTACTTATAATAGTATTACATGATTTTGAATATTTTGTATCTCAGGAACTCTGAAAGCTTTATTGGACTATAGATATCCCCTTCAGACCTCATACAAAATGATCAAGTTTCCTTAAAATTAAATGCTGCTGAGTCTCTTGAACAGTGTAATCAAATGAGGGCCTGATCATGGCTTCATGTATTTTTAACCCCAGGCGGCAGTATCCTCTCCTACTATCCTTTGCCCTCTTAGTCACAAGCTTTGGCTCAGAATGACCTTTAATCGTTCCTCAAAACTCCTCTCAAGTGGCCATGATTTGCCTTAGGCTCTGAGGATAGTACTTAAGTAGAGGAGTTCCAAAAATATTTTCACAATGGTGGCATTAATCAAATACATATATACTTTCTCCAGTGACTAATCCTCTTTCCCTGCTTTTATACTGGAATTGTTTGTTTAAAAATTAACAGCCACACCTCTCTACATTGCCACCTTCCACAGAACTAGAATACGTTGGTATACATTACATTTCCTCTTTTATAGTTGTGCAATGACTTCAAATAGCTCTGAGTGGCTGTAAATGCATTGGCCAAGATGAAATGTCTTACTTCCCTTCTCTAACGGTTAACTACCCCTGACAGAGTTAGGCATTCTCTTACTGGCCTCCCCTAGCACTTTGATTTCATTTCTGATACATTTGTCAAATTGTAATTGCTTATGTACCTCCTCTAGAAACTTGAGGCCGGACTTACCATGTTTTTTCCTATTATGCATCTGCTCTACACTCCTGCCCTAGTGCCTGGCATACAGTGGATACTCAATGTTTTTAAATTGAGTGAATTTGTCTTGAGAGTTCCTTGATTTTTATAGCGGATAGATACTGGCAGCAAGTGATCAAAACCAATTTAGCTTCAGGGCCCGCCCGGTGGCGCAAGTGGTTAAGTGCACGCGCTCCGCTGCAGCGGCCCGGGGTTCGCCAGTTTGGATCCGGGCGCGCACCGAAGCACTGCTTGGCAAGCCATGCTGTGGCGGCGTCCCATATAAAGTGGAGGAAGATGGGGCCCGCCCCGTGGTTTAGCGGTTAAGTGCATGCGCTCTGCTGCTGGCGGCCTGGGTTCGGATCCAGGGCGCGCACCGATGCACCGCTTCTCCAGCCATGCTGAGGCCGTGTCCCACATACAGCAACTAGAAGGATGTGCAGCTATGACATACAACTATCTACTGGGACTTTGGGGGAAAAAATAAATAAATAAAAAATTATAATTATAAAGTGGAGGAAGATGGGCACAGATGTTAGCCCAGGGCCAGTCTTCCTCAGCAAAAAAAGAGGAGGGTTGGCAGATGTTAGCAAAGGACTGATCTTCCTCACACAAAAATACCAAAAAACCAATTAAGCTTCTATCTGTACTAGATTAAGCACTTTACCAATTTCATAGAAAAATATGTCTAAAACACTTGATAAATGAAAGTGTTCGTGTAACTGATATTTAAAGAGGAAAGATAGGAGGCACCGGATGTAGGGAGACCACTTGGGAAAGATTTCTGAATTAGGAGAATTGTGAGTTATTTTTTTTTCATTCTTTTACAATCTTAACAGTTTTTCTTAGATTCTTTCCTTTTGAGCTGCGACATAACCTGATTATTAGGGTTGTTTTTTTGCCCCTCCCTAGTTGCTATAGCTGGTGAATCATAGAAACCAGGGCAGGGAAAGACCAGTGAAATCATCTGGTTCATCTCCAAATTAGGGAGTGGAGCATTGGGATTTGGAGAAGACTAAGCTCTCATTTGAAAAGAGAAAAGAAAAAAACCGCTTCAACTAGAGCTGATGAGAGCAGCTCACTCATCTGTTCGCCTTTTGCTTCTCCCACAATCCTGAGATCCGCCCTATTAGAGAGCAATCAGGGATTCTTCTCAAGGGCCCCAGGAACACCAGATGCCAAAGTGTTAAGCAGCTGAACGAAAATTCTACTGCCTAAGTAATAAAGTTGGATTATGAATCTTTCAATGATTGTTTTAACGGAGTCTTAAAGAATTTGAAACTCTGTTTTAGCAAGGCCTTACAAATTTAAGAGTGAGCAAAGAACTTACAGGTGATCTAGGCTAAAATGTCCAGCTCCCAGATGCAGAAACCAAGATGGAGATGTTAAGAAATTATAGGAATGCCTAGGTCAGGAGTACAGACCTCTCAACCCGTGTCTCTCTGTGTCGCAATTGCACAGTATCCTCCCTCACAGTGCTCTCCTCCACTGTCGTCCTCTTCCTCTTCCCATCTTCCTTGTTCTTGTTCTCTTTTGCGTTGTTGTTTGAAGAAATGGCAGAGATGATTTAGCATCAGTGTCTGTTCTTCATGTCAACCAAGCCTCACCCCCAGTTATCATATGTCCTTGGGCCACAGAGGCAAGTGGATGCCACTTCAGCCCCACCTACACCCTGTCCACCACAGTCCTCGCGTCCCTCCTACTTGCTCTGTGTTGTTCCAGCTACAGAACCTTGGCTTCATCTCCTGTTCAGACTCCGCTCTTGTCCTTTGGACTTTTAACAAATCACAGTGTCCTTGGCTCCTCCCTTGGTACCTAGCTTAGTTCTACCCCAACTTCTGATGTCCTCCTATGGGAGGATGCTATGGCATCCCTGCACCAACTCTGACCTCTTAGGTTACAAAACCGGCTCCATACTGCTTGCTCTTTGCCAGTGTCCCCTTACAGAGTGGGGAGGAATATTTGTACCCTATCAATAGTGATAGCCTCTGCATACGTGTGTCCCCAGTGTAAATCCCCATATCTAGTTACCTAAGTATGTTATCACAGGCTCACATTATTAGAAATCCAAATTCCTTTGCAACATTAGAGATATTCAACAATTGCCTGTTATTTTTATTTTGATAATATTTTACACAGCCTCATTTCACTTTAAAGTGATCTTTCTCAGTCACAGCTATACAGTTGAATAACCTAGGGACTGAAAACATGCTGGGATCCCATGATCCAAAAAGTCTGAATTAAAGCCACAATTTCATATGGGTATATTCAGTTACACAAGGGATACTCTTCCCAATTTGGACAAAAATGGAATGCAAAGAAAGGTCAATCGTATTTGATACAAATGATTTATTGATCTACTTGTAAGAGAGACAATTTTGTTATTTAAAGTACTTCCATTTAGGAATCTATTGGGCCCGTTTTAATGAATAGATAAAACTTGTTTATGTTTAGTAACATCCATGTGCGTATATACGATTAATGTGCATAAATCTATTACATTTACATATTAAGGATTGAATTTTAGAGCTAAAAGAGAACTTGAAGATTTCTCATTTTCCAGATAAGAGTCAGAACCATAGAGCCTGGGAGATTTGTCCAAGTACACCCAGTTAGGATAGGAGCTAGGACCAGCCCCTCTGCCTCCTGAGGTCTGTGATGATTGGCACAAGACCCAGAAATGGAGTACAGTCCAACAAAGTCAGGTCTCTAAAGATGGAGAGCCTGCTATGGGTTCACACTGGGCAAGGTGCTGGGGTTGCCATGATGAACAGGAGCTCGCAGTCTAATGGTGAAGCCTGACACATAAACAGTCCTCACACCATGAGATAAAGATAGAAGATTACATGAGTAAAGAAGAAGTCTACTCCACCCTTGCCACAAACCTTGTGCCCCAAGTTAACTTATTTATCATGTTAATTTGCTTAGCAAGCCCTGTTTTTTTCATACACTATATGAAATATGTAACCTTTGGCCCTGGCTAGGTTGTATTACCATTGATTCTGATTAGAGGAATCAAAAATCAAATAAGATTTTACAATATTGGGTGTTTTCTTTGTCAGCAGAGGGAGCTATGATATCCAGCTTTTCCTCTATAGCTTTTTTTAATTGTGTTTTCTTAAATATATTATATGAAAAATACCATCAAGAAGATTAAACTTTTTCCCAAAGCCTGGCATGGGCTGTCATAATCTTAGTGTGTAAGAAGGAAGCCCTTTTTCCCCTAGATATATCTTTTTTCTTTTTTCAACTATTTTTAAAATTAGAGAAGTAATATGTGCTCACTGTTAGCAAAAATCAGCTAATATAGGGGTGTGCCCTATGGCCTAGTGGTTAAGTTCTGTGTGCTCTGCTTCAGCGGCCCGGGTTTGGTTCCGAGTGCGGACCTACACCACTCGTCAGCCATGCTGTGGGGGCGACCCACATACAAAATAGAAGAAGATTGGCACAGATGTTAGCTCAGGGTGAATCTTTCTCAGCAAAAAAAAAAAAAAAAAAAAAAAAAAAATCAACTAATATAAAGAAGCATATATAATAAAAGGAGAACATTCTCCTTTACACATACATCAATCTTCTTCTTTCCCCAAAGCTAACCAGTATCAGTTTGGGGTATATGCTTCCCTATATTTACATATGTGTGTGTAAATACATGCATACACCTACACACATGTAAATGTACATATATATAAATATTAACATAAAATCAAATTAGTCATATTATTCTAATTGACTTTTTTTTTTACTCAGCCAACATAAGGTCTTCAAAGCTTAAAAAATATTCAAAACACTCAAAATGTATCTAGTGGATATTTAATAAAGATGAAAACATTCAAAATGCAGCTATCTGCTGTGTTTTCACTAATTTTATGAAAAATACTATCCTATTTTGAGCAAACTCTTATGCTAAGAGATATATATTTTATTACAGAATTAAGATTTTTCCACTGATAGTAGATACTTAGCACCTAAGTATTTGTATATATTTTGTGCAAACTTATGTGGAAAACGCTGCTTAAAGAAACAATAGAGGCTGATAGGGTTTGAAATATTCATCCTCTGATTGCCAAAATGTAAAAATGCAGTAAAATGTGCTGAGGTAAGAACTAAGATGCTTATAGCTCAGGAAGCATCCCAGTATTCCAGGGAGTTAACAGAAGAATGATCATGATGGGGTGGACACTTGTCGCCAAATCATTTTTCATCATGTTTTATATATCAGTATTGTAACAATATGCCAGTAAGACACAGTTTTACACTCAGATTCTGTTTGTTCTTCCACTTAACACTATATTTTGGAAATCCGTTCCTGTCAGAACATCTTGATCTACTCTATTCTTTTTGGTAGCTTCATTCCATAGTACAGAAATTCCATAATTAATTTAATTTAGCTCATTCATGAGTGCTTAGAGTGTTTCCAACTTAAAATGCTACAATAAATGTTCTTGTACACATGTAGCTGTGGTCATGTATCACTCTCTCTTCAGAATAGCTTTCTAGAAGCAAAATCACTGAATCAAAGAACATGGACATTTTAAATATTGATAAATACTGCTAAACTGCCTTCCCACCAATAACATGAGAATTCCCATTTCACCTGTTTCCAACTACACTGGACACTATCAGCCTTTTAATTTTTTCCAGGTGAGTTTAAGTATGAATAAGGGCAAGGTAATGCATTTGTGGAAAGAAATCTAATAGTTACCTGTATTGGGTAAGACAATGTTAGCACAATAGGAAAAACCCAGTGCCTGTCCTCAAGGAGCTCCTGCCTAGTTGCAGAGACCAACAAATACAAAAATAGCAATGCAAGGTGACAACGGAGAGAGGGAAGGTATACAAAAAAATGCTAAGAAAAACAGATTAGCACCAAATCTGCCTGAAGGGCTTGGGAAAGGCTTTCCTTCACAAAGAAATATTTGCTCTGAGGCTTGAAGGATGAGGCAAAGTTCACCATGAGGAAAGTGGGAGAGGGCATTCCAGGCCAGGAAACAGCGAGAAGAAAGGCACGCGGGTGTGACCGTGTTGGGAGTGGGGCATGGTGGAATGGAGGGGAACATGTAGAAAATGAGGCTGTCAGGGCAGGTCAGACCCTGCTGAGAAGGGTTTCCAGGGAGGGTCATATAATCAGAACTATTTTCTTTTTTTTATAATTTTATTTATTTATTTTTTCCCCCAAAGCCCCAATAGATAGTTGTATGCCATAGCTGTATATCCTTCCAGTCGCTGTACGTGGGACGCGGCCTCAGCATGGCCAGAGAAGCAGCGCGTCGTGCGCGCCCGGGATCCGAACCCGGGCCGCCAGCAGCGGAGCACGCGCACTTAACCACTAAGCCATGGGGCCGGCCCAGAACTATTTTCTAGAAAGATAATTCTGGATGCCTGGTAGAGAATGCAGTGAGACCAAAAGGATATGTTACAGCTGGGAAAGAGGTTGGAGTCACTACAGACGTTTCCCTGCAAACATCTCAAAACAAAATAGAAATTCTAGTTTGTCCACACCAAGAGTACTCTGTGTGGTTTGGTCATGATACCTGAATTTAACAAGGGTTTATCGAGGTCTTACTACGAGTGCAGCAGGGCTAGATACCAAGAAGACTCAAAAAGCCAATCACCTAGCCACTGTCTTTTCAGCACCTACAGTATACCAGGCGCTTTTTGTACATTGTCTAATCTTCACAGTAGTCCTGCAACGTCACAAATGAGAAAATGGAGGTTTCCAAAGGTTTCACCTGGCCAAGAAGAAGCAGAAACAGAAGGAGAAGCTGGGACTGGTTCACTCCAAAGCCCCATGCCTGTTCATTCACTCACCCACTCTCTGATTCCCTCCCTCCCTCCCTCCCTTCCTTCCTTCCTTCTTTTCTTCCTTCCTCCCTCTCTCCCTCCCTCCCTTCCCTCCACGTTTAATTTTTATCTTTAGCCAAATTATACATGTGAATAGTTCTAAAAGCCAAATATTTACACAAGAATTCTGTATAATTATATATAAGTTAGGATTAGGGTCATTTGCTAGTAACAGAGACTGGAAATAAATAATTTAAATAAGGTAGAAATTTATTTTTTTCTTTCATGTAAAAGAAACCTGGAGGAAAGCAGTCCAGGGTTGAACTGATGGTTTCACATGCATCAGGGCAACAGTCTCATCCTAACTTTTTGCCCTGAGCTTTTGTTTTTATCCACAAGCTTTTTGTTTTCCATCCTTTGTGCCTAGTTCCTCATGGTCCACAGTAACTGAGGGAGCTCCAGCTATCACATCAAATATTAAGCACAGGAAGTGGGAGAAAAAAGGGGTTTCAGGGCAAAGAAAAAAAAAAAAGACCTATGTAAACTGTTTTCTCTTTAAAGAGGTTTTCTTGACATTCTACTTCATAACTTTCATTTGTTTCTTGTTGGCCAGAACTTGGTTAAATGGCCATACCCAATTCCAAAGGAAGCTGAAATGTAATCTTTTAGCTGAATATGTTGCTGCCCACTCTAAAAAAAATTGGATTTTGTTGCTAAGAGAGAAGAGCAGAATGTATATTGAGTGGGGAATTTGTACTTTCTGTCATAGTTTACAAACACACACACACACACATATACACACACTCTCCCCGATAGCAGTTACCTTGATCCACAACACCCACAATTTCTGCTCCCAAGCCAAACATTTTTACCACCTTTAGCTATTTCTCGTGGAGATTCACCAATATATTTCTAAATCACATACCAATGTTTCTTGATTTTTCAGTTTTGAATGTTATCTATTGTCTACTATGAAAAATAGGAAGTCTTTTACTCCTCACATAAATATACATACATAATCTCAAAATGGCTACATCATTTTCTCTACATATTATTTACAGAATTATGATTATAGAAACAGAACCTGAGCCATGTAATGTACTATGTTTTCATTTCCCTCTCATGAGACAACTGTTTTGGATATATATTTCTGCAGAACTAACCACTCCCAAATTTAGTTTCTTAAAACAACAATAAGAATTTATTTTGCTCACTAGTCTAAGGTTTGTGCAGAGCTAAGTGGTGAAGGCTCGTCTGTGCCCCCCACAGCTTCAGCTGGGGTGGCTCAACTGGAGCCTGGACAGTGCACTTTCTTTTTTTTTTTTTTTTTTTGTGAGGAAGATCAGCCCTGAGCTAACATCCATGCTAATCCTCCTCTTTTTGCTGAGGAAGACCGGCTCTGAGCTGACATCTATTGCCAATCCTCCTCCTTTTTTTCCTCAAAGCCCCAGTAGACAGTTGTATGTCATAGCTGCACATCCTTCTAGTTGCTGTATGTGGGACGCGGCCTCAGCATGGCTGGAGAAGCGATGCATCGGTGCGCGCCCGGGATCCGAACCCAGGCCGCCAGTAGCTGAGCGCGCGCACTTAACTGCTAAGCCACGGGGCCGGCCCGGGAGAGTCCACTTTTAAGATGGCTCACATAGCTGGCAAGTTGGTACTGGCTGTCAGCTGAGGACCTTGGTTCCTCTCCACACGAGCTCCTCCACAGGCTGCTGCTTGGGCTTCCTCGTGGCATGGTGGCTGGATTCCAATTCAAGTGTCCCAAATAAACAAGGCAGAAATGCATTCATGATCTAGCCTCAGAAGCCACATAACATGATTTCTCCTGTATTCTGTTGGTCAAATAATTCACAACAGGTCATGAGGTTCAAAGGGACTGGGCATACACTCCTCCTCTTGATGGGGAAGTGGTAAGGTTCTAGAAGAGCATAGGGCATGGAAATATTGTGGTCATCTTTGGAGAGTATAATACGTTGTGCCTTAGTCCGTTCAGGCTACTACAACAAGCTACTGTAGATTGCATGATTTACGAACAACAGAAGTTTATTTCTCACAGTTAGAAGACTGGAAAGTCCAAAATCAAGGTCTGGGGAGAACCCACTTCCTAGTTCCTTGATGGCCGTCTTCTCACTATAACTTCACAAGGAGGAAGGGTGAGGGAGCCCTCTGCGGCCTCTTTTATAAGGGCACTAACCCCATAGGAGGGCTTTGTGCTCAGGACCTAATCACTCCCAAAGACCCCATCTCCAAATACCATCACATGGAGCATTAGGTTTCAACATATCAACTGGGGGGACACAAACATTCAATTTATAGCATGCTGTGATAATTTTTTGTTTTCCTGGAGCTTTTCATTTGATAGTTTTTCTTGTCACTCTCATTAATTCATTCTCAAACCATCCAGTAAAACTGTTAATTTCTTCTCAGTACCTTCAAATTCATTGGGTAATTGCTTCCTCCCACTCTTTTAGAGACATCCTTTCTAGAACCTTCAGTCTTCTTCTCTAATCTAGAACAGTTGCTCTGTATACCTGCTGCACAGCTGTTGTTCCAAGTTCTCGCTTCCTCATCATTCTGGGAATTCAGTTCACTTATTTTTGCATTGAATCCTCTGTTTTCTGGATCCAATACTTCCTATTTTTGCTTTATTCTCTTGTTCTGGTGGACCATATCATTCACAAGCCTCCTGAGAAAAGGTGTGTAGTGGGATGAATGGTGGCCCCTAAAACATATGTCCACATCCTAAGCCTCAGAATCTGAATATTTCCTTATTTGGAAAAAGGGTCTTTGCAGATGTAATTAAGTTACAGATCTCAAGATAAGATCCTTGTCACTTATCCATGTTGGTCCTAAATCCAGTGACAAGTATTCTTACAAGAGACGGAAGAGGGGAAGATACAGAAACAGAGAAGGAGGCCGTATGAAGATGGAAGCAAAGACTGGAGTGATGCAGCCTCAGGGAAGGTCAACGGCCACCAGAAGCTGGAAGAGAAGAGGAAGGATTCTCCTTAGAGCCTCCATAGGGAGTGTGGCCCTGCTAATACCTTGATTTTAGACTTCTGGCTTTCAGAACTGTAAGAGAATACATTTCTGTTGTTTAACTCTCCAAGTTTGTGGTAATTTGTTAAGGCAGCCCTAGGAAACACAGGGTGCACGGGCATAAACAGGATTTTGAAAAATATTTATTATGCATGCATCCTTGACTTATAGTTTGTCTGGGTCTAGAATTCCAGTTGCAACATAATGATTTTTTATATTTATCTTTCCTGATACATTTATAATTTGGTATTCTTCTGTGAATAAGAGCTTTCCCTATCCCATCTTTTTGTATATTTTTTTAAACTATCAGTTTAGACTGTTCAATGTAATATAATCAATTCCCATCATTATTCAATATGATGCTCAAATTATCCCAAATTTTAACCAGTAAGAGCCCCTTCAAATTGGCTTTTGTGCCTTTTTGATATGTTCCAATCAGTTGCTTAGCACAAAGCTTACCAGTCTTTTCTCTGCCCCGTCCCTGGAATCAACCGTTTCTCCCAGGAGAGCTGATTCATTTACTGGGGAATAGTATTTAGAAACTAAGATCTGAGTATTGAATATAATGCCATCGTTATTTCTTACTCTTCATATATGACCTTTTTTTTAATCTCTCTGGGATCTTTTAGGAATGTCTCCTTGTCCCCACCCAGTGTTCTGAAATTTCATGATAATGTGCCTCGGGTTTGTTTGTCTTTCCATTTATTGTGGCTTTTCAATCTAAAAGCTCACGGCCTTCAGTTCTAGAAAATTTTGTCAGTTATTTCTTGATGATTTTCTCTCTTCCATGTTGCCTATTCTTTCTTTATAGAACTCCTATTATTTGGATGTTAGATTTTCCAGGTAGCTCTTTTTCCTCTTCTGGCCACCTCTTCAAATACAAGACATTATTATATACTGATTGCACATAACAAGGTTCAAGGAAATCATAGCTTTCTGGTTAGTGAGAATCTAAACCTTATAATGTAGAGGACTTGAGACTAGCCTTTGTCTCACTGAAGCAGTGGTGGTGTGTGAGAAGTATGGTGGAATGGAAAAAGCAATGGACTGAAAGGCAGAAAAATATATTCTCGTCTCGGCTCTGCCACTTACTAGTTTCAGGATTGTGGTAGGTTGTCTGCAAAGATAGTTGCCAACAATTCCTCCCACCCATGTAAACATATGTCACTCCTTTTATGAAGAAGTGGAGTTTATTTCCCCTTCCCTTGAATCTGGGTTATAGGAGTTGTTTTGACCCACAGAATACAGTGGAAGCGACCCTGTTCCAGTTCTGGGCCTGCACCTTCCACTTTCACTCTTGAAAACCAGCAACTACCTTGCTGGAGAGAGGCCCTGTTGGATCTTCCAGCCTCATTTGGGTCTCCCTAGCCAAGGCTAAACAGACCGGAATCGAGCTGACACAATGAACTCTGCCCTTTGCAGAATCGTGAACAAATAAATGGTGGTTGTTGTTTTAAGCCTCCAAGATGTCGAGGTGGTTTATTTCCTAGTAATAGGTAACTGAAACAGAAATTACTACCTGGATGTGGAGTGTTCCTGTAACAAAAACCTAAAATAAGTGACACTGACTTTACTGCCAGGCAGCAACCAGAGAGAAGACTGTTAATGGAGGTTGGCAGAGTGGTGAGGAAATTGCTACGGGAGGTTAGAGGAAAGGCAACCTAGGTTATGTGTTGGCAGAATGTTGAACATTACTGTTGCCTGTGGTAACATGAATAACAGAAAATGTCCCTATTGAATTTGTGAATCTAGCCAAGGAGATTTCCGGGCAGGCTGCTTTAAATGCCAATAGTCTTCTTTTAGCTGCTTATGATAAAGTAAAAGAAAAAAAAATGCACTAAAGAAAGATCTATTTGGATTTCAAGCAGAATTCTAGCCAGTGAAAGATTTGTAAAGTAAGAAATGGCCTCAGGATAAAGATCAAATCATGTGTGGCTACAAGACCTTTTTTATTTTAAGATTCCAGAAAGATTTAATGTGGTACTTTGAAGACTATCTCAGAGCTTCTAAGAATCTTAAGTGCATTGTTCCAGCCTGACAAGCACAAAATAGGGAGAGAGGTCTGTTTTTAGAAAGAATAATGAATGTGACTTTTGGAGCATGGAGTTAAACCTCATTAAGATGTATAGAAAACCCACAAAGTTTTTGAGAAAATTGTAGTGGATATGAGTTTTGAAGCATAAAGTAAACCTCAATAAGATTTATAGAAAATCCACAGAGTTTTTAAAGATAAATGTATTAATGAAAGAACTGCCAGCTTGGACACACAAACAGTTCAAAAGAAAAGAAGTTTCTGGACCTTTGAGATTTTTTACTGGCATGAAGCCAATTGAGAGAGCTACTAAGCAACAAATATGGGCCCTTCTTAAGGAAAAAGAAAGACACCTCAGAAAGGGGAGTCAAGAGGGCAGAGGGCAAAGCCCAAAACTGATTAGACAATGGATTAAAGCAAGGATCAGCAAACTACAGCCTATGAAGCCAACCCAGCCTCTTGGTTGTTTTTGTATAGCCTACAAACCAAGAGCCCTAGCAGCTTCAGCTTTTGCTTCTGGAAAGCCAGCTGCCATTACTCCCCTGGTGTAGAGAGAGAGGGGGACCTGGAGGATGAGACACCAAGGGACAGAGAGACCCAGCCTGCTCTCAGCCATTCTAGCAACTCCAGCTGAGGCACCAGCCAAATGAGTGAAGCCACTTTTCCATCCTCCAACCCCGGCTGAGCTGCCCCATCCAACACCATGTGGAACAGAGCCAAGCTCTCCCCACTGAGTCCCATCCAAATTGCAAAATCATGAGCAAATAAATGGTTATTTATGTTTTAACCACTAAGTTTTGGTACTAATTTGTTACATTGCAATGAGTAACTTGAGTGCATCATTTAATCTCTGAACTGGGCAGGGGACTTTATTGGGCTCCAGCTTTCTCATCTATAAAAATCAAGATCAGACAAGTTAGTCTCTTAAGGCCTCTGTCTGCTCTAACATTCTATTACTGGGTGAATAATTCTGTTCTATTATTCTATAATTTTTAGCGAGTGCCTATCACTGCTAGCAAGGCACCATTAGCGGTGCTGAGGTGTAGCAGATAAAGTGTGAACAAAATAAAGTTGAGGCTTTAGAGGACAGTACGCACAACAGCAGACGTAATCTGAGATCTGCTGTAGTAAACATTCTCCCCAGCCATGGGGGAAAAAGAAAGAAAGAAAAAAGAGAATCTTTGCACTAAGAGATTCAAAAGGTCTTTTATACTGGCAGAATTGGCCCCACATTCCTTAAAAATAGCAAACCATGCCTTCTAACAGCTCCAATTTTATGATAACATCAGTGTCAAGTTCTGCAGCATGAAGCAAACTGTGTCTATTGCACAGATCTGTATGTTTGGATTTGCTGGATGCCCAAGATAAGCAAAAACATTCTTTTGGATACTTAGTGGCTTTTATGTATTCCACATGCTTCTAAGTAAATCTTGTCGTCTGTGGAGGGCCTACCACAGCACAGTTAGGAATAAGAGGCTGTGCAACCTGCCCCAAGAAGAAGAAGGGGAGGTGGAATCCTGTCCACCATTATGGTCCGCCTGTGTTCCCCTTCTGTTCCAAAACGTTCAGGGGAGTAGGCAGATAAACACGATTTCTGCCTGTAAGGCTTTCAGCCTAAATTGAAGAGCTGTAAATGTAAATCAGAAATTGTATCAAAAGAGTTGCTTTATTCTCTATTTGTCCTTCTGATAGGGCCTATCGTGTATCATTCCCAATGAAAGAACAGGGTGACAGTGAGCTCTGGGCTGAGTGTCGAGTGCCCATTTGTGGCTCCGACTTTGCAGCTACCTGGTTAGGTGACCGTGAGCATGGCAACGAATGTCTTTTGGCCTTGCTCTCCTTTTGATTCCCAGGAGTGAAATGACGCTCAACTGGGAACTAAAAAATGGACGTTAAAGATGGACTAAAACACACAGGCAACGTAGGAGAAAGAGCTGCATGAAGCGAGTGTGAAAGGAAGGAATTCAAAGGCGCAGAGAGAGGTCTTCCGGATTCTTAGAAAAACATTCCTGCTAGTTTGAGGTTTGAATACCGTATTTGCTCAGTCACACACAAAAACATGTTTGCTATTACATGTTGCCATCCTGGCTCGTGGAAGGAGAGCAGGGAAGAAAATCGAGAAACTGAGCAAAACCAAGCAGGGAGCTGGCTGCGAGGCTGTGAAAAACGGCAGTTATGAAAGAAGGAAGGGAGGAAACTTCTTTGTTGGAACTCGAGGTTCAAAGCCACCCGCCCCACCCAGCCCAGGACGGCGTGCCACGCGGACGCGCAGAGCTACACGGCGCGGCGCGCGTGGAGTAGCTGAGTAGAGCGCCCTCGGGAAGAGGGCGCCTCCCGGGGCGGGAGTGGGGTAGGATCTTGGCTCCTGGCTTCGGCCTCCCACCGCCCACCCCAACCCTGGCTCCCGGCCTCCCTGCGCGCTCGGAGGTCGAGGCGGGCCAGTCTTTGCAGGGCAGAGCCCGGCGGATCGCCCTCCCCGCGCTCCTCCCGGGAACTGCCGGTCAGAGGTTAAGCTAATATGTTTGCAGACGGTTATGAGGAAATGGATGCCAACAGCCCAGCTCAGGGGAATCACGATTTATGTTTCTTGGAACAAGTCTTCCTTCCATTGCATTGACGCCTAAAAAAAACCTGACTTAACTAAGATCAGAGTCTACTAAAGTCCTGCTAATTTATTAACCTAAGCCAGAGCTGAGAACTCGACGTGGCGCTCAGGAAGGAAACAGAGGAAGGGAAGAAGAAACGAGGTCGACAAGGGGCCTCGAGGAAGCCTCGGCGGCGCTTTAAAGGAGGGCAGGGCCATGGGCGCGGGGGCCGCTCCCGCGTGGCGCGGCTCAGGGAATGTTCCAGGGCTAGGCCACCCCTGCGTGCGGGCGGGCCGGGGAGGGTGAGTCACCCTGGCTCCGGGTGAGAGCGGGCAGGGCACGGGGGAGGCGGGGCGGGGCGGGGCGGGCCTCTCCTGCACCGTGAGGATGTGGCGGCTATAAAAGCCCCACCCAGGCCAGCCGGCTCCGCTCTGCATCTGGGACGCTTGCAGCTCTCGGCGCCCGGCCCAGGTAAGCGGGGCGCGGCCCGCCCGCCCGCCCGCTATGGCCGCGGGGCCGCCGGCTAGCGGGGCGCGGAGAGGAGGGGAGACGGCCTTGCAGAGAGCAGCTCAGGCGAGCGGAGCCGGGAGGCCGTCCGCGGGAGGGGGCTGGAGGGAGGGTCGGCACCAGGGTTTCTACGGGGAGGGGACGCAGTGGCAAGGTGGTCTGGGCAGGAGTGAGGGGGGCCGGTTGCGCCCCGTCTTGGGGGGGCAGAAGGAGGGGGTCGGGCATCCCCCCGAAGTGCTCGCAGGAAGCCCAGCGAGACGGCGCAGGGGAGGGGAGCGCAGGGAGGCCCCACATTCCAGACGCGCCAGGAGGGCAGGGTGTGGCCGCCTTGGGAGCCGCGGGTCCCAGGCGGAGCAGTCCTCGTGGGCATTTCCCTCCACGTTTAAGAAAAGCGTTACGGCCATCTAGAAAGTAATCCCCATCTGTTCCAAGTTACTTTACTTGAAACAAAGGTGCATTTGTGGAACTTGTACCGACCAGCAGGAGGGAAGCAGTAGGGGGAGGATGAGGGGTGGGAGTTTTTAGTAGCAACCCCCCACCCCAATAAAACAAAACAAAACGGAAAAAGCCTCAGCTCATTCTTCTGTGTCTAGATTGTCTTGTAGGAGAACAACTTTTGATTTCCGTGTATCTGGAGAGTTTCCCACTTTGACTACTTTTGCATCAGGAAGGAAGTGTCCCCCGTGGTTCTGTGGCGAGTGTTGTCACTGACTGTTGCTCGTGATGATGCGGCAGTAAGTCAGGGACCAAGGGTACAGAAAAGGGCGTGGCTCCCTGGGCTGCGCCTTGCAGCTCTGTGAGGTGGGTTCCAGCGCCTGGTCCGGAGGGCTGGATTCCATCAACTGGCTGTTGAGAAGGTAGGAGGCGGGTATCAATTTCCTTATCTATGAAAGTGGTTTAAGGATACCCATTCTTACCTCCGCTCGTATAGGGTTATTATCGAAAAATCTCAAAAAACATGTTCATTCAAAAATAAATATGTAAAGCACATTGAAAACATTAAGTGCCATACAAATCCAGAGTGTCATTACGTTTGTGTTAAGGTTTGCCGTTTTAAAGCTATGGGTACCCTGAATCTGTGTGTATAACAGCAGTGGCCTCATGGGTGCACACTGCGTTTTTGTTTTTTTTTTTTTTTACCAAGAACCATCAGGTCCTGGAGTCAGAAGGCTGGGCCCCTGAGCTCAGACTGACTCGATTGATGGCTTCTGTCCAAAAGTGTACTAGTGTGCCTGTCTGGAACTTGGTGGTTTGGAATGGAGAAAGCACTTTCCCACTGAAACAATGTTATAGAAGGCGCTTACATTCCCAGGTTAGCCCAGAAGCCCCTACTTAACATGCACTGTATCTAAGTACTGATAGTACATGCCTAATTTTGGGTGTGGGGGTGATGGGGGGGAGGAAAGGTGGAAGGGTGAGGGAGGATATGTGGGTTGGAAGAATAAGTTGCTGAAATATTTTTCTGAAACTTTTCTTAGTTGTAAGACTGGCCCTGATTAAATTATTTTAATGGGAAAATTACATCTTTGCCCCCCCTCTCCACTTTTCTCTGCCTTCCTTGCCTCCTTAGAGACCCTCTTCTCTGACATATTACAAAAGCTTCCAGGCTTACCCAGTTCTGCTGCATTTCTCCTTCTTCCCATCTCACTGTACTTAACCCAGCTAGAGACTAGCAAATTGAATCAGTATTCATTAATACTCAATATTAGGAATGGTTGGTGGTCCTAAAATTGTCAGCAACCTAGAGGAGTTGTGTTATTTAAAAAACCACGAGAAAACTTTGTTAACCTAAACAGATCTGTAATTTATAGAATTCGAGGCTGTGGCATCAGGGAGCCACATAATACAATATTCAGGCAACGTGAAGGAAGATTTTAGATGAGGCCAGCTTCGGAGAGGCAAACTCGAAGAGATGTCCTTGTGGGCAGTGGTCTTAAGACATTCCTGCTTAGCACTTTTCTCGCCTCTTCTAAGTCCATCTATTATCTAAAAGCTTCAAGAGTTTCTCCAAAACTATCCCTCTCATCTGCAATGGCAAGGTGTGACCGTCAATGTGCATTTTTTTAGTTGGGGGTTTATGATTTGGATTTTTGTCCAAAAAACCGCTGCATTTTGTCATTTCCCGCAGTGCCAAGTGGCCTGCCTGTGGTGAATGCCCAGGAAATATTGCCAGCTCACTGGCTTTGACCCAGAGCTTGGGCTTGGATTGACGTCTCAATATTTAACATTCTATGTCTTTGAGCTTTTAAAGTACTGTATTGATTGACGTTATGCCAGCAATGATGGCCATTAGTTTCCTGGCTAATTTCTGATTTCAGTAGTTTTCTTGGTAAGGTAGATATCCTTCTATAATTGCTATTGATTTTGGGGGCTTCCTGTACCGCTGGGCTAGAATCTGGCACTAACACACGGTCATGGGCCTTTGTTCTCATCTTTGCTTATGCGGGGGGCTGTGGGCTCCTGATGCATTTTCCACTGTTGGGGGTGGGCATGTCACAAAAGGAGTCCCAGGCTCTACTGCGCTCCTTTATTTTTGTATTTATTTTTCTTGTGAGGAAGATCAGCCCTGAGCTAACATCCAATGCTGATCCTCCTCTTTTTTGCCCAGGAAGATTGGCCCCGAGCTGACATCTGTGCCCGTCTTCCTCCACTTTATATGGGATGCCGCCACAGCATGGCGTGACGAGCGGTGCGGCAGTGCGCGCCCGGGATCCGAACCCACGAACCCCGGGCTGCCGCCGAAGCAGAGCCCACGCAGTTAACCGCTCGAGCCACTGGGCCAGTCCTGCGCTGCTTTAAACATCCATTCGTTCCACAGTGTTTATTAAGCACCTACTTTGTTCGATTCAGAGGGATAGGCACTGGGGATACAGCAGCAAACAACAAACAAAAAAATCCCTGCTCTTTAGACTTAAAGCTAGCAGGGAGAAAAAGAAAATAGACAAAATAAGTCAACTGTATAGACAGTAATCGAGTTTTGAACTTTGTTTCCCCAAGTTAATATTAGTTTCCAAATCTGCCTGGCTAGGGCTCATTTCCCCTTTAATCCAGCTCTTCCCCAGACCTGAGCATCATATTCAACTTGCCTTAGAAAAAGTGTTTAAAGTTATTGTGACTTAACCTGCCTTCCAGATTTGATTGTGAGAATTACACAGAAATGGAATGCTCCTCTTTTTTTGCACATGGAAATCCACCTCCCTCATTTTCCTTGGTGCCACACCCTATTCTAGTTGTAGGCTGCATCAGAGGAAATTCCAGTCTTTTAAAAAAAATTCTTTCCGCCCATTCACTGTCTGGTATATTTTTCCTTCTCCTATTGCCAGAGGCGGTCCCCATTTTCTATATTGGGGAGCAGGTCAGCAGTAGGGGTCAGGAGATGCCTAGGCTTGTTCTTCTGGGTGGTTCCGCTGCGATTTCCTCCAAATCTTCCACGTAGGGTGCTCCTGAAGCTTTTAAACCTGAGCTCAGTCTTGTCAGAGAGAAGTCAATAGCGTCCAAGGGGTCTGAGGTCTAATCCCAGGCTGGATGTGGAAAGTTCTGACTCAGGGGAGTGCATATGTGACATGGAATCCTTGCCCTTTGTCTCCCTGCCACACCCAGTCTCTGCACTCACAGTTCAGAGGAAATCAGAGTCCCAAGGCCACTTGTAAATCCTTCCTCTTTGCCACCTCCTTCCTTGCCATAAGGAGATGTAGGTTATGTTTCCATGTGGTCTGGTGGACAGAGCTAGGACTCAAGCGGCCCTGACAGGCAGAGGTGGGGTGCTGGGCTGGGGAGGGCATGGGCTGCATATGATGAGAAAGGCCGCCCCTGGAGTGATCTGCCAGGCTTTGCCAAGATTTGCAGAGGCTGGGATTTAAGCCTCCAGCTCTGAATGTAGGAAGCTGGAACCACTTTTGAGATGTTCAGTCTGAGGGAGAAAGAAAATTGAAGAAGGAGAGTGTATTGGAAAAGAAGAAAAAGAAGACATAATAAAGAAAGACCCAGTGTATATAACCCTCCAAAAATGTGATTGAACTCTTGTAGTGTGCTGGGCCCTGTGCTCAGAGCTATGAGGAAACAGGAAAGAATAAGAATATCCCTGTGAGCGGATAGAACGGAAGACGGCCTTTATACACTCAATTCTCATATTTCACAGACACACAGAGACAGGAGGACAGGGTAGGGAGAAGTGCGGGAGAAATGGTCACATCATTTTTTGTATCCTGAAGTCTCATGAGGATGTCAGCTGGTCAAGATTAAGTGTTCCCAGAGGAGGGACCTAGGAGAGCTGGGGTTTGGAGTAGCATTGCGACAGTGCTGAGTGTTTGGAGAAGAATTACTACTCCAATCTGGCTTTGGTGTGGGGTGTGCTTGTGTGTGCCTGTGTGTGTGGGCGAGTGCACGTGTGTTTGTACATGGGTTATTTAAGGAAAGGTAGATAAAGTCCAGAATGTGGAAGATCTTGAACACTGAGACTTTTTTCTTCGGGCAGCAGGGCCCCATTGGAAATAGAGTATGTAGGCCATAAAACACTGAAATTGAGTTATAGATGTGAAGACCTTGATTTCTCAACCCTGAAAGTGCTTCCTGCCAAGTGATGTCATTCTTCCTGCCAGTCTCTTTCCGCCCACTCCAGCCCCATATCAGGAGACTGACAGAGAGAGCAAGAGATGCAATGTGCAAGCAGATACTGATTCAGATCAGACAGCAAAAGGGACAAGCCAGAGCAAGTGCTGTTGTGTCCATCCTACTCAGTTTGATCCAGGCCACTGGGCAGAATTCCAGGATTTCTGGGGAATGACTTGGCCCTGTGACTCAGGCATTAATCAAGAACATAAAACCAAAGGGGCCGGCCCCATGGCTTAGTGGTTAAGTGCACGCGCTCCGCTGCTGGCGGCCCGGGTTCGGATCCCGGGCACGCACCAACGCACCGCTTCTCCAGCCATGCTGAGGCCACGTCCCACATACAGCAACTAGAAGGCTGTGCAACTATGACATACAACTATCTACTGGGGCTTTGGGGGGAAAAAATAAATAAATAAAAAAAAAAAAAAAAAAAAAGAACATAAAACCAAGGAGAAAAGTGTGTGCTTTCGGGAAGGTTCTGTTAAATAAAAATACTTTGGGGGGAGTGGAGGATAGAGTACAGTGGGAACTCTACGCCAACCCCCACTCATGCATTTTCTTTCCCTTTTGGTTTAAAATTCCAGTCTGGTAACTTAGACCCAGGTCTGTGCACAGTAAGGGCTTTGGTGGGGAAACCCTACCCTCCACACTCCCACCTCCCCCATTTTTGCTTTAAACGTCTGAATTTGTATCCTCCAGTCCCTGATTGATTCATCGTGGTTGCTAGGGATGTGTTTTGTAGTAACCTGTCAACACTCCACGTTTAAACTGTAAAATGAGTGTGTCCACGAAACTGCTGGTTTATACTCAGATTCTGCTGTGTAGACCAGCCGTGTTGCAACGTGTTTTTGTTTGTTTGTGCGAATTAATATTTGGGCTTTCTGGAGCTGGTTTTTCTTAACTCATTTCAGTAGAACTTGTTTTTACTGTTTCAAGTAGTGACTTTTAGGTTTACTTTTTTTTTTGTTTCAGACTTTTTGCAAACTTGGTTTTACTTTTCTTTTTTGGGAGCAGTTAAAGCTGTTTCGCTTGTACTATTTTTGTTGTAACTATGTGTTCGAAGTGAAACACTAAAATACAAACAAATCTGTAGGGTTTTAGAAAAGGTCAAACCCTTAAATTATCTTTAAGATAGTCCTTATGTTAAATATAAATTACTTGTTCAAAAGCTGCACAGATTTCATTAATTTGTCTGTCTTTGCACTCTAAGTGCTAGTATTGTAGTCAGGCAATTATTATTAATTATTATATAATATAAATATTAATTATTAATTAGTTAATAATTAATCTCATTGATTAATATTTTCAAGGCCAGGGGAAGCTGTTCTGTTCAAGTACATTCTGTTCATTAGGGTGGAGCTGAGTGAGTCTGTGTTCCTACCCCAGTGGTGAATTATTTCAAACCAGTTTGAAGTGGGTGTGGTTCTTTTAGTATTTCTCTCTACCTCTCTACTTATTATCTTAAACGAAAATCTTTCCCTGATAAAGGGCTATTTTAATGATCTTGTCTAGTCACCAAGCCCTTCCCTGGGAATGGAAGGTTCTGGTGTGTGGAGGTACTCATCAACAGACTGAATTTGCTGATTTTTTTTTCTTTTTTGCAAGTTGAAACCTGTTGGAGATGTAGGTGAGGTTGAAATGTTGGAAAGAGTGATGCAGACGCCGTTTTCATGTTCGGTAGAGGAGTCTGCCAGAAAACGGGTGGTTGTTCTGCTTTTAACGCGTTTATGAATTTTACACTGCGAGGAGGTGGAATTGTCTCACGTGGCACGTAGACTTCATTTTATTCTCATTCAAAACAATAGGTACACTGAGGCAGAGCTATTGTTTTCAGTAAAAAAATTCAGCCTCTGGAGCAAATGTTGTGGTGAACAGATACTATAAGTATTGGGAACAAATCACTCTGGCTGTCTGGTCATCCGGTGTCTTCGTAGTCAAGCTTAAATTTGCACCATTCAGAAGCTTATATTTTAGGCTCCCTACAGGCCCCCACATTAGACATGGCTTGTTTTAACCTTCTCCTCTGTCATCGTATCCCCTCCTTCCCCCAGGACATTCTCCCCCATCTCACCTCCTCAGGCTTTCTTTGGCTGGAACCGTCCAGGGTGATTTGCCCTTCTCAGACTAGTCAGCACTTTACCATTAAGCCCTTGGCCCATCTCGCTCTCATTGCTTTTATCTTTCTCTCTGTGTCTTAATCTCTTGGAATGAAGAACCATTGTGGTGAAGTTGAAAGGGCATGAGCCCAAGAGTCACAGGGCCGGATTTGGCCAGATTCAGGCTCTGCCACTGCTGCTCATTAGCTGGGTGCCCTGGGCTAGTCTCCCAGGTGTCTCCCAGTGGCGAGAAAGGAAGAGAGCTGGGAGGTCCCGAGAGTGGAGTCTGCGGTTTATAGCTGTGTTCGAGTCTCTCACAGCCCTTCATGCAGTGCAGGCAGAGTGTGTGCCTCTTAGAGGTTTGTTGATGGCTTCCTTGGATGTTACCAGTGTTTGTGACCTACAGTAGCCTGCTTTTCCTTTTCCGCTTTCAAGGGTAGCAGCACTCTGACATATTCTCATTAATCAAATGCACTATATTAAGCTAATGTTTTAACAAACATTATGAGTGGCAAAGCTATTTCTTCTAGAGACTAATCCATCGTCTGCAGAATGACGTTGCGTTGCTAGGGAATCGGATGTACTGGAGAAATGAGGCCGATATTTTATTTCTAAAGTGAAAATGTGTTTGCCATTAAGCTTGCATGGAATGGGAACTTTTACATGGATACAAAAGACGCTTGCGTGGAGTAGTGGCAAGCTTCATGGATATTGCTTTGCGGTTATTGTGATGTTTTTTCTTTTTCTGCAGAGTGATTATAAATAATATAAATGTTAATTATGCAAAATAGCAACTCATTGTTTCTGAAAGTTTATTTAGCACCTAGAATGTGCAAAGGCCCTCTTAAATCTGTGGGGGAACTGGGACTATGGGGGAGACGAGGTAAAACATACTCCTTGCTGCGTTGAATTGTACTTATGCATTTGCCATTTGAATACTTGGTACATGGCAGGAACTCAGTACACCTTAGCTCAATGAATAAGTCGAGTGGCATCAGAAAGTGCTTCTGGCATTGAAAGGTGGGAGAGCACTGTGGAGTGGGGGCTGCAGCCACCCTGTTAGAGTAGGTGCCAAAATAGTGGTGACTTGAGGAATGGGCAGGGTCTCTATAACTACAAGAAGAGAAGAGGGTAAGGAGATGGGGGGCGAAACTTGAATGAAGGTGCTGTGGATTAAAAGTGTGGTGTGTTGGGGAGAAGCAAGTAACAGTTTGGCTCAAGTCGCCTTTTGTTGGGGAGTAGATAGAGGGCGCTGAGGCTGGGCTCCCATCCAATCTCTGAGGGCTAGACTGAGCTGGAGTAAGAGAATGCCACTGACAGATGGATTTTGAACTATTTTGAGAAGATCAAATAGAGGAATTTAGTTGATAGTGGCATGTACGACTGATTTGATGAAGGAGCAGCACAACTGTGGATGATAAAACGGAAGATTTGTGGGGCTTTTAAAAAGCCCTATTTTCTTTCTCGCTTCACTGTGTCATGGCTGTGGGGGAAGAATCAACATGAATGGGGAGTGTATCTCAGATTGTCTTTGATTTTATGGTACTAAGGGACCCATGTCGGACACAGTGAGGCAGCTGTCTACAAAGCCAGTGTTCAGAGCTGGAAAGGCAACTTGAAAGAACCACACAGTCAAAACTTACTGTGCCTCTGTGGTTGAGATGTCCTAAACATTAGAACCAATGTGAGGTACCTGGTTTAATAAATAAGTGGAATTTTATCCATATTTCTTTGTAAGCAGAAAGAACTCTGTTTGCAACTCTGACTTACTGGTACTCTGTTTGGCTTTTTGTTTTTGTTTTGGCATTTTTATTTCTTATCTCTTTGCAGTGGGGACTAGCATTCTGCAAGGCAGCTGACAATAGTTTACCCCTCGTGGCAGACCTAGTCCAGTTCTGACCAAATCCCAGGGGTGACGGTCAAGGCCAGGACTTGGGTGGTCAGCGTCCCAGGGAATTCGTCTCTGCTTTGGATACTGATGGGACCCTCTGGAATGTTTCTTGGTTGAAGTTGGAGATATCTTGCTCTATCAAGGCAGACTCAAACTTGTCTGTCTTGACAAGAAATCTCAAACTTAGTCTTCAACTTACCTGGCTGCTGTACAGGTTTTGGACTAGGATTGGATGATGGCAACACGGGATCCTCTAGGCCATTGCTGCCCAATGGAAACAGAATGTGAGCTGCATATGGAATTGTAAATTTTCTAGTAGCTACATTAAAAAAAGGAGAAGAAACAGATGAAATTAAATAATGTATTTTGTTTAACCCAATCTACCCAACATGTCATAAATACAATATATAATCAATATAAAAAATTATTGAGAGATTTTACATTCTTTTCCTCATACTGCGTCTTCAAAATCTGGTGTGTCCTTTATACTTACAGCATATCTCAGTTCGGACTGGACACTTTTCAAATGCTTGATAGCCACATGTGGCTGGTGGCTACTGTATTGGACAGTCCAGCTATAGAGCAAGACTTTAAAAAAAATAGACTTTATTTTTTAGGGCAGTTTTAGGTTCACATGAAAATTGAGTGGAAAGTACAAAGAGTTCCCATATGTTCCCGGCCCCCTACACACTCAACATCCCCCACCGGAGTGGTACATTTGTTACAACTGATGAACCAACGTTGACACATCACTATCACTCAACGTCCCCAGTTCACATTAGGGTTCACTCTTGGTATTGTACAGTCTATGGGTTTGACAGATGTATAATGATATGTATATACCATTATAGTATCATACAGAATAGCTTTACAGTCCTAAAAATCCTCTCTGCTCTGCCCATTCATCCCTCCCTCCTTCCCCTCTACTCTCTGGCAACCACTGATCCTTTTACTGTCTCCATGGTTTTGCCTTTTTCAGAATGTCATATAGTTGGAATCATATGGTATGTAGCCTCTTCAGACTGGCTTCTGTCACCTGGTACTGTGCATTTCAGGTTCCTCCGTGTCTGTTCCTGGCTTGATAGCTCATTTCTTTTTAGGGCTGAATAATATTCCATTGTCTAGATGTACCGCATCTTATTTATAGACAAAGACTTTTTACAAATCAGGATTGTATTCCCGCGGCAGGACGTACGGGGCGGGGGGGCGGCGTCTGAGAGTTGTGGGAGTTGGGGGAATTGGAATAACTGTGATTTTTCTCTTTGCCGTGCTTAAAAAGCTTCTGTGAGCAGCAAGAAGAGAGGAGTGGCTAGGAGAGAGCTCAGGATGAAAATCTTGCAGAATGAAAATCTTGCAGAAATATCATAACCACAAATAAAGGGAAATCCTCCTCCCTTACATTCCCCACCTCCACCCCACACAGAGCCTGGAATCTGCTTAGTCCAAAGCCTTCCAATAAATGAGCAAATGTCTATGTCAACTACTCCCTCCAAGCCAGTTTATGAAAATATTTAGAGTAAGCAAACTTTTGGAAGAGAATAAAAAGCTGAATTTGCATGGGCACAGTTTCCTTGATTAAAGAATATTAAGCGAAAAGAGACCAGAGCAGGGGTTGCTGCGATTCCAATGTTGTCCCCACTGTTTCGGGATGCAGCTCTGCTCTATTTTATTTTTGGGATGCTGCTGCTGAATGACCTGTCTGGTCTCAGTTGAGATAAAATTCCTGCCAACTGAGCACTCTTTATTGGCAGGGGTTGGTGTACAATTCTGAGAACTGTATGACTGCAAAGCTGGAAAGCCAATTCATCAGGCTAGTGTCACTGCCAATTAAGTGTATTAATTGGAAGATGACTTCATTTCAGCCATTTTGAATCTTAAGTACAAGGATCAGTCTTTTATGGAATGAGTTAATGTCAGAAAATTTGTCCGCCGTCTTTCTCATAAACAGTTTAATATTTACTAAGCATTGGTGAGCTAAGAAAACAATTAGAGATAGTAATAAAGGGTTCCATTTAGGAATTGGCCGGCATGAAAATGCTGTTGATTTCAGTTCACACCCCTGGTTTTCGGGCCCCTTTCAATATGTGAAATTACTGGTGAGAAATAAAAAGTAGTGGCTGGTTTGACAGGCTTATCATTTCGTATGCGAAGTAGAAGACTCGGTTTTATCCTGTTTGGACAAGGTACATTAGCCTTGGGAGCGTTTTGTTTTTGTATTCACAAATCGCTCCTTCCAGCTTCTGTTTACACAGAGCAGGAGAAAGACTGGCTAGTTCTGTAGTCCGTCCCAAACCCAAGGCAAACCATCTCCCAGCTTTAATCTTCCCAATCCTAAGACGGGAATTGCATCTATTTGCAAAAATTACTCTAATATCCTCAGATGAAATGGTCCCAGAAGTAGAGATTAGTATAATGAATCACTGTGCTTCGGGGGAAAGGGAAGCCTCTTCATAAAGACTTTTTGTTGTACCTTTTTTTCCAGCTTCTTTCAAAATGTCTACTGTTCACGAAATTCTGTGCAAGCTCAGCTTGGAGGGCGATGTAAGTATATCATTTCACTTTGTGTAATTTTTGCAAATTGGGCGTCTCTCTGGATAACTGTGCTTCTCCCTTTCCTTGTACATGTCAGGAAAATGAGGACAAAATTCAGACAATCATTCCCCCTCTTGGTTCCCTTCCCACCCCCCACCCCCCGTTATTTTAGCTGTTCCTAGTAGTTCAGTATGAAAGAAATGTATAGCACGAGAGACTTTTTTTGGCATCACATTAAAATTGGACAGACGCTAGTGACACTGGGGTGGCTGGAATTTTATCCTGCTATAGACTTAGCGTGTCAGTGGTGGTAATTGTTATGACAATACACGACTTTTAATGTCCTGCCCTGGGATTTTATTAATGGTTAGCCTAAGCTACAGCCATATTGAAAATGATCCTGTGTGTTTTGGACTTCTTGCAATGTCCCAGGAGGTTATCCCAGACAAGGACGTAAACTTTTTTAAAAAATTTAGTACCTGGGAAAGTTTTTCTCCAAAAGAGCTAGGATGTTTGTTCCTTTTTCTTTTTTAACTAAATAATGAAAGTATTATAATTCATCATTTCCTTTTTTGCTTTGGCTATCAAGGAGCTCAGAATTATTATTTTTAATTATTTCTAATTATTATTTATTATTTTTAAAAAATTGTCTTTCACAGGAAATATGTGAACCTGGAAATTCTGATGCATTTGCTTCTTTGTTTTAGAGTTAAAAATTCTTTAAACTATGTGGGAAATTATGTCATTGCAGATACTTTTAGAATCAAGTAGAATATAAATTATGAACACGTGAAATATCTAATAATACGGTACATCTTTCAGGTCATCTTGGCAGTTCTTTTTACAAAAACTCATTGGTTTGTAGGCATATCTTTCAGCTTTTTCAGAGTATGCTCTCATTGAAATTAAAATACAGAGAAGCACTCTAAAGTGGGTTGACAGCAGGTTGGGTCATGTGGTACAGAACCCTCTGTTTCATCTCTGGTGCTTGCCATTGAGACGTTTAGATGGATGATGTGCGTGCAAGCACGGGTTGTATGCGATATAAAGCGTATATATTTTTAATCTTCCCTCTTGGAACTGGTGCATAGTGTTATTGGCGACAATACAAGCTGCACAGTGAGGTCCAGACAAGTCCAAGAGCTAAATAATTTTTTTCTTTAATGGATCTGATCATTAGATTGTTTTTAGTATCAGGTTTCATGAGAAAGCTTTTCATGTAGCCTTTGAAGTTACTCTTGTATGATGCATTTCTCTGTGTGGAGAGATGGGGCTGCAATAGAAAATGTCATGTATTCCCCAATATTTTGAGGAAAGACAAAAATCACTTTTCCCTCAATAATTTGATTTTCAGACAAGTGGATTTTACAGGTAATAGATTCATATATCCATTTAATTTTGTTTCCAAAGATGCTATAAAATTATGCAAAACTTTTCCCTACTGATGTTGTTTTTGGAATAAGACAACAGAGCGCCTGGTAAGTGAAGCCGTATGTGATGTGGCTCAATGACCAGGCCGTCTGCCTTTGTAAATAATTGATGGTATTGTTAATAAATAGGAAAATATTTTTTCTTAGATTTTCATGCACATTTTGTAGCCACCATAGCAGATATAGTATTTCAAAATGCAGTTTGTCCTTACCTTTTCCAGAAGGTGTGCTCCATTTCTACTGAGTTAATCTTACCAGAAGGTGTAAGTAGTGAAATTAGGTGGAAAATACCTTGATAATCCTTTGTATTTCAGAGTTATAAATATTAACTGGGTTTACTCTTTGGCCAAGATGGTTACAAGTACATTTTGAAACATTTTATCCAGTCCTGAACTTAGATTTCTGGCTTGTCCTGGAAGAGATCTGAGAGGATGGCATCTTAGTCGCTTATCGGTGTACCCTCACTGCTAATAAAACCAAATGGTGTGGGTGCTGGGGGGCTTCGTCACGTGATGCCTTGTGGGTGGAGAGGTAAGTCAGGGCACCTCAGTCTCTGACTCTTCCCAGAAACTGTGCCCAGGCAAAGTCATGGCATTATGACGGGCACGATGTATTGGGGGAGGCGGAGGTTGAGTCTTGATGTGGAGGTGGGCAGTGGTCAGCCAACCTAAACCACATTGTCCCTCCTCTTTTGTCTGTCCTTTGCTTTGGGACTGGGTAGCAGGGAGGAGGAAAGCTGCCAGAGCATTTCAAAGGAGGGAAGTTAGTGCTTTGGAAAGAACTGGTGAAGAAGCTCGCCATTGTCCTTACCTCAATGTGAGAGGAGGGGTCCTTCAGATCAGGAAGGGTGATGGGCTTTGGAGAGCACTGGAAAGGAAGAGGGTGTGTTTTAAAAGGCAATAAGAAAAAGAAAAGGCTAGGAGGAGTGGTACGGAGAGAGGATGGTGTTAAAGACGGCAGAGGGCAGGGTACAGAGAGGAGAGCAGGAACTTGGCCGACATGAGGAGGGTGTGGTCATGTGGGCTGTGTGGCCTGACCACCTTGGTGCCACAGTGGTGGCCAAAGTAGATGAAGGGAGGAGGGGGAAGACGCTTCCCTCACTTATCTGATAGCCAGAGACAAGGGCCCAGGTGTGTTGCATTTGCTTTTTAAAGAATTACGAGCTCAGCGATACGGCCCTGGTGGAAATGCATGTGCCTGTAGCAAAAACTTGGCTCAACACGCTCGTCATTCAGGCATTTCCACATTTTCAGCTTGTTTCAAATTGTTGCCAGCAGAGTTTAATGTTCTTCAAAGCCATCCCAAACAAACGGGTGGTTTCAAGTGCCCAGCTCTGCGTCGTCTGCTTTTGAGCTTGCACTCGAAGTAAGAGCAGTGGAAATATAGACAGCATATGCTGAACTAGCTGAGCCCTTGAAGAAGAGTTCTCATTAGAAACAATGAAGTTTCCTATCCTGTGTGTGATGGCATGTTAATTCTTACCAAGTCACCTAGTCTAAGAATGACTTGAATTGTTAAAAGAAACAAGAGAAAAAAATCTATTTTAGGAATTGATATTTCAACAAAAGGATCTTAAATGTGTAAATTTGAGCCTGTTTGTTTTTTAACCTCAGCACTCTACACCTGCAAGTGCATACGGCTCAGTCAAAGCCTACACCAACTTTGATGCTGACCGGGATGCTTTGAACATTGAAACGGCCATCAAGACCAAAGGTAGGTGATACAGCTGTCCTCTTGTGAGGGTCTGACCAAGGCATTTTTAGTTGTCTCTTCATTCTCCCTCGAATCTCCACGATTGGTCATTTGAAATTGTCAGCGAGCTATGATGGAGTGGATCCAAACTCACCCCACCCCACACCCCCCTCCTTCCCTTCTTCGGTCCTTCCCTCTCTTCCCTCCCTCCTCCTCTCTTGGGAGAGAAGAAGATTTAAAACATCAGAGAGTATATTAACCAAATAGCTCAGCAACATGGAACTAGGCCTAAGCTGAGATCCAGGAGGCTTGATCCCTTGGGTGTGTGCTTTGGGCTCAGCTCTTCGTGTTGAGGCCTCAGTGCCTCTTCTGTAAGGAAGAAGTTGGTCATGATGATCCCCCAGGGACTTTTTTTGTCCTGAATTCACTTGAATTTCATTACATTTGTTGGAAAAATGCTGGGAAAATTTTACTGCTTCACTCTTAGATTGAACTGATGAGGGAAAAATTCAGACTTTTTTTTTTTTTAAACCTTACAAGTTATGCCACTCCTTAGGCCTGGAGCTCGAATTAAAAGAGCTGTTGGAATAAATGTGTTTCCTTGAGTCCCAGGATGAGTAAGAGAAGACCAGGAGGCATAAAAGCCTCCCTTTCCAAATAAAGCAGATGAAGCCTTTCACTGGGTAGGCTTGTTCAGGTCGTCATGCTGTTTCCTGTGTCTACAAAAGTACATGTTCAGGCTTTGTTGGCTGCTGTTGATGAAGCATGGATCTTTGGGGTTGCCCTGTCCCCCGATCCCTGGAAACATTGCGATTATTGTGGTGATGCTTTTGATTCACCACTCGGTTCCCCTTTTGGACAAAGCACACCTGTCACTGTGAGGCTAGACTGAGAGGCAGACATGATCCAGCAACCCGGGCAGCTCCTGGTTCACGCCCCTGCTGAAGAGCCATGGGACATTTTTGTCTTCTAAGTAGAGTGAACTTACTGATACACTTGTACAATTCACATACAGGTTACCAACAGACTGGGAACCTCAACCGGGATGACCGAGGAACCTAAAACGAGGGTGACCCTATGTCCTGGGTTATGCCTGCATATTTAGCGATTGTGCCCCCTTTCACTCTCAGGATTGTCTTATTTTGCAGGATAAATTACATGATCACTTTCTCTAAAATCCTTGGAGAAACTGGTGACTTTGTTTTCAGAGGTAGGAAGGAAAGTAGAAAGATCCTTTGTGGTCCTAACGGGACATATGGGTTTGCATCCTCTGCCTCACAGCAGCAGCCGTAAGCTCCATGAGGACACTCCCAGGATGGCTGCCTGGACAACGGAAGGGAGAATAGTGAAGTGTCCAGATTTGACATTTAAAAAGTCTTCTTTTTTGGGTGCTTTTAAGTGACCATACTTGTCAAAGGCCGGGTTGGGAAGTCAGGAAGTCACCAAGCAGAAAATGAAACTAGCATCTGCAGGGCTTATTTCAGTACCATCAGCTCTCCTCGGTGGAGCTGGAGCGTGGTCGCTGAGAGCATGTGTGATCACGGGCTCAAATCTTGGCTCTGCCACTAAGTTACTGGCTGTCTCACTCTGGAAAAACACTTCCTTCCCTTAAGCCTCAGTTTCCTTACTAGTAAGTAGAGCTAATCAAAGTTCCCACCGCACAGGGTTGTGAAGTGTGAAGCCCTTAGCGTGGTTCCCGGCATATAGAGAGTGCTCAAAATATGTTACCTTAACACACACACACACACACACACACACACACACACACTCTACTTTTCTAAAACTCAGTATTTGGATGTGCCTCCATTCCTGGGGTTCCCAACATGCCATTGTGTAGAACCACACTTGAAGTTTAACAGTTAACTCATCTGACAAAGATGGTGCCTTTCACCAGCTTGAGACAAAGCCTGCTTTTATCCCTGCATGAGAAAGCTTTTAGCACACTGGAATGTAAAGATTGCGCAAATGAACTCTGGTAACAGCTGAAACTCCCATGGTAATAAAAATACCCTCAGGCTCTTTCGGAGTTAGTAGAAAAATGCTGTAGTTTCTAAGCAGAACCGTTTGGAGGGCTAAGATGTGGATTCCTGCATTCCAGTTTGGTCAGAAGCAGCTGACATCACCATTATTGTGGTAGCAGCTCTTTACTGAGTGCTTATTCCGGGCAGGCCCTGCACCACACACTTCAGGAACATTCATCTTAGGTGAACTTCACGTAAATCCTCTGATGTAGCGTTCTGTCATCCCCAGGGTGTGGGTGACACAGTTCAGAATTCCCATGCTCCAGGTCTCTTGACCTTGGTTCAAACTGGGGTTTGAACAGCTCTGTCCAGCCCCAGGCCTGTGTTCTTAAGCATCCCAATGTTGTGCCACCCACCTGCCAGGACTGGCCTTATGTTCTTTGCCATGAGTCATTTTCAGGCATGAAAAACATTTTCTAGCTATGATTCTATTGATATCAGATTCATGTCACATTTGTGGTCTAGCTTTAGGTCCCCTGTCTTCTTCTCTTCCAGACTTAATGCCCAGTGAGTTCCACTTAGGACCACTTTTTATTTACTCATTTATTTTTGGTGCCTCGTGATTTATGGAGAGTAATTCACTTTTCTTGAGTTTAAGTCTGTTGGTCCTTTAAAATAATTTCTAGGTTGTTAGTATGTTTAGAACCTTAAATCGTTCTAGGAAACTATTGAGGAGAAAGAATATGATATGCATACAGAGCTCAGTGTACCAAAGATGTTAATATCAGCATGGTTATGATAGTGAAAAACCCAGATCTGTCTTTTAGTTGGGGAGTGATTTAGTAAATTGTGGTAACTCCCTCTATATTACATAGAATGTCAGAGTCATAAAAAAATAAAGTTTATAAACCATTTTTTAACATTTTTATTGCAGTATAATTCACGTACCGTACAATTCACCTATATAAAATGTACAATTAAATGTTTTTTGATGTATTCATTGAATTGTGTAACCATCACAATTGATTTTAGAACACTCATTTTAACATCCATTCACCTTAAATTTGTCAGTTGCATAGAGAAATGGATATAAAATACAATACATCCATCGTACAGTATGATCACACCACAAAAATTTTTTTTTTTAATTTTTATTTATTATTTATTTTTTTCCCCCAAAGCCCCAGTAGATAGTTGTATGTCATAGTTGCACAGCCTTCTAGTTGCTGTATGTGGGACGCGGCCTCAGCATGGCTGGAGAAGCGGTGTGTCGGTGCGCGCCCGGGATCTGAACCCGGGCCGCCAGCAGCAGAGCACGCGCACTTAACCGCTAAGCCACGGGGCCGGCCCAACCACAAAAATTTTTTTTCTGTCAAAAAGAAAAGAATAAAAGGCACTATTAACTGATATATAGAATTATGGGTAATTGATTTTTTTCTTTTCTTATGTTTTCAGTATATTCTGTATTTTCCAAATTTTCTATGATGACATGTATTATCGTCATAATAGAAGGCAGTAAACTTAATTAAAAACAAAAATGAAGTTATTAGTTGGGAAAGTAACATCCCTTTTGGTCCTTCTCTTTCCTATACCACCTAAAACAATGGGCTAATCAAGATCTTACCTTTCCTTTGAGAATGCCTTCTACCTTAAGTGTAACTAAGAAGTTGGGCCACTCCTTCACCCAACTCCCCCCTCAAACCCTTTATGGGGAGAACACAATGCTAAGTAATTGGTGTTTCTTTGACATCAAAGGAAACAAAGGGTAAACCTCAAATGCTGATACAAACAAAAGCTGAAGGACTGTGAAAAGATGACTCTTTGAGCCTCCTCTCTAGATAGGGCAGCCCAAGTGTGTGTGCGCAAGTGTGTGTGTGGGTTAGTGTGGGTGCATGTGTGCAGGTGCGTGCATGCATGCAGGTGTGTGCATGGGCTGAGTGGAGAGCATGCTGGGCATTACCTGCTCCATCTGACGTGCCATCGACTTCCCTGTTTTCTGAGTACTCTCAGGAAGGAGAGCTGGGGGCAGGTTACCTGTGGCGGAGAGTTAATCAGCTGCTGTTAAACATAAGGATTGTAAACCTAGCGAGCAGGCTTGAGCGGGGAGGATGAGTAGAAAGGGCAGCCCTGAGCAGAGATCTATGGGCTGTTACTGCCTAGACTGATCAGAAGGTCCCAAAGCAGCAATTATCCATCCCTTCCCCTCCTCCCTTATCATCTGTCACCTGGGCCCTTATGGCATCTGTCCTTTTAATGGGCCTCTTTGCCTCATTCATTGCAGATTTTCTTTCTGGCTTCATCGCCAGGCTATTCAGTGCTCTGAACAGAGCCTTTGTCTTGCAGGAGTGTGCAGCCCCCTTCTCATGAGAGTGTCACCCCACTTCTAATATCCAGGCTGCTCCCACTCACCTCTCAGCCTGAGCCAATATACAGCCTCTTCTCCAGGCTTTGTCTGAGAAGGAGGCAGAATCAATTATTCCTTGGTCTGTGTCTCATAATACTTTACATACTCATTTATAGCTCTCGTCCCATTGTGTTACAGTCATTTATGGATGGATTTGTCTCTCCCACCAAAATGTGAGCTCCTTGAGGGCAAGGACTTTATTTCATTAATCTTATTTAATGCCCAGGCCCCTGGGACTGTTTGAGAAGGTAAACATTTAACCGGAATAGTGGTCAAAATGTACACAGATACCAGAGCACACAAGTGAGCAGAGAGTGGGGACACCTGGCTGGCAAGATGGGGCAGCAAAGGACAGTTCCAGAATCTAGACCGTATCCAGAAAAGATAACACTCCCCTGGTGAGCTTTGATCCGTTTTCACAAAATGAACTTAGCAAGTCTGCTTTCTTGCTAGTTTGAAGAGGTCAAGAGATCTCTGTATCTCTTGACCATGTTCCCTAAAGCACATGCATGATTGTTTTGTGTATGCTCTGGCTTAAGGTAGACTATGCAATTACTTACCTTAATTTATGTCTAGTTAGAAACTGAATAAAGTCATGCAAAAGTAGTAATATTGCTTAATTAACAAGTGGTTTCTGAGACTTAAATCTGTAGGAGTCTCTTGGTCTAGATTGGCCTTGGGTTAAATATATACTGTGGAGTGTACAACACAGCTGTGAATGGTTTACCATATGGGTCCAAATAACTAGAAAGGAAAGTCAGCTAAATTAGAAAAAGATGAATCTAGACTACATAAAATAGATTGTAATTAGAAGCTGCACAACCCCAGAGTTAGTGTAAGCGCCAATACACTGGCAGCTTTGGTCTCTCTCTAGAAGGGGAGGGTAACGCGTTGCCCTATTATTATCACCAGTTTTGATTTTAGCAGTATTTGTGTTCTCCGGAAGGGATGCAAAAGCGGGTGATTTTTTCCCCTTTCTCGTAAGCACAAGTATAGAAGCATAACTGCAGCAAGTTTTTGCACTTATGTTTTTCTTATACTTTTAAAATGGAACCACTTAAGATTTCCAGCATGGCCAAAAGACTAACATCCCATGCCAGTGGAAAGCAAGCCAAGACGTGTATTTTTGGTTTCACTTGCACACCTGGAGGTGTATTCATTCAGCTGAGACAGCAATGAGGAATATTGAAGATGCTAGGGGGCAGATTGGCTTAGAAAAGTAGCTTCTTGCCTACAAGGCGGGGGGGTGGGGGGGCGGGTGGTGGTGGTGGTGAGAGATGAGGGCCCAAACCAACAAGAACCCCTAAGTCTGAGTGAGATGTTTGTGAGAAGGGCCTCTGTGACTCATGTAGCCTAGGGCCTCCTCACCCTCCTGGAAGGGAAGAGGAGGGACGGGACCTTCCCAGTTACTGAGGTCTTTCCTTTGTGTTCAAGTTTACTTTACATTGAGTTCTCATCTTACAGCACTGCTGGGAACACAGAGGGACCAGTGCTGAGTCACAGCCACCTTTACTCTGGGCACAGATTTTCTGATTTTCTTCAAAGTGATCTTTGTCCTCGTGGGTGTGTAGATGCCAAAACCAAGCCATGGAGCCTATAAATTATGGGTGAAGGAGTCCCTGGTGCCTTTCTAATCGTAGGCATTGGCTTTGCCTGCCTTGCAACTCTTTTTTGTAAAATCTGTTACCTCTTTTCCCTGAGGAATCCACATGCCAGTGCCACCAGGGACAGTGGAGTGACCAGATTCCTCTCTGGTGTCAGCAGTGCTAAGACAGTGAATAATAACTTCGTCGCTATCGGTTGAGTTCGGTGTGGGTATGTTGGTTCCTCTTGCATCTGTTCAGATTTCTTACTTTCTGTCTCATAGGCTGATGGAATAGCAGGGCACAAAATGGGGCTTGCATTTTATATGTATTCCTTCATTTACAGTTTTATTTGATTTGAATCTTGAGTGGTGGCCTGCTTTGTGTTTTCCTGGTGGTTCTGTAGAGTATTTCAGAAATATAATTATGCATGGAAGGCAGCCTGGTTTCTAGCTTATTAAAGTATCCAATGGGATAACTAAATAGACGGTACCTGAAATCCTTTCTAAGGGACTCGAGCTGAGGTAAGATCAGAGCAGAAGGGAAACAGAAGAAATTTGATTTCTGGGCCAAACCTTCTCCTTAGGCACTTAGCTAAACTGCACTTTCCTTGAGCCGGGACCACGCCCTAGTCTGTGCCTGACTTGGGAGAGGTGCAGAGCTCCTGCCACCTCCCACCTCCTCCCACCCTGCAGAGGCTTGTTTTCTGTCTCAGGCAGCTGCCAGAGTTCATCATGAAACTAGACTAGTAGTCTAATGTGTGCCAAAGACAAAAATGTTCCCCATCTTCTCAATGCCCTATATTTTCATAGAGCAAAAACTGAACGCAGGCAGGAGCCAGGCCTGCAACAGAGAAGCTGAATGGAGAAGACAGTAGACACTGTCTGCACAAGAGAGTCTTCTAGCTCTTTCTTTAGAGAGAACCTTAGTTGGGTTATCTCTTTAGTGGCCATGCAGTTACTGGGTGGCAGATCATTACCTACAGATTATTAAATGTGTGTACATTTGTATATACTAAATAGTAAGTCCAGTCCATAGACTTACAGACACATTCCTATCTCAGATGCTTTTTAGGAACTAGATGTAGCAGTGTGGAATGAAAAAGTATCAGTATAATTTCAAAAAGGTACAAACATGACTGATATTAATATAGGATGAACACCATGCCAAATGTTTATTTACCTCATTGAGATAAGGCTGGTTCAAAGGGAAATTTGAGAGACTGGGTGTTTATGGGTACTGAGAAAAGCATGTTGAAATAAGATTGCTGAGTTGGATACAAGAGCATTAATGTCCTACAGGGCACTGAAGCCACAACCTTTGGGGTGATCCTTCCTACTGGGCCAAAATCTATAAGTTAACATGTAGCCCACAGAGTCTGTGCCCTAATCAATAGTAAGTAGCAGGTCGAGTGAGAGCACGCCCCTGGAGAAACAGCCTTGGCCGGGCCTGTTAGCCACGCTGGGAGGACATGCTATCTTCCTCTTGCCTTATTTTCAAGTTTTGGATTATTTTCTGTAACAGGAGGCAGGACAGACCAATGCAGTGATCTTAGGTCTTTAATCCTGGTTTGAATCCCAGCTCTTCAGGTGACTTGCTTGTGTGACCTTGGGCGAGTCCCTGCCTTATGTGAGCATTGGTTTCGTCATCGGTAAAATGGGGATGACGATAATACCCACCTCACACGGGCGTGGTGAAAAGTACATGATAGAACTGGGTAAAGCACCTAGTGAAATGCCTGGCACATAGTAGGTGCTCAGGAACTGGTTGCTGTTATTCTAATAAATCGGATACATCTACACGTCCACACCCCTGGATCTGCAGCCCTCTCCGCTCTTTGTGGCCTGCCTCTGACCTTCCTGTTGTTGCTGATTTCTTCTGTGGTTTGATCCCGAGATGCCCGAGAATCTAACCCAAGTCATGGTTTTTCTCATAATCTAGATAAGAAGTATCTGGGCAGTTTTCCTTGGCTTTCTAACCAGTCACCTATGCCCTGAGGATCTCCTGAGTCCTTCATCAAACAAACTGAGATCCATTATCTTTGTGCAGTCAGTGTGTCTTGGCAGCTGTGAGTCAGCATCCTGTTCAGAATGATCTCTCGGTTCCTTGCCATGGACAATAAAGACACACATTTTCCATGGAATGCCAGATGCAGAGCTGACCAGGGGTTTCCACCCGCAGAGAAGAGGAGGGAACTCCAGGAGGCTGATATTGTGGTTTCAGATTTGGCCGTCATTTTAGACTGCAAGTGTTCTTTATGCTTTAAAAATTCAGCAGTTTCAGGGACCCACGACCCCCGAGTTTTCTGCTTGAGCCCTGCTGTCTGTGGCGACTCCTTGTGGCATTAATTGGCGAAGCTGTTGCCTCGGGTTGACTGGCGTTTAGAAATGACTGGCCTTTCAGATGCCCCAGCTCGGAGTGTTGGAAACATTTTTGTAGTTAGCTGATGAGATTAGCTGACTATTTTCATTGAAGGAATAAGTGCTTAAAAACTTTATTGTGCTGTTTCTTGTCAGGAGCCCAATAAATTTGTCTCAGTTCCTCACCAATCTTGAAAATGTTAACTTCTATTAGTTTTGAAAAGACAAAAAAAATCTGCTTGCATCACAGAATTTACCTGGCTCACAGAATTTATTGTGTTCTCCTCCACATTCTGTGGGATCCCCCACCGACAGCACTGTTTCCCAATGGAGCCTTTGCTTAGATTACTCTGTGACCTTCCACATCCAACACAAGAGGAATGGGGTGGGAGAAGAAGCATTGTTCAGGTTTATTGTTTTTTCTTTAATGCTTTTGCCCCACCCACACGGTTTGTTTTAGACCGTAGGCCCTTCCTCCCAACGAACACTTCCCTACGTACTGGAACATGGGCCATCCAGAAGTGCAAACCCAGAGAGGGCAGAGCCTCATCTCCTGGGCATCTGCGCCTACGTTAAATTTGTTATTTGAAGCTTTCCTAGTGTGCTGCACTGGCCGTGCATTGTTGACGATGATTGTGCTGACATAGGTAGCTGAGTGTTAGTCCTCATCCTTCAGCTGCATCCTGGGCAGAAATGGTGAATAACCGGATGACCCTTGCAGCCGCAACCTGCACTGAACTCCTATCCACAGGAATAAACTGCCTCACCGATTATGATAGCAGGTCGAGAGGAAGCAACAGTGTTCCGAAGATAAGATGGTTAAATCCCACTGGCAGATACCCGTATTCTGGTGTTACGACACAGGACGTGCCTTAAGTGGATTTGACTAGGCCATTGATCCTGGGCTCTGTGATTTTTTCCTCTTTCCAGTTCAATTTGAAACTTGCAGACAATGGATGGGAGAAATAGCTGATTTAGATGAGGTTCTCGGAAAGAGGAGGGGGCTTCCACTTGCAGAAATAGCCTCCCTTTAACTTCTTTGTGGTTGCTGGCATTAGCATTTGTGTAATGCATCAGATTGTTCCCTTGGAAGGGGTCCCAGCATGTTGGATGCTGCATCTCAGCAGGCTGTTTGCTTGGTAAATAATTTAGGTAAAATGCATTTAGATTCCTTGAGGCTGTAGTTGTTGCTGCCTCCTAGGTGAGATTTCAGTTTAACTACCCAGGCTCCTTATGGGGATTTCCGATAATTGGATTGAATTCCGACTCTGTTGGCTGGACACTTAGCTGCTATGGACAGAAAGGCAGAAAGCTATTTCGTTGACTAAAGCATGGGATTGCAGTGAAGTTTGTGGAGTGAACTCTATTCAGATGTTATTTCATACCTGGGTTGTTTGGACAAAAGTAAGCATTTCTCCCCCTGAAATTGTGGTTGACCCTGCCCCTCACAGAAGCAGTTGGTAGAAAGGATTTAATGGTCTTGTACATAGGCAGATTTCTAAAGATTTCCATTCCCCACCCATACTTATCCATCTTTATTGGTGATTCTCAAATAAAGAATCACCAGGGAGCTGGATGAAATGCTGCTTCCTGGGACCAAGTCTTAGAGTCTTTAATCAGTAGATCTCAGATGGGGTCCAGGGGACCGTGGTTTTTTTTATTTTTTAATTTTTGTTTATTGCGGTAACATTGGTTTATAACATTGTATAAATTTCAGGTGTACATTGTTATACTTCTGTTTCGGCATAGATTACATCATGTTCACCACTCAAATACCAATTACAACCCATCACCACACACATGTGCTGAATTATCCCTTTCGCCCTCCTCCCTCCCCCCGTCCCCTCTGGTAACCACCAATCCAATCTCTGTCTCTGTGTGTTTGTTTATTGTTGTTATTATCTACTACTTAATGAAGGAAATCATACGGTATTTGACCTTCTCCCTCTGACTTATTTCACTTTGCATAATACCCTCAATGTCCATCCATGTTGTCACAAATGGCTGGATTTCATTGTTTCTTATGGCTGAGTAGTATTCCATTGTGTATATATACCACAGCTTCTTTATCCATTCGTCCCTTGATGGGCACTTAGGTTGCTTCCAAGTCTTGGCTATTGTGAGTAACACTGCAATGAACACAGGGGTGCATGTATCTTTACACATTGGTGTTTTCAAGATCTTTGGATAAATACCCAGCAGTGGAATAGCTGGATCATATGGTAGCTCTATCCTTGATTTTTTGAGGAATGTCCATACTGTTTTCCATAGTGGCTGCACCAGTTTGCACTCCCACCAGCGGTGTATGAGAGTTCCCTTCTCTCCACATCCTCTCTAACACATGTTGTTTCCTGTCTTGTTAATTATAGCCGTTCTGATGGGCGTGAGGTGATATCTCATGGTAGTTTTGATTTGCATTTCCCTAATAGTTAATGATTTTGAACATCTTTTCATGTGTCTGTTGGCCATCTGTCTATCTTCTTTGGAGAAATGTCTGTTCAGATCTTTTGCCCATTTTTTAATTGGTTTGTTAGTTTTTTTGTTGTTGAGATGCATGAGTTCTTTATATATTTTGGAGATTAAGCCCTTATCAGAAGTATGGTTTGCAAATATCTTCTCCCAATTGTTAGGTTGTCTTTTCGTTTTGTTGATGGTTTCCTTTGCTGTGAGAAGCTTTTTAGTTTGATGTAGTCCCATTTGTTTATTTTTTCTGTTGTTTCTCTTGCCCGGTCAGACATGGTGTTTGAAAAGATGTTGCTAAGACTGATGTCGAAGAGTGTACTGCCTATGTTTTCTTCTAGAAGTTTCATAGTTTCAGGTCTTACATTCAAGTCTTTAATCCATTTGGAGTTAATTTTTGTGTATGGTGTAAGGTAAGGGTCTACTTTCATTTTTTTGCATGTGGCTATCTAGTTTTCCCAACACCACTTATTGAAGAGACTTTCTTTTCCCCATTGCATGTTCTTGGCTCCAGTTGAGGATTTTTGCATCGATGTTCATCAGTGATATTGGCCTGTAATTTTCTTTTTTTGTGTTGTCCTTGTCTGGTTTTGGTATCAGGGTAATGTTGGCTTCGTAGGATGAGTTAGGGAGCTTCCCCACCTCCTCAATTTTTTGGAAGAGTTTGAGAAGTATAGGTATTAAGTCTTCTTTGAATGTTTGGTAGAATTCACCAGGGAAGCCGTCTGGAGGGGACCATGTTTTTGATAAGTGCTTCACGTGATTCTAATTCACGGGGGCCCAGGACCACATTCTGACACAAACATAAACTTTGCATTGGTTTCCAAGGGAGAATAATCTTTTATGGGTCAGTGTTCTTGATAAGTGTTCAGGTCAGCAGCCCCAAAATTGATTTCAGGAAATATTAGAATTGAAGTTAGAGGATATAATTGTATTTTGTTGTTCTCCAGCATTTTCAGATTTGGGTAAGAAAGTTAAGTATAAAGGAAAAACACATTTATAAACAGTGGTTTTCCTAATACAAAGTTAGAGCCGTAGAATATTCAGAGAGAGAGAGAGTGCGAGCAAGCACGCATGTGTGGTAGGCGTGCACACTTCCCAGACACACGTCCACTAAAGCAGCCTCATAATCTTAACGGGTCTTTGACTAAATCTATCCTGCCCATATGTTAAAGCTCGATTCCATCTGTTAGTGTTTTGCGGAAGCAGCGCTGGAGGTCTTTGTTCAAGCCTCTGACTTGTGCAGATGTGGAAACTGAGGCTGACGGAGGGCAGATGTTTACATGGGTAACCGCTGCAGAGCTGGCCTCCGTCCCGGAGCTTCAGCTCCCCCACCTGTAAACTAGGAAGAAGGACAGCTGTGCCCACTGGGTTGTCGTGAGGATTAAATAAGATAGCTTGTGTTAGGAAGTTTTGGAAACCAAAGAGAATTCTGTAGGTATAGCTCCTAATTATTACGCATATTGTGTTTTATTCTAACTAATGTATTCGGAACCACGCGAGGAATCGCTTGAAGGGAAGTCGCTAGTTGACGCTGGATCGATGATTGCATGTCATTCATGTTGTATTTAAAAAACCCTTTTTATGGTCATTATGGTGAACTTTTAAAGTATAGATAATCAAAAGAAAGGAAACTTTAAATTATCCGTAATCCCACCACTCAGAGGATCACTTTTAGAAGTTTGGTATAAAGGCTTCTAGATAGTTTCTTATACGTGCATATGTATTTTATAAAAATCGGGTTATACGGGGGATACTGCTTTCCAACCTGTTTTTTCACTTAACAGTGTATTGTGAACATTTTTCCCTGTCAGTTAGTACTTTATACCATCATTTTAAATGACTACATAGTATTCCATTATATAGACAAAAGAACATTTCTTTAATCAGTCTCTTATTGGACGTAGTTTTTTTTCCCCTTTATTTTTTGATATTATATACAGTGCTGAAATAAGCATCTTTGAAACGGAATCTCATTTACAGCAATTGGGTTTCTGTGTTGACACTGGCTGCTCTAAAAATCAGAGTGAAAGTTATAGATGCTGCAGTTAACATAACTGACTAACGTATTGATATGAACTCACTCTGAAATGAGTGTATAAATACAAAATAAATGTTATTTATTTTTATACCCAGAAAATCTAACTTTATGCCTTTTGATCTTTCTAACATGCTTGAGAGTTGAAGATACCTTCTCTTTCAGTCTGCTCACTGTCTCTGCCCCACAGCCTTGCAGTTCTGACCTTTCTGTTGCTTTGGGACTCCTCTTTCCTTGTGGCCAGGCTTTTGCAGTTTGCATTGACCTCGTGGCTTAGCCACTCTCTCTCTCACCCAAGAGTTACCTATCCAGTTATGGCAAAGACTCTTCCTTTTATCAAACAAAGTTCCTAATCAGTCAGGAGAGAGACCTTTCACTTTCTGAATTCTTAAAATTGTGCTTTCTTACGTTAAATGGCATGTTAGGTGTATTTCTGATATAAAATTGGAAACTTTCAGATACCAGAAGGCATTGCTTATCTTTGTAAATACACATGTTCCAATTAAAATAGGTACTAAAATATTTTGGTGGCACTTCAGAACTCCCAATTTAGATTTAATTTAGATTAAAACACTTACTCTTTTTAATAAAGTTATAAAATTGATTATTAAAATTGTCTATTGAAGATTAAAAGCAGTGGAACGTTTATTTTCCTTACAAAATAATTTAGTCTTCAATAAGGATGATTATAGTAATCAATTATGCTATTAAAATACAACTGCCATATTAAATCTAACTCATTTGTCATGACAGTTTCTATAATTATAGAAATTATACCTAGCTGCTTATATAGCCATAATCCTGCAATAAATATAAATAATTGTCTGTATTAATTCAGTTCGCAGTTACTGTCTATTAAATCCCCAGTTAAATGGCAATTTGGGGACTTTCATTTAAAATCCTCCTAAATCTTTGTTGTTCCATCTGACTGCCAAAGCCCGGCAAATGCACCTCCTACTGTGGATTCCAGAAAGCAATTTATGAATAAAATAGTTTTTTAAAATACAAATATTTAAAAGCTTCATTTAGGCTTGAGGTTTGAGGTTATCGGGAAAAAAGGAAAAGAAGGTACACTCGTTAGGTGGAAGGGGCTGATAAAAAGAGAGAGAACAGATCTTGATGTCCTGGTATTTCAGTTTGGAGAACAGTATGTAAGTTTCAGTTTGAAAAAACTCTGCTTAAAACCTTCTGTGTAAGCCCAGAGGACGAGAGCATGTGCTTGAGTAACAATTCACACTTGTGTTCCCGTAGGTGTGGATGAGGTCACCATCGTCAACATTCTGACCAACCGCAGCAATGAACAGAGACAGGATATTGCCTTCGCCTACCAGAGAAGGACCAAAAAGGTACGGGCAGTTTCAGGGTTGGAGAGCATTCCTTGTTGAATTTTATTTCCATAGCCATCGCTTTTTCTTTTCAAGAATTCTGGCTCATTCCAGCAAGAGCCTCCTGGAACTCTTGGGTATCCAAGGTTTTCCTCTTGCATCCTTGTAAGAATCACCACTCACTCACAGGTGGCCCCTGGAGTGCTTGGAGCTCATCCATAAAGACCATGCCCTCCTCCTACCTGGAGTGTGTGGAGGGGACAGTTCTGGGAATAGAAAGGTCGAACAGAATAGGGAGTAACAGCAGCGGCAACAGGCACCATTTACTGAATGCTTACTTTGTGCCCAGCAGGTAATTCTCTATATGTAGCAACTCATTTCATCTTTGTGGCTTCTGCCAGCTCTTGATAAGATGTTTCTAATTTAATCTTAGGACACTAACCTTCACTGAGTATTGATCCTGACATGCTCCCCTCATTCTTAAAAAAATACACTTGAATTCTTAAGAGTTTTACAACCAAGGGGCGTAATGAGTAAGTCGTTCATTTGGTCCAGCAGGCTATCTTCAGCATGCCATGCCCCCACTATTTAAAGGGTCTTTGTGCTTTTTCCCTTGCTTGTCCACTAGTGGTAAAGGAACGACCCAGCGCTTGTTCATCCTTTATTTTGTCGCAGTGTTAGGAAATTTTATTTTAAGGACGGGCTGCTTTATTTTTAACTCCTTGCTATTAAAAGCTTTTGATATATTCTTGGACGGTGCAGTCAGCGTGGCTTCCTGCAGCTCCCATTTGACTTAGAGCCTTCACTCGTAGCCACAGTGGAGGTGAGCTGGAAGGATTCTGGAAAAGCCATTCTGCTCTTGGGGTTAATATGACCACCGGGGTTCTGGGGTTGCAGGTCAAGCCCTGCTATAGCTCCCTCCCCCGCCTCCCAAAACAGTTGGAAAGGACATAAGTAGGAAAGCATCTGGCCTCTTTCATCTCATGTGCATTAAAATTCTTCTCTCCGCTAGGCTTATATTAATCTTCTGTAGTGAGGCACAGAGGGGGGTGTTTTATTTCTCCACTTTGCCAAAAGGATCTGTGAGCTGGTAGAGCTGAGTTCCAGCTGGAGCAGAAGGCCCATCTCTCTGGACAGTGTGCCTGTAACTGCTACTTCAGCTGTCACTTACAGAGTAGGGTCTTGGAACACACTTGGGTGTGTACGCGTAAGTGTATAAGGAAACGTAGAAGCCTGGATCTTGATTTCAAATTAGATAGACGGAGAGCAAAGCTCTCACATACTCTCTTGGAGGGAAAATATTACCAGAATCGTGATGGGTTCAGTGACCTCACAGGCTTTGCTGTGTGCTGGGAACAGCTCACTGTCCTACTGCTTCTTGATGCCTCTTAGCCTTGGGCCAAGGAGGATTGTCCTCTTTTATAGAAAGATGCATAAACTGCTTGAGATAATTTCTGAAGGAAATCCTGGAGGCAGAAGCTTATCGTTTCAAATGAGTTGTTTGTGAATAAAGAAGAAAGCCCTGTATTGCAGAGTTCTTCAGGGGTACAGACTGAGGCTGCCCAGGTGATGAGCTTTAACAGCAAGGGCAGAGCTAGGAGAAGTGGAGAGGAGCAGGGAGAGAGGACTGATTTTATGTTTCTTTCGTGTTCAAGCAGATGCCAGATTTCTCCATACAAAGAATGGTATATTTTATTTATCGAACATTTCTGGAGTTTCTGCTGAGTGTGAAGGTCTGTGCTAGATGTTATGAGAAGCAGGAAATTGAACGCCCCTAAAGAGTTTATAATAGAAGTGGAAGAAGTCAGTAGGTGCCCAAACGCTATTTGAGGTTTGAGGAGAGAATGGGTCGAGGGAAGTGTCAAGGGTAGGCCAAGTTTGGAATTACCTAACCTCAAAATTCCAAACTGGAAAATCAATGCTATAATTGGAAGGTGTTGCCTTTTTTTTTTTTTTTTGTTATGTCAGTGGATCATTTTCTGTGAAGGTAATCATAGCCACCTTTTGTCACTTATGCAATTCTGCAGTCCTTGAAGCCAGTTTTATTGGTAGCAGGAAAATACTCCCTGGAAAGTAACTTTGTCAAGAGAAAAATTAACTTCTTTTTTTAAAAAAATTATTTTATTGAGGTCATATTGGTTTATAACATTGTGTAATTTGCAGCATACGTTATTATATATCAGTTTCTGTATAGACTGCATCGTGCTCACCACCAATAGTCTAGTTTTTATCTGTCACCGTACGTATGTGCCCGGAACGTGTTGCTTTTAAAGTCCCCTCCTAAGTGCCATGTGTTACTAGGACATCGGGAAGCAGGAGAAAGTAGGTGGTGAAGGGGTTGGGCCAGATGATTTCTAAGATCCATCTTATTCTCATGTCGAGAACGATTTGAGAAGATTCTCGCTGAAACGGGCTGCATATCACCTCTTAGTGCCTATAAATTCTTCTAGGGGTTAAACATTGTAGATGCCGTGAGTGCTGCTGGAAAGCAGGACAGAAAGAAAGAAGGGAGAGAAGAGGAGAGAGAAATTGAAAAGAAAGAAGAAAATTACCATGGGAGAGTTCAGCTGTCACTCAGTGCCCATGATGTGTAGGAAGTTTAATCCCTGGGGAATCATCTGTAAGAGCCATGTTGAATTGGGGTATCTGTCTGCATACATGGGTGCTGACTCAGACCTCTGACTTAAAATCTGTGTTAATGGTGACAGTGGAACCCTTAAGAAATAATATGCAGTGGGGAAGTTAAGGGAGTGAATGGGGGGGCATTAGTCTCCATCATCTCTATCAATACCTCTCCAATTTGGTATCGACAAATAGATGTTCTCTCAGTCGTAGATGAAGTGTTGACATAGGAAAGCTTCATGAGCCCACTTCCAGCCTTGTCGGGGCCTCCAGTTCCTCTTGGAGACTTTCAGGAGCCACCCATGGCACAGCTGCAAACATCTTTTATAGGAGGGTATCAGCAGGCCATGAGGGCTCTGCTTCCCTGGAGGCTCCCCACTCGAACCACCTCCTTCTCAGCGGGGGCCTTGACCCCCGGGAAGTGCCTTGTCTTCCACAGGCTGTCATCACGTGCAAGTGTATTGTGAAGTGCCCTCACACTCATAGCTTTCTGAGAAATTGCAGATTGCTCCAGTTTTCCTTTTAATGACAGGGAGGGAAGGCAAAATCAGCTTGGATTTTAAGGGGTTTTGTTAGAACAAAGTCTCATCTTTCAGTTTCTGACATCTGGGTCTCTTAAAGGGTATGCAGGTGAGGGATAGTTTGGTATTTTACTCACCCGGTTTAAAGGGAATGTTGGTTACCAACCAAATTTCCCATGTTCCTGCCCGTTTTTCTGAAGGAACTTGCAGCAGCACTGAAGTCAGCCTTGTCCGGCCACCTGGAGACGGTGATTCTGGGCCTGTTGAAAACACCTGCTCAGTACGATGCTTCCGAGCTGAAGGCCTCCATGAAGGTGAGCACGTGGGAGGTGCAATCTCTGTGGAATCTGCCAGTAATATTGGTGAATTACAGCTTTCTGAGTGTAATTAGGTGATTTTCAGTTTTGTTGAATTCTCATTCGGAACCATTTTTTTTTTAATGAACTGAAGCTATAAGCCTCAGGATTTGTACCAAAAATATTTCATTACTTTTTTTAAGACTGTAAAGAAATTTCATGATGCTGAGAAGTCAGTTACCAGCTGCTACTGCTTGGCACCTGGGCAATTGGGATACCATTTGGAAAAACTACTTCCTTGATTACACTTCCTCCTCAAAAAAGATTTGTTGTGATATTAAGGCAAAAGTAAAACTCATAGCTTTTGTTTAAATGAAGCTTATAAATTGTGCCCATGCTCTCTCGAGTGTTTTTCTGACCTTCTCCCTGTCCGTCCCATTGTTTGATTCAAATTCGGGCAAAATCAGAACATCACAGTGCATATGAAGGGTAATTTCAGATCGTGGATGGTACCTGTGTTTTGTTCAAAGTATTGTAGCACATACTATCTTTTGTTTTTCTTTTGCAAAGTTATTTTGAACATGGAATTTTAGGTTAAATTAGATAGTAAAAATTCCAGGTTGGAAACTCCCTGAATATTATGCGTCCCTAAAACATCAAGTATTATATAAATGTAATAGATGCAGAAACATAAATGCATGTTACAGCAAGGCAGAGAGCCCTTTTTGTAGTGTGTGCCCACAACACTTTGAATAAGCCGATACTGCCCTCTGCTGGTAAAACTGGGTAAATCCTCTGGAGTAGGAGCGAAAGCTTTAGTTCATATTTTTAATTCTAAGTCCGAATGTGTTTTCTGTGATGCCACTGTTCCTGAATTATGAAGAGACGGAGCTGTAAGCCTGTCACCAGAGCTAATGTCACAGTTTGCTTGTCATCCCTTTCCCTACAGAGCACCTCCAGGGTCAGGCAGCTGCACACACCAGGCATTTCTGGGGCTCAGAACCTGCTAGCTCAGGGCTGCTGGAAGATTTGTTGTGAAATCTCTTTCTTCCTTCAGTTCTTCCACATAGCCTGAGCTGTTTATTTGAGCAGACCAGCTCTGAGTTTCCTAAGAAGGCTACATTGCTGGGAAGGTATAATTAAAAATCATAAAATGTCAACAACACTTAATGATCCTGCTTGATCCTGAAAACTGAGTCTTGGGACCTTTGGAGCCATAAATGAGCCAGCATCTCCTAGGTTTCTTATGACCATCATCACATCGGATCAGTTTATCTTATTTTCATCAAGAATCCATTTAGTTCTGATTTGTGCAATTTTACTAGTATCTATTACTAGCTATTCATGACTTGAAACAGACCTGTTTGAGCTGTCAATCACCATTGTCATCTATGTAGTTGGGCCCAGTGAAAGGTGCTTTGACTGCTAAGTCTTTGACCTTGTGCCAGCTCTTCCATTAGCTATCACAGAGTACCCTTCTGAAATCCATAAAGCTCGAAGTGACGTTAACTGAACTATGCTTTAAAAAAGAATCTGTTTTGACTTCTGGCAATACCAGTGGCGGTATCTGCCATATGTTCAGTGGAAGTTGCCCTTGTGATAGGAATTGTGGACAGTCTGTGGAAAGCTTGGGCCAAGCTTTGGGCCAAGGTCACCTTTTAATATAGAGATAAAAACGCTATTAGAATTCTTAGATATTAACACTGGTATATCAGTGGTGGGAGAAAACAATCTTACATTGCTATACCTGTTTTACATTCTCACAGTGTCAGAATATAGCATTTCTTCCAATGCATCAGTTATTTTAGACTATATTTCTATCATCCTTGAGGCTGAAAAACTGCCCCCTAAAATATTTGAAGGTGCTCAGCAGTCATCCGGTAACATTTGTATAGAATGTTGTTGTAGGCCTTTTGCTAAGAAGGGAAGAAATTTTGGCTTTGCTAGAACCTCTACAAATCATGATTAAAAACTCTGGAAGAAGAAGCAATGTCTCATAGATTAGATTAAGAATAAAATTCAAAATTAACCATTAACCTGAGGCTTAGCTTATATTATACAACCACTTTTTCAGGGGTATATAAACTCTAATAAGTTTAATTAATAGCTGACATACTTTTCCTGTGGATAAGTAAGTTTCTTATTGTATTAACACCTTATAATTGATTTACATTTTAAACAGTTGTAATTCTACTTAGTTCAAAGTGATATTTCCAAATTCAGAAAGATGAGTATTAGAGAATCCTGATTATTAAATCTTGACTTTGATCATGAAGCCAGCTTTGAAATATATGTTTCATTGAGTCCTTTCAAGCTATCTGGCATGCTCAAAAGTGTATATATTAAATTTGAATACATCACCTATCAAATTCTTATTCCTTAATAAAGTGTTAGTGTCTAGGTTTATTTGGCACTTCATTATTTCCTTTTGCTTCCCTAAAATGCCTGAAGAGTGCATAGTAATCAAGCAAAAATGGAAGTAGAAGAATGAAATTTTTAACATTAACCCAATTTTACATTTCAAAGAGGTGAAGCTAAAAATTTTATCGTATCTGTACCTTTCCCTGGTAAAAAAACTTATTCCAGGCTAACGATGCTGGCTGCAAATGACAACATAAAATCTCTATATTCTTTTATTGTAAATTACTGAGAAGAATTGTTTAATAAAGAAAATTATTTCCCATTTATTAAAATAATGGGTGATTATGATAGAAACTGAAAAAGAAAAATAGGAAGAAGAAAAAGTTACTTATTTTATAAACCCATCACTAAAAAGCAACTACTTTTAACATTTTGATTTGTTGCATTGCTGTCTCTTCTCATTTACTATATATATATATATTTTAATATAGTTGAGCTCAAACATGTCTTTAGACCATCTTGTATTCTGGTGAAGCATTTTTTAAAGGAATGGAGAATGACATTACCTTGTGCTGAGGAATAGAGTACAGATCCCCAGGAGCAATGTAGAAAGGAGCAGCGTGCTGACAGACCCAGTGCATGTTTGCAGTTTACCTGATTGAGATCAGAGAAGAAGGCTAATGGCCAGGAGGACTTTCCCTGCTGATGTGTGTGCTGCCTGATTCACAGGGGCTGGGGACTGATGAGGACTCCCTCATTGAGATCATCTGCTCAAGGACCAACCAGGAGCTGCAGGAAATTAACAGAGTCTATAAGGAAAGTGAGTAGCCCTAATTCTGTGATGCATCCTCTCAGCCCAGTTTCTGGGACCCCATCATGGCTACCCGGGCTGGCGTTCGGGGTAGGATGCTGGATTAAACGTGAGGAAGTGCCTGCCATCTGGACCATCCAGGGGTTTGCTGTGGTCCAGGTCCCTCTGCTCCACCTCCTCATGGCCTGTGTTTTGATTATGACATTCCACTAGAACTTCTACAAAAAGACAGACAGGAGGGAAAGGAGAGAAAAAAGTTTTTTTAAAAAAAGATCTGATGGGGAGTAGAAAGTATTATATGTGGATTTCATTTATTGGGTGCTGTCCAGTCTCTGCTCAAGAGGTTCCCAGCTCTGGACTATAGATATTGTTGCAAGAGGCACGTGGACCTCTGTGCACCAAACACTATAGGAGGCTGTGGGTAGAATAAATGATGCAGCTTACATGTGTACGTATTACTGCATTTCAATGTAGATGCTGTTTTGAGTAATAAAATACAAATTCATTCAAAAGTACTATTTAATTCTTACTAGTTTTCACCATTGTGCATTTTCTCAATCAGTGGATAATAAAGCACGATTATGTGTGTGTGTGTAGCCCTCCATATTTTTTGATGTTCAGAATGTGTATTCATAGACAAGAAGGTTGGGAACCAGTATTTTAGCTACAGTAGAGGTCACTGATCAAAGGTGAGCTTAAGAATCCCTGATTTGATCCAGCCCTGTCTGTCTGTTGTCACTAATAATAACACTGGCTCTGATTTTATGAGGGTAAAAATCATTTTAGAGAATCCACCCTCGTTTGGGCGGATACATCCATGCTGTCACAGCCATTTCTGCTTTTCAGAGGTTTAGTGGGGCAGGGGGCATTTGGGGTGGGTGGCTGCACAGGCAGGAACCATAAATCCAGATGTGTTGTTTTCCAAGTGTACAAGACTGATCTGGAGAAGGACATTGTCTCCGACACATCTGGTGACTTCCGCAAGCTGATGGTTGCCCTCGCAAAGGTGGGTTTCTGGTCTATTTCTTTGTCCTTGTTTCCTCCCAAGGCAAGTTGCGTACCTCATTTTATACTTGAGAGTGAATTAACTCAATCCTCTCTGCCTGCATCAGAAATCCTAGCTGCATTTCCGATGGTAGGTTTGCAGTGTCTCTGCAGAGTTGTCATTTTTGGATAATAGAATTTCTTATCCTGCAAAACCGAATGGTCAAGTGGACTTTGGGGCCAGAGGAGGAATAGGCGGCTCTCAAGTTCTGGCCTGGATTTATGTGCCAGCCCTCGCTGCATGACTCGGGGAAGGTCACTTCGCCTCTATCTATGGCCATAGAGGACCCAGTGGGAAGTGACCCTCTTGTTTCTTTCACCTGCTCTCACGTCTTATGAGAGGATTTATCCAGTTAGTCCTTTGCCTGGAGAGGGGGTCTTTGTCTGCTGATGTTAACATATTGACGTGGATGAAAGGCATTTCCTTTCTGAGTCTGAGCTCTGACCAGTGTGCAGTTTAATGCCTGCGTGCCAGGGGAGGGAAGAGAAATTATCTTCTCCAGGAACCCGGTTCACAAGTGATTGATTGGCATGCTGCACCCTGGCCCTCACATCTCCATTACTGTAACAACTGCGTGCCGCCATCCCTGGCTCTCCTCTCTTCCACCTGCCCTATGCACCGCCATCCACCTATCTTTCAAATCCCCTTTCACCATTTCACTCCCCTGATCGACACCCATTTCTGCTGTGTAAAATCCAAACTCTCAACTGCCTTTAAAAGTCCTCTGTACCTGGCCCTCCCTGATCTTCCTCCCTGGGTGTCCCTCCTGCTCACCTTCTCCTCCAGCCGGGCAGCACCTCACTCACTTGAGTGTGCTCAGCCTCTCCCTGAGCTCTTCCTCCCGTGCAGAATGGCTCCCTCCCCTCCCCTTTGCCAGCCTCATCTGACTCATCCTCAGGGTTCACCATAGCTCTACCCCACTGTCCACAGACTTTCTGACAGATTTCTCCTTTTTGCATTTCACATTTTCTTAGAGCCATAGATTAGTGTGCTGTTTTACCATTTGTTCCGTGCTTATTTCTCCATCTGGATTGTAAGCTCTCTGAGGGAAAGAACTAAATATCATCAGGTTTTTTTGGAGGTGGGGGGATTCTGTAAGGTGTTTAGCCCAGGACTGGGTACCAAGGAGAAGGTTGATGATGACGAGGCACAACCCCATTTCACTGCCTCAATTGTTGTACCAATCCTTGGTCTTATCTAGACCTCAAAGTGAAAGAAAATTTTAAGTGAGTGATAATTCAGTAAGTTAAATAATGGCTTACATGAGTTGGGGAGAAAATAGCATTTTTAGTTTTAAAATATGCAAAGAAATATATTTGATGTTCTTAATTTTTTTTTCTTCTGTAGGGTAGAAGAGCAGAGGATGGTTCTGTCATTGATTATGAACTGATTGACCAAGATGCCCGGGTAAGTGCCAAGGTTCTTGGTCTGAGTTTCTGTTTTCTAGTAAGTCTCTGGATAGTCTGTAATTTTCTATCCTGTGTAACAAATTACATCCAAACCTAGTGGCTTAAAACGACTAACATTTGTTATCTCAGTTTCTGTGGGTTAGGAATTGGGGAGTGGCTAAGAGCTGGGTGGCTGTGGCTCTGGCTCGGGGCCTCTTGTGAGGTTGCAGACCACATATGGACCAGGGCTGTGTCATCTGAGGGCCTGGCAGCATCAGGAGGATCTGCTTCCGGGATGGTCCCCCTGTGACTGTTGGCAGGAGGCCTTAGTATCTCTCCACATGGGCCTCTCTCAGGAGTTGCTTGAGTGTCCTCACAACATGGCTGCTTGCCAGGGGAGAAAGCAAGGAGGAAGCCGAGTGCCTTTTATGCCCTCACCTTAGGAGTCACAGACTGTCACCTCTGTCATACTCTGTTCACTAGAAGCGAGTTGCCATCTCTAGGCTGCAGTCAGTGGGAGGGGAAGTAGGCTCCTCTTTTGGAGGGGAGGAATGTCAAAGAATTTGTGGGCTTCACTTTTACTTTCTGGGAGCAATAGTTATTACAGGGTACTCCCTTATAATGCTGATGTGAATTACAGGATTGATACCTGACTCACCTATGCTCGTTTAGGCTTTGCTTGTTTGGAAGTCCCAGTTTCTGCAGGGTGTGACACGGCTGTGCACACTGGTGTGCATTTTCTACAAATGAACAGCGATAGAGTAAATGACATGAAAAAGTGGAAAAAGATGGTGGAGGCAAAGCCAGGGGAGGAAGGCATATAGCCCTTTGTGGTCGGGGAGAGGGGGAGGGCGCCAGAGGCCCTTCCTTCTTTTCTGGCTGAATAGGCCTTTTCTTGGTTCTAGTCCCATAATCACTGAGAACTATTTGTTAAGCTGATTTAGATTGCTGTGAACTATGTGCCTTTCCTAGAGAGTCAACAGCTATTGCAAAGCATTTCATAAGAGCTGCAGAACAAAGTTAACGTAAATTCATTTTAGTTTTAAAATTCAATGTATTTCACAGAGCACTCTTAGCAGGAGGTAAAAGGGTTTTAAGGAGGAGAAGAGTTTTATTTATTTTTTTTTTTTTTATTTTTATTTTTTTTAATTTTTTGTTTATTGCAGTAACATTGGTTTATAACATTGTAAAAATTTCAGGTGTACATCATTGTACTTCTATTTCTGCATGGACTACATCATGTTCACCACCAAAATACTAATTACAACCCATCACCACACACATGTACCGAATTATCCCTTTCACCCTCCTCCCTCCCCTTCCCTCTGGTAACCACCAATCCAATCTCCTGTCTCTATGTGTTTGTTTATTGTTGTTATTATCTACTACTTAATGAAGGAAATCATACGGTATTTGACCTTCTCCTCTGACTTATTTCACTTTGCATTGTACTCTCAATGTCCATCCATGTTGTCACAAATGGCTGGATTTCGTCGTTTTATGGCTGAGTAGTATTCCATTGTGTATATATATACCACAGCTTTTTTATCCATTCTGTCTCCTTGATGGGCACTTAGGTTGCTTCCAAGTCTTGGGCATCGTGAATAAGGCTGCAATGAACACAGGGGTGCATGTACCTTTGCAAATTGGTGTTTTCAAGTTCTTGGATAAATACCCAACAGTGGAATAGCTGGATCATATGGTAGTTCTATCGTTGATTTTTTGAGGAATCTCCATACTGTTTTCCATAGTGGCTGCACCAGTTTGCACTCCCACCAGCAGTGTATGAGAGTTCCTCTCTCCACATCCTCTCCAACACATGTTGTTTCCTGTCTTGTTAATTATAGCCATTCTGACAGGCGTGAGGTGATATCTCATTGTAGTTTTGATTTGCATTTCCTGATAGTTAGTGATTTTGAACATCTTTTCATGTGTCTGTTGGCCATCTGTATATCTTCTTTGGAGAAATGTCTGTTCAGGTCTTTTGCCCATTTTTTAATTGGGTTGGTAGTTTTTTTGTTGTTGAGATGCATGAGTTCTTTATATATTTTGGAGATTAAGCCCTTATCAGATGTATGGTTTGATAAATATCTTCTCCCAATTGTTAGGTTGTCTTTTTCGCTTTGTTGATGGTTTCCTTTGCTGTGCAGAAGCTTTTAGTTTGATGTAGTCCCATTTGTTTATTTTTTCTATTGTTTCTCTTGCCTGTTCAGATGGGGTGTGTGAAAAGATGGTGCTAGGGCTGATGTCGAAGAGCGTATTGCCTATGTTTTCTTCTAGAAGTTTCACAGTTTCAGGTCTTACATTCAAGTCTTTAATCCATTTGGAGTTAATTTTTGTGTATGGTGTAAGGTAAGGGTCTACTTTCATTTTTTTGCATGTGGCTATCCAGTTTTCCCAACACCATTTGTTGAAGAGACTTTCTTTTTCCCCTTTGTATGTTCTTGGCTCCTTTGTCGAAGATTAGCTGTCCATAGATGTGTGGGTTTATTTCTGGGCTTTCGATTCTATTCCATTGATCTGTGTGTCTGTTTTTGTGCCAGTACCATGCTGTTTTGGTTACTATAGCTTTGTAGTATATTTTGAAATCAGGGAGTGTGATACCTCCAGCTTTGTTCTTTTTCTCAGGATTCCTTTAGCTATTCGGGTCTTTGTTGTTCCATATAAATTTTAGATTCTTTGTTCTATTTCTGTGAAAATGTTGTTGGAACTTTGATAGGGATTGCATTGAATCTATAGATGGCTTTAGGAAGTATGGACATCTTAACTATGTTAATTCTTCCAATCCAAGAGCACGGAATATCTTTCCATTTCTTTGTGTCCTCTTCAATTTCTTTCAGCAATGTTTTATAGTTTTCGTGTACAGATCTTTCACCTCTTTGGTTAAGTTTATTCCTAGGTATTTTATTCTTTTGTTGCAATTGTAAATGGATGGTATTCTTAATTTCTCTTTCTGCTACTTTGTTAGTGTACAGAAATGCAACTGATTTTTGTATGTTGATTTTGTATCCTGCAACTTTACCATAGTCGCTTATTACTTCTAAAAAGTTTCCTGGTGGATTCTTTAGGGTTTTCTATATATAAAATCATGTCATCTGCAAATAGTGACAGTTTCACTTCTTCCTTTCCAATTTGGATCCCTTTTATTTCTTTCTCTTGCCTGATTGCTCTGGCTAGGACTTCCAATACTATGTTAAATAGGAGTGGTGACAGTGGGCATCCTTGTCTGGTTCCTGTTCTTAGAGGGATAGCTTTCAGTTTTTCACCATTGAGGATGATATTAGCTGTGGGTTTCTCATATATGGTCTTTATTATGTTGAGGTACTTTCCTTCTATACCCATTTTATTCAGAGTTTTTATCATAAATGGATGCTGTATCAGGAGAAGAGTTTTAAATAAAGTAATAGAAGTTGGGTTTTGTAACTCCCAGATAGTGGATGGTCACTGAATGAGTATCTGTCCTTGCGTAAGCCTTTCTCCCTCCCTCCTTGCCATTCTTAGCATTACTTGCAGCCCCTACATTTTCCAGAAACTGAAAATGAGGTTGGGCAGCTCCTTTTCCTGCTCCATCCTTTCCTGAGTCTCTAAGAAGCTTGGGTGTGGGTACCTGACCTGTCTGTCTTCCGTGGATGACCATCAGCTTATCTGCTATTAAAAGTGCCAGAGGGGGGCCGTCGTGGTTGGGTAGCGGTTAAGTGTGCATGCTCCACTGCCCGGGGTTCGCAGGTTCGGATCCCGGGTGCGCACCGACACACCGCTTGTCAAGCCATGCTGTGGTGGCGTCCCATATAAAGTGGAGGAGGATGGGCACCGATGTTAGCCCAGAGCTAATCTTCCTCAGCAAAAAGAGGAGGATTGGCAACGGATGTTAGCTCAGAGCTGATCTTCCTCACCAAAAAAAAAAAGTGCCAGAAGGAGGAGGGCCGGATGTGCTAATGAACATTTGCCTGTCCTTCTTATCTGAGTAGAAGCTCTTGGTCGTTCCTTTGGTGTTCAAGGAAGATTTGTACAGCACAGACCTCGTGAACAATCTAGTTTCATACTGTGTCTGTCTGTTCCTCAGGAAGACTGCTCTTGATTAAGACTTTTGACCTAAATAGTACACTTTTGCCCATATCTGCAGTGCAGTCATCCTTTCTCATTTGGCATTTTGAATATATAGGTTTTTGGTTTTTTTGCATGACATTTTTTATGACCGTGCCCTGGATCATGGAGTTAACTTTCCTGGTTGGTTGTGCTCGTAGGATCTCTATGATGCTGGAGTGAAGAGGAAAGGAACTGATGTTCCCAAGTGGATCAGCATCATGACTGAGCGGAGTGTGTGTCACCTCCAGAAAGGTGGGTGCTGTGCTGAAGAGGTCTCAGAGCCCAGGGCCAGCTGGGGGTCTGTGTTGGGGCTCAGGTCTGCCAGAACAAGGTTCCCTCTCCACTTTGCACTCCCATTTTCCCTCACCAAGTCCCTTCCCGCTTCTCTCCCATTTTAGATCCTTCTTTCCCCTAAATATTTTCCACGTTTGGTGCTTTAGCTTGCTGCCCGCTCTTGTCTGAGGATCATTTTATCTTGCCATATTTGTTGACGTAATGGACTTTGCTGGGTGCTGTGTACTGTTTCTCGTGGCCTCCAGATAGAGTGGGTTCCACTCAGGGGAGGTGAAGATCGTCAAAATACGTGGCCTGGGCAATGCCAGTCAGGACAAGTGTGTGTACCGCTGTCCCAGGGCATCTGGCGCAATGTGAGCTCTGGTCCACCAGGGTGAGCCCTAGCCCTCTAGGATGCTGAGTGTCCTCAATTTTTTTTTTTTTTATTGTGATGCGTAACCATGTGGATGATCATTGACAGTTTTGACTAGTGGCTCTGTTACAATAATTATTTGTTGCTTTTCCTCAGTATTTGAAAGGTACAAGAGCTACAGCCCTTATGACATGTTGGAGAGCATCAAGAAGGAGGTCAAAGGAGACCTGGAAAATGCTTTCCTGAACCTGGGTAAGCGAGTGTGGCCCCCATCCCTGGTGGATGTCAGCTTTCAGTGAACTGTACTGAGGCAGAAGTAACGAATGGCCGTCCTCTTAATTCAAGTGCGTTGAGGAGGTGTCGCTTCTTGAGATGATTTGGGTGGTTTCGTAATCTTCACTGTATAAATTTAAGATAGGAAACTGAGGACCGCCTTAAATTGGTGGAACGGAGAGCTGCCAAGGAGGAATAACAAGAGAAAGGTCTCGGGTGGGGAGGTTCCCACATGCAATGGGTTTCTTCAGCCCTCAGAGTCCCCTGCTTTAAACCACAGTGGAGCTGAGTGTGTCAGAGGATCCCGGTTTTCCCTTAGCCTTTCCCATTTCGCATCCCGTTCCTGTAGCATCGGGTCATCTGGTTTGTGCCCCGGGTCAGGACCTCACCCCCCATGGTGGAGGAGAGAGGAGCAGCTGACCCCTTTCTTCTCTCCACAGTCCAGTGTATTCAGAACAAGCCCCTGTATTTTGCTGACCGGCTGTATGACTCCATGAAGGTAAGGGTAGCCGCCTGAGCGGTCCGTGTTCCCACACGAGGCTCTTCTTCTTTCCTGCCCCAAACTAAGTCTCCTTGACTAGCGGGTGGAGGAAGGAACCCCGCTGTCTAGACTCAGGAGCGCGCTAGTCAGTGGTGGTTGTATCCGATGGGTGAGAAGACCACAAATCCATCTTCTGTCTCCCTCAGCTCCTTGCACACGTGTTTATGTACAGGTGGAAAATACAGTGCCATGGGAAAGAGAAAATGCCAGATGTAATTGTGTCTGATTCCTGCTCAGATTTCTCGTGATTTCCTCCTATTACCCCAGAGTACAGACCAACAAGGAAGGGAGAGATGATTAATCAACTGCTACGCAGTAGACATTGTGCCGCTTACTTTACCTTAAATCATTACCAAAAAACCTGTGAGGCTTGTGTCACTATTTTCTCTATAGACGAGGAGACTGGAGCTCAGACAGCTTCAGCCTGCTTGAGGTTACATAGCCAGATTTGAACTTGGGTCTGTTGACCCCAAAGCCAGCCCTGCAACTTCCCTTAAATGCACCGTCTCTTCCCACAATCCCATCCCATTTCCCCCGCCTCACATGTGCCTGGTGCTTTCTGCTTCCAGGCCCTTTCTACGTCTTCCTGGATCACCCCCTGTCCACACTGCCTTCTCCCATGTCTCCTCAGGTTCCATGTCAAATAGGACTCGTGCCTTGGTGCCCTTGGTCTGAGGCTCTGGAAGTAAACTCAGTGGTCCTTTTTGCTTGTACCATTCAAATGGCACAGAGCCACGATGAAAACCTGGTGGCAGGTCCTCTCTAAGCCCCTGAGAGCCAGGAACGTTTTGTTACATATGCAGACTCGCACACTTCCTGACCTGAGCCCTGCAGTACTTAGTGCTCAGTACACGTGTGTTGAATGCACAAGGAGGGGTTTGTGCTGATTTCATCCTGGGGTGTTTGGAATTCCAAGATGCTCATTTTTCTTACGGGAGTAGTTTCACTGTTACCTTTGCAGTCTCTTAGAGGGCAGCATCAAGAACCCAGATCAGTTCCATGGGCAAGAAAACCTACTAGATTCTTTTTTTCTCTTGTGAGGAAGATTGGCCCTGGGCTAACATCCATGCCCATCTTCCTCTACTTTATATGGGATGCTGCCACAGCATGGCTTGACAAGCAGTGCGTCGGTGCACGCCCAGGATCTGAACCAGCGAACCCCGGGCCGCTGCAGCAGAGCGCGCGCACTTAACTGCTTGCGCCACTGGGCCGGCCCCCTAGATTCTTTTTTAGTGATTAACATTGTCTGTGAATTCTAACTTGGAACATCTACTTGACTTTCAGGGCAAGGGCACTCGAGATAAGGTCCTGATTAGAATCATGGTCTCCCGCAGTGAAGTGGACATGTTGAAAATTAGGTCTGAGTTCAAGAGAAAGTACGGCAAGTCCCTGTACTACTACATCCAGGTAAGCCCCACGGGGCGTGTCAGCCCTGCCCGGCCAGCCAGAGGGCCCCGGGGCCCCGGGCAGGTGGCCTATCGGAACCATGACGGAGTGGAGATTTTCTCTTTTCTAACCCACTGGGGAAGAGATGCTGGTCATCAAATATCAGGGATTTATTTCAAAAGCACTATTTATGGTTTGTCCTGGAATCTTACAGAATCAGGCAAATATTTTAGATTTCCCACATCTGTTATTCTACAGTGATAGTTGGTATTGATGACAATGATCCTGCAAGACTTGTTGACATCCTGAAGAAATATAGATCAATTAAATTATACATTTTATTATATTTCCACTTCTTGAAAAACCCTCTGTGATAGGCCTGGCAACATTTAGTTACTCAGAACTCCCATCTCTCCCATCAATTCAATCTCTCTCCATTTTGGAGAGATGGAGCATTTGTACATAAGGAGTGATTGTGGTCACAGTGGTCCCACAGGCTTTGCAACCCCCTTTCTAAAAGCTCCTGGAGCTTTGAAAGGCATGCCAGTGGTTACCAAGGATGAATTTAGAGGTGGGTTTGGTGTAGCCAGGTTTATTAGGGCATATGCTTCAAGTTTGGGCACAGACTCTTAGGAATTGTTTCCCTGCCTCACCAGCTTACCCCCACGTGACCTTAGGAATCCAGGAAACAACACAGTGAGGCAGGAAGGTACCCCGTCCTCTCCGGAAGGGTGAGGGCCAGGGAGAAAAGTGGGGGTGTCTGCTGGGCCTCACTGCAGTGAGAGCAGGCCGGTGCTGTTGCTCTGGTCACTGCCCGTGTTAATCCCCAGTAACTCACGTAATGATGGGACTGGAAAGTCTCCCCTCAGCCACACTCCCTGAGCCTCCTCCGCTGAGGAGGGTGATTTGGGTGTGGCCTTCCAGGCCTTTGTGTCTGGGCAGGCCCCGCAGGGTCTTCGTGTTAACAGTGGGAGCGGCTCTGTGTGTGTTGGGCTTGCTCGTACGTTATTGCAGAGTGGGAGTCTTTTTCCTGATACTGAATTTCTTTTTTCTCCTTGGCCATTTGTAGCAAGACACCAAGGGCGACTACCAGAAGGCGCTGCTGTACCTGTGTGGTGGGGACGACTGAAGCCCACCCGGCCCGAGCGTCCAGGAGTGTGCTCCTGTGCTTCCCGCTAACAGTTCTAGAGAATCAGCTTGCGACTAACAGCCCCCTGTGCCCATCCCTGTGAGGATGAGGTTAGCCTTGCGCCCTCACCCTTATTTTAGATGCCCATGCATTACTTGGCTTTCCCGTCTAGTCTCTCCTTTTAGCCAAAGAAGTGAACATTCTGAGGAGTTGGCAGTGAAATCTATGATGTGAAACACTTTGCCTCTTGTGTACTGTGTCGTAAACAGATGAATAAACCGAATTTTTACTTTAGAAACAAGTGTTTTGTTGACCTCACTTTCACTTGAATTGTTTAAAAATCACACATGCTTAAGGATTGTATGTTCAGCTGGTAAGGCTGTCCCCTAGAGGAAGAAAGTTCTAGAACTGAGCTGTCCGATATGGTCCAGATGTGCCTATTTACATTTAAATTAATTTAAATGAAAATGAAAAATTCAGTTCCTCAGTCACGCTATCCACTTTTCAGATGTTCAATATTTGCGTGTGGTTAGCTGCTAGTGTATTGGACAGTGTGGGCGGAGACCATTTCTTTTGCAATGGAAGGTCCCACTGGGCAGCTCTATGTGCCAGGGGATGATAGTACCTATGGGGGAAAACATCCCAGAGTGCCCCCTCCACCTGCTCATCTTTCTACAGGTAAACTGGGTGAAAACAAGCATCAGTGGTGGCCTCAAACTGGGGGGTGGGGGGGAGTGGGCTCTGTTTAGCAAATATTGCAAAAATTTCTATAAGCCATTAGACTTATAGAAATAGATAACATGCTGCCCCAACCTCGAGGGCTCACCTGTCAGTGAGTTAGGCTATAGCATTCTTGTGAAGGAGGTGCAACGAACGTGGATGGGAGCGCAGAGAAGAAAGGGATTGGTTTTGATCGGGGGATTGGCAAAGATGACCCAGAGGAGAAGCAGCATTTGAGCCGTGCCCTGAAATCTAGGGTGAGGTCGTGCAGCTGGAGGAAGTTCTCCACGCAGACTCTTAGGGTTCCGGTCATGGATACTAGCCAATTCACACGACTGGTATACATTCCAAAAGGCACAAAGACTGTACACGGAGAAAATTATGTCTCAGTCCCATCCCTCTCCCTAGCCAGCCAGCGGCCTTCCCTGGAGCTGCCTGGTTTCCCGGCCGTCCTTTCACAGACAGACCGCATACTAATCATGGGTGTGGATTTATGTGTCTCTCTCTTCACAGTGTAAAGGTGCTGTTCGTAGGCTGCTAGCCCAGGACACTGCGGACAGCTTGCTGATTAGGGTACTTCCCTTGAGCAGCGTGTGGGGCTGGTGGTTGCGGGGGCAGGGGGCGGTGTTGATGACTATCCCCAAACGCTCACACTGTATTTCCTCATCAGAGGATGCTCTGTCCACCCCTAATTGTTGACACCTGGCTGACTCAGTAGTCCATAGGGACTCGGCAGGTAATGGAAATAAATGTGTGAAACGGGCTGGCTGGATAGAAGTGGGGCGTCTGGAGCAATGGAGAACACCTGCCCCATTTTAAGCATTCAAGATCAATTAAAACAACACGGTCGTGGGGCCAGCTGGGTGGCATAGTGGTTAAGTGCTCGCACTCTGCTGGGTTTGCCGGTTCAGATCTCCCGCGCAGACCTATGCACCGCTTATCAAGCCGTGCTGTGGCGGCGTCCCATACATCCCATATAAAGTAGAGGAAGATGGGCACGGATGTTAGCCCAGGGCCAGTCTTCCTCAGCAAAAAGAGGAGGACTGGCAATGGATGTTAGCTCAGGGCTAATCTTCCTCACACACACACAAAAGAAAACAAAAAGCATGGTGGTGACCAAACAAAATACATCTGTGGACTGATTGATTTGCTATTTTGACCCTTTAGCAAACTTTAGACAGAAACTCCCATGGAGCACAGCTCACATGAAGTGCCCGTAAGGCCACTGAGATGGTCTTTAAAAAGCAAGTTATGCAAAACTGGGTGTGTTCTCAAATGTATCCTTCTCTGCATATTAGAATTGATGCCTAAATCCCAAAATAGACTTTTCCATGCGCTTGGGGCAGAGTTTAAGGAGCTGTATAAGAAGCTGTATAAGAGCTGTTTAAGAAGTTATTTAACCCCAAATGACCGTGTTGGACTCAGTTGACAGGGCTGGGTAGAGGCTGTCAGGAGCAATGCTCAGAGCAGGAAGTATTGGGCTGGGCTTCCTCCCACCGTGCAGTGTACTTCAGGCTGCCGAGGGAAGGTGGGAGAAGGAGAAGGCAAGGCTGTGTGCCCAGTGTGGGCAGTCTGGCCACTGGTCTGGCTGGCCTGGACCCTCCAGCAGGCATGAGGGAACATGCAGAAGGCAGACTGGCATAAGAAAGGCTCCTGGAGAACTGTTCCAAAAGCTACCCACTGTCTCTCCCCTGTATGGAGTAATGGTTGTCTAGTGTTTTCCAAAACTGACAGGAAGGGCACATGGAGTTTGGTCTCACATTCTTCAGGATTCCAGCCTGTCCTCCTCAGTCAGAAGAATCCAGCCTGTCCTCCTCAGTCAGAAGAATCCAGCCTGTCCTCCTCAGTCAGAAGAGTCCAGCCTGTCCTCCTCAGTCAAAGCTGTCCAAACTATTTCTTGAAGTGAAGAGAACCCTCTGGAGATTTGAATATTCTCCCAAACAATTTTACTTTGTAAAGAGAAGGAAAAGGGCACCAAGCAGGCTTTCACCTTTTGTCAGCCGATAATAAGAACTTTGATTTTATTCTTTGAGGAGTTAAAGGCAATGCTTGCAGTGTAGCCATGGAAACTTATTGAACTGTGACTATGAACAAGAAGATTTTTTTTTTCCTCTGACCTGCGTGGTTGGGCTGGGGCGGGGCTGTCATATTCCACAACTCCAGATGGTGCCCTTCACATTGTAGTCTGTGTGAATGATATCGCCCCTGGATTGTGCAGTGCACAACCTGAGCCACCATACCTGACCTATATGGTGACCTGCCCTATATGGTGACCCTAGGCGTATGTGAGATGGCCTATTAAGCCTTTTGTCACAGCTTGGCTTCCAGATAAGAATTGGAAGACAAATCTTACTTGGAAACAGATGGATAAACCTCTCAGGGCCTTGTCTTTTCCATGGACTCTTGATCTTGGGACTCATTTTACTGGGCTATGCACAAATGACTGTGCATGTGAATCTTCCCAGTATGTGAATTTCCTATGGTGTAAATTATTAGTAAAGATAGCTAAAGCAGGGAAAACCAGGCTCACAAAGTGGCTACATTTAGCAAGAAAAATGATTTAAGGACAGAAATCTTTTAAATCAATTTTCAGTCTTTAAATGACTCCAATCTCCAGCATCTCCCTACGTTCTGACAAACGGTTTTGGCTTCTTATCCACATCAGTTTATTTGATCTCCTTTTTCCATCAACTACCAAAATGAAAACTCTGCTGCGAGAGAGAGAGGGAGCAATTTTAAACAACCCTCAGCAATGAGGCAGAACACGCTACAGCCATCAAGTTCTAGTTGTTCATTCTATTTATTGAAAAAACCCTGTAGCCTGATTTCTTTTATGCGAGTACATTTGAGCAAGCAAAGTTTATAGAGATGACTTATCTCATTACATTAGAAGAGTGATTTGCTATCTCAGCATCTATAAGCAATTTTAACAGACATTTCTGGATGAAGAAAAGCTTTTGTAAATATAGGCGAAAGACACGATTTCATCAAGCATTAAATTGGAGGTGCCCTGGAAAAATATTACATTTGTGCATTCAATTAGCTTGATTGTGGCTGAATTTTGTCCACTGAAGGCAGCATTTCTGCAGAAAAACAGCAGCATTCCCTACGTCAGCAGGTTTCCTAAAACAGAAAAGCACACTTTCTTCCTTTGCAAGGTCTTCTTTTGCATTTGTGCTATTCCCAGCTATGTGTCCCTAATTACGCTGCTCAGTCCTGTTCTCCACAGTAGATGGTAAGGGGAGAGAGAACAAGAAGCCACTTCGTTTAGGCCTCATAGAAATCCAGACCCAATGACTCCAACTTTAAATAGCCTGCATCTGGTCTAAAAGCTAGGCAAACTTGGGCAAAATCAGGACTGGTCAAGGATGGACTTAAGTTCTCCAAAATTCCCTTGCTGGTCTCCTCTCTCTCCTCTCAGGGTCCATGGGATGCTGTTTCAATCTTGGCATGGCTGTCAGCCCATGTCTCTTTCCTGGAGGTGAGTTTACAGGGTGGGCCTTACCTTGGAATGAAAGCTTTCTTCCCTTGTTACAGGAATGAAAAGAGTTAGTGAGGAAATGGAGAATGGTTGGGCTACAAGAGGGCTTTCTCAGGCCCCTAAAATCACAGTAATGACATGAGCTAAGAATTTAGAATGATCACCAGCCCTTCCCCTTCTTCCCCCTTGCTCTTCTGTGGTTAAGCCATCAGCTTTCTATTAATAAGAAACAAACCAGAAAACACATATTATGTCCATGGAACCTGGCTGTGGGGTGGCTGTTACTTTTAAAACAGTGGGTGAGGACCAATTAGAACTTTCCCAGCTATAATCCATCATACCCCATACTTTCAAGTACATTTCTAAAGATGAATTAATTCAAGGATTAGCAAGGAGTTTGGATCAGGAATAAAAACATGTTTCAAACAAGTTTCAGGTTTCTCTATCAGAGAGGTTGCTGGATTTCAAATGTTACCATGGATCCTTGAGCATTGGAGAAGCACGTTGGTCTTAATGGATCCCCTTTGTCATAATAGATATGAACTCATATAGGGCCACGAAGATTTTTAAAGTCTAGAGTTGAGCAGGTAATATAGGACCTCAGTAACGCACTTATTCATTCACTGACATTAATTTATTCAATAGACAGGCCTACTGTGTGCTGGAGACTGAACCAAGCACTGGGGATTTGAAGAAGAACAAGGCAACGCTGGCCATGTAGGATGATAAGGGCTGTGATGGAGGAAAGCACGGGTGCACGGCGGCCAGAGTAGCTGATGAAGCAGCTGGAAGGTTTCTGGGGGTGGCAGTCCTTAAAGCAGGAATTTTTTTTTGTATTTTTTTCTGACTTACAAGAGAATACAAAATCATTGTAGAAAGTTGGAAAATACAGAAGGGTAGAAAGAATATCTACATCACCTGGAACTCTAACTAGACCCAATCGCTGTTAATGCTTTGGCAGGACGACCTGTTTGAGAATTAGCTCTTAAGGAGGGGCGGTTTCTCCTCCCCCTCCTCAAGAAGGAGGCTGGGCTTTGCCAAAATCAGGCTTCTCTTGCCACAGAAGAAGTAAGTGGCTTTTGAGTGTTCAAAGTCTAGTTCAAGAAGATGGAGGCCTGGATTGTCTCAAAGGAAAAGTGTCTTGGTGAAAGGAAGAAGCGAGAAGCCTCTTCCTGGGACAGCTGGGTTTGCAGAGATTGCGCGGGGCAGTGCCCAGGTGATGGGGGACGGGGCCCAGCCTCCACACGGCGCCTGGAGCGTCCTGACCTCTGATGGGGGAGCCTGGGTGTTTGCAGGGGATCAAAAACTGCCCACAACAGTGTTGGGTACCTCTGGGAATGTCTCAGTGACTGGGCGTGGTGCATGGGGAATGAGGCCCTGCCCAATGTTCAAGTGTTCAAGTCTATTTTCCAATTCTGATTGGATTCTGTACCATTTCTTCCCCCAGTCACCAGAACAGCCCACGTCCCACGACAAATTGCTGGAAGAGAACCTTTTTTTTTTCTGGTGTCATAGTAGTTTATAACATTGTGAAATTTCAGTTGTACATTATTATTTCTCAGTCACCATATATATGTGCCCCTTTACCCCTTATGCCCACCCCCCAACCCCCTTCCCCTCTGGTAACCACTAATCTGTTCACAGAGAACCTTTTTATGTTTACCTTCCGACTTCTTTTTGGCATTTTATGATCTACAATACCTATCTCAGATAAATCATAGCAAGTATTCCAGACATCAGAGCTCCAAGCTTTAGATCTAACTTTGTGCTCTAAAGAGCCGAAGTTAGCTAAATTTTGCGTATCAGTAAGGAAAACAGGTTCCTATTAGAGTCATAAAAAGAGAAGGAAAATGAAGGATGCACTCCCGATATCATGCTCCAAGTTGCAGAGAAAACAAAGAAACGACAGAAAATGATTTCAGAGCATAGATGAAACAACAGAAGAGGTAGAATCAAAACTTTCCAGCTTTTCGGTAGGATAACTGCCAGTTCTGTTTTACTGTGAGGTTTCCATGTAGTTAATATCTGGCTTCTGAGGCTAACAGATACAGAGTAAGATAGGGTATGTCAGCCTTGCTCCTAGCCTCTGCATCTTCTGTTTCTCCCTTGGCTGAGGCCTCTAAATCCCCGCATGGAAATTCAGGCCTGGCCTGGCCCTGGTTTCAGATCCATGCTGGCCTGACCACGGAATATTTAATCAGCTGTGTCTCCCGCTGCTCCTGGGACTCTGATGGCCTCCCTCCTGCTCTGGGAAGGAGTGAGCTGTGCCTGGGCTCACGCTTTGTCCCCAGCACTGTGGTCCACTCTGATAACCCTCGCCCCGGCGGGGGGTGGGGTGGGGCTGCCTGATAACTGACCTCATCCCCCAGCTACCCAAGCCCTGTGCTTGCACGACCCTTCTCCCTATGCCATGGAACCCTTCCTGCCAATCCCAGCCCTACTTTGCTCAGTTCCTTCCTGGATGAGTCTTCACATAACAGGGGCAGCCATTCTTGAAGGATGAGCTCTGCCCAGCAATTAGAATAGCCCACCACTTTATCTGAGTACCACTGTCTCTTTCCATTGTCACGGGTAACTATTTGTCTCTACTCAGAACATTTCCTAGGGTCCCTCGCTTGTCTCACCTTACTATAAATAACCAGCCAGACACTGATGCATTCAGACACGATAACACAAGTTGTTTGTTTGGCACAAAGAATGTGCTACACAAGTTCAGAGAACAGATAACACCTTTTTCCTCTCTTCACCCATCCACCTGCTGCTCTGCCAGACCTCCCCCCTTGACATTAATCTTTGCATGAAGACAGTGTCTCCATGTAAACATATCACTTGGGAGGGGTGATTCCAATTAATCCTTTAGCATACTTGATTTATAGGCATTTATCATTTCTTCAGCAGAGAATGTGGCTCTTAAAGAATGGGACGTGGGATGGTGAGGTTTTTGTATTTCCTTTTACTACTTTTATTTTGCACTATAAACAACAACAACCAGTAATATACTGCTTTTCTTCACATTTGTATGGATTTTAGGAAATTATTCCCTTTTCCCCTGGAGAAATAACCTACATACAGAAAAGAAATAACATCACATTGTGAAATCTGCAAATCCCAGAAGTCAACAGCTTGAAGACAACTCCCAGGGGCAGGGAAGAAAACAAGTGTCACAAGAGACGAGACAAGCACATAGGAGGACAGCAAGCTGGGGAAATGACCGTTTCAATGCCACTGACCCAGACAGCAGGTATCCTTCTGCTCCTGGCACCCACTGCCATCATCTCAAAGGGGTGGTTTTTGGTCTACGGTCTGAAGAACTCTTTTCAAATGACGCAAGAGTTGCGTTGAGGAGAGGTGCAATGAGAACGGTTCAAGTATGAATAAGAATCATGCCCAAGTCCAAAGTCAGGGAAGAACCACAGTGAAAGGAAACCAAGAAGTGTCATCGTCCTGCTACTTCAACCAACTGCCTCCTTTGGACCCAAGTGGGAGCCTCAGAAACATCTGAGGGATCAAATCAGCATGTATGTTGTATTCCTACAAACCCCGTAGGGTTTTACTTTCCTGACTAGATGGTGATCAGCTTATGCCCTGAAGCAACAGAGGCATACCAAGACTGCCAAAGTTAAAAAAATAAGGTGGAAATTATGCTTCCTTCAAAATGAACTGGCTTCATAACTGCCTTTTCTCCTGGTCTAGCAGCTGCTTTCTCCCCCCTTGCTGCAGGTACTATTGCCTTAAGCTGGAAAGGAAAAGGCAGACTTGGAGGTGCAAGGACTGGGCAGTCCTGAGAGGACAGGGGTCTGGAAGTGTAGGAGTCAGCTCACGCTGTGCTCTCCTAATGGCTTGGCCTTCCTTTGGTCCCGAGAACCTGACCCTGAGGTTAGTCTGAAGTTCCTTTGCAAGCCTGGTGACCGCTCACTCTCCCACTGGGGCGGCAGGACAGAGTGAGGTCGTCAGTATTGCACAGGTATGAAACGTCCACGAGTTTAAAAAACAAAATCACAGTTGTTCTTAGGCCTGCGCTGGTTCCCCCAGCCCAGTTTTAGCAGCACGTGGCTGTGGCCGTGGAGCCCCTGGGGAGCTCTGAGACCGTGGGGTGGGAGGGCACTGGCGCCGGCACCAAGGGGAATGCGCAGTAGGAAGCCTGCACGCCGGGCTCAGGGTCTGCACACCGGCTATGAACGAAGAGCTGGCTGCCTCCTCTCGGAGCTGCTGGCCCAGGAAGCCAAAGTTGGGCGAGATCACACTCCTCCTCTGCTTGATGTGGTCGAAGGCCTCGTTCAGGCAGAACGGCTTGGTCTTCGTGAGGTAAGCCATGGGAGACCCCATTCTCACAGGGGGCCAGGACCTCGCCTCCGTTTTCCCTGACACAGTCAGTGAAGTCTAGTTGCTTCTGGAAAGTGGGAGCTAATGTGAGCGGCCTGGCTGTCTTTCACGGGATCCATCTGTCATGTAGATGGTCATGCAGGCCTCGGGGGGGGGGGGGCTGCCACGAGACATTCAGCAGGGCCACGATGTGCAGGTTGGCGAGGAGGTCGCATTGCATGCACGGGAGGCACTCCCAAGGTGGAGGAACGGAAGGATTGCAACTGGGCCGCCCTGTTGAGCACTGGTTTCCCACACCGGCTGCTGAGGGCTCTCTCGGTTTCAATCTCCCGTGAACTGGGTTTAACATCGGCGCAGCACTCAGGATGCTCCGGCTAGAAAGACTCAGGGACCCCTTCGCGGACGCAGCCCCGCGGGCCGCCGCGCAGCGAGGCGAGCACGAGGCGCGGCGCCGTCCCCGCGCCCCCGCCGCCCCTCCCGCCGCGGCCGAGACCGCGGGGCGGGCCCGTGAGCGCGCCGGCCCGCTCCCGGCGGCGGAGGCCGGCGGGGCCCCGCCCAGCGCCCCCGCGCGCCCGCGCCCCCCGGCGGAGCGTCCGCGCCCCCGCGCCCGCCGGGCGGCGGGACCTTCGCGCTGCCGCCGCCCTGCGCCCCCAGGTGCCCGCGCCGGCCCGGCCGCTCGCCGCCCCCGAAGCCGCGATGGGGGTTTTGACGGGCGTATGAGGATCACAAAATGTGTGGCTTAAATGGACACTAAATATAAAACATCTAACTGGAAGAGCCAGATGAGATGGGTCATTTACGTACTTCTGGTGTATTTTTAGTGGAGCTCTGGCTTAGATATCAGACGTTTTTGAGGGCTCCCCCTCAGAGATGAATTCAATCAGTCATTTCCCATCCTCCCCAAATAAAGAACACAGATTTGAGGGTGCCCGGTGGTTAGCCTGTGTCTGGATACAGCTCTGCTGCTGTGGGTCCCTGGTGAGGGGGCCCGGGGAGGACGGTTAAGGTGACTGGCTCACCCCCAACACAGGTCTGTTTCCCTTGAACCCCACTGTGAGCCAGAGCCCGGGAGCTGACTTCAGCTGAGTTCTTTCCCTGGAGTCTCCCCGGGCAGTGTGCCCTGTGGGTCTGCTCCCCTGCGAATAATAGTATTTACCTTATAGGGTTGTTGTGAGGATGATGGGAGGTAATTCAGGTAAAGTCCCTAGCGTAGTCGTTGGTATAGTGGAAGCATTTAATAAATCAAATAAATTTCAAATATAATCAGATAGATAACATATAAATAGGTAATATCGCACAATATTATTAGCCAGTTGGCCCTCACGGGCCTAGGAGAGACTGCCCACTGTGTGTGTTTGCACTGGGCAGTGGACCATAGTGTCAGGGGTCCCATGTGGCTTGTCCTCCTTCTGTGGCCTGTTTCCATTTGGGAATTTGGCCTCCTTGGTTCTCTTGCTTTCTCTCTTGTCAAATAGTTAGCCTGGGATGGGCCTCCCACCTCCTTCCTTCTTGTCTGTCAATGAATCACAAGACCTGACTCTGGGAGCCCATCAGGGAAACGTACAGTGTTTGGATCTCAGTGTGGGGCCTCTTTGAATTTATTTTACAGCTAACATCATTCATCTTCTTGGCCATGAGACAGGATTTCGCCCCCCCTCCTTTCTTTAAGTTTCCATCAACTTTGGACCACATCTAGTTGGTGAATATATGTAGGCTGATGATGCGTGGGAAATAATGTTTCATGATGGCCAATCCCTCCTGTTCCTGAAAATCGTTTAATCTGATGATCTAACACAGACCAATTACTTTAGGGAGAGGAGTTAAGGGCTCACTTCCTGGAACCACGTGACAGTGACTGCAATTAAACGATGGTAGTAAAAACCATGGGAAATATCAAGCCGCCTAGATTCAATAGAGTTTTTGTCCCACAAGATCAGAAAACGTGGGGCCAGGAAGCCCATAGTGCATGGTTTCTATTCCGTTTGGGCGTGTTACACCAACCTGGTGAGTCTTACTTCTAGGCAGTGCTACTTACACTTGTTTCTGTGGCCAAGTCCCTACGAGTCGCTTCTGGGGCATCACAGAGTAATGATGATCCATTGTACATTTATTATATAAAACAGAAGCAGTTTTATTGATGGAAAATTTATAATCATATGTGTACAGGTTCCAGGTCTCAGCAATTTACGCATAAAATATTTCTAGGAAATGACGTGCACAGTGATGGTCCTTCTTGCACCTGTCTTCACCTCCTTTCCTGCAGGCTGGTCCTTGCTGAGGCCGGATGGTAGAAGGAGGCCTTTTACAGTGAGACTCCCCTGTTAGCTTAATGACTATAAGGAGGTTTGCTATTGGGAGTTAACCTTTTCTGGGCATAGGGTTTGAGTGTCTTTTATTATCCATTTCCTCCTCCATTCTCAGGACTTGAACATGGAGCAGAGATGGAGCAGACAATGCCCGCTCCATGTATATCAAAGGAGAGGCTTGGAGGGGTTTCAGGGAGAGGAGAGGAAGTGAAGGAGCAAAAATAAAGGCAGAGCGAAAGAAGGCACAGGGCAGGGTGGAGAGAAGGGAGACAGGGCACCTTTTTCAGAGCATAGCTGCAGAGCCAGGGACTAAAGACCCACTTGTGTGGGCTGATCCCAGGACTCAGATTGAGCAGGTCAGAGAAGAAACCCCCAAATTTCTCCCACCAGAAAGTCTTTCTATTAGACTCTATCGCTTGAACCCCGAGTAAATACCTGTTTGAATATTTTTCTGGAACTGATGTTGATGCTTGGTGGTAAGACTTTATCATTCTCTCATCCACAATCACTGTAGAGATTTTATACATTCTGAGGTTTTCTATTTAAATCTGTTTATTACCAGGACATTTGTTTTCTCAATCCATCCACACTGGCTACCTAATAAGAGCAGCAATTTCTTGAGCTTACTCTGTGCCAGGCACTATGTTAAGTGTTTGACATAGATTATGACATTGAATTCCTACTGCATGCCTAGGAAATGGTATCGTGAGCCCACTGGACCGATGAGAGAACTGAGGCTCAGCCAGGTTAAGCCATTTTCCCAAAGTCCACAGCTAGTAAGAGGCAGAACCCGAATCTCTTACTCCAATACTGTTGTTGGTAATCAGCTCACTCAACTGCCTCTGCATCAGAATTTTAATAAAAATGGAAGAAAAATCTATCCATTAATTGCGTGTGTGTGTGTGAACTTGGGAAAGACTATCAATATTTTTTAAAGATTTTATTTATTTATTTTTTCCCCCAAAGCCCCAGTAGATAGTTGTATGTCATAGCTGCACATCCTTCTAGTTGCTGTATGTGGGATGCGGTCTCAGCATGGCCGGAGAAGCAGCACGTCGGTGCGAGCCCGGGATCCGAACCCGGGTCGCCAGCACTGGAGCGCGCTCACTTAACCACCAAGCCACGGGGCCGGCCCTCAATATTTTTTAAACTAAACTTTTAATTTTAGAATAGCTTTAGATCTACAAAATTATTGTGAAGGTAGTACAGAGAGTACCTGTATTCCCTACACCCAGTTTCCCCTTGTTTAAACATCTTAAAATGTATGATACGTTTGTCACAATGAACAAACCAACATTGATACATCATTATTTAACTTTTTTTTTTTTTTTTTTTTGGTGAGGAAGATCAGCCCTGAGCTAACATCCATGCCAATCCTCCTCTTTTTGCTGAGGAAGACTGGCCCTGGGCTAACACCTGTGCCCATCTTCCTCCACTTTATATGGGACGCCACCACAGCATGGCTTGACAAGCAGTGCATTGGATCCAAACCCGGGCCGCCAGCAGCGGAGCGCGCACACTTAACCGCTATGCCACAGGGCCGGCCCTGATACATCATTATTAACTGAAGTCCCTGGTTTCTTCAGATTTCCTCAGTTTTCCCCTTATGTCCTTTTTCTGTCCCAGGATCCCAGCCAGGGTATCACATTACATGTAGTAGTCATGTCTCCTCAGGCTCTTAGCTGTGGCAGTTCCTCAGACTTTCCTTGTTTCTGGTGACCTTGACAGTTTTGAGGATCACTGGACACATATTTCGTAGAATGTCCCTCAATTGGAATTTGTCTGATGTTTTCCTCTCGATTAGATTGGGGTAATACATTTTCCGAGGAAGAGTACAGAGGTCAAATGCCATTTATATCATCTCATATCAACGGTCATCCTATCAACATGACCTATCATTGTTGATGCTAAGGTCGATCACCTGGCTGAGACAGTGTTTGTCAGGTTTCTCCCCTGTACAGTTACTCGTTCCCCCTGTTTCCATGCTGTCCTCTGTGGAAGGAAGTGACTGCACAGCCCACACTTAAGGAGTGGGGTGTTATGCGCCACTTCCTTGAGGATGGATTATCTATACAAGTTACTTGGAATTCTGCACAGTGGATTTGTCTCTTTTTCCTATTTATTTATTCAGTCATTAATTTATGTCAGTATGGACTCTTGGATATTTATTGCGTACTTTGGGTTATCATCCAATACTACTTTATTTTTTGCTCAAGTTGTTCCAGCATTGGCCGCTGGGAGCTCTTTCAGTTGGCTCCTGTGTCCCTTTGACACATCAACTTAGGGTTTTTTTTGAGTACTTCCTTACTTTCCGGTACTACAAGATGCTCCAAGTTCATCTTGGATACTTCCTGCCCCAGTCCTCAAATCTGCCATTTCTCTAGCCAGCCCTGGATCCTTTCATTGGAGAATGGTGTTAGAAACCAAGATCTGGGCATTAGGTGTGCTCATCACCCCTGGGATGTCATTGCTTCTGGTCCTCTCCGTTGAAAGAGCAAGGAAATATATGTGTGCATGCTAACTTGTGTATCTACACATATCGATAATTTTTTCTGTATGTAACCATCTGTATCTATATTAAGCTAAACCTGAATTTATACTGATGTCTCCAACTCTAACTGTTACTACGTGGCTCATTCTAGCCTCCTCCTCTTGTTTATCTGTAAATTCCCACTCAACAGTGAGAAACCCAGTTCCTGCCATCTGCCATCCATTTATTTAATTGTTCAATTCCAGTACACATGTATAGCAATATTAGAATTGTTAACCCATATCCCCAAGGAAAACAACTTTATCAACTAGAGTACAGTGCTATGTGCAGTTCCTTTTCCCTTTGGTGTTACAGATTCTGCTCATTTCCAAAGTTACTTAGATCAGCACCATTTTCCCCACCCCCTTCAATGAGGTTGTTTCACACATTTGTAATACAGTTAGGCTATTTGTCACGTTTTGTATTCCATTCTGGGATCCCCTGTCTTCCTAAATAATTTTTTCTAATTTGCATCTAGTGTACAATACAATATCACACAGAATAGTTTCACCACCCCCAAATATCCATTGCACTTCATCTACTCCACCTCACCCTCCAACTCCTGGCAGCCACTCATCTGTTTACCAGCTTTATAGTTTTGTCTTTCCAGAATGTCATATAATTGGAATCACAGATTAGGTAGCTTTTTCAGACTGGCTTCTTTCATTTAGCAATATGCATTTAAGATTCATCCCTGTCTTTTAGTGGCTATAGCGTGTTTCTTTTGATCACTGGGTAATATTCCATTGTCTGGATGTACCACAGTGTGTTTATCCACTCGCCTATTGAAGGACATGTTGGTTGCTTCCAGTTTTTGGCAATTATGAATAAAGATGTTATAAATATCTGTGTAGAGTTTTGTGGGGACATAAGTTTCAGCTCATTTGGATAAATACCTAGGAGTACAATTGCTGAGTCACATGGTAAGACTATGTTTAGTTTTGTAAGAAAATGCCAAACTGTCTTTCAAAGTGACTGTACCATTTTATACTCCTATCGGCAATGAATGAGTGTTCCAGTTGCTATGCATCCTTGTCGGCGTTTGGTGTTGTCGGCGTTTGGATGTAGTCATTCTAATAGTTGCATAGTGGTATCTCACTGGTGTTTTCACTTGCAGTTCTCTATGACAAACGATATTGAGCACCTTTTCATACGCTTATTTACCATCTGCATGTCTTCTGTGGTGAAGTGTCTATTGAGATCTTTGCCCCCTTTTTATTCTGTTTTTTTTTTTAATTGTTGACTTTTAAGAGTTCTTTCATATTTTGAATGTAAGCCCTTTATCAGATATGTGTTCTGTGGGTATTTTCTTCCAGTCTGTGGCTTGTCTTTTCGTTTTCTTCACAGTATCTTTCACAGAGCAGAAGTTTTAATTTTAATGAAGTTCAACTTATCAAATTTTTCTTCCATAGATTGTGCTATTGTTGTTGTATTTAAAAACTTATCATCAAACCCAAGGTCATGTAGATTTTCTCCTATGTTTTCTTCAAGATGTTATTATAGTTTTGCATTGTACATTTAGCCCTACAATCCATTCCAAGTTAATTTTTGTGTAAGGTGTGAGGTCTGTGTCTAGGTTTGTCTATTTGCATATGGACATTCAATTGTTCCAGCACCATTTGTTGAAAAGCCAACATTTATTTTTTTATTAGCGAAATATTTCTGTCCAGTTCGTGGAACTAGAGAGCTTTGGAAGCCGGCCGGCTTGGAGACCTCCGGCCCCAATCACTGAGGTCTTCTCAGAACCACCGTGTTTTGTTTTCTTTTCACTCATCTTCCTGCCAAAGCAGATGTTATCTGCTGCCTCCTAAAGAGAACTACAAAGACTTTGTTATTTCAGTAGCACAGGAGACGAACTGCAGAGTGTGTGTGTGTGTGTGACAAAGACAGTAAAGTCCCTTTGGGAGGGGAATTTGTAGAGGAAGGGATGGTGGTTGGAGAGCCTCTATTTTACCCTTGAAGATAGAAAACTCTTAAGACGGGAGAGACTCTAATTAACTTTTGAGACAGAATTCAACTTTTAGGAAAAGTATAGAATCATGCAGTACACACACACACACACACACACACACACCCTTTCTCCCAAGGTCTGGCGTTCCCTAAGAGCACCCATCAACACCCCTCTTCAAGCTTTGGGGGAGCCAGGCAGGAGCTCCCCATCATCACGTACCTCAGGGAAGTGGCAGGCAGGTTTTCATAACTGTGATGCATGTTAAAACATTAAAAATGATAGTATATGAAATCAGCCACATATTTCACAATCCCGTTTACTCTGAAGTGTGAAAATCACTTTTTTTTTGGGGCTTATGATGAATTAAAAATAAGGAAGAGTGCCATCTTGTGGGCATCTCTATTATTACCACAACCACATCAGATCTCGAAAGTCCATCCACCCCAGAGAACGGTTCTGCATAGGTACGCACGCATCTGTATGTAATGTATCAGCTGAGGGCAACTGATCAAGGACCCCTCTTCAGTTCTTTTACCTTATGAATCATTCTATGGGCTCTTATTTTCAGAAATGACTAAAAGGTACTTCCTAATAAGCTATCAAGTCAGTCATAGAGGGGTACTAACATTGACATTTGTAATAAAAAATGGCACATTATCAGTTCTCTTACCTACGCTAATTCCATTTTGTATAAGAATTTTGTCTGGCAAGCCCCACAGTGCATGAGCCCACATGGAATGGGAATTCCAGAAATTTCTAGGGAGGATGTTTTGTTTTCAGTGTTGTATTGAGTTTGGTTGTGGTTTTCAATTGCTGCTAGTCTTGTCTTGAAGAATATGGTTGTCATTTATTTATTGTTGTGAGGGAAGAACCAGGACAGACTGCTTGGTAGCAGCAAAGAAGTTTTAGTGGCAGTTCAGGGACCACTGAGCCAGACTGTGGACTACAGGCCATGGCAGAGAATTGGATGCCAGAAAGCCCTTTGGCAAGATGGGGCCGAGGAGAGCGGGTCATGCCAGTTATAGCTGAGAGACTCCAGGTTTGCTGCTTTTTACCTTGAGACCTTGGGCAAATCCCTACACCTCACTGGGCTTTGTTTTTTTTTTTTTTAATCTGTAAAATGACGAGTTTGAAATGTATGATCTCCAGGGTCCCTTCAAGACCTGAAATTTGATGAATCAAAGAGAAGGCTCATTTCTCAATCCTTCTTCACTCAAGTTTTCTGGTCAAAGGCAGAATTTATCACAGAGATCCTTATTTTCAGTGAAGCTTCTAGGTGGAGCATTCTGAAGCCATAGAAATAGTTTATTTTACATAGTTAACAAATTATGGAAATAATTGAATACAATTACTGCCTTCAATATTTTTACCTCCCTTTGAATTCCTATAGCTCTATTGGAGGGGGCATCAGAAAAAAGTCACAGTCACTTCCACTCAAAGGCTGAGGCAGCCGAGCCCTTGCTCCACGGGCAGGCATATTCTCCTTGCAGGTGGATGCAGTCAACATCACAGCATTTTAAGACATCTCAGGCAGTAATGGGTGACGTTATCCACCCAGCCTGCAGCTGCTACATCAACGCCATGCTATCGGCATCTGACAGTGGTGCTGGGGAAAGAAACCATCCCCTCCAAGGCCAGCTGCAGGACATTTGGGGATGGGTGTCATTTTGTGAAGAAGAGTTTCTCTGTTCCCAAATCACGAAGGAACATTGCTTTGCATTTGTGTTTAATTTGTGTATGTATATTTTAAGAGTTCTCATACATTTAAAAACTCTCATACATTCCCGTTTGCTTGAATGAATGCACTTTAAGGTGTTTTTGGAGAAGAGGAGAGGATACAAAATCCAACGATACTAGAAAGTTCAACCCCAAACTGCAGCTTATTTTTGTCAAAATTATGCTACTGTGGATTGTCAAATGTGCCCTTTCAAAAAATGTGGAACACAAATTGTGTTGATGACATTTGACCACAAGAGGGCGCTCTTGTGGCATCAAAAATCTACATCCACCTCCTCAAACATTTACATGCTACAATTTCTGGTGGGTCTTATGACATGCAGCTCAATGTCACAAATATTGTTTCAAACTTGATGAAAAGAGATTTTCTTTTTAGAATGTTGGGAGTCTGGGAAGTGAATCCTAAGCACAGGTTAAACTACTTTGTTTAGCTGGAGCTGCTTTATAATTCCTCCATCAATTTCCAAAAAACGGCAAAGAGTTTAAAAACATTTATTTTCTTTAGCAACAGACCAAACAACACAAACCCAACACTTTAGGACCATTTACATTTCCAATCTAGAGCTTTTATGGATTATCGTTCTAAGAATTCTAAGTCTAAATATATGATTAAAAGAAAAAGAAAACTAACCAAATAAACCCATTCTCCAAGCTAAGTAGAACTATCCGAGGAAATGGTGTGTTATCTTTTCCAGGATACACATACTTAAAGAAGAAAGTGGGAGAAAGTCTCTGAAGTAAATTAAATCACTGGACTGCGTTTCCCTAGTAGACAGATAATACTAGAGGGCATAATTGCCAACAATGGATATCCTTTACATTTAAACAATCTTTACTGATAATAAAATAATTAGAAAAATTTATGTGCCTCTGTGCCATTAATATGGCTTTGCTTAAAGGAGATTCGGCCGGTTATTCACGGATATTACCAGTCTCCCTCTCCCCTTCTCAGATGACATGTTTATACTCAGACCGCACTTCTAAATTTTTAATAGAGACGAAGAGATTCCATTTAATTAGGGAGAGTGACTTGTTTATGTGCAGGTTATGCATTTACGAGTTCTAATGGAGAACGGAAAATACGTATTGAGCAGCCTTTGAAGTTTCCCTTGTTGGAGGATAATTGTAAACCCAGCTCAATGGAAACAGCATCGCAGTCAATCTAGTGATGGAGAGTTGAGCATAGGGAGCTAAGTCTAGTAAAATAATTGCACAAATCGCGTGTCCATCAGTGTTCAAAGGATTTTTTTCCCTCCCAAATCAAAGCCCTTCCATCTTACATTTGATTGGAATATTGAAACTGGGTTATAGGAAAAACTGTTAAGGAGGTAACAAGGTTTTTTTTCCCTTTCCTAAAAAATACCCCTACCATCTATATAAAACCTTTCTCTTTTTTCTTTCAATTTTTATTTTCTAGATTCTGTATAGCCTATTTTATTTGAGAATTAGATAACATAAACACATTACCGTCAAAAGCATTTTTTCACATTCATAAATCCTTCCTGAAAATGAGAAGTTAATTTTTTCTTAACCTCTGACCTAAGGTAAAAATTCCAAATATTTGTGTGCCTCAGATGTACTGTGAAAAGGCCGCCTAAATTAATGAGGTTTCTTGAAATGGTGTACAGAAATGAATTACAAAGCTTAAGGAGTCGGAGAGATTTCTCGTGATTTTTAAAGCAATATTAATGATCGTAGGGAATGAGAAATGGAGCTTTGTGTTATTACTATAGGATTAGTTTTTAGATCCTGAAAGCTGGTCTATTTATGGGTATATAGGATGGAATTAAACTCTGAAAAGGTTAATTTTTTAAGAAAAATGTTCTGTAGCAGGTCTATTTCCTATCACCTTTGATAAGTTTCCTTTGAATTGTAGCTGCAATCTGCATTTGGAGTGGGTCCAGGAAGACTGAATAATAATGTAATCCCTGGTGGAGCCTCTCTTCGGGGCGGGAGTGGGATAAATGAAATGCTACATCCAGGTTCCTGACAATATATTCATCTTGATATTATCACAGCTGATGGATTGTAGCAAGGCGACTCTTAGGACTTGTGTGTGCCATCATTAGTGTACGTTATAGTTTCACTGTGAAAAACAAAATTCCAGCATACAAAAGAAGTAAGGCCATCCCTAATTGAAAGGTAGTATCTTAAAATATTCGTTGAAAGAAAAATATTTGTCTTGTTGCAGGGAGATTGGAGGGTAGAGAATAGCAGATTAAAGAAGAAAGGCGAAGAGACCATCGCCCTTGGCTGAACTTGCTGACCTCACCGAAGGCTCTTAAACATTGTAGCAGTTGCACGTCCATTTTCTCTTTCTTCTGTGTGCTTGTCTAATTTATCTTCATAAGGAAACTCTGCTCCTCTTGTCCGAGCCAGCATTATGTAGCTGAAATCTTGGATGGTGTGGGTTTAAGATCAAACAGGACCTAGTAAGGTGGGATTTGTTTTCTTATTGACCTTTTTATTGCATGGGTCCTGCCGACGAGCTGCGAAATGATGGCGAGGAATTAGGGCGGCAGCTCTTCAGAGAAATGCGTCCTGGCCCGGGCTGTACCTCGAAATGGGAGAGCAAAAGGTTGCAAACGGCTCGAACACGAGAGGCTTGCAGACTCGCAGAGTGGAAGTGGGTTCGGGAACGGCCAGCAGCATAAATGTTAAAAGTGGAAGATGCTGGCTGATTTATTTTTGTTTATTGTATTTTAGGTTCTGGCAGGTTGGCCCGTGTCCTTGGTTAGAGTTGATCAATATGTCTAATTCAGGCCTAATTTAAGAAACAAAAGCCTCCTGACTTTGTGGGAGACACTGGACAGGGGGACAGGATACCATCTGTATGAGAGAAAAGCAACGGAGTTTGGTACTTTTTTTATTTTTTACAGTTGGTTGATTTCAATCAGGATCCAAAAATGGACCACAAGTTGGTTTGGCTTCATGTATCTCATAAGGCATTTTTCCATAATTTTCATAGCTCTTCTATATCCTCCACTACATGTATCAGGAGTTTGGTACTTTTTAAAAAAGTTCACTTAGGAGTCAGAACATAGTATGGAGTTGTTTAAAGGAAGCTAAAGGAAATTGAAGTGAGAAAAAGAATTTTGTGAACAAATGAAACTCTGCTGGTAAATGGAAAGAGGCAGGAGGAAAAAGGTTGTTTGTGGGGAAAAGTGCACTGTTACTAAAAACAAATCATTCTGGCCAGTCTTTCAGAAACAGAGAATTAAACATCCATTCATGGTCTTATTGATAACTTAATTGAACTAGGGAGCATTAAAATCTGTCTTCTATGAGGGTAGGTTTCACGTTTAATGTTCTCACAGAACAAGAACTGCAGCGTTTTCATATTATTGATAAATAAGAACGTATGTCTGTAGAGTCTACATCATCTTAGATAACAACTCAGTCAGTTCGGTCATTAAGGATCATGTTGTGCCTCTGCCCACCTTTTAGTGTTGCAGAAAAGCAAGAGGGAAAAACAGAACAGAAGGGAGTAGCCATTACAAGTGAAATATTCTCCAGGACACTGGAACTCCCCTTGCTGAGAGCTGACTTCTTCGGGGCTCTTTGGCAAGTATTTACAGATGCAGTATTTCTGTCACCTCCTCCGTTATCCCACTCTTTGTTCCTTTAATGGTTCCTTCGGTTCTTGTTAAATCTGTTCCTTTTGGGGAGAGAAAATGACGTCCATGGTTATGACTAGGCCCTGCCAGGAGAAATGTCGGTTGGAGCAGCATGTCCCCTGTCAAGGATGCTTTTTCCTTGGGATGCGGCTGTCACCAGCTGCTTGCGTGGCAGCTCCTCGGTTGGTCTCACACGTCTGAGCGCAGTCGTGTGGGGTGAAGGGAAGAAGATATTCACAATTGTCCTAGTGAGAAGGGAATTTAGGATGCACCTAGTTCTATTTGGGCAGGGAGGCCTTCCTTCACTGTTGGAGATGGAAAGGAATTTAAAGGCCAGACACTCCAAGCTTTTCAAATCACAGATGGGTAAACTGAGGCCCTTTGAAGCTCAGTGTATTGTTTAAGATGATGCGAGGAGTCAGTGGTAGAGTAATTTCACTCCTGCAGGGCACCTTTGAGGAGCAAGCTGCTGGGGAAGTGGGGGCGTCTTTCAGGGCCTGGGAGGGACCTTGAGATAAGAGGACTGTGCTCCTTGCTCCTCAAAGTGTGGTTCAGGGACCAGCAGTGTTGGTATCACTTGGAGCTTGTTAGAAATGCAGCATCTCAGTCTCTACCCCAGACCTACTGAATTAGAATCTGCATTTCAGCAAGATCCCCAGGTGACTTCTATGCGTGGTCGAGTCTGAGAGGCGCTGATGCCCCAAACCCAAACTAGAAGGAGCGGGCAGCTCAAAGCTGCCTGATTTCAGCATAATAACTACTTCTAAAGAAGATGCTCTTGTAAGCAACATTTTTAGCTGCGATAGATACATTAACATATAAAAATACAAAAGGCATAGAGTGAAAAGAGTGATCCTCTACAGTGCAGGTGAAGATGTGGGAAAATGGTGGTATTTCATGGTACAACTTTTCTGGAGAGTAATTTGGTAATAGATATCAAAGTCTTAAAAATGTGCATGCCCTTTGATGCAACAATTCCACTTTCTAGGAAGTTATTTTGGAGAAATAATTGGACTAGTTTGAAAAGATGTGTGAATAAGAATGTCACACTGTTTATGATAGCTAAAAAAATTGGAAGTGGGCTAAATATCTAACAGTAGAGAATAAAGAAATTATGAAACCTATAGTGAAATACTATGCAGTGGCTTAAAATGATAATATCAGAAATACGTTTATGTATGTTTGTTGATAAGTGAAAAACTCAGGTTACCATACTTGGTGTAAAATGATCTCATCTAATTCAGAAATGGATACATATTTTATTTATTTATTTATTTTTTTTAATGAATTTTCTTTTTGTTTGTTTGTTTGTTTTTTTTTTTTTTTGTGAGGGAGATCAGCCCTGAGCTAACATCCGTGCTAATCCTCCTCTTTTTGCTGAGGAAGACCAGCTGTGAGCTAACATCTATTGCCAATCCTCCTCCTTTTTTTTTTTCCCCAAAGCCCCAATAGATAGCTGTATGTCATAGCTGCACATCCTTCTAGTTACTGTATGTGGGACGCAGCCTCAGCATGGCTGGAGAAGCAGTGGGTCGGTGTGTGCCCGGGATCCGAACCCGGGCCGCCAGTAGCGGAGCGCGCGCACTTAACCGCTAAGCCACCGGGCAGGCCCTGGATACATATTTTAAAATCCAGAAGGCTATGCAGCTAAATGTTGAACAGTAGTTATTTCAGATGGTAAGATTAAAGGTTATATTTTTCTTTATGGTTGGTTTCATTTTATGGTTCTTTTACAATTGATGTGTATTAATTAGCTAATCAAAAGTGGAATATAGTTATTATTTTGGAAGAGCATTTTTTTCTTTAAGTAGTGAATATTTTACTCCCCAGGCCAAACTCCTAAAAGGAAAAACATTATAACGTGTTGTGTGCAACTTTTTCTCTATATTGACTGCATTATATTAAAATTACCTATTAAACATCTTCCTCCTCCAAGACTGTGAACACCTTGAAGACAAAGACTGAGAATTTCTCATCTTTATTTCTAGGGCCTAGCATGGAGCTTGGTGCACAGCATGCAGTTAATCGGTGTTTGAAATGGGTGAATAAAAGGGTCTTCAATGACTGTCTAAAGATATTTTTTTCTTCATGAGTGCCCTATGGGATTAAAGTTCTTTGCACATTGAAATTGATTACTATTGCATATAGGTAACGTGCTTGATGAGATAACTGTGGAGGGGAAAGTGCTGCTTTACCTATTAGTTTAGCTGCGATCTCTACTAGGGTAATGAATTGTTCTGTGAGGTGTGGGCCAGGGCTCAGCATGTCAGGAGGTCAGGCCATATTGGCCTGTAAAGTCTCAGAGGAAATGTGCTTCCTGGGAGTTAACCACCACCTGCTCCCATGGGGCTGACTGCTCCCCAGGTGGCCCTTGGGGAATCCTAGGAGAAGACTGCTGTGTTCAAGCGGAAGTTCATGGGCAGTGGAAACGGGTTTCTGGGTCCCAGTTTGTTTTATTATAGTTGTACCTTTGGATCTTGTTTCATTAGGAGACAAAGTTTTGACAGGCTTGAACTATTGCTAACTAGCGCTCACTCCCTGTCAGCATTATGCTAAGAAGCATCTACAAGCATTTTTTCACCCAGTCCTCACTGCTTCCTTATGAGGTCTGTACCCATTTTACAGAGCAGGAGACTGAAAGTGAAGAAGGCTAAGCTATTAGCCCCAAGTTCAGACGTGAAGAGGGGGAGCTGGAATCCATACGTGGGGCCCTGGACCAGAGCCCAGGCCCTCCTGCCATGCTATGAAGAAACCCTCAGACCATCCCCCCCAACTTCTTCATAGCACAGCACGGTGCCAGTGGAGACGGTCTCTGGGCCTTTCTGAATTTTCCCAGTTCTCTTTGTTAAACAGATTCTACTTAAGAATGGGTCTCCACATTCTGTGGTCACGTATTTTCTTTCTCGCTCTTGACTCTTAAGTGAAGTCACCAGAAAACCTATTTTATAGCTTAAAAAAAGGAGTTAAGGGAATAAAAATTATTTTTCTTAAAGTAGTTCATATTATTTAGAAGTAGTCATAAGATTCAAGAAAGTGGTTTGCATACTTTACTTAAAGGTAAACGTTGCCTTTAATTTGGCTTATAGTTGATTTATTATAATTCACAAATTCTGAGAAAATTCATGGAAGATTCATTGAATGTATCTGAACATAGGCTTGTTTCTTGCAGTATCCCAATTTCTGTATTTGGAAATGTTAACAGTATGAAAAAAATATAAGTTCTAACCTACGAAATTGGGGAAATGTTTTTGATATTGAGTGATATAGGAATGAGACACGAATATTTGTTTACAAATCTTTTTGGATGCTTTACATTTGGAATTTGCATAGTAATACAGAAGGACCTTGAAAAACATCCTGGAAAGAGTCATGATTTGGTCTAAATTATATATCCAAGAGGTCTCAAAATCATAAAATGATATGAAACTACTCTGGGCTTTTCTTAGTCCCCCCATTATATATCTTACTGTAACAGTTATATCTTAATTATATCTTAATTGTTATATCTTGATTGTAACAGTTTGTAACTTACATTTACTTGTGTGATTATTTGATTGATATCTGTCTCTGCCACTCGCCTGTGAGCTTCTTGGGAGCGGGAAAGCCACATCTGTTGTGCTTGTCATTGGATATACTTAGCACATACTAGCACATGACATAACAGTAACAGCAACAGCAACAACAACAACGATAATGAATAAGAAAGATAACTAACACTCATTGAGCCCGTGGTCTGTGCCAGGTATTGTTGTAAGTGTTTAACACTACCTCAAATAATGGCCCTTTGACACGTCGTGGTCAAATGACTTTTATATAAATGAAAAATAAATTTCGAGTCTATACATCTATTTAGTGTTGCGGAGGTTAGGGAGACGTTTTATTCCAATGAGAACTGAAAGATATCGAGCTCAAAGTGCTTCGGCAAAGCATAGGTTTTCTTTTTCGTATCTGACAAATATTTATCTTCATGTTTTTACATTCTTTTTTATTTCTTAGCCCCCAGAGCAGATTTTTAAGAAACAAGAGAAAAGGCTAGACACTATTCAACTACTTAAAGAAATAACGGCAATACTAGTCCAAAATTGGGCTTTAATTTTCACGGAGACGTCTTTGACTAGCAGCTCTTGGCTCCGATGGTGGGAGGGGAGGATTGTCTTTCAAGAAAGTTTCAAGCTGACGTCTATGTTGCTGCTGCAGTAACCTCCACTTAATTTATTGTCGTTTAGTGCAAAAATTGATGAGAACATAACCTTTGTAGGGTTTTTATGTTTTACTGGCTATAAAAGATAAAATATGGAGTAAAAGGAAGTAAAATAGTATTTTGTTAGGTCGGGGGATGGATTTATGCTTTAACTAACTGATAGAATAATCAGAGGGTCATAAAGATCAGAGTCTCTGCCTCCTATCTCTTCTCTTTTTATGTGTGCATTCAACAAGCTTCTCTTTGTGGCTCTCAGGCCCATGGGAGCTCACCCAAACACCAGGTCCCCTTTGTCCAGGGGCATTAACTCAGCTGTTTAGATCAAGAATATCACGGAGGCTTCTGTTGCAGACATTAAGCAATTGGGATAAGTCTAAATGAATCAGGTACTTGACATGTGCAAATGGAGTATTTGTTCACGAGGGACCCCGGGCTGCATTGTGCCTTTAATGAACAGGCAAAAACAAAGTGTGCGAGTTAAATGGAATTTTGTGGGAAACACAAAGAGATCTGGATCTTGGGGAATGGTGGGTGATTGTGGTGATGTGTGGGGGAGAATGCTGGGAAGGCCCAACCCCACTAATTTCCCCAACACACCCTCCCCTGCCAAAAAAAAAAAAAAAAGGGAAACAAAAAGTATCAAATTTCAAAGTGATTAAATTTGATTATCTAGGCCAGTGGCTCTCAGACTTTAGCCTATGCATCAGAATCACCTGGAGGGCTTGTTAAAACCCAGATTGCTGGGTGCCACGCCCAGAGTTTCTGATTCAGTAGGTCTGGGGTGAGACTTGAGAATTTGCATCTCTAACAAGCTCCCAGGTGATGCTGATGCTGCTGGGCTGAGGACCACACTATGAGAACCTCTGCTCTAGGCGCTCATTTGTCCATGGTGTAGCTGGGTGGACGTGCGTTAATGAGCCGTAAGAGTCCAGGAAGACATCTTCTCACCTCAGAAGGGTGCAGCCAGGTGAGTCTGTAGGGGTGTGTGTTTCATGTGCTAGCAAGCTGGGACCTGTCCTGAGGATAAATAACTGCTTTAATCTTTAGAGCTTTCAATCTAAGGTCGGGCTGAAGAGTAAAATATGCAAGTTAGTATCTTTAAGTGTCATGTTTGTTTTGTAGGATTTGCTTCCAGAGTAATATACTTGCTTGGAGTTCCTCGAGGGTGCCGGTCTGTTTTGTTGCTGTGGCCTGGTGCTGTGCACCAGGCCTGCTACATAATTTGCAGGACTCAGTACAAAATGAAAATGTGGGGCTCTTGTTCAAAAATTATGAAGACAGTGACAGCAGGGCATTAATCCCAATGTCAGCCCTTCTAAGTGCAGGGCCCTGTGTGACTGGACAGGTTCCACACCCCTGAAGCTGGCCCTGCTTGTCACCTAGTAGATAATCAACAGGGGCAAGCAGTTCATTAGCTCCTTTCACTAAAGCATCATTGACTGAAGATTGACCAAGACGGGATTTGAAGGACCTCCTGGTTTGACTCCTTTTTTTTCATTGGAGGCAGGTCTATCCTTTTATGTGGCTTTTGTTAGTTATCCTGGCACCTCTGTACCTGTTACTCCATTTGCAGCAGCCCTGTGACGTAGGCATGATGATCCCATTTGCGCAAGGCTCCCCTGTGACTTGGCCATGGTGATTTGGAGCAGTTTTCTGAAGTCTAGTGCCTTATTTTAGAATTTTGTTTTTCAATTGCCACATTTGCCTCTCAGAGAGGTTTTAGCTATTTGCTTGAAGACATACAGCCAGTGACAGTTGAACAGGAATTTGAACCCAATCTTCTGAAGAAATTTGAATTTGAACCCTCCATTGAAGAAAGCAAGTTTTGTGAAGATCATTGATTCTATTGATTGATATTTTTGAGCTCTGAAGCTTCAGTGTTGATCAGAGAAATCTAGTTGGCTCCTGATCTATTTCTGTCCCTGTGCTGTTTAGTTCTGAGAACAAATGGCTCGCTGGAATACAGCCCCTTAAATTTTCCTACTGCTGGCTGGGAAGACTTCTCTGAGTTAATCCCCACTCCCAGTGTTCTTCTGCAGTCCTACCCAATGTTGAGATTAAATAAAAATATTTGTTTCCCAGTGCATGGAATTCTTCTCTTCCCACTTACTCTTGATTTATCTGTGTGCACCTGATGTTCACTCCCCCGTTCTCTGTGGGTGTGAAACTCTACCCCCCAGGGTGTGAACCTAGGTGGGCGTGGTGATGATGGCCGGATGCCCATGAACAGGCTGTCCGGATATGAGTCCTGCTTGTACCTCTTACTTGCTGTATGATCTTGGCCGAGTGTTTGACTTAACCACATTTGAGCTTCTTTCCTGGTCTGTAAATAGGGAGAATGCAGTAACAGAGGTAGGCTGTGATGATTAAAGGGCATAACTTATGCAGAGTGCTTTGCTAATAGCATTCCTGTGTCGAGGGATGGCGCCAGACACAACCAGGCAGTGGGTCAAATTTATTTGGTTTATTCTCCAATGCTTGTTTTATGCTTTCCTCACCTGCCCTGAGTGGGGAGTGTTGAAATGTTGCCTTTTCTCATGGTGCATCTGCACTGCAGTACATTCAAAATTCCAAACCACAAAAACAATGGAGGGGATGGTGTTGCCACAATTGGCAGAAGTGGTAGAAGTTTTGAAGCAGACTTTTTTTGGGGAGTTGGGTGGGGAGTGCCACGTTAAAAAAAAAAAAAAAAATTATACTTTGTAGGTGGCCTTGTTTCAACAATGTGAGGAAATGAAAATGTGTATGAGTGTGTGTGTAAGCAAGTGCATAAAGCATTCAAGAACTTCATCAGTAGACTCTGCTTTCTTCCCTCCAAGTCGCTCAATCTTCCCGTACCCCAGTTTTGCAGTGCATTTTGACTGAATTGAATCTATGGTTGTATGGGGCTCAGGGAAAAGCATTTTACTTCAATGTGCTCACTACAGCTTCTCATCCTCACAGTTTCTTCTGTCGGTTTCCAGTATTTAGAATAAATGTAAATGTTTATTTACCAAGATCTTGATATGTTTTTCTACACCCAAAACTATTTTTATACAGCTAAAATGTTAAAATAAACATCAAGGAATGACATGAAGATAGACATTGCAGCTGCTTTGTCCTGAGGATAAGGGGGCAGAAATGGAGGCTCTGTATCTTTGAGCCTTAGGTACCAGCTTGCTTCATCCCCTCTGACTGTCCTGTGCAGCAGCCAGTGGTGCAATCCTCCTTCCTCTTCGCCCATCCTCCCGCCAAAAAACAACCCATGGGCCTGGGCAACTGTTCAGAGTCCTTGTAATAGCGATGAGATTCTTTGGATTTTCACAAAGCAGTTTTTTTGGAGAATGGGGTTGAATGAATGAATAATAGCTACATTGCAAATACTAAGTTGAGATTGCCCATCAAAGCCTAACTGAAGGATCTACTCACCTCCAAGTGCCTAGGAAATTCTCTGCATTTTTGCATTCAAGACCATGATTTGGTCTATAAATTGGACAACTTCATGGAAGAAAACCACACTGTTGGTACCCAAGGAGAGCCCCACTTCTTCTTTGGTACTGATGAGACTTGTGCCATCTCTTCTATGATTGCTGCCTCACTCTCTGGTTGACTCAGGTGAACAAGGATGACATAGATTCCTAAAACCGGAGACAATCTAAGAACTGCACTATTGCTATGAGATTCTGTCTCTTCCTTCACAGTACATGAAGAGACAAACCAGCTGGTGTTTTTTCTTTTAATTTTCCTTCTCTCCACTCTGCGTGTAGGCTAATGAGCATCAGATGGCTGCTTCCACACAACTCCAGTGCTGAGCCACCAGATGCTAACTTGGACTCATCACTCCTCTTTTTCATTTCTTCTCAATGGAAGAAAACTCCTCCCCACCAACACCGCTGCTCCTCCCTCTGAATTCCTTATCTTCCTTCTGAATTCCTGATCCAAATCAGATTCTTAGGGATCATCCTAGACACCTCCTTCCTCACCTCAGCATCCAACTACTCAATAAATATCATTGATTATACCTCAAGTCTCTCTAGACCCCCTCCCTTGACCCCACATTTCCGGCCCTCGATTAAACTATTGCATCTCTCACGTGGATGGCCGTGGTGGATGGCTGTTGTCTCCTGTCTGCTCTTCCTCTCTAGTCTCACCCTGGACCGTTAGTCCTGCCCCAAACTCCTAGAATAAGCCAAACGTTGCCGTGATGGATAAACTTCATTGCTTCTCAGAATGGAGTCCAAACTCCTCTTTTTGCAAGGAACATTTTTACTAATCTTCCCTTCTCTACCTCTCTACCTACATCTGCTGGCTTTCAAAAGCAGCTGGAATTCATTACTTAATTTTCCCAAACGTGGCAGATTCCCTTAACTTTCTGGGCCTTTTTGCGAGCTCTTGCATCATGTTCCTTTTGCTGTGCTGTGTGCGGATAACTGTTCTCAGCTGAAGGCTAACCTCCTCCTTGAAGTCTTCCCTGATTGCTGGGGCAGAGTTGACTCTTCTCTCCTTTTCACTCCATATAAAAATGTCCTAGCACTGGTGGTACTACATTGCATGTAGTTTTTAACAGGTGCTTGGAGACGAGGAGCTCATCACACCATTATTATTATTACAGTATTTTTTTTTACTTTCATCATAGCATGTTTTAAACATATTTTTTGAACTGTAGCATATATACAAAAGAGTGTTTAAATGTATATGCGCAGTTTAAAGAAGGGTCATCACAGAATCAAACACTCATGTGTCTATCACCCAGGCCTAAGACATAGGACTTTGCCAGTCCTCAGAAATCCCCTGTATGTCCCTCTCTGGTCTCATCCCCCTCCCTATAGGTAACTATCATCCTGAATTTCATGTTAATTATTAACTTGCTTTTCTTTATAGTTTTTAAAAATGCCACCCAAATGTGTATCCCTAGGCAATATATTGTTTAATTGGGTCTGTTTTTGAACTTTATCTAAATGGAATTGTTCTGTTTGTATCCATTTATGACCTGCTGCTTTCTCTCATGATTATGTTTATGAGGTTTATTCTGTTGATATGTGTTGTCATGGTTCATTCATTTTTTTCATGGTTGTATAAATTCCGTTTTATGAATACATCATATGTTATTTACTGAATCTATTGTTGATGACTTGTTTCTAGGTTTTTGCAATTATGACAAAGGCTCCCATGAACATTCTTGCCCATGACTTCGGGCATACCCGCAAGACTGCCATGAGGACATGGATAGCTGGGAGCAGGACATCTGGGTTGAATATATATGCAGGCTCACCTTTACCAGGCATTACCAAACATTTGCAAAGTAGTTGTATCAGGGACTGTATCTTTTTTATCTTGGTATGTCTAGTGCCTAGGACAGCGAATGGCCAAATGCAGTTGCTCCATATCCATACCCACTGGGTGAAAGTAGAACAATAAAGTAGGTATGCCGTCACAGCCCTTGTCTATGAACAGCTCTTGGAAATAAAGCCAAAGCAAGCATCTTTTCCAACCCCAACTTCCGCTGATAGAGTGGACCTGCTGGCTTGGTACAGAATGATGCATTTTAATAATAATAAAGATAAAATTGATACAATTGTAATGTCTTATACCACTTTAAAAAGAGATTCTTTGAAAAGCCCATTGAAATTATGGCTATAGCAATCACAACCTTCAGAGAAAAATGGGTGCCAACTATGCCTTTAAAATTAATAATCTTGTCCCAAATTGCAGAGGGGCTAGGTCTTGGGAGCTAACTTGCCTTGGAATGTGGATCATCTTTCTTCAACACATCTTCTGGAGCTTGGAGTATATAGATCTTTGATAGAGGAGAGATTAATGCTTCTAGAACTGGTGTGAAAGACCACAAATTTACAGGGCTACACAGAGAAAGACATAGATGGACTTTCTGTGCAGCAAAACACTGCTAAGCCCTGCTGAAATGCAGGTCATAAATTTGGATAAAGCATGAATTTAATCGTGTTCCTTGAAATACTTCTTCATAAAGCAATATTTTAGAGATTTCTTCTCTTATCCAAGCCTTATTTAATAAATTAGTTCTTTTTATTTTAAAATAATCTTAAAATAATCTTAGATTTACAGAAGAGTTGCAAAGGTAGTACAGGGAGTTCCTGTATACCCTTTACTCAGCTTCTGCTGATGTTAACAACGTCTCACATAACTGTGGTACGCTTACCAAACTAAGAAATTAACATTGGCGCAATACCATTAACTAAATTACAGACTTTATTCTGATGTCACCAATTTTTCCAATAATGTCCTTTCTCTTTCCAGGATCCAATCCAGAATACCACATGCATATAGTTATCATGTCTCCTCCAGTCTGTGACAGTTGCTCAGTCTTTCCTTGTTTTTCATGACTTTGGCTCTTTTGAAGAGTACTGTTTAGGCATTCTGTAGAATGTCCCTCAATTTGGGTTTGTCTGATGTTTTCTCATGATTAGACTGGATTATGCATTTTTGGGAAGAATACCACAGAGGTCAAAGTGTGCTTAGCCCTTCCTGTGAGGGAGTGCATGCTATCAACATGACTTATCACTGGCTGTGAGAGCCTCGATCACTTGGTTCATGTGGTGTCTGCCAAGTTTCTCCACTGTGAAATTACAGTTTTTCCCTTTCTGTACCCTATTCATTAGATGTGTCACTAAGTCCAGCCTACATGAAGGAGCGAGGTGAGGAGTATCAGAAAATTTGTGACATGTATTAAAGCCACATAGTAATTAATGAATATTTTGGAAGATACTTTGAGGCTATGCAAATATCACTTTTTTCCAAATTGATTCTTTTATATTAGGCAGAAAATAGAACATTCAGATCCTCAAAAACAGAAGACAGTCAAATTTTGACAAAAGTTCTCTTATTTTTACTAAAGGTAGTAAGTAATTATCAACTAAAACACTGTTTTTTCAGGCCTCTGCTGAAAAGTTTCTCTTGGCTTTAAAGCTGAGCAGTTGAAACCCACATCATAGGAGGAGTGGACCGAAAGTAAGGCTCGTTCATCACCAAGCTCCATGGATAATCCCTAGTGACTGTTTCCTTCTCTTATTTAATTGGCATTGATGATATCCATTCACAACTTCCTTTTTCTATTTTGGAGTATTGTGTTTGGCTTTATTTTTTTAATAGAAATATTATCAAGTAGCAAGCATGCATAATTTCTCTAGACAGAGAGCCAGAGGTAAACATTCCATTTTTCTATATTTGTCTCTTGTTGCAACTTGTATAAATTATCATTTGAGATGAGATTCTCCAGGCCTTATGGCATCAGGCCTTAGGAACACTGGTGACAATTTATCACGACTGTATTTTTTTCTAAGGGAAGAAAATGGCCAAGAATACCCCCAACCTACTATGCCCGCTTTTCCAAGTGTTTCCTGGCACAAAGAGAAACTTCGCATTATTAGTGTATGAGTCTATTACTAACTCCTCCCATTGATGCTGAGGAAAAGTTTTGCTAAAATAACCTCTTAGGATTTTTGCCTAAATTTCCTGGAAAATCATTACGTAAATTTTAGAAAATTACTCTTCTTCTTCTTCTTCTTTTTTTTTTTTTTTACACATTTACGTATGTATTTTATTTTATTTTTTATTTTTTAATTGAGGTAACACTGGTTTATAACATTATATAAATTTCAGGTGTACATCATTATATTTCGATTGCTGTGTAGATTACATCATGTTCACCACCCAAAGACTAATTACCATCCATCACCATTCACATGTGCCCTATCACTCCTTTCACCCTCCCTCTGCCACCCACTTCCCCTCTGGTAGCCACCAATCTAATCTCTGTATCTATGTGTTTGTTTGTTGTTGTTTTTTATCTTTTATTTGTGAGTGAGATCATATGGTATTTGACTTTCTCCCTCTGGCTTATTTCACTTGTCATAATACCCTCATGGTCCATCCATGTTGTCACAAATGGCAAGATTTCATCTTTTTTATGGCTGAGTAGTATTCCATTGAGTATATATATCACATCTTCCTTATCCATTCATCCCTTGATGGGCACTTAGATTGTTTCCAAGTCTTGGTTATTGTGAATAATGCCTCAATGAGCATAGAGGTGCATATATCTGTAGACATTCATGTTCTTTGGATAAATACCCAGCAGTGGAATAACTGGATTGTATGGTAGTCCTATTCTTAATTTTTTGAGGAATCTCCATACTGTTTTCCATAGTGGCTGCACCAGTTTGCATTCCCACTAGCAGTGTATGAAAGTTCCCTTTTCTCCACATTCTCTCTGACACTCGTTATTTCGTCTTGTTAATTATAGCCATTCTGACAGGCGTGAGGTGATATCTCGTAGTTTTGATTTGTACTTCCTTAATAAGTGATGTTGAACAGCTTTTCATGTGCATGTTGGCCATCTGTACATCTTCTTAGGAAAAGTGTCTGTTCAGATCCTTAATTGGGTTGTTTGTTTTTTTGTTGAGATGTATGAGTTCTTTATGTATTTTGAATATTAACCCCCATCAGATATATGCTTTGCAAATACCTTCTCCCAATTGTTAGGTTGTCTTTTCGTTTTGTTGATGGTTTCCTTTGCTCTGCAGAAGCTTTTTAGTTTCATGTAATCCTATTGGTTTATTTTTTCTATTGTTTCCCTTGCCTGGTCAGACATGGTGTTTGAAAATATGCTGCTAAGACCGATGTCAATGAGTGTACCGTCAATGAGTGTACCATCTATGTTTTCTTCCAGAAGTTTCATGGTTTCAGGTCTTACATTCAAGTCTTTAATCCATTTTGAGTTAATTTTTGTGTATGGTGTAAGATAATGGTCTACTTTCATTCTTTTGCATGTGGCTGTCCAGTTTTCCCAACACCATTTATTGAAGAGACTTTCCTTTCTCCATTGTACCTTCTTTGCTTCCTTGCTGAAAATTAGCTGTGCATAGATGTGTGGGTTTATTTCCAGGCTCTCGATTCTGTTCCATCAATCTGTGTGTCTGTTTTTGTGCCAGTACTATGCTGTTTTGGTTACTATAGCTTTGTAGTATATTTTGAAATCAGGGAGTGTGATACCTCCAGTTTGTTCTTTTTTCTCAGGATTCCTTTGGCTGTTTGGGGTCTTTCGTTGTTTCATATAAATTTTAGGATTCTTTGTTCTATTTCTGTGAAAAATGTCATTGGAACTTTGATAGGGATGTCATTGAATCTGTAGATTGCTTTAGAAAGTATGGACATTTTAACTATGCTAATTCTTCCAATCCAAGAGCATGGAATATCTTTCCATTTCTTTGTGTCTTCTTCAATTTCTTTCAACAATGTTTTATAGTTTTCAGTGTATAGGACTTTTACTTCCTTGGTTAAATTTATTCCTAGGTATTTTATTCTTTTGTTGCAATTTTAAATGGGGTTGTATTCTTTTTTTTTTTTTTGCGGGAAAAGATTTGCCCTGAGCTAACATCTGTTGCCAATCTTCTTCTTTTTTTCCTCCCCAAAGCCCCAGTACATGGTTGTATATCTTAGTTGTAAGTCATTCTACTTCTTCTATGTCAGCTGCTGCCACAGCATGGCAACTGACAGATGGGTGGTGTGGTTCCATGACTGGAAAGTGAACCCTGGCCACTGAAGCAGTTAGAGCACGGAACTTTAACCACCAGGCCATCAGGGCTGGCTCTGGGATTGTAATATTAATTTCTCTTTCTGATGCTTTGTTGTTAGTGTATAGAAACACTATACACTAACTGATTTTTTGTATGTTGATTTTGTATCTTGCAACTTTACTGTATTCATTTATTTCTAAAAGTTTTTTGGTGGGTTCTTTAGGGTTTTCTATATATGAAATAATGTCATCTGCAAATAGTGACAGTTTCACTTCTTCCTTTCCAATTTGTATCCCTTTTATTTCTTTTTCTTGCCTGATTGCTCTGGCTAGGACTTCCAACAATATGTTAAATAAGAGTGACAAAAGTGGGCATCTTTGTCTGATTCCTGTTCTTAGAGGGATAGCTTTTGGTTTTTCTCCATTGAGTATGATATTAGCTGTGGGTTTGTCATATATGCCTTTATTATATAAAGGTAATTTCCTTCTATATCCATTTTATTCAGGTTTTTATTATAAATGGATGCTGTATCTTGTCAAATGCTTTCTCTGTACCTATTGATATGATGGTGTGATTTTTATTCTTCATTTTGTTAATGTGGTGTATCACATTGATTTGCAGATGTTGAACCATCCCTGCATCCCTGGAATAAATCCCACTTGATCATGGTGTATGATCATGGTGTATGTTGTTTTAATGTATTGTTGTATTCAATTTGCTAGTATTTGGTTGAGGATTTTTGTATTGATGTTCATCAGTGATATTGGCCTATAATTTTCTTTCTTTGTGTTGTCCTTGTCTGGTTTTGGTATCAGGGTAATGTTGGCTTCATAGAATGAGTTAGGAAGCTTCCTCTCCTCTTCATTTTTTTGGAAGAATTTGAGAAGGATAGCTATCAAGTCGTCTTTGAATGTTTGGTAGAATTCACCAGGGAAGCTATCTGATCCTGGTCTGGCCTTTTTTGGGAGATTTTTGATTACTGTTTCAATCTCCTTACTGGTGGGTCTATTCAAATTCTCTATTTCTTCTTGATTCAGTTTTGGAAGGTTGTATGATTCTAAGAATTTATACATTATCCAATTTGTTGGCATATAGCTTTTTGTAGTATTCTCTTATAATCTTTTGTGTTTCTGAGGTGTCCATTGTAATTTCTCCTCTTTCATTTCTGATATTATTTGAGCCTTCTCTCTTTTTGTCTGCTGAATCTGGCTAGAGGTTTGTCAATTTTGTTTATCTTTTCAAAGAACCAGCTCTTAGTTTCATTGATATTTTTTTCTATTGTTTTTTCAGTCTCGATTTCATTGATTTCTGCTTTAATTTTTTATTATTTCCTTCCTTCTACTGATTTTGGGCTTTGTTCTTTTTCCAGTTCCTTTAGGTGCACTGTTACATTGTTTATTTGAGATTTTTCTTGTTTGTTGAAGTAGGCCTATATTGCTATAAACTTCCCTCTTAGAACCACTTTTGCTGTATCCCATAAATTTTGGCACGGCATATTGTCATTTTCATTTGTCTCCAAATATTTTTAATTTCTCCTTTGATTTCTTCATTGACCCACTCATTGTTCAGTAGCATTTTGTTTAATCTCCACATATTTTTGGCTTTTCCAATTTTCTTCCTGTAGTTGATTTCTAGTTTCATACTGTTGGAGTCAGAAAAGATGCTTGGTATTATCTCAATCTTCTTAAATTTATTTAGACTTGTTTTGTGGTCTAATATGTGATGTATCCTGGAGAACGTTCCATGTACATTCAAAAAGAATAGCATATTCCGTGGTTTTTGGACGGAATGTTCTCTATATGTCTACTAAGTCCATCTGGTATAATGTATCATTTAAGGCCAATGTTTCCTTATTGACCTTCTGTTTGGATGATCTATCCACTTATGTAAGTGGAGTGTTAAACTCCCCTACTGTTATTGTGTTACTGTCTATTTCTCCTTTTATGTCTGTTAATAATTGCTTTATATATTTGGGTACTCCTATGCTGGGTGCATACTCTTCCTTTTAAAAATGTTGGGTTATATATTTCTTACACTATTCTGTGTCTAAACCAGAGGTTCCTAACATGGGGTGTCTGAATTCTTTATAATCTGGGTCCTTATTTACTAGTTATAGAAACTAACTCAGCTTATTTTTTTTGCTGAAGAAGATTCACCCTGAACTAACATCTGTGCCCATATTACTCTATTTTATATGTGGGTCACTGCCACAGCATGGCTGCCAACGAGTGGTGTAGGTCCATGCCTGGGGAACCAAATCCGGGCCGGTGAAGCAGAGCATGCCAAACTTAACCATGAGGCCCCAGGGCTGGCCTCACAAACACTGCTTCTTTTAAACCAAAAAGGAATCTAGCAAAAAGATGTTGGATAGGAACTGACAATAGTCTTGGAGCTGGCTATGCTGCCAGAAACTGTTCCTCCAGTTAGGCTGGAGAACTGATCAACGAGAACACAGTGCTGCTGATGCTCCAGCCCAATGGATCCTGGGTCATCCCTAGTTCTTTGAGTCACTGGCTTCCAATTCTGGGTCTAGGCCAGGTATATTAGCAAAGCTTGACCTATTCCTGCACCATAGCTGCAGGGGAAGCTGGGAAAGTAACTGTCTCCTTTTGTGGTGAAGTGTGCGCTGACTCACCAGGTGTGGAGCTCCCCAAGCATAGTAAGAGGTTCATATACTGGCAGCCAAAATGGATGTCAAATATTCACTACAGACCCTCATAGATGGGATCCCTTAAGCTGTAAATTTCATCTGATTCTCAAGTCTGTCAATTTTTTTTAAAGAGTCACTGCTTTAAATGCTCTATAATAAACATGTATTACATTATAATGATGTAAGGAGACCATAAATAACTGAGTGGGAGTGGAGACATTAACAATAATATTTTGGAAATTGGAAAAGCAGGAGCATGAGTAGATAATTGACTTAGCAGATCTGAGAACTCTGAATCCTAAGTCGGCAGTGGGGGAAACATTTAGTCAACATTCCACAAACATTTATGGAGTACCTACTATGTGCTAGGCACTCTGCTTTGTCCTTTGGTTTCATCAACGAACAAAACCAAGATCACTGTTCTTGTGGAGTAACCATTCCGGCAGGAAAAGCCAATAAATCAAACAGATTTGCACCCCAAAACCTCCAGTGGGCTCAGTAATTGGGGATACCAGATATCTCTGGAAGTGGCAGTGAATGTGGGGCTGAAACATGAGGATTGGTCAAATGTCTTTGAGAAGCATTTAGACCAGCATTGTCTAATAGAACTTTCTACAATGATGGAGATATTCTGTATCTGAGCTGTTCAATACAATAGCCACTAGCCACTTGTGGTTATTGAGCGCTTGAAATGTGGCTAGTGCAACTGAGGAATTGAATTTTAAATTTTACTTAATTTAAATTACTTTAAATTTACATAGCTACTGTGGCTAGTAGCTACTGTATCAGAAAGCACAGAGTTAAATCCTCTATTCCCTCTCCAACCTGGAACAGCTGGATGATTGCCCCTCCCACAAGACAACAGAAAGTTTTGAAGTTTTTTCTCTGAACTAAGGGACATAATGCATATAAGGGTGGAGAATCCATATTGAAAAGTGGGGGATTACCTGAATTTGAGAACTTGGTTTTCTTCTCCTACTTGACTCCCCAAAAGCTGGCAGAGAGTCTTTACTTCCAGGCATGAGATTAGATACTTAGTATGTGATTAATCAGACTAGTCCAAGAGAAAAGATCTAAATATGTTAACCTTGGAGGCTTTCCAGTGAAACAACCCAGCCAAGTCATCTAGGATAAGACCCAGAGTTGATAACCCAACCCATATACTCAGAGCTTCCATCAGCTTTTCAGTGCTGTAATGTTTAATGTGAACAGACAGTTAAGGATCACCAGACATCTGAGGATCACTTCTGTCTAAAATGAACACGCTTAAGTCAAAAAACAAATTTGAGGAAATGGAGGGAGAAGGAGAAGGAGGGGGAGTCAGATAACAGATGATTTTGCATTTACAAGACAACAGTAGAATGCTATAATAAATGAGTAATCAGAAGAATAAAAACTAAAAAGGTCTTGGAAAAAATGATACAAATCACAAGCTCAATATAAAGTTTGGAAAATAAGATTGTGAATCTTATTCTAGAAACCAGAATAAGAAGGCAGAGAAATGTAAAATAGGAGAAAAAGAGTTAGGAAAATTAGATCAGACTAGGAAGTCTAACATCTGAATAATAGAAATTCCTGAAATTGAGAATTGAATAAATGAAAATAAGGAAATTATCAGATAATTCAAGAACATTTCCTAGATGTGAAGGACATGAGGTTTCAGAATGAAAAGAATCCTCGAGTGCCCAGCAAAATGGATGAAAATAGATCTATACCAAGGTACATCACGATAATATTTCTGAGCACTGGGGTCAAAAAGAAGGTCCTAAAAGCTTCCAGAGAGAAGGGGGAAGATTATATACAAAGAATCAGGAATCCAAATCATTTTGGACTGTGCATGTGCTCTCCAAACTTAGAATTCTATACCCAGCAAAAATATTAATGAAGTATAACGGTTGAATACATTTTTCAGACATTTGAGGCCTCATTTTACCTCCCCTGCAGCTTTTTCTCATAAAGCAATTGGAAGTTCTGTCAGTATAAAGAAAAAAATGATGATGAAGATTTAGATTCTGAGAAAAAGGGAATTTAATGAAAGAGAAAGGTGAAGAAAATTTTCAGGATGATGGTGGAGGGAGATGAATCCATGCAACAGACCAAGAGAGCAACCAGAAAATTGGAGCAGGTCAGAAGGTTCAGGAAGAGATAATTCCAAAAGCTAATATTTGGATAGTGTTTGAAGGTATTGAAAGGAAAGTTAGATCATCAGGGAAGAGTCTGAACATAAAGTAGTGAGAGTTCATAAACCAAATCAGAAAACTAAGCAAAACAAAAAATCCAGGTAAGTATTAACTCTACGGAAAATAAAAAGTTGTACAAGAAAGAAAAAGATTATACTTTGTGACTCAGCAGTGGAACAGCATTCACATAATCATCATAATGTAAAATTGAATAATCAAACCAAAATTTGGTTTTGATCAAACCAAAATTATGATAAAAATATGTTGGGGGCATAGAGGATTGGGAAGTATGCCTATATGTGGTATGCGTTTGTGTTGGGGAGTTGGGGCAGAGAGAAAGCAAAATACTTATTTTCAGTAGGGGACGTCAACAGGTGATGCCTAAAACTAAAAACTCAAAAGAAAAGAGTTTATGTTTGTATTAGAGATATGGAGGTAAATACCAAAATAAATAGTAAAAGTGCTTTACTAGGGTGGAGGGAAGGTGGTGGGAGAACGACTGTTTTCCATGATAACTAGCCCTTGTAGAACTATTTGCCTTTTTAAACTCTTTGCACATGAAATCAAGGTAAAAATAACAATCAAAAAACATTAGAAATGAGGCGTCATTAGCTGGGATGGCAAACTTTTTCAACTTCTGAAAAGGTTTTTGGGGAAAGACTAAAAATATTTTCAGGAATCAAATTCTTGTCTTCACTTTTCCAAGGTTGTAGAAGTAAACTTGTTGCTGCAAACATCTGAAATGATAAAAAAAATAATATGGCTTTGCATAACTTCTTTTCCCCCCTAAAGTAACATAGAGGATGTGTGTTTAGTTGGTCCAGGCCTTTTTCCTGCCTTCTTCTGGTAACAGCACTCCTTATCTTTAGGAAACGGCTTTATTTCCGCTTCAGTCAGTACTAGGGGATGCCTCCTGGTTCTCTCTCCTGGGCCACAGAGATGGGCACATGACTGAGTCTAAGCCAATCATTGTTTACTCTCCCTCTGGTCACATGACTGGCCCAGGAGTGGGAAGAGGACTCACATTAGGCCAATCAGGATCCTTCCCTTTTCAACTGGAACTGATGGAAAAGAGCAGTTTTTTTCATTCTTGTCCATGTGGCTATAGGGATATACACCTGGATTGCTTGTACCTGTATTTCCAATGTGCGGGGCCAATTGTCCAGAGAAATTGAAGCAAATATGCAGGCATATACAGAGATGAGAGAGAGAGAGAGAAAGAGAAACGGGGAGACAGAGCTAGGGGGAGGGAGGGAAGGCCTCTGAGTTCTTGGATCCAGCTGACCCTGAGTACCGTTCCTTCCCTGCCCTTTTCATAGTTTGAATTCAGAAGCCAATAAATCTTTCCACCCCTTTTTTGATAAAACTGTTTAGAGTTGGAATTTTATCTTGGAACCAAAGGGTCCAGACTAATACTAGTAGCCAGCATGTTTTATATCATTAGGCAAGAAAAAGTTATCCATATTCAAGAAAGAGAGGATACAGACATGTCCATTACTTATTTATTTTTAATAATTAGGATTATATCAATGAAAGGAAAAGACTCTCTGATGGGATTGAAAAGGAATCTGATGGAACCCTGGCAACAAAAATCTTCAGTTTTTGCAGTTTGTGCTGACATAAATACAATTCAATTCAAAATGCCAAGTTATGCATTTTATAGTCAATCAAAGAGTTAACTTAAAGAGTTAAAAAACCATGTTTAAGAGTTTAATAATGATCTTCTGGACACTGTGTTAGGTTGGCCTTTGGAGAAATTCAGAATAAATATAATGTATGGTCCATGCTCTTATGTCACTTAAAATCAGTGAAAGATGATGTAGATGTGTGAAATATTTAAGTATCACAGCGTAAGACACATGTGCACTCACCCAAAAGAAAAGAGCCACTCTCTTGGTGCAACTTCTGGCCCGTTTAGTCTAGAACTTGCTTGTAAGTGTCTCCCCTAAATAGACTGATCATTTTTCTCCCTCTTTCCTTGAACGCAGGCATGGGCAAAGGACCTTGGCTGTGAAGGAGAATAGAGCAGCAAGCCTCCTTCTTGAGTTAGGTTGTAAATAAACACTCTTGGTATAAACATGGAGGCCGATGAACTCCAGCGCTTTGTTAGGAAGGAAGTGAAAAGTTCAGCTGTTCTGTGGGCCAGAAGTGCTGAGCCTGCAGGATCCTCAGCAAAGGGATGGAAACTGCTTCGCAATGGCTCCACTCCTCCAGAGTTGCCCTGCTCTCGTCAGATGCTTTCCCGGTTCCTACAGGCAGGCATCGCCCAGAGGAGGAGGGGATGGCGAGGTGCCAGCTGTAAATAATGAATAGCATCCTCATTTACATTCTTTTTTAGTGGCGCCTATTTGCACACAGCATTGCGGAGACCTGGAGCCCGAGGAAATATGACTTGGAGCCCACTTGGGCTCCCTCCCTCCAGTGTGCCTAGCTCAGGAAAAGGCAGAGCACTTCCCGTCAGACCATCTGGCTCTCTTGAATGTGCTTATTAGTAACAGTGGAGGTGGGTCTGTTAGCCTAGGATAGCATTGCGGAGACAGATGCTGAGTTTATGTGTAAAATATGGCTTCCAGCCAAAGCACTAATCATGATCGCCTCTGAAGTGGTTCCCATCGTCTGGATGAGGCGCTCTGGCTCTTATGTTGTTTGTACAAGCTGGTAGTTAGAGGTGTTGTGTACAAGATATTTGTAGTCATAATTTCTCCAAACAGGTTAAGGCAAACATTATGAGAATCAGCATATTAATGTGCTGTGTTTCAAATTAGAATTATAAACACACTTTCCTCATTGGAGGCCTAATCTGCTAGGAAGAAGCCAGATGTTTAATGATGAAACCATTATTTAGGAGGACCTATCAAAGTAAAACAAATTGTTGTTGTTTAAGTGGAGGGAATAACCTGCTTTGTGCAAGGGAACTTGGAAAAACTGCTTTGAGAGGATTCTTCTTGTGTTGAATTTCCTTTTGCTGCTGCTCAAGAGCAAGGGCTTCTTCTGGAAACATCATTCGGCAAATGGGAGTTCTGCCCTCCTAGGACAAAACCACAGGCCAAGACAGTGCCTTTCCCAGTGACGAGGTGGTAGCTGATGTGCTGGAGTAGTAGTTTAGAAAAAATTTGGTCTCTGAGGCTTTTTGATGTTAACTTTTGGTAGTAACTCCCCTTCCTCTTTCTGTTGTTTCTGCGGTAAGAGTCAGGAAGCAATGTTTGGTGACAGCTGACATTTGTGTTCTCCACTTGTCTTCTGAGCTTCTTCATGTAGAACTGGCTCCCAGATTCCTGTTGCTCAGGTGTAATCAGTTCATTAGCCCCTTATCGTCTTTAAGGGGGAGCACTACCACTCCTTTTGCATCTATCTGTGGATATATCTTTCTTTCCTCTTCTCTCTCCTTCCTCCTTCACCTCCATATTCCATCCACTTTCTCATGTTCCCTTCCTTCCCTTTTTTCTCCGTTGCTTGTAGGAAACACATCTTAGAGAATATATCCAATTGCTCCTTTAGGCCAAAGAGCACACAGAAAGCAGGAAGAAGCACAAAGATGGGCGTTGGAGATGATTTTCTAAAACCTAACACCATCATATGTCTTGTCCTAAATATCCAAATACTAGCACTACTATTTTTAAGAGTTCCAATTTATTCATTTTTCCAAAGTTTTCTTTGCTGCTGGTAGGTTTTTGGACTGTCCAGTTCTCGGAGTACACAAAGCTGTTCCCTAGAAAATTAACTGAGGACATTTTGACGTGCATGCATTTTTAGTCATTACAACAACAGTGAGAGGATTAGCATCTTGAGTGGTTAGAAATCATGGGAGTTTGGAGTCTTCCCTTCTGGATTCTGGAATCTGGGAGCTGTCAAGTCCTGAAAGGATCCAGAGAAGCTGCACCTCACTTGACATTTTTCCTCAAAACCAGGAGGGTGCATGTGGCCCCGAGGGCTCATTTGCTCCGTCACCTTTGCCATTATCAGGGACCAGAAAGAAATCATCCCATAGAGGTGAGAATTTGTTCTGTTATTGAAGATGTCTTGATTTCTATTAGTGCTATCTCATTTTCCTTGAAATAAGTTTTGATTTCTCCTTCTAATGTGTTTCATGTTCCTCTGTTTCATTCATTCAAAAGCGTCTGTTAGCCCTTCCTTGTTTATATATTCTTTTTTATTCTGGCAAGTTCTAGAAGGGACTTGAAGTAGAATCTAACTCAACTGCGCATCTGATACTTTAATTCTCTCAAGAGTGTCCTCTCACCTAGGGTTTTCCAGTACATAGCTGGTCATATCCAATGACAGGACACGCATCATCTTCCAATGCAGCCTATTTCACCTCTGGGTGACTCTAATTGTTAGACTATTCCTCTGTGTGTTGGCTTGGAATCTGTTTCTTGGTAACTACCACTCATTAATATCAGGATTGTTGTAACAATTAAATGGGGTAATGAATATAATGAAACTAGCATAGTGTCTGGCACAGAGAAAGAACACAATAAAAGGTAACTGCTTTTATTATTGTTACTATTGGTTCTTGTTCTGCTCCTTGGAGTTGGATAACACAAACCAGTCCTTCCACATGGAAGCCCCTCCCATAATTGAAAACAACTATAGTCTCTCCTTGAGCCCTATTCCCCCTGCCAATATTTTAAGCTAAATATTCCCATTAACTTGAATCCTTCCTCACATGACAGGGCTTGAGTTTCTTTACTAGTGTAGTGACTTGCCTTGAACAAGTTATAGCTTTTTCTTCTAGGCATAGCTTCTAGAAGTGAAAGCAATATTCATGTAGGAGGTGGATGTGGGGTGGGTTCTGATTCATCCAGAGTATAGTAGCTGTTAATGAGGCCTAAATCACGTTATCTTTTCTGGCAGTTACATTATTTGGTAATTCATATTGGACTTATTGTTGACCAAGTTTTTCTCTTAGTTTTTCTTTTTAACAGGAGAAACCTATACATCTACATTTTTTTTCAACCAAAGTAAAGACATTTATGTTTATCACAGCTAAATACAATCCTATTAAATGCCTGCAGCTTATTATTTTACCTCTCAAAGACCTCTTTTGGCTTTATCCACATTGCACTTTGCTATTGGACCCACAGAAATAGGTTTCTTTGCTTTATGGTGTGAGGGTTTTTTGGGGAAACACTGGATTTCTGCAAGATGATGTCTTAGCTCAGGCTAATATAACAAAAATACCATAGACTAAGTGGCTCATAAACAACAAAAATTTATTTCTCACAGTTCTGGAGGCTAGAGGTCTAAGATCAAGGTGCCAGTATGGTTGGGTTCTGGGGAGGCCCTTTTCTGGAGGCAGACTGCTGACTTGTCATTGTGTCCTCACATGGCAGAGGGCAGAGAAGGGAAGTGAGCTTTCTCATGTCTTTTATAAGGGCACTAGTCTCACTTGTGAAGGCTTCACCTCCATGACCTCATCTAACCCTAATTAGCTCCCACAGACCCCACTTCCTAATACCATCACTTGAGAGGGTAGGGTTTCAACATATGAATTTTGGGGAACACAAACATTCAGTCTGAAACAAATGAGGAGACTGACAGAGTGTTCACTAGAAAGGAGAAGAAAGAATCTGGGTGAGAACAATTGTTCAAAGTGGCAGAGTTACTCCAAATTCAATTAGAGTGAAACAGGAACAGAGAAACAGGTAACCACAGCAAACGGAGTGACCGTAAGCATGAATTTGGAGACATCATGAAAACTTGAAAATAGCCTAGCTATTCTTGTGGAATGCAGTCACAAGCACTGAATTTAAATGACCAATCATTAGAGCAGTTATGAAAAAACTCAACACTCTCCCTGGAGGGGCTGTTATTAGGATCAAATGAGATCATATGGGAAAGAGCTTAGTGCGAATCTAGAAGCCTATTAGGAATCAATAAAAATATGTCTGGTAGAGGGGCTGGCCCGGTGGCGCAAGCAGTTAAGTGCGTACGCTCAGCTGTGGTGGCCCGGGGTTCGCCAGTTCCCATCCCGGGCGTGCACTGACGTGCTGCTTGGCAAGCCATGCTGTGGCGGTGTCCCATATAAAGTGGAGGAAGATGGGCACGGATGTTAGCCCAGGGCCATTCTTCCTCAGCAAAAAGAGGAGGATTGGCAGATGTTAGCACAGGGCTGATCTTCCTCACCAAAAAAAAAAAAAAATATGTCTGGTAGATATGTGTCCTCCTTGGGTACTTCTAAATCTTGACTTTGGCCTTCATCTTTTTCTTTGGTGATTTTCTCTTAGACGATTGCATCCAACCCATTAGCTCTTTTCACTTCTCCTCACATTTTCCATCTCTAGTCTATTGCTTTGTGAACAAACCCATGTTTATGCTCTCCTTACTCTTCATGATTTTATAGCCTTTGATCATTCCCCCTTTAACTCGCCGTCTTTCCAGGCTAAGGAGCCCTAAGATTTTTAACCCACAAAACTCCGCATCATCTCCCTCACTCCTGTTGCCCCTCTGAGGACTTTCCCTAGCTCTCTACCTTACTTGAAGAAGGACTTCTTGTTGAGCTTAGCAGATGTTCCCCTAGGCAGATGTCCCCTATCTTCCTTGGCCTCCTGGTAGTCTGAGACTTAGTTTCTCATGTGTAAAGTGGGACACGAAGCCAATAATACCACAAGGGGAGATGATGAGATTTGAGTGAGTTGGTGAATATAAATTGCCTAAGGCTGAGCGTGGCATCAGAGGAGTCACTCTGAGATGTCATGGTTAAAACCATCATGTTCTTAGTTAAATCTCCTTTTGTAATTTGACTTAGAAGCAATTAGTGTGAAATATTCGGGCCTCCCTTGAAAATTCACCCTGTAGATTTCCAATGAGGGACATAAGAATAATTTTTCTTTTTTTTTTTTTGTGAGGAGGATCAGCCCTGAGCTAACATCCATGCTAATCCTCCTCTTTTTGCTGAGGAAGACCGGCTCTGAGCTAACATCTATTGCCAATCCTCCTCCTTTTTTTCCCCCAAAGCCCCAGTAGATAGTTGTGCGTCATAGTTGCACATCCTTCTAGTTGCTGTATGTGGGACACGGCCTCAGCATGGCCGGAGAAGCGGTGCGTTGGTGCGTGCCTGGGATCCGAACCCGGGCCACCAGTAGGGGAGCGCGCGGGCTTAACCGCTAAGCCACGGGGCCGGCCCAAGAATAATTTTTCTAACCATTAATAAGTTAACTCATTTTAGCCTCATGGTAACATCTTTTGTCACTTGTGTGGAGAGTTGTGAGAGGGAAAGCCCTGATAGAGTCATTCACTCTGTCCTACTCCCCTCTAAACTGTCACTTTGGCAGTTCACAGCTGCCAGGAGCAGGATTTATGGATTCTATGAGCCTTACAGAAGCACACCTCTGAAAAATGTTGACTTCTATGTCACCTGTGAACCGCTCTACCATTAACAAGAGTGTTGGTGATGATGATGATTATAACTTCCGTTTTTGAGCTACCGCCTATGTGCCAGGTACTGTACTAGGGCCTGGGGAAAAAAGGATGAACAAGACAGTCATAGATTAGAGTCTGCATAGAACTCCCACCCCAGTGCCTGGCACATAGTCAATAATCAATAAATATTTGGAGGAAAAACATAAGTGATGCTTAGAGAGTTTAAGTGACCTCCAAGGAGGTTGTTTGCATTCTTGAAAAAATACCTTTTTATTAGGCTCAAAATACACCCACTTCATACCAAATTCAGCTCCTTGGCGAATGATGTGACTCTGAGATTCTATTGCATTTGAGGCCCTACAGTTCAAACAAGCTTACGTGAACCTGACTTTGGGTTCCTTCCTCATTAGTCCATTTGGACTTCTCCTTGGTGACCCACACTGTTCCATGGAGCATGTCTCTAGACAAAAGCTCACAAAGTCTGTTACAGAAAAGAGATAGCTAAGGCAGTAGGGCTCTCAGTTCATCTGGATAATTTTTCTAGTTGTAAGTGCCAGCCGGAACTTAGGAAGACAATGCTTTTCTCCCTCAGTTTCTTTTTTTCCCAATTACTGACTTTTAACAAATGGATCTTCATTGTTAAACAAATAAGCTGTTTTTAAATTGCTTTGAAAATAGGGATGTCATTGACAAACCAGTCTTGAGCTCTCTCCTCTTTGTTGGAATACAGCATTACTATTGCTGTAGCCATGCTCTGTGTGTGCCTATGTGTGTATGTGTATGTTGTATGTGAAGTACAGTATATTTGGTAAACACTCTTGATTAGCTTAATTCATGCTTACATAGTTCTTTGTGTCTTTAATTTCAGTTTTAAGTGACATTTGGTGAATATGTTAGGTACGTTAACTCTTTCTGCCTCTTAGGGTCCATTTTTTAAATTACCTATTTCACTACGCCTGATGGCCTCTGGGCCCTGCGGAAGTTAATGCCCCCTCACTTTCAGTGAGCAACTTTATTCCTGAGCCTTCCACATTAGAAGGATCATCCCCAATGTTTCTGAATTACTTAAGGATGTGAAAAATATCTTTATTTTCTATTTGATGACACTTCTAGGTAATGTGAGGAATTATAGAATAATACCTTAGCTGGGAAAGGATTTTACTCCTAAATAAAAATCAAGTCAGATTCTCAGCTGTTGCTTGTTAAGTGCCAGTTTGACATTCGAAATGATCTGAACTTGGTGATTTGGAGAACCTCACAACCAGCAGCTGTGACTTTCATCCACTCAAAACCCATTTGGCCATGACTGATGAAGGGGCTCATTTTGTTGGGAGGATTGAATAGGAGCAATTGGGGATGAAAACGTAAGACCTAATGATGGAGCATCTGCTGTGCAGCTTCAAGGTTCAAATTTGTGTTCACTTTAAAATAAACACATTTGTGCCTCTTAGGAAATTTAGGACGGAATAAAAATAAACTAATGTTGAGAAATGGTGGAAGTGAGACATAAATATTCTTTTGGTCTTAGGAGGCCACATTGTGTATTGGCCAACCACAGGGCACTGGAGTTGGGTCCTGGCTCTGTCCTTGGTGGCAGTGTGACCTTGGGCAAGTTGATCAACCTTTCTTGGCCTTGGTCTCCTCAATTATACAATGTGGCTGGAAACAGTGCCTTTCTCAGAAGCGTGGTGTGATGATTAAGTGGGCTTCCCTGTGTAATGGGTTTAACCTGTAGGAAGCCCTGGTAGGGGCTTGCTTTTAGGAAAACCTAGGTGAGAGGTGGATTATTATGAACCCTATTAAACTTAAATTTCAGGACTCCTCACTTGCACACACCCTTTTAAACTATGTATTTTCTTTTGTACCTAATTTCGTATTCATTATTGTTGTGTTTCCTTAAATAGGGCCTCCCAAATTACATGGTTCCATAAAGCCTGGAGTCTCCCTTGTCAAGCCCTCTTCATAAGTTTGTTCCATATTTCCTCCTCCTTGGGTGCAGACTCCAGAATTCATCAATTTAAAAATGCTTTTAATGACTGCTAAAAATAAGACGCTATTCTTAAAGCATCCGCATGATATATGTTATGATAGAGCCCTTTCAGGCAGGAATTACCTAGAGGGAGAAGAATTAATTTGTCTCCACACCTATATTAAACAATGGATTTATTTCTGCCGAGGAAAGCAAGAGTGTAGAAGCTTCCTTGATGAGATTTAATAATTTGTAGACTGATCCGCTGATGAATGTCACCTGGTATTAGAACAATAAACCCGCTGAAATAAGATATATAGTCCTTTTTGAATACCTCTGATCTGAACCCCAGTTACATGAACATTTTATTGTATTTGGTTAAGTTGGTGAGTTTGTTTTTTGCAGTCTTGGTTGTTTGTTTATTGGACCTAGAAAAGCTATGTGTCTTTAAGGAGAAGGGAAGGATGGGTCATTCTAACTGGGACTGAGAGGGAAAGACGTTCTGACAGAGGTGTCCAGAGGTCATGGGTAGAACTGTGAGAGACGTATGGCATGCAGGCAGAGCACAACTGTTTTTTCCAAAGAATGCAGACTTTTTCTTAGAGGGAGGAAAGAGTTCAATTAATGAGCCATTAACTGAGAGAACCTTTTTATTGTAAGTACGGCTCATGCCAAAGGAGGCATTCTGATTAAGGAGACACACACACACGCTCACACACACACACACACACGCTCACACTCACTCACCGATTAAGAGAGGTTGGGTAAGTGGAGGCTAAGAGAGAGATACCATGAAAGACTGAGAACTTTGAAATGGAGATGAGAAAAAAATATAGAGCTTCCTCTCAGATGAAAGCAACCAAAGCTGAGGCTGGTTTTGAAAGAAAATGAAAATAAAACAAAGATTTCAGTTGGTTCAGAGACTAATTTTACTAAGCTGAAAAGCAGTTAGAGATGTGGTTCTGCTTCTGAATACCATCAGAAAGGGATAGGAAGAGTTCATTGAGAGAGAGGCAGAGGGACAGAACCACCGGGGTGACTTGATCCCATGGGTGGCCCAAGTGGCTGAGGCAGCTGGCCTTGGGAGGGGCCCAAAACAGGACTTGACGAGGCTAGAGAGAGAGTCGATGCTGGACCAATTGAAGCTGACAAGGCCACGAGCCTGTATAAGAGGAAGGCATCTCCAAGATAACTGATTACATTAATTGAGAATTCCGTAAGTGTTCTAGTGCTTTGTGGTTTCTTCTCTTGAGTGCTTCATGTTCATTTCATTTATTAGTTACTTAGCATTATTGGTTTATTAACCCACAGTATGTTTTATTGGTAACAGTAAATACCGTGACTCTTATTTTTTTATTGGTGCACACAGTTCACATGTATCCTGTGGTGACAAGGTTTTCTGCTAAAGCTACACTTAGAATTCTTTGGTAATAGTGAAATCTGAGAGGTGATGAGGTATAGTTCTTGGTTGGGAGAAAAACCTGATTATTTTAGTTGTAGTGCAGGTGATGGTGAATGGATCCTACTACTCATAGTAGTCACGTCCTTGGCTCTTTGCTGGTCATGCTATAAAATCAGTTAAGGTTTGGCCCCATTTTCAGTTCCATAATTATATTCTGAGTGCATCCAGTGGTGAGCTGGAGCAGACTTTATGCCCCAAGACCTGATTATGTGCATCTCTTCCCAACACTGCTTTCAGTGACATCATCTTGGTTGCTTGAAATTTGTCGTGATGGGAGTATCTACACCATGGAAACTGGCAATCATTACAAATCAGAGTTTCCTCCACCCCTGGACAGCTGGTTGTTAAATATTTGCCAGTGTACACATATCCCATGTGCAGGGCACTCACTGTGCTAGGCACTGTAGGGGAATTAAAATGTGAGCGAGAGGGGCTGGCCTGGTGGCGTAGTGGTTAAGTTCTCAAGCTCCGCTTTGGTGGCCCAGGGTTCACAGGTTTGGATCCTGGACTCGGACCTATGCACTGCTTATCAAGCCATGCTGTGGCAGGCATCCTACATATAAAGTAGAGGAAGATGGGCATGGATGTTAGCCCAGGGTCTGTCCTCCTCAGCAAAAAGAGGAGGATTGGCAACAGATGTTAGCTCAGGGCTAATCTTCCTCACCAAAAAAAAAAAAAAAAAAGGTAAGTGAGATACATCCTGTCCTTGAGGATCTTATAATTTGGTGGAAGGAATTATGATAAATACTTATTGTGTATATATGTATAGTGTGTATAGTGTGTATATATGTATGAGTATAGTGTTTATGTGTTTATAGTGTGTATATGTGTGTGTATATAGTGTGTGTATGCATGGTGTGTATAGTGTGTGCATATGTATGGTGTGTATAGTGTGTGTATATGTATGGTGTGTATATGTATATAGGTATGGTGTGTATATATGTATAGTGTGTAGATATATGTGTTTGTATATATATACAGTAGATACTCTGTTAAAGCTTTACAGGTATTAGCCCGTTTAATCATTACAAAAAAGGGGGAGATTTGAGGAGATTAATTAGTTGCATCAATTTACTATGGAAAGCAGTGTTTTATCCTAAATGTATCTGTTTGCAGTGTCAAAATTGCCCCTCTTTTCATGTCCCACACCTTCCCCAGTTCTATTCTAGTATTTTGTGAATGAGCGCGTGTTTATGCGATCTCTGTTCTTGATGGTCATTCCCCTTTCATTCTCCATCTTCTCAGACTAAAGGGTCTTAGGATCTTTCACTTACCAGGCTCCTGTCCTCTCCCTCACTCTAATTGCCCTTCTCAAGACTTGCCCTAGCTCTCTGCCTTTCTTGAAGGACTTCTTATTGGGCTTGGTAGGTGACAGCATTGTCCCCCTGCTCGTTGTGAGGTACAAACACAACATTCTTATCTTTATTTATTCATAAAGCATCTTTAATGCATCCCTCAAGATGGAAGGACAGGAGATATTAATGATCATCACATGTTTGGAGTACAGGTTTTCAGAATAAGCCTTTACAAACACTTCACATTCTTGTGGCATCTGAGTCGTACATCAGCACAAAGGACTTTGGGGAAATGCTTCTCACCCGAGCTGTCTGGCTGAGAAAGGTTGATACTGTCAGTACTTGTCTAAGCCTGTGCTTTGCACTGTGGCTGAGCAAGCCACCAGGAGGAGTTCTCTGTGTGTGTAAATCTGCCTTCTTCCTCAACTATTTGCTGTAGGTTCAGACAAAACCAGGATTGGAGTAGGGATTGCTGCTTCAAGCCTTCTTATTATTTGATAGACCAAGACATTTACAAGTAGGATATTTTATTCCTCTGAGGTGGAAATATACTATGGCTTTGGGGAATGAATCAGGATTCTAGCTAAGAAAATTTCTTTTAAAACCTCAGCTTGATCCACCAACTTTCTTGGTCAAAAGGGAAAAGTGACCAGCAAGCAGGTGTTTGGTTTGAACTGGGAAAGGAAGAGCCCAGCCTTTGCTTTGGAGTATTTAGTGATAGCTAATTCTTTTCTTTCCTTCAAGCTTCCTCCTTCAATTAATGTAAATACGTTAATGGGATATGATTTCCCTAATAGACAACACTGATTGTAGCAGGGGTGGGACTGAACCTAATGGTTTCTGTAACATGTTTAATTTCTGATGTTGCTGTTAAATGTTGAGGAAAATTAGTCACATTTAGAACCATCTGTTTCCAAAAGTGGTTAAAGTGTGGATTGCCTTCTGACTAACCATTTTATCACTTATGAAATAGTTGTGGCATGAAATTATTCTTTTTATTCCCTTTCTTTGTTTTCTGTTATGAATGCTCACACATTTTGCTTCTAGGGAACAGGGCTTAAAAACGTCAAAGAACATCCTTCAGGCATCTTAGCCATTGTGAATGTAAAAAGGAATCTAAATTCTTACTTTCTTCTTCAATTCCAATATATCTTATCTTCAGTTTAGATATAGTTACAGATTGGAAACCACGGTTATGAAGTGTATGAAATCGTTAATAGTAATAAGCACTATATGATCAATAACTGGTTAAAGAATGAATTAGGAGGACTCGAATATGGGATACCTGAGACATTTTATTTCCTGGGTGGTTGTTGTTGAGGGAATGGGAAGAGGTGGGAGACCGTTAAATGGAGCGAGTCCCTTAAATGTATGTATGCCTTTCACAGGAAGGAAGAACCAATTTTTAAAGCTGGCAACCAAATAATTGGCCAGTGTTTCCCTTAATTTTTTTGCCTTCCAAATGGTCATTTTCACAGAGTGGGTATGAAACTTAAATATGACTGTCCAAACTTTTTGTTTTTACATTGAGGTCATATTGGCTTTTAACATTGTGTAATTTCAGGTGTACATTATTATATCACTTTCTGTGTAGACTGTATGGTGCTCACCACCAATAGTCTAGTTTTTATCCGTCACCATACATACATGCCCCTTTACCCCTTTCTCCCACCCCCTACTCCCTTCCCCTCTGGTAACCACTAATCTATTCTCCTTATCCATGTGTTTATCTTCCACATATGAGTGAAATCATACAGTATTTGTCTTTCTCTGTCTGACTTATTTTGCTTAGCATAATACCCTCAAGTTCCATCCATGTTGTAAACCTTCTAATGAGCAGGTCAAAGTTCTGGCAAGCCCACCTGGAATATTTGTTAGCTTATTTAAAATGCTCGCATAATGTGTTTCTTTAAGAAAAAAAAAGTCTACCCATCTGGGTTGTGAGTGTAGTGCCTTGTTTTTGAGTGGTCACTGGGATCTAACACAGTTTCTTAATTTGGATTACTGTCTGACATGTTCTTATAGAAAAATCAGACTCAAATTCTTTTTGCGTCTTGCGTGGCTATGAAGATTCAAATCTGTCCTGACAGGGAGGCAGGGACCCCTCTGCTCTGCAGTATCACACAGCGGAGGACAATTTACCTGCTTTACCCACTGCCCATCTGCCCAGGAACACTGTTTCTACTTGATAACATAAGAAAAGTAAAAAAAAAAAAAAAAACGCTGTTTTTTGGACAAAGAAGAGAAAAAAAGGAGGGAGAGGGAAGGTTTTTGAAACCAAAAATCAATTGTTTATTGCAACTATATTGGAAGTTTTTTCACAAATTAAGAATTAAAATAATTCAAATGTGAAATGAATTTAAAAAACCCCCGTTTTACATGGTGATCTTAATCTGCAGATGTGTAAAGGAACAAAACGTTAAAGTATAGTGAATGTAAAATAGCCCTCCCTGTATGTCGTCAGGAGTGGCCAGTAGCTGGGCTTCCTCTCTTGAGGTTGGATGTTACGTGAAGCTTTGAATCTCGATTAGTGGGTTAGTCCTCCTGAGGGTAGAGGAGTTCCTCTCACTGCCCATGTCTGTTGGTAAGGGAGGCCTTCTAAAAACTAAGAAATTTAGCTAATTGGTGGAGAAGTTCTCCTTTCCAGTATCTAGGTGGGCAAGCACCTAGATTGGTCTCTACGAAATGAATGTTGAAATGGGTTGCTGGCAACTTGTTCAATAATCCCGCATAACAGTAATTTCTAAATGACATTTTGGTCCTATTAGGGCAGTGGAATTGATTGCTTGCAAAAATTTTAAATGGTAGCCTTTTTGGTATAGTTTACAGAACAAATGTGAACTGAAACACCTTAGTTAGGCCACTGTGAAAATGAAATGGCCCATACTTCCACGATGCAGAGTCCTCAGTGAAAGTTCAGCATGGAGAATCTTTGATTGCTGTAGTTGCCTCTAATGGCAGAGCCAAATCACCAGCTGCCTGTGGAACCTTTAATAAAATGGGCGGGAGCTGCTTCAAAGATAATCAATGTGATGAGCTTCACCTGTATTCTGTTGGCATTCTCTGAATCACCTCCTGACCCTCTCTTTTCCCACCTTTCTCCTTTTCAAAGCCACATCAACCCTTGTATAACAAATAGTCATTAATTCATGCCTTATGCCTAAGAACTTTTACTTGGAATTTTAACAATATTTTTTTCTAGCTAAAAAATGAATATGGATGTGAGAAAAGAAGAAAGTGGAGACTGAATATCTTTCTCCCCTGGAATATCTATTTGATACAAGGAGAATTTACAGCGTAGGAGAGAATGTGACAATACTGTATATTTTCTGATACTTTTCTCTGCCAAATGGGCCCTTTGCTGCAGATGACTAGAGGTATATAGGTTATTTGACTAGATACAGCTGACAATATGGACACAAGTGATTATGATGACCAATTAGTGAAAAAGTGGTTAAAAGACTATTTTCCCACCATGAAACAGTTGGACAAGAAAGATCTTTGACATTATCTTGTGTTCCTCTAACGGGTTATCATTGTTGCTGGGTGTCTATCATTTATTTTTTCATTCATATATTCACTCCTATAAATATTTATTCTATAAATATTTATTCTGCCCCCGCTAAGGGCCAGCTCCTTATGAGGCACTGGAGATAGAGTAATGAATCAGTCAGATATGGAGCTCATAAACATTGAAAATTATTGAAATAATGGATTACAATGGTGATGGAAGTTTGAGGGAGAAGTGCAATGTGCTGTGTGAACATTATTCAAGGGTGACCTATTATGGATAAGGATGGTTGGACTATTGTCTAGAAGTTGCATTTAGGCTTGGTTGGTAGTTATAAAAATACATAGATATTTTGAATATCTATTCAAATAGTCTATTCAGGTATTATGAAATAACATTTCTAGAAAGATATTGGTAGGGAAATGTGGCTGCGTGTCTGGAGGGTACAAGCTGAGTGAATGTGGAAGTCCCTGTAGACTAGAGCAGTAAATAAGAGAGATGGTTGTTGATCACTCAGTTGATTTAAAGTGGTAGCCATCTCACGGGAACATAGATTCAGGTTTGTTTTTTGGATTGAGTGCTAGGAAATGGTGGTCCTTGTGCTCTGGATAAAGTTTTCCAGGGTGTTATAAGAATGAAGTGTTCTGGGTAGCAGACACCTTTAGCAGGATTTCCCCATGAGTTTACTTTTGCAATTCATTTTTTTCAACAAGTTTATTTAACAGGCTTTTCCATGTTTCCCCATTATATTTTATCTTGTTGATTTCAGCATATTTAGTTCTCTATGAATTCTTATTCTGACATCCACAAACTTGCCTCTTCTGTCTTTGTGTCACTGGGAAATTGGTTAAAGATGCCTTGTCTGCCTTCATCTTGTCTGATAAAACCGCTAGACATGACAGGGCCAAGCGCAGAGCTCGGTGCACGCTCCA